>NC_054373.1:15231560-15831560 GCF_017654675.1 Xenopus laevis
CTCTAGTACTTCCTGATCCTGAAGAACTTCAAAGCAGCTGATAAAACGAATTACCAGTCCAGTGTGAAGCCCCTGACAATGAGCTGCTCAAAGGCTGCTACTTAGAGAAAGAGGTTTGTTTGTTAAAAGGTAGATAAGGAGATCTGATGAAATTGAACTGTTTATAAAGAAAGGGGATGTAATGTTTGTGAAAGTTGCCCAGCTTTAAAAACGAGTGCTTTATAATGGTGAAAATAAATATGGTATAATGTTAACACAATAAATAGGACTTGCGTTGAATTGTGTTAAGTTTAAGCAGGTGTTTTTAGATGTATACTGTCCCATTAAAGCAACGATAGAAAAAAAAATGTGGTATTTAGCCATGGGCAGCTATTCAGTGTGATAAAGGATCTAGTTACAGAGCAGATAAGCTCTGTAGAATATAATAGCATTCTACAGAGCTTATCTGTTATCTGCTAGTTAACCTATGCCATGGCTACACAGCAGCTTGTTTATCTACACTAAACTGGTGTTTCTGAAGCAACAACCTGGTTTTTCCAGTGCAGTTAAACAGTACATTATACAGTGAATAAAGTACCCCCTCTTGTAAAATATAAGGATATTATTGTGAGTGGGGCCCTAAGCTCAGTAAGTGACAGCAGCACAGAGCATGTGCAGTGAATCAACAGCAAAGAGGATGGGGAGCTACTGGGGCATCTTTGGAGGCACAGATCTTCCCTGCTAAATTGTTTGTTGAGATTTATTTCTGGTAGTTGTAGTTCTGCAGTATATGAAGGGAGGCATGCATTTTGCAAGCGCATGTAATTGCCCCCTCTATTTTTGCTTTATGATCAAGGAGAGACTGTAATACAGTTTGGCATAGCTGAAGGATGTTATGCCGGATGAAATTTATCTTTATTAATTATATACTGTATGAGGATTGAAGAGGTGGGAATTTCAAGAGTTTTAAGACTGGTGGGATTTTAGTTTGCAGGGAATCCATATCTGCCGCAATAGCAACCAAGATGCCTACGTTATTTGGAATGTTCCCATTTGGTTTGTAAGAAATCCACCCGTCTCATATATATGCGTTCTCATATAAAAAGCAAATTAGCTGAGCCAATGGCATTACTGGGTTATGGAGAAAGCCTCATCCACAAAGCTGTAATCCATTAGAAAATATCCGGTTGATATAAAATTTTACGCAAGGTCGTCACATTGAACGATGTCAGTATTTACAGTTTAAACATGCGTTTACTGGTTTCTGTGTCTGGCAGCACTATGGAATAAATTGGGATCACCCCCGTTGCAGCATACTAAGGTATTGGCGTATTTTCTACATCTGGTTTTCACCCGGACAGCCCAGTTTTCAGGACGACTGTCCGGGTAAACACTGCCTGTGATCAGCTATCGTTGTGTCATCGGACCTGCCCCTGATGTCATTGGGCCTGCTCCTGATGTCATCGGACCTGCCCCTGATGTCATTGGGCCTGCTCCTGATGTCATTGTGCCTGCTCCTGATGTCATTGGGCCTGCTCCTGATGTCATTGGGCCTGCTCCTGATGTCATTGGGCCTGCCCCTGATGTCATTGGGCCTGCCCCTGATGTCATTGGGCCTGCCCCTGATGTCATTGGGCCTGCTCCTGATGTCATTGGGCCTGCCCCTGATGTCATTGGGCCTGCTCCTGATGTCATTGGGCCTGCCCCTGATGTCATTGGGCCTGCCCCTGATGTCATTGGGCCCCCCTGAAGCCAGCCCCACCCCCTCCTCCCGGTCTGCAGCAGTCCCCAACCTTTTTTTTACCGGGGACCAGTGCAAAAATGTTTTTTTCTTTATTGCAGGGACCAGGGGTGGGGTCGGGGAGGGTCAGTCGGGCGTCGGCAGCAAGTTTGGACACGCCGCATCCAATTTTGGCGATTCTGTGTCCAATTCGGCGCGCCTTGTTTTTGTGGGCTGAGCTCCGCGGCCAGCCCGCCGGTTGGGGACCACGTGGACTCGGCAAAAGGTGGCAACCATAATCACAGATGAACAATGGGAAGAAACTACGGATTCACTTTATTATTTTTTAATTTCTACAAGAGATAAATTGATTAATTTTAAGATGTTGCATCAGTTCTTATTACACTCCCGTTAAGCCAAGTAGAATTTATCCCAATAGATCTTCAATTCCCTCAAGCTGATTTCTTTTCATATTATATGGTAATGTCCTAAGATTGGGAAATATTGGAAAGGGATTATGAAAATGTTAAATGCTAATCTTGCTATTCCCCACATTGTTTCACACATATTTTGTTTGTGTATTATGGATGAAATGTTGCCTCAAAGTAAAACTCTGTTGTATATTGTGTAGAATGCTTCTGTTGTAGGCTAAAAAAGCCATTATACTACAATAGGCGGAACCCTTTATTTCCCCTACTGTTTCTCAATGGGTTAACCTAGTCAACAAAGTGCTGCCATTTATAAAACTTACCTATGAAGCTAGAGGAGTATCAGATAAATTTGATAAGATTTGGGGCTCGTGGGTTGTCTATCTGGTACTATAATAGTTTTTTTTCTGGCAAATGTTTTAATTTTTTATTAAAGGGGTGGTTCACTCTTTCAGTTAACTTTTATTATGGTATAGGCTAATTCTAAGCAACTTTTCAATTGATCTTCATTATTTATTTTTTATAGTTTTTGAATTGTTTCCCTTCTTCTTCAGACTCTTTCCAGCTTTCAGATGAGGGTCACTGACCCTAATTAAGAACAAATTCTCTGTAAGGCTACACATGTATTGTTATTGTTACTTTTTATTACTCATCTTTCTATTCAGACCCTCTCCTATTCATATTCAAGTCTCTTATTCAAATCAGTGCATTGTTGCTAGGGGAATTTGGACCCTAGAAACCATATGGCTGAAAATGCAAACTGGAGAGTGTCTAAATAAAAAGCTAAATAACTCAAAAACCACAAATAATAAAAAATCAAATCCAATTGCAAATTGTCTCTTTACTTAGAAAATGAAGTTATTAAGCAGGAAAGAGTCACGTGACCTTTTTCGGGTCAGTTCTAAGGAGAGTGTTTTTAGCAAACTGTAGCCAGTTGGATGTATTGTACAGCAGGTGGCGCTGTTGATTCAAATCCATTCTATCAGCAGTGTAAAAACTCTTGAAAAGTAGAAAAAAATTATGTCAATTTCAAACAGTGCCTAGAAGAGAGCTCTGACACATTTTACATTTATTTGTTTTGAGAGTTTAGTTTTCTTTTTATTTATTTTTTTTCATCTCATATATAAGTCTTGAGGGCAATGCAAAATCCCCATAGACACGACGATTCTTCTTGCCGAACGACCGATTTTAGGGAAGTCCGCCCAATCCTTCAAAATTATCGCGCGGTTAGTGGGATTTGAACGATCGTACATCTTACGATTTTTCGGCCGACATCTGTCAGGAAATTGATCAGCCAGGTCAAAAAATCTTTGTCGGTCCCAGTGCAATCTAGTGTTTGCAGGGCCAAGCAGGCAGCTCCCCTTTGTTTTCCTGGCAAATTGGTCTTTTTAGTTGATGGTCAATTCGTACGATCGTTTGTTCTGAGAAAATTGTGGTCTCATGATGAGGATCTGATCTTTTAAAAATCTCAACATCTATGGCCAGCTTAACTTCTTGGTTTGTTTGCCCTGGAGTTTACAAACATGTTACAGACTGACAGATTCAGTCCTGCCTGTCTTTATACCCTGGCTGTCTGGCTGCAGTCTCCCTTGCCTCATCTTCAGATAAACTTTTTGGTATGCAGTACACTTGGTTAAACAGAAACCGTTAGGAAGTCGACAATTGCGGCTACACAGCAGCTTGTTTATATAAACTATAGTAGTACTTATCTGTTATCTACTGTGTATCCTGTGCTTGAATGTCTGCCCCCATGGCTACACAGCAGCTTGTTTAAATAAACTTTGTTTATATAAACTATAGTAGTACTTATCTGTTATCTACTTTGTATCCTGTGCTTGAATGGCTGCCCCCATTGCTACACAGCAGCTTGTTTATATAAACTACAGTAGTACTTATCTGTTATCTACTATGTATCCTGTGCTTGAATGGCTGCCCCCATGGCTACACAGCAGCTTGTTTATATAAACTATAGTAGTACTTATCTGTTATCTACTCTGTATCCTGTGCTTGAATGGCTGCCCACATGGATACACAGCAGCTTTTTTATATAAACTATAGTAGTACATATCTGTTATCTACTGTGTATCCTGTGCTTGAATGGCTGCCCCCATGGCTTCACAGCAGCTTGTTTATATAAACTATAGTAGTACTTATCTGTTATCTACTGTGTATACTGTGCTTGAATGGCTGCCCCCATGGCTACACAACAGCTTGTTTATATAAACTATAGTAGTACTTATCTGTTATCTACTGTGTATCCTGTGCTTGAATGGCTGCCCCCATGGCTACAGCATCTTGTTTATATAAACTATAGTAGTGTTTCTGAAGCCAACACACCAGTTTTACCAATTCAGGGCAACAGTACATTACATTTTAATTACTTTAGAACATGTTTCTTTTTTGGTGTTACTGTTCCTTAAATTTTAAGACTAATACAGTTAGGAAAGCAAAGGAAGCAGCTCAATGGCATTTATAAAAAGTCCTTTTATGACAGTTGAGTAAACATTTAGCAGGCGGAACCTGCCCATTATTTATGAGAATGAGACATTGGACCGCAGCTGATCGTTGCTGATGACAAGTCGTGTCTTCCTGCTGATACACATCTTGCAAGGAAAGTGCTTTTGAGCACCAAATTGTTGATTTTAAGTCTGATTGTGGAAAAGATCACGTTGCCTTGGATACAAGCAGAGTTTGAGACATAATGTATTTAGTATTTGCCTGTAATTGTTGGACAGCGGAGCAGTCTGAGGAAGATCAAGATTTACCCTTGTGGGTCTATCCGTGGGGTTTCTTGTTCCGTGAAGTCAGATTCGCTCCGATACTGGAACAGGTTCTTGTTGTTTCTTCCTAGAACATCTTGCTGCCAGTGATGCAGACGTAACGTGACAGTTGTTCCGGACGTGGCTCTGATTGTATTAATAAACTCAAGCCAGAGGCAGTGAGACAAGCAGAGGTTACCTCCGATCATTTGGCCTCCGCACTTCTGTTTGTGTGAATCCTTTCCAATATGTATCCGGAGTCTGGAGTCACTGGGAAGATTAATCTGGACTAAGCTCATAGTATGTGCTGAATAAGGTAAATAGTGAATGGAGGCTGGAGAGTTATAGTTTAACAGCAGCTGCAGGTTATAGATTAGAAAGTTGTGTTGCATAACTTGTTACATATATATATATCCTGTTCCAATTAATTCTTCTATATATCGAGTGGATATCTTGTACGTTTCCAAAACTGCCCATACATGACCAGTTTCGGTCTGGCAGTTTTCTACCATACGACCCAATATTATTCACATGCACATCAGCATGGGGGGCTGTTTGGACAGAGCAGATCTCAGATGATATGACACATGCCTGTGACAGAGGGGCAAATATCATGTTATAAAGGGGGCAGGACTTGTGTGGTTTGGGTGGATCATCGCTTTCAAGGGCATAACTAGAGCAAGCAGATTCTGCAGCTGCAGGGGGGCCCAGGAAGTATAGTTGCCCCATAAGACCCTAATTCATATGTAATTTCAATAAATATTGGTAATAGGCCCCTCCCCCCTGTTTAAAGGCCCCATTCTTCTTAAAGGGGTGGTTTCACCTTTAAATTAACTTGTCTTGATTATTTAATTTATATAGTTTTTTTATTTTATTTATTTTATTTTTACTGCTTTCAAAAGTGGGTCACTGACCCCCATCTAAAAAGCAAATGCTCTGTAAAGCAGCAAATGTATTGTTATTGCTACTTTTTATTACTCGTCTTTCTATTCCAGCCTCTAATATTCATATTCCAGTCGTAATTAAATCAATTTATGGTTTCTAAGGTAATTTGGACCCTAGAAACCAGCCAAGTATCATTGCCTACCTCATACTAAGAGTTAACTCAAAGGTGAACAACCCTTTTAACGGAGAACTAAACCCTAAAAATGAATGGCTAAAAATGCCATATTTTATATAGTGAACTTATTGCACGAGGCTAAAGTTTCAGCTTGTCAATAGCAGCAATGATCCAGGACTTCAAACTTGTCACAGGGGGTCACCATCTTGGAAAGTGTCTGTGACACTCACATGCTCAGTGGGCTCTGATTGGCTGTTGAGAAGCTAAGCTTAGGGCTCGTCATTAATTATCCAGCAGAAAATGAGGTTGGTCTGTAATATAAGCTGATGCTACAGGGCTGATTATTAAATTCTGATGCTAATTGCACTGGTTTCTGTGCTGCCATGTAGTAATTATCTGTATTAATTACTAATCAGCCTTATATTGTGACATTTCTATTCTATGTGTACTGTATATTGTGAGTGGGTCCCTAAGCTCAGTAAGTGACAGCAGCACAGAGCATGTGCAGTGAATCAGCAGAAAAGAAGATGGGGAGCTACTGGGGCATCTTTGGAGACACAGATCTTTACTGCTAAAGGGCTGTGGTTGCCTTGGGCTGGTACAGAAGCACAAAACATAATGTACAACATTTCTAGCGACTTCTTTAGTTAAGCTTTAGTTCTTCTTTAATTGTCAGTGTCCCTTGGGGGGCCCAGGCAGACTTGGGCATGGATAGCCCGGTTTAACGGGCCTCTAAATTTCTAATTTCCTTTTATATATAGGTGAACCCCACTTCATGGGCTCTTCTCCCACTACTTCCCCATATGTAAGTTTAACCAGGCAGCAAGCAAGTTAGAACTAAGGGGGTTTACGGGGGTGGAGGTTTAACGACCTCTGACAAAATGTACTGCTCTGTGTGCAATTACGATGGGGCTGCTGCCTTGCCTGTGTCTCCAATGAGAGCTTTATGATGTGCTAAGGATTTATCCAAACAGAGGTTTCCTGTGCTGAAATAGTCCGGGCTCGGGCACACCTGCATTTAACAAGAATAGAATGAATTCCCCTCGGTGCCAGAGCACTGAAACATTCTCCTTTTCTCCAGGGCCAATTCTCCCAGCAAAGCCAAAGGCTCACTCCTTTTTCCTTTCTTCTTCTATTTTTAATATTTTCCCCCCTGTACTGGTTAAGGGGGCGGTGAGAGGGTGGGTAGGTACATAAACAGACATGTTGTTACACCTTCTCTGAACACAGTGACTTTTCATCACCCCGTGTTTTATGGCTGCACAGTAGACCCTGTATGATCGTCGCACAAAGACCTGCTTCTTGCACCCTGTTATGTGACTGCAGAATGACTGACTCGCCCGTGGAACGTTTAACGGTCTCCTGCAGACACAAAGCAGTCATGGTAAGACAGAAAAAAAAGTCTCCTAAACATAATTTCTTTTCCGATAGATTTATGAAGTATCGCACGTAGTTTTCAGGGAGGGGGTCACATGGAAAAGGTGTTGTATGAACAAGCGGGGCTTATAACCAGCACTGTGTTATGCGGAGGCTGCGTGGGTGTTGGATACATTAATGCTTCACGTTATCCCCCTGCTAAAACATCTGCAGGTTGGGAATCAGCTGACCGAACAGCGAGAACGGCGCTAGTTAATGGTTTTAAAGGAGAAGGAATAACATTTTCTACTTAAGCTAGGCACCCCCAAGTGACTGATTTTACTTACCTGATACCCAGGGCCGGTGCTCCTATCAGCAAAAAACTGGGGTTCTTCTAGCGAGCACCACGGAGCGATCCTCTTCCTGCTTCTTCGGTTTTTAAATTTCCCGGGGCAGACGCATGCATGGTAGAATAAAATAGCCGGCTTTTTCGTATAAAGTTCAGCTTTTCACTCTACTGCGCATGTGCACCCGCGAGAAGACCCAGAGAAGCAGGAAGATGATCGCTCCCTGGTGATCGCTAGAAGATCCCCGGGCCGGTGCAGTTTTCTGCTGATAGAAGCACCGGCCCTGGGTGTCAGGTAAGTAAAAGTAGTCCGTTGGGGGTGCCTAACTTTTGGCATCCCCAAGTAGAAAATGGTATTCCTTCTCCTATAAGGAAAATGTTAAGAAATAGGGATTTATTTCATCTTATTTAATCTCACCCATGTACAAAGACTGGTGCAGTTGGCACATTGTGCATTGACATTGATGACAAGTATTACTGGCATTGTCTTTCCTAAAAGGAACATCCCTTAGTGTGGTGGTACATGCAGGCCCGGATTTGCGGCGAGGCCACATAGGCCCGGGCCTAGGGCGGCACATTTTTGGGGGCGGCATGCGGCCCAGCCGCTCTGTGGGGAGCCTGTGCTCCCCAGTGCTCCGGCGCTCGAACACTGGCTTTTGCGCCAGCATGTGGTAGTGCGGGCGCTAGGACCACACGGAGCGCACAGCCTAGGGTCGCCCGCCCAGTGAATCCGGCACTGGGCACATGGGAAGATTTGCACCGAATCCACTATTTGAGATTCGGCCGAATCCCTGAATCCTTTGTGAAAGATTTGCCTGAACCGAATCCAAATCCTAATTTGCATATGTTTTTTTTTGTGAGCCGAGTGACACGCGCCTTCACATGTTTACAAACTCCCGGATTATTATCGAGGGGTGCGGGAAGTGCGGCTGGCGGGTGATTCAATCAATTCTATAGGAGAATGCCCACTCGCTTCAATCTGGCGGCATTACTCACCAGCCTTATTTCTGGATAAAAATAATTTCTGTGTCGTGCCCTGGAACTCAGGGGTCTGTTATTTACTCACACGCTGGCTTCTTTTTATTATTGGGCCGCTGCAAAATGAAAAAACTGGTCCCTACCCCGCTGTTTAATTATTACGGTGAATAAAAGTAATGCTGGTAAGGGGCAGATCTGTATTTAGAAACTTTCCGGCGCTGCCCAAGCAAAGCTGGTTACCTGGAAAATACTATTTCTTATTGCAAGCATCTTTTTAAATGGATATTTCTGATTTAAATGAAGTGGCCGTACATCAAATCCTCCACATTTCCAAAATGTAAAAAATAAAACAATTCCATTGTCTGTTAACAAAAATTATCACTCTTACTTGTCACATTACTTTTAAAGGAACAATTCAGTGTGAAAATAAAAACTGGGCAAATAGATATAAATGTGCAAAATAAAAAATGTTTCTAATATAGTTAGTTAGGCAAAAATGAAAGGTCTAAAGGCTGGAGTGACTTCATGTGTAACATAATTGCCAGAACACTACTTCCTGCTTTTCAGCTCTCTTGGTTTCCACTGATTGGTTACCATGCAGTAACTGAGTGACTTGAGGGGGGGGGGCACATGGTCATCTGTTGCTTTTGAATCTGAGCTGAATGCTGAGGATCAATTGCAAACTCACTGAACAGTTATGTCCCATGTGCCCCCCCTTATAGTCACTGACTAACTCAGAGTTAGAGAGCTGAAAAGCAGGAAGTAGTGTTCTGGCTATTATGTTACACATCCAGTCACTCCAGCCTTTATACATTACATTTTTGGCTAACTATGTATAACTAACTATATTAGAAACATTTTTTTATTATGCACAGTAGTGATGTGCCGGTTGGGTGAAACCCGACCGCATCCAACCCTAACCCGCCCAAGCCCGACCTCCTGCTTTCATTTTAAGGCCCGTGACGACCCACCGATGACGTATCACAAAAGGGGCAGAGCAGGAGGCGCGTGTCTTTAAAAAATCAAGCAGGTGGTCGGAAGCCAGCAATTCCGGGTGTCCGCCACCCACAAATGGAGGTGCGGGGTCGGCCCGAACCCGCCTGACCCGCGGGTAAACCTGCCTATCCGCACATAACTAATGCACAGCCTATCTATTAACCCATTTTTCGTTTTTACACTGAACTGTTCCTTTAAGGGGTTTGGTTTGGGTTTGGCTACACACTAATAGGGTTATATAATAAAAGGCACTAGGTTTTGCCTAGGTGCATAACCTATAGCTATCAGCAGGTAGAATTTATTGGTCACCCGTTTAAAAGCAAACATCTTATTGGTTGCTCCTGGGCAAACTTAGTGCCTTTTATTACATATGGGGGTAAGACTTTAAACGAATCAGAATCCAGAATCAGATCACCAGCATAGGTGTGTGCCATACACTGGGGAAGAGAGGCATTTTGGTCCTAACCTAGAGAACCACAGTGATTTAAATGCCCCTTGTTTTTTTAGATGGGGTCACTGACCCCCATTTGAAAGCTGGAAAGAGTCAGAAAAAGAAGGCAACATTCTTTGCGGGTCAACAAAAAGCACATCACTACTATGAAGGCAATAAGAGTGAATAATTCCTAGGACCAACTGCAAAGCTGCTTAGAATAGACTTCTCTAACATGTAAACGTTTACTTTAATGTTAACGTATCAAATTTCTTTATATTTTACATTCCCACTTGCTATGTCAGAATTGACATCTCCATTAATTAGCTAGTGTGTGGGAATGAGTTTAATCTCTCTAACCTGCACCTCGTTAGCTGAACAGAACAGGATTAAGTAGAGGAGGCTGTGCTTTCATTGGTGCCTCTCATTTTGGGAGAGATGAAAGGGAATTGGTTAAAATGGGGATTAGTAGTGGTCATTGGTGATAAAAGAGAGGTCAGCAGGCAGCACAGAGCAAGGGGAAGGGGATAAATTCATCAACCTGCAAACTGGAAAGGCAGCGATAAAAAAGTAACAATATTGATATTTTTTTTACTTGATACTTCAGTCTGTAATAGGGGATCTATTGGAGGGGAACCATATTCATAAATGATGCTACAATAGAGCTCTATACATTTGAGAACACTCTGTTTAACTCCTGTATAACGAACTCTTCCTTATCTGTAAGTCTGAGACAAAGTGAGAAGAAGAGACTCTTCTATTGGACTCGTTATGAGTCATTACCAAATGGCTTAGTGGAAAAACCTGGTGCAAATTAGCATGCTCTTTGCTCACAATCCACTTTGTATTCCCATCATTCCAGTGTAATTGGGGCCCCTGCTGTTAGACTCACATTGTTGTGGAAAGAGTGTATTGCTTGCATACGGGCACACGTTACATTCACCATGTAAACGGTAGCATGTGGGCAGCCCTCCGGCCTCACCAGTGGAAGTTACATGCCTAAAGAGCCCTGGACTTAAAGGAACAGTAGCACCAAAAAAATAAAAGCATTTTAAAGTAACATACCATGTACGGTCCCCCTTGCTTTGGTTAAAGTTATGTGTTTGCCTTAGAATATTTTTATAAAAATAGGCTGCTGTGTAGCCATGGGGGCAACCATTCAACCTGAAAAAGGAGAACATGCGCAGGTTGCTTAGCAGATATCACCAAACCAAAAAGGAGACAGCACTCCGGTACGAGGAAGGCAGGTTTATTACAGTGTCCTGCAATGAAGATACACTTTACGAGTTTTCGAGGCACAATCCCTTAATAATAAGCAATGCTTCGCAAAGTTTATGATTAAGGGGAAACGCGTAAAGTGTATCTTCTTTGCAGGACACTGCAATAAACCTGCCTTCCCCTTACTTGAATGCCGTCTCCTTTTTGGTTTGGTGACATATGTACAGTGGGGACGCCGTGCACTGAGCACCCGTAGGGGAGTTTAGGAGCAGTTTTAAGGGATACAGAGCTGGAGCTGTTACTTTGGCTGAGATTGTTTCTTAGCAGATAACAGATAAGCTCTGTAATAGAATACAATGATATGTTACAGTGTGCATCTGTTATCTACTGTGTATCCTGTGCTAGAATGGCTGCCCCCATGGCTACCCAGCAGCTTGTTTATATAAACTATAGTAGTACTTATCTGTTATCTACTGTGTATCCTGTGCTTGAATGGCTGCCCCCATGGCTACCCAGCAGCTTGTTTATATAAACTATAGTAGTACTTATCTGTTATCTATTGTGTATCCTGTGCTTGAATGGCTGCCCCCATGGCTACACAGCAGCTTGTTTATATAAACTATAGTAGTACTTATCTGTTATCTACTGTGTATCCTGTGCTTGAATGGCTGCCCCCATGGCTACACAGCAGCTTGTTTATATCAACTATAGTAGTACTTATCTGTTATCTACTGTGTATCCTGTGCTTGAATGGCTGCCCCCATGGCTACACAGCAGCTTGTTTATATCAACTATAATAGTACTTATCTGTTATCTACTGTGTATCCTGTGTTTGAATGGCTGCCCCCATGGCTACACAGCAGCTTGTTTATATAAACTATAGTAGTTCTTATCTGTTATCTACTGTGTATCCTGTGCTTGAATGGCTGCCCCCACAGCAGGTATAGGACCTGTTATCCAGAATGCTCAGATAATGGATCTTTCCATAATTTTGATCTTCATACCTTAAGTCTACTAGAAAATCATGTAAACCACAATCTAGGGTTTGCTTCCAATAAAGAATAATTATATTTTAGTTGGGATCAAGTACAAGTTACTGTTTTATTATTACAGAGAAAAAGTAAATAATTTTTCAAAAGTTTGATTATTTGGATAAAATGGAGTTTATGGGAGACTATTCCGTAATTCTGAGCTTTCTTGATAAGGGATCCCATACCTGTAATAATAAAATAGTACCTTGTACTTGATCCAAACTATATATATATATATATATATATATATATATATATATATATATATATATATATATATATATATATATATATATATATATATATATATATATATATATATATATATATATATACACATATATATATATATATATATATATATGTATATATATGTATATATAATAAATCTATAATAAATCCTTATGGAAAGCAAAACCAGCCTATTGGGTTTATTTAATGCTTACATGATTTAAGGAATGAAGATTCAAATTATGGAAAGATCTGTTATCAGGGAAACCCCAGGTCTCGATCATTCTGTATAACAGGTCCCATACCTGTACCAGGTAATACATTGTCCTATATCTGATTCATTCATATGTTTCTATATTGATATAAATCCCCTCTGGGTGCTAGATATTTCCCAGCATTCCTTGGACCATGTGCCATATGGAATCATAGCCCAGGGCAACCACAAGCCATAGCAAGGAATTTTGTGGCCACCTAAATCACAGGGCTGTGTATGGAACACCCTGTCCTGATCTGACCTGGGCTTATCCCAATGCAACCTGTTCATTCCTTCTCTTCTATATTTATTCTTCTTTTCTTTGTGCCTGACTTTATCTGCTTATTGTGTCCAGTCCAAGCCAACTGGAACAGGCATGGAAATACAAACACACACAGCAGCCTTTTAGGCTATTGTTAGACTGCAACTCCCAGTATATCCCCAGCAACTCCCAGTATTGTCAGTCCTGTGGCGGTAGAACTCAGCAGTGCAATATGGAATTTATTCTGTCCTTGTAATAAATGCGCCTTTCAGCCTGTTGTTTTTGTAGGGTCCATTTGAGGCTAGCTTGCCTGACATTTAGACATGGCTCTCTCTCTGCATATGACTTGCTCCACTGAGCACTTTGCATTAAGGTCAGAGAGACAATGCTCCAGTTCTGCAGGGTATAAGATCCCTTAGCCAACTGCTCTCTGTTCTGTAGGCGGCATCGACACAATGCTTATACATGTTAAAGGGGAAATATCCACCTAGGTTAAATGTAAGACAAGCAATTATTGTATTCCTGGAATGAGAATCTGATTACCGTTCCTTTTCCCATGCTTGCACTAAAAGCGATTCTGTCATGGTTTCATTAAGGGGTGGTTCACATTTAAATTACGTTTTAGTATGTTATAGAATGGCCACTTCTAAGCAACTTTTCTATTGGCCAACAGCTTTTAATTTTTTTTATAGTTTTTTCTAGGGATGCAACGAATACAGGATTCGGTTCGGTATTCGGCCAGGATTCTGCTTTTTTTCAGCAGGATTCGGAATCGGCCTAATCCTTCTGCCAGGCCGAAACCAAATGTGAATCCTAATTTGCGTATGGGTGGGGAAAGTGCGTCACTTTTTGTCACAAAACAAGGAAGTAAAAAATGTTTTCCCCTTCCCAACCCTAATTTGCATATGCAGATTTGGTTTTCGGACGAATCTTTCGCAAAGGATTCAGGGGTTTGGCCGAATCCAAATAAGTGGATTCGGTGCATCCCTAGTTTTTTCATTTATTTGCCTCCTTCTTCTTACTCTTTCCAGCTTTCTAATGGGGAGTCACTGACCCCATCTAAAAAAAACAGATGCTCTGTAAGGTTACTTATTGCTACTTTTTATTTCTCATCTTTCTATACAGGCATCTCCTATTCATATTCCAGTCTCTTATTCAAATCAGTGCATGGTTGCTAGGGTTATTTGGACCCTAGCAACCAGACTGCTGAAATTGGAGAGCTGCTGATTAAAAATCTTATATGGCTCAAAAAACACAAATAAAACACGAAAACCAATTGCAAATTAACTCAGAAAAGCACTCTCTAAATTATACTAAAAGTTAATTAAAGGTGAGCAAGTCCTTTAAATGAAAGGCATGCATACTTACAGTATATACAATTTGATTGGTGAGTTGTGGCAGCTTCCTTTCCTATTTGAAACCAGTGGCAGGGGGTTGCTGTTGTGATGGAATTAGGGCTCTTACACACAGGTGGTTTTCCCTGTGCTCCCGTGCGTTTGCGCTTTGTTCCGTTCAGCAGTAGGGGAGCGCAGGAGTAGACGCACTCAATCATTTTGAAGGGGGCTGTACTCACACAGACGCATGTAAGCGCCAAATGCAGGTTGGGACGCAGCATGTTGCATTTCACCTGCTTTCGGAGCATAATTCAGAGTATATTCATAGTATAATTCAGAGTATAATTCCTGCTGGTGAGATTTTGTAAATGCTTATGGCACATGGGGCATATTGCCCAATTGTAGCCATTTTGCTTATCAGATTTCAACCAGAAATTTGTAGAACAGACTGGACCACAATAATTGTCAACTCTGGAATATCCTGGCAGAGATCATGCCATAAATGTAACATGCTACGTAGTACAAGTATGGGATCAGTTATCCAGAAACCCGGTATCAAAAACCTGCGAATTACGGGAAGGCCATCTCCCATAGACTACATATTATCCAAATAATCCAAATTTTATAAAATTATTTCCTTTTTCTCTGTAATAATAAAACAGTAACTTGTACTTGATCCCAACTAAGATATAATTAATCCTTATTGGAAGCAAAATCAGTCTATTGGGTTTATTTCATGTTTACATGATTTTCTAGTAGAGTTAAGGCATGAAGATCCAAATTACATCTGGAAAGCCCCAGGTCCCGAGCATTCTGGATAACAGGTCCCATACCTGTGTTACAAAGACCAACTGCAAATTGTCTTAGAATCCCCTTGTCTACGTCATACTAAAATATCAACCTGATTTTGGTTTTCATCAGTCACTATACTAAATCCCCAGGCTCTCCAGCAAGGTTCTACTGACTGCTAGGTCCTGTTGGACGCACTATGTTCTCTGTTTTGTTTATTTAATAAAACAGATTAAAACAAAACAATACAAGATAATAAAATGTAGTTAAGAGCTCCCTCTAGAGGCAACTGAGAACATTGTGACGTTCCCATGGAAACTACCAAACAATGTTGGAGCAAGCATGGGGATCTCTCTAGTTTGCAATTTAAGCAGTCTGGTCGCTATAGTCAAAATTCCCCTAGCAACCATGTTGTGATTTTAATAAGAGACTGGAATATGAAAGGAGAGGACTGTATAGAAAGATGAGTAATAAAAAGTAGCAATAACAATAAATGTGTAGCCTTACAGAGCATTTGTTTTTAGATGGGGTCAGTGACCCCCATTTGAAAGCTGGAAAGAGTTGGAAGAAGAAGGCAAATAATTTAAAAAACTATAAATAATGACGACCAATTGAAAAGTTGCTTAGAACTAACCATTCTATAACTTACTAAAAGTTAACTTAAAGGGGTTGTTCACCTTTGAGTTAACTTTTAGTATGATGAAGAGAATGATATTCTATGTTTTATTATTTGTGGTTTTTTAGCTTTTTATTCAGCAGCTCTCCAGTTTGTAATTTCAGCAACTTGGTTGTTAGGGTCCAGATTACCCAGCAACCATGCATTGATTTCAATAAGAGACTGGAATATGAATGAGAGGGGCTGAATAGAAAGAAGAGGAATAAAGTAGCAATAACCATACACGTGTAGCCTCAGAGAGAATTTTTTTTAGATGGGGTCAGTGACCCTCATTTGAAAGCTGAAAAGAAGAAGAAGGCAAAAAAACTTTAAAAACTATAAAAAAAAAAAAAAAAAAAAAGACCAATTGAAAAGTTGAAATGTTTTACTTCCCCGAATTGTTTAAAAACCACATTGCGGGAATAAAGAAAGTTTCATAATTACCTCGGAAGGGCGGCTGTTTCTAAAGCCTTTTCGGCCGCTGACGGTCCTAGACAGTTTCGTATATTTTTCTGGAGCTCATGAGTATTCCGTTGATTCTGGAGATCTGGGCATTGTGTTCCTTCTGACCAGCCGTTGCGTTGGTTCAGGGATTTATCCGTGTGCCCATGAATGGATCACGTATCAGTAGGTATTTGTGTAGCTATAGGACGTTCTCTTGTACAGGTATAGGATCCCTTATCTGGAAACCTGATATCCAGCTCTGAGTCTCCCATAGACTCCATTTTATCCAAATAATCCACATTTTTAAAAATGATTTCCTATTTCTCTGTAATAATAAAACAGTAGCTTGTACTTGATCCCAACTAAGATATAATTAATCCTTATTGCAAGCAGAACCAGCCTATTGGGTTTATTTAATGTTTAAATGAATTTCTAGTAGACTTAAGGCATAAAGACCCGAATTACGGAAAGATTCATTATCCGGAAAACCCCAGGTCCCGATAACAGGTCCCATACCTGTACTAAACTATGAGATTTATTGACTTCACTGGAGTCTGTGTATGATAGATATTTCATTGTACAGTATCGGACCTGTTATCCAGAATGCTTGGACCTGGGGTCTTCCAGTTAAAGGATCTTTCCATAGTAACTCTACTAGAAATGTAAACATTAAATAAACCCAATAGGCTGGTTTTGCCTCCAATAAGGATTAATTATATCTTAGTTGGGGTCAAGTACGAGCAACTGTTTTATTATTACAGAGAAAAAGGAAATTGTTTTTAAAAATGTGGATTATTTGGATATAATGGAGTCTATGGGAGATGGCCTTTCTGTAATTCGGAGCTTTCTGGATGAAAGGTTTCTGGATAACGGATCCCATACCTCTCCTAATTATTTTCCAGTCTCTTATTTAAATCAAAGAATTGTTGCTAAGGTACTTTGGACCCTAACAACCAGATTGTGGAAATTGCAAACCGGAGAGCTGCTGAATAAAAAGCTAACTAACTATAAAAAAAACCCACAAATAATAATAAATGAAAACGAATCGCAAATTATCTCAGAATATCAATCTCTACATCTACATATTAAAAGTTGATGCAAAGGTGAACAAACCCTTTAATCTACACAACGGTCCCAGAGTACGTGTCACAAGAGGAAAGCCTGCAGTGGAAATTAGAGGCTGTCTCCATATAATCCAGGAGAAGAGACACTGGAATAATGTTGTCATCAAGAAGGACAAACTGGGTTCCGTCAATGTCTAACTGAAGGGGAGTACACTGCAAGCTTTCAGGCAACACAGAGCCCTTCATCAGGCCAATGAGTAGGAATAAAAGGCTTGTGTTGGACTGAATGCTGCCAGTGTTGTTTATTGCATGAGCCGTTGAAGGTATCGCAAGGTCTCCCCCCCTCAATACTTGCATTGATGTTATTCTCCAGCTATAGAGGCAATGCTGTGTTTTTAGCAATGTACAACAGCTCTGGCTTCTCTTGGCCTTACAGATTAGCTGCTGTTGTTCATTTACCTCTTTTAATACTCACTAATCATCATTATCATTTTTGAAGTCTAAAGTAATGTTAGTATAGATTTTTTAATACTTGTAGCTGAGTTTGTAAATCCCCCTATAGTGGTTACACGAAGAGGACATGCAAGCCTTCTA
This sequence comes from Xenopus laevis, assembly GCF_017654675.1. NCBI lineage: Eukaryota > Metazoa > Chordata > Amphibia > Anura > Pipidae > Xenopus > Xenopus laevis. The sequence goes on from NC_054373.1 coordinate 15,249,488, forward strand.
GCTATCATCTATATCTATCTGTCTGTTTGTCTGCCTATCTATCTATCTATCTTATCTATCTATCTACGTACCTGTCTTATCAATCTATCTATCAACCTATCTACCTACCTATATATGTATCTATGGATCTATATATCCATACATCTATCCATATAAAAGAACAAAGTCCAGCACTCGCGGGTCTTTAAAGTGAAAATAAGAAGTAATTTATTCAATGTTTTGGCTCCACTAGAGAGTCTTCATCAGGAATGACCAACCAGTGAAGGCACACTCTATAGTGGACCAAAAACGTTGACTAAATCACTTCTTATTTTCACTTAAAAGACCTGCGAGTGCTGGACTTCGTTCTTATATATGGATGGATGGATAGATAGATAGATAGATAGATAGATAGATAATAGATAGATAGATAGATAGGTAGATCCATAGATAGGTAGATCCATAGATAGATAGATCCATAGATAGATAGATAGATAGATAGATAGATAGATAGATAGATAGATAGATAGATAGATAATAGATAGATAGATAATAGATAGATAGATAGATAGATAGATCCATAGATAGATCCATAGATAGATCCATAGATAGATCCATAGATAGATCCATAGATAGATAGATAGATAGATCCATAGATAGATCCATAGATAGATAGATAGATCCATAGATAGATAGATAATAGATGAGAGAGAGATAGATAGATAGATAGATAGATAGATAGATAGATAGATAGATAGATAGACAGACAGGTAGGTAGATGATAGATAGATAGATAGATAGATGATAGATAGATAGATAGATAGATAGACAGACAGGTAGGTAGATGATAGATAGACAGATAGGTAGGTAGATGATAGATAGGCTTGCATGTCCTCTTCTGGTAACTTCTGTAAGGTTAATTTTATTTAATTTAAGTAGCACTCAGGCACTTAATATTGTCTCCTGTCTGCACCTATTTGGACTGTTCTCTGTTCTCTATATATATAAATAAAAAATTCCACTGGTACAATGCAAGAGATTGTTGCAAAAGGTGCTCAGTGATTCCCTGGTCTGGACCGGTGTGTGTTGCTCTGGCATAATCAGAGGCAGCCAGGGTCTGTTTTAGGGCAAGGTACTGAGAATTCTGCTTTTAAAGGGGTTGTTCACCTTCAAACACTTTTTCAAGTTCTGTTTTTTTTTTTTCCAGAAAGTTCACCAGTAATAAATAGACTTTTTCCAATTACTTTCTATTTTCTATTTGGGATCATTTTTCTAATATAGAAGTTTAAAGCTTCGTTTCCCCCAACTTATTAGGTATGTCTTTCTAAAGCAGCTCTGGGAGGGGGGGGGGTCACCGACCCTGTAAACTGTTCTAAATTGATACATTTAGTGGATACATTTCTTATCTGTGTCTCTGATGAGCAGAATCTCTAGGTTTCATTACAGGCAGCTGTTAGAATTGATACAATCGTTGCTGATACTCCAGAGATGCTGCTGAGAAATGGATCAACTCAATATTGTAAAATTGTAACAGTTCAGAATCTGCAGCTGAATTACTGAGCTGCCAGACTCAAACACCAGAGACACGGACATTCAACTTTACACTTAGATTTTGGAAAAGCAGTCACAATTTAATAAAACAGGGAAATAAATTGAAAAAAAGTCTTTATTTCTGGTGAACAATCTGAAAACGACTGAGCTGAAAACAGTTTTGGAAGCGGAACAACCTTTGTAAGAGACCACTTTTGGGAGCTGTAGTTCAGCAACAAATTGAGAGCCGCAGGTTACTTCTTCCTGGGCTTTGTGGAGGCTCATTATAGAGAGGCAAATTCTATACACCAACTTCAGTCATGTTACACAAGTGACATCACGTCATGAATTATTACTGATCACATCACTAAGCTCCTATTTTAAAGGGGTTGTTCCTCTTTAAATTAACTTAGTATGATGTAGAGAGTGATACTTTTAAACAATCTGCAATTGGTTTTAATTTTTTATTATTTGTGGGTTTTGAGTTATTTAGCCTTTTATTCAGCAGCTCTCCAGTTTGCAATTTTTGCAATCTGACTGCTAGGATCCAAATTCCCCTAGCAACCATGCATTGATTTGAATAAGAGACTGGAATATGAATAGGAGAGGCCTGAATAGAAAGAAAAGTCATAAAAAGTAGCAATAACAATACATTTGTAGCCTTATAGAGCATTTGTTTTTTTAGATGGGAATCACTCAGGCCCGGACTGGCAATTTGTGTGTTCTGGCAAATGCCAGAGGGGCTGCTATAAGTTCTATAGAAAGTCAGTAATTAGTGGGCTGGTGAGGGCTGTTTGGGCCTCTGTGTGGGCTGATTGGGCCTCTGTGTACCTGAAATGCCAGGGCCTATTTTAATTCTCAGTCCGGACCTGGAATCACTGACCCCCATTTGAAAGCTGGAAAGAGGGAGAAGAAAAAGATGAATAATTCAAAAACTATAAAAAAATAAATATGGAAGACAAATTGAAAGGTTGCTTATAACTGGCTGTCCTATAACATACTAAAAATTAACTTAAAGGTGAACCACCCCTTTAATTGTATATTTTACAGGCTGTTACTCTTTTATTATTTTATTACTATGTAATAATTGAATACATGCTGTTGGCTTATTGCACAGGGGCTTTTCTTTAATTCCCTCTAGTTACAGGTGGCCACCAGCAATACAGGGAACAGGTCCTTTTATGCTTTCTTGCCGGATTTGCTCAACACAAAGGCTCCCTCCCCCTCTGTGCCGCGTGAAAAGCGATACCTGTCTCTCCTATTCCCCATGAGTCGAGGGGAGGAGAGCCGGGCAGCAGTCTCTGTGCTCTCTGTTTACTTGGCTCCGAGAAAGTGAACAGCAGCCTTTTCTTTTTTTGTAACATTGGGAGCTGAGAGGATCAGAGGCAGCATTACAGACTATGCTCTGGGCTCAGTGTGACTATGCTCTGGGCTCAGTGTGACTATGCTCTGGACTAGTGTGCGCACGGACAGCAACTATGAAACGGAGGATAGAATGATCTTTGCTTCCCCAGGTAAGGGATAGAACTGTTGCTCAGGTTTGGCTTTGAGCAGGTTTTGATATGATACCTGTTTCCTTATACTGAATACAGGGAACATCGTATCTGGCCCTCCAGCACCTCAGGGACCCCTTGCTGTGGATACAATCATTCATTAACCCTTATGACTTAAATTCCTATCTACCCTGTGCTCATGGTGAACTTCATGGTTTTAATGTGAGTGTAGCCTGAAATGTGCAGGTGTGTGAGGTGCAGGTACTTGTGTACATAATAGACTCTTTCAAATGCACATTTCCACTTTCATTGTATGGGGGAAAGAGCTTTTACGCATCATGAGCATCACTGGGTAACTTCTATCTTCCGCCTTCACATTGGGGCCCCACCCTTTCTTTAATATCTGGGGCCCCTGACCTCAAGCTGTGCCCCTGAGTGTTCCTATACTATTTAGGGTTAACGTTCATAAGCATTTAGCACTTATTGTTATTATTTGACTGCAGTCTAATTTGGAACTGGATAAAGATTCTTGTATTATACGTAGTGCAACTAACCTTCCCTGCTCCGGCATGACTTTTCCATATTGGGCAGTAACTTTACCTTAAAATAAATATACTACAGTAGAACCCACATTTTACATCCCCTCATTTTAACATTGTGGTCCCACCTATATATTATGCATAATACATTTCCCTGATTTTACATTTTCCGGGGTTTTACATCATTTTTTTCTGGTCCCCTGAAAAAACGTAAAATGGGGGTTCTACTGTATTAGGGGAGTCTGTATTACCAGTCCGTATTGGACAAAAGAGTTACAGGGACTTGCCCCAGTTCCCAGGGCACCATTCAGTAACCATTTATTTATTCAATAAATAATTGAATTATATGCTTTTCATACCATCGGGAACCTGATGGTACGAAACGCGTAAGGTGGGTCAGTATGTACTATTTTTTAAGGGGTGTATGTATATAAAATGGCCATTTCTAAGCAACTTTTCAATTGGTCTTCATTATTTATTTTTAATAGTTTTTTTTTTTAATTGTTTGCCATCTTCTTCATATTCTGTAAAGGTGGCCATACACGGGCTGATAAAAGCTTCCGACAGACCGAGTCGACTTATTGGCACGTGTATGGGGCCCTCCAACGGGCTTCCCCGAAAGTCGCCAGATGTCGATTGGACGGTACTAAAAATCCCGTTGGATCGCGGCTGCATCTGTTCGTTGACTGCACGTTAGCCATTGTTAGGATCCGATCGTTGGACCCTAGGGCCCACGATCGGATCAGCCCGATATTGCCCACCTCAAGGTGGGCATATTGGGGAGAGATCTGCTCGTTTGGCAACATCGCCAAACGAGCGGATCTCTCCGTGTATGGCCACCTTAAGGCTACACATGTATTGTTATTGCTACTATTTATTACTCCTCTTTCTATTCTGGCCTTTCCTATTCATATTCCAGTCTCTCATTCAAATCAGTGCATGGTTGCTAGGATAATTTGGACCCTAGCAACAAGATTGCTGAAATTGCAAACTGGAGAGCTGCTGAATAAAAAGCTAAATAACTTAAAAACTACAAATAATAAAAAATGAAAACCAATTGCAGATTGTCTCAGAATATCACTCTCTACATCATACTAAACATGAACTCAAAGGTGAACAACCCCTTTAATATGATATTTGAATAAATTATGGATTTTTAACAGATTGTGAGTCATAGGACATCTTAGATAAAAGGTAACTTTACATTGGCTTCTCTTAAACAACAGCATTGTAAGTGTATGACAAGTGTATGAAGTTTGTTGTGCATCTGTGTGTTTGCAGGGCATCCATTCTCTGCTCTTGTGAGATGGGCGGATGTGTGTGGCCCTGCTGTGGCCCTTAAATGTCATCAACCCCAGAGCTGAAAGAGTTAATGGCCACGCTCCTGGAGCACTTTAAAAAGCAGAGCACTCTGCAGCAGCAGCACACATGATTGCACTTAATTCTGCATGAATTCCTTCCTTGCACTTTCCAGCATAATAAATAGGGCAGCGTGGGGTGGGTACGTAGTTCTGGAAACCAATAAATAATGGAGTGAAGAAACACCTTCTATAAGTAGAACACAAATTCACCCCACGGTGCGGAGCTGCTCGCCTTGCACCTATTTTTGACTTCTCTGTTGGCTAAAGTTGCAGGAAAACAAATCATTTGCGGCATTAATCTTGAAGGTAAAAAAAAAACTGGTGATTGCTGTGATTTAACAACTTTCTCAAAATTTTTTCTTTGTTTTATCAGATTGGGTATGTTTTTTTTCTTTTTGAATAACGTTTTCTTGTCTGAGGGATGTAATGCCCATTTTCTGTCTTCATATGTGTTTGACCAAAAAACAAATTTTCCAATTAATATCTGATTGGATTAGATATTAGAAATATGGCCGGGCAGAAAATGCCGATGGTTTCGCACCCCTCGGCCAATGGGATTGCTCTGTACAGGCCACCCTATGATGGCAGCCCACCCCTTTGATAACTAAACTGGGCAAAGATCTATTCATTTGGTTAACTTGGCCAGATCTATGGGGGTTATTTATTAAACTCCAAATGCCAAAACCCCCAAAAAAGTCTTGTTACTATAAAATCCAAACTTTTAGGGGAAAAAACCCCCCACTCATTTTTAGGGATTCATTATACCCCAAGGATGGAAAAAGTCCAGCTTCTCAGACCTGCAGAGGTTGCATATAAATCAATAGGAGGAGTCCCAAAGATCTTGATCTGCGCTGGGTTTCGTGCAATAATCCGAAGATTTTGTGGTTTTCAGGCAGAAAATGTTTTTCGTGTGTTTTTTCCCTGCAAAGAAACTTTTCTGGAAAGTGTATTGATAAATAAAGAGGAAAAAATCTGTCTGGATTTGGTCGGAGTAGATTTCAGAAATTATTGTGCTAAATTTGGATTTCGATAAATGGGCCTCTATGTAATACCCCTCTGGGATTTCTCCAGTTTGTCTGACTCAAAGATCATCAAACCAGTCCTTGGGTCAACTTTGTGCTAAGTGAGCCAATTAGATTCAGTTTTACAGCTCTGGTTTGGTTAGACCTGGTGTGTTTGTGGCCTAATACCCCATGCTCCAGTAGGGATATTTGAGTGGTTATTATACTGGTAGCCCAGGGTGCTTCAGCCACAACCTTCCTTGCAGCACAGGTGTCCCATGAGACATGTATTATTTAGGTCATGATTAACACAACTGTGTTCAGGTAGAGAAGAAAGAAACATTGCTTTAGGTTAGTGATCTGGGCCAGGGTTGTACTCCTACCCCAGGGGCCAAAACACCTCCTCTGTAGCCCCCTTTCCCCATGCACACGCTTTTCATGCGATGGGGGAGGAATTGCAGTTGGGGAGCTACGTTGGAAGGCATCGATCGGCAGGGCCAATACCCACCTGATTTTTTCCCAGTGACCCACTGTCCCAGTCCGACCCTGAACTAGGCAGCTGGAGGGCCTCGAGATGTGGCTGAACTACAACTAACGGGAGTGTCTCCATTGGCTCATCGCTTATATATGTCCTGTGACAACTACATCTCCCAGCATTCTGGCTGTTGTTGAGGTCCAAGGTGAAAACGTTGGACACTCGTGATGATTTTCTTTTGCTTGAAAATTTGGCAAACCATCCAGAATGTTGCACAGTCGTGATTCTAATACATGGCAGGAGGGATTTGGGTGTAAGCAAAGTGGATTAAGGGAGAAGGAGAATTTTGGCATGGGATTAGGTAGAACACCAGAGAAATAAATAAAACCATACAACTGTGGTCACTAGTTCTTCTAGGGAAGAGTTAGAAAGACATTTATAGACGGCTGGGAAAACTCCGCAAGTGGCATATTGCTAAGCATTAGCTGAATAGTCCAATCTTTCCCAGTAAGCTTGCACTCTAAGCTGTGGACTAAAGTCACGCTACCTCCCTGGATACAGCGAATACAAGATATAAATACCAAATCATCACTGGTCTATGGAAGTGCTGCAGCTAATTAAAGCTCCAAGATTCCTACATTCCTCTAGGATAACCGTGTCCCAAGATGATTGCCAAAGTGGCACCGGAATGTTTAATGTCAACACTTCAAAAGAAAAGTGTGATGTTAAAATGTTGCTTTTAGTGGTATTTGTTATTCTGATGAAGGTATCGGCCGTACACCGGTATGACCTGCTGTACCTCAGGAATGTGGTCTGACAGCTGCTTAGTGCAGCAATGCTCCCCGCCCCATAACTGCACTTTGTGTCCTTAGTGGATGTGTATTTGTTGTCTTGTGATAAATTCTTTCACGGCTAAATACACGTTTAAATTCCACACCCCTCCCTGACATGTACATCATGACCTTGTTTCCACTAACTAGAAAAGGTCACTTCTGTTGTACCAACTGTCAGCCACATCCCCCAGACTGCCGCCTACACCACCTTAAACCCTGAGTTGGAAAAGTCAAGAGCACCAATGTCAATTCCCCAACTCACGCAATTTGTCAACACATGGCCAAAATGACTTTGTGATAATTGTTTCCCAGTTGGTCATTTACCCCATATATAAGCAAATAGAGGAGATCAGCCAATGTTATTCCCAATCAGCAGAGGCATTACCTATGCCCTATGTGCTGTTAGCTACTGTGGTTCACCTTTCAGATGGGGGTCACTGACCCCATTTTAAAAACAAATGCTCTGTAAGGGTAAGGGCACATGGGCAGATTCGGGGGGATTAGTCGCCCTACGACAAATCGCCTCTTCTTCGTGCGACAATCTCCCCGAACTGCCTTCCCGCCGGCTATAATGAAAAATCGCCACAATGCGTCAACTTCATCCTTGGTTTCCTGCAATGTTGCGTAGAAGAGAAGGTCTTCCTGTTCCAAATGTGTTACTCGTATGATTCTATGCAAGAAAGCAGTCATTTATTTATTTGCCAAGACTGGTCTGTTAACTAGTGATGTGCGGGCCGGCCTGAAACCCGCAGGCGGGTTTGGGTCGGGTCCTGCACAAAATCTTTGGGTTGTGGGCAGGTCCGGGTTTGAGTTCTTCTCCTGCTCTTTCAAAATGCAACCTAGAACTGCTGGCTTCCGGCCTCTAGTTATATTTATAGACTTGCGCTCACCCCTTTTGTGATGTCACTGCGGGGCGGGGTCTATAATTAGAGGGTGAAGGGTGGGCCTGGTGCAGGTTGGGTGGAGTGGGTTAAGCTGGCCATGGACGTAACAATCCGATTGTACGAATCGTGTATTCGTACGATTTTCGGACCGTGTGTGGAGAGTCCCGACATTTTTCGTCCAGCGAGATCGGTCGTTTGGACGATTGGACAGGTTCGAAAATTTATGTCGGCTTTCGATAATATCTCTGCGTGTATTGCCAATCGTACGATTTTCAGTAGGAGACTGTCACCAGCTTTGGTTGGACATATCTATCGCACGATTGCTGTCAGGGGCAGAACATCGTCTGATCTGTTCTTTTACTACTTTATTTGGTCGGAATGGTAAGACTTTGATGATCTTTATGGTTAGTGGAGGGTCGGGAGATGGGAAAGCCCAATCGTACATTGATTCGTACGATCGGATCTTTGCGTCTATGGCCAGCTTTAGGGTCTGGTGAGGGTTGAGAATTTATTGACCCACACACCACTACTGTTAAGGTGCCTAGATAAGCATTTCATTGAAATCAGGTGTATGTTTGTGTCTGGCAGGATTTTTGTTTACCGTGCCCGTCCTGTTCCCATGCGGATCCTTGACGTGTTGAAATTCTATGTAATTCCCTGGAGTTGTTACTGCTGGCAGATCTGTTGTTATTTGTTGAGCAGAGCAATTAAATAAAGGTTACGTAACCAGAGTGTGTATAAAATGTATGTGGCTTCATTAGCTTAATATACTCACATAACTGCAAGCAAGACCTTCAAACCCACACATGCTGTTTGTTTCTATAGCACAGAGTGGGGCAGATTTCACATAAGGGAGCGCTTTCACCAGACTTAAAGGGGACCCGTCACCCAAAAAAAATATTCAAAATCCTATTTTATCACATTAGTCAAGCAAAATGAACTTTAATTACACTATATAAATTATTTGAATCTTGTTTCCTCCAGTCTGGGATTTCATAATTATAGCAAGCAGGCAGCAGCCATTTTGTGGACACTGTTATTAAGACAAGCCTTGTATCATCTCAGAATCTTGTTTGTGCACCAGAATGGGGGACCCGATGTCCATCCCCATGTCCTGGCTACACAATTAAATGGTAAAGAGAACTGGGGAATGTGGGGAGAGCAGTGACATGTAGGAAGTGCTGAATGGAAAGTGAAAGTAATTGTCTGTCCCGCCTCTATGCCCATGGCATAGAGGAGTGGCAGACAATATTTGATTGACAGCTGAGATTTTTAAATGAGCTTACAACAGCTATGAATGCTTTAATAAAAAATAGAAATTGGATTTCATGTTTAGTTTGAAAAGGACTTTTATTATACAGATTTTTGTGTCTGGGTGACAGGTCCACTTTAAGGGGTAGTTCACCTTTTAGGGCAGAGACACACGGTCAGATTTTTGCCCGGCGACAAATCTCCTCTTCTTTGGGGAGACTAATCTCCCCGAACTGCCTTCCCTGCCTTCTCGCCGGCTAAAATGGAAATCGGCAGTGGGATGGCACTTGGAGCGCATGATGCAACTTCAGGCGACTTCGGAAAGGAAGCCGGGAGGAAGGCATTCGCCAGGCGACTAATATTCCCGAATCTGACCGTGTGTCTCTGCCCTTAGTATGTTATACATGGTCCAACGCTGCAACTAAAACAGATTCATTCTAATGCTTCAACTTTATAGTTATTATTTATTTATTGTTGCCTTCCTTCCTTTTCAGATGCTCTCTAAATTCTTTCCCCCCCCCCAATCTTACACTCTATGGGCTGGTTGCCAGGGTAATTAAGCTCCAGCAACCATATAGCAGTTTCAGTTATGAGCATGAGAGCTGCAGAGCAAAACAGTGCTAATACTTAAAAGTCACAGAAAATAAAAAATAATTACTATCATACTAAAGGATAATTTTAATTTGAGTTCGCACTTTCAAGGAGCAACCAGTTTTCAGCATGATCCCAACGGGACTAATAAAAATTAGCCATGATCAGTGGCTCTTTACTAAATGACTAATGATATCTTAAAAGAGTTGTTCACCTTTGAATTACGTTTTGGTATGATGTAGAGAGTGAAATTCTGAGACAAGTTGCCATCAATTTTTTATTTTTTATTATTTGTGGATTTTGAGCTATTTAGCTTTTTATTCAGCAGCTCTCCAATTTGCATTTTCAGCAATTTGTTTGCTAGGGTCCAAATTACCCTAGCAACCATGCACTGAAGACACTGGAATATGAATAGGAGAGGCCTGAATAGAAAGAGGAGTAATAAAAAGAAGCAATAACAATAAGGGTGGTACTCCATGGGCGATTTCCACGTGATCCAACGCGCTGCACAAAAACGTAGGCGTCACTTTGGATGTAACAGAAATAAGGTAAGTAATACCATTGTCGGACGGTGTCGCAGCATCCGGTGCAACGCGACTGTCGGATGCAGACGTTGCACGCTGTGTCTGCATCCGACTGTCGCGTTGGATCAACACTGCGACTTCATCTGCCTCCGCCCGCTGAAATCGTCTGTGTAGTTCCTTCCTAAATGTGTAGCATTAAGGCCCCCTTACACAGGACAATAAAAGCTGCCAACAGACCCAGTCGGCAGCTTATTGGCCAGTGTTTGGGGCCATCCAATGGGCTTCCCCGATCAATATCTGGCCACAAGTCGGACAGATTTCGATTGGGCAGATTAAAAAAATCCCGTTTTATCGCGTCCGCATCTGTGCGTTTATGTGGTCCGTGATCCGCCCGCCTGTATCGAATGTATTATGATGGCCCTAGGGCCCACGATCGGATCAGCCTGATACAGCCCACTTCAATGTGGGCATTTTGGGGAGAGATCTCTACGTCTATGGCCACCTCTACAGAGCATTTGTGTTTTAGATGGAGTCAGTGACCCAGATCTGAAAGCTGGAAAGAGTCCAGAAGAAGACAAATAATAAAAAAACTGTAACAGTATAAATAATGAAGACCAATTGAAAAGTAGCTTAGATTTGTCCATTCTGTAACATACTAAAAATGAACTTAAAGGTGAGCCTATTTTGGGGTTAAATACATTGTGTATAAGATAAGAAGTTGAACAGATTGTTGCAGAATACATGATTACGTGGAGCAGTCATTTGACGCACTGGAACATTTGGCACTGGTTACTGTACATTGTGCTGCCCTTGTGCCATTCCTTGTGCTTTATCATTGCCGATTAATTGTCAGCAGCAAAGCACAAGCACACCGGGGGGTAAGTCATTCTAATTGTAACATAACCGCACTACTCGCACATTATATGTCACAGCCCATTAAGCAAATGCAAAAATGTACAGGACCCCCCCGAAAATCTCCTCTTACAGGGAATCGAATACATTGCGTTGCCTACGTTCCACCTGCCAATAAAAGCGACAGAAATCTGTTCATTCAGATTAATACGTATATGTGGAATGCACACCCACGCTTATTTATTGGAGGGAACAGTGTTGCAATGGTATTGTGTGAGTCGCCAACACTGAGTATTCACATTATAATTCTGCTATCCAACAATACCACTTCTATACATATTCAGCCAATTGACATTAGGAGCCGTTCCTTCAAAATCGATCATTGTACAGGTAGGGGATATGTTATCCGGAAACCTGTTATCCAGAAAGTTCCAAATTACAGAAAGGGTTTCACCCATCGGCTCCATTTTATCCAAATAATCCAAATTTTTATAAATGATTCCTTTTACCCTGTAATAATAAAACATTAGCTTGTACTTGATCCCAACTAAGATATGATTAATCCTTATTGGAAGCAAAATCAGTCCATTGAGTTTATTTAATGTTTACATTATTTTCTAGTAGACTTATGGGCAGATTTATCAAGGGCCGAAGTTTTTTTTTATGGCAAAAACTGTCAAATTCGACTAGGGAAATGTTAAAATTTGATTCGATTTTTTTTTAAAGAATTGGATTTTCGAGATTTATCATACTCTGGCCCTTTAAGAACTCTAATTCGACTATTCGCCGCCTAAAACCTGCTGAATTTTTTTTTCAGAGAAAAAACTGGAATCGAGTTTTTAAAACGGGAATCGAGTTTTTAAAACGGGAATCGAGTTTTTAAAACGGGAATCGAGTTTTTAAAACCGGAATCGAGTTTTTAAAACCGGAATCGAGTTTTTAAAACCGGAATCGAGTTTTTAAAAGCGGAATAGAGTTTTTAAAACCGGAATCGAGTTTTTAAAACCGGAATCGAGTTTTTAAAACTGGAATCAAGTTTTTAAAATTCAAAACGATCCTATTCACCCGAGTTTTTTTAATAAATTTTGATTGGTTCACTTTCGAGTTCATGGGAGTTTACGGGGTTTTTAAAAAAATCCCATGAATTCGAAATTCGATCCTTGATAAATATGCCCCTTTATCTGTTCCGTATCTGGATCAGTTATCCAGAAAACTCCAGGTCCCAAGCATTCTGGATAACTGGTCCAATACCTGTACAAGGGAGTCGTTTCATGGTTTCTCTTTGCACAGGTTATGAGCAAACTTAGGAGGTTGTTGTGGCTTTAGCTATGCCTTTATAACTCCTTGGCCACCTATAATAAGCCAGTCCTCCTCAAGTGATGCCCATGGTTGCTATTCCAGGTCACAGTATGGCTCTAACAACACAGGATGGCTATGCCAAGTGATAAGAAAGATTTTGACCCAGTGGCTAGGATACAATGGAGTTTCACAGAAGTCAGACACTGCAAGCTAGAATTAGTAGCACTGGCTCTAGAGGGGACACAGTGTGGGAATATTAGGGCAGTCACTGACTCTAATACATTGACGGTATGGAACCATTGTTGGCCGAACTTGCCCTTTCTGCAGAACCCAAGTCCGTGCCAATGTACGGTGAATGCTTTTCTGTAACTGGCCTCTCCTTGCCCCCTCTTGCTTGGGAAAAATGTAACATTTTCACCTTGCGCAGCTTTCAGCCCAAATTAAATCAAGACATTTCCCTGCCTGGCCAAAGACCTTTTTGTTCAGTGTCGTGTGAATGAGAGCAGTTTCGGGGCAGCATTTGACATTGAAAATGAAACTAAAGATGGAGACACTTCAAAGTAACATCGGCCCAAAAACAGCACCTTGATCTGTTGCAGAGAATAGGTTACATGAAAAACATGCCCCTGAATTGTATGTCATTTTATGGTAGAGGCAAAGTATTCTTAATTTATAGCTGGTTTTATAGTTCTTTAATTATGCTATAATATACTGCATTAGCACAGCCTTATTTATATACATAATTAATTATATAGCAGGAAGATGCCATACTGGTTCTGCTGTTAGATGGAATCTGCCCGGCACAGTTTGCTCAAGTCTGAATCAACTTGGACTAAGTCAACAAAGCAGCCAAATCAATCAGTCCTTTACAGGTCATTCCAGTTTAATAGCTTCCAGGCTTGGGCTGCTGACCTGCAAGAATACCATTCATCTCCCAATGGGCCCAGTCCCCTAGTGGGTCACAGTTGAGGACATTTTCCTTTAACTTTTTGTACAGTACGGAACCTGTTATCCAGAATGCTCGTGACCTGGTGTTTTCCGGATAACAGATATTTCTGTTATTTTGTTCTTAAAGGAGAAAGAAAGGCTAAAATTAAGTAAGCTTTATCAGAAAGGTCTATATAAATTCACCAGTAAACCCTCAAAGTAATGCTGCTCTGAGTCCTGTCAAAAAAAACACAGCATTTCTTACCTTCTATTGTGTTCTCATGGGCTGCTGTATCAGACTTCCTGTCAATACTAGGGCTAGGGCTTGAGCATGCTCAGTTTGCTCCTCTCTTGCTTCTCCCCTCCCTGCTCTAATCTGAATCTGAATCTAAAGCTACGAGTGAGCAGGGAGAGACTCGGGCAGTAAGTGATATCACACCAAGCTAATATGGCAGCTGCTATCCTAAACAAACAGAGAGAGAAAAACACTTAAAGGGGAACTAAAGGTAGCCATACACGGGCCGATAAAGCAGCCAACAGACCAAGTCGGCAGCTTATTGGCCCGTGTATGGGGCCCCCCGACGGGCTTCCTCGATCGAGATCTGGCTGAAAGTCGGCCAGATCTCAATCGGATGGGACAAAAAATCCCGTCAGATCGCGGCCGCATCTGTACGTTGATGTGGTCCCGCGATCCGACCCCCATTCCCATTTGTTAGGATCCGATCGTTGGGCCCTAGGGCCCAAGATCGGATCAGCCCGATATTGCCCACCTCCAGGTGGGCTTATCGGAGAGAGATCTGCTCGTTTGGCGACCAAACGAGCGTCTCTCTCCGTGTATGGCCACCTTTAAGTGACACATCTTAATTGTTTGTACTGGGTTCCCTTTCCATAGCTCCATGCCACCCTACAGGGGCCAGGCCCACAGTTATAAAGCAAGACTAGCCAGCCTATGGCTTTTCAGCTATTAGTGGGGTGATGGCTGTAGAAATGATCATAGTTTGGGCAAAACTGTCACCATATTGCTCTACTGATGTCCTATTGCCCTCATGTTGCTATGGTATCTGGGTCATAGAGCTTTACCCACCATGCAGCTTAGAATTGTACACGAACAAGATCCGTAATGGGGCTAGGTGAGCGCTCTATCCAGGCTCCCAACATTCCACTCCGGTCACGTGGATAAATCAGACTCTATAATGAAGGCGCACACGTCGGTAAACTTCTTTGGATAGAGTCAACATGTAGAGAGAACTGTATAAAATATTTTCCTTTATTTATGAACCTCATTAAAATCACAAAATCCAGAAGTGCAAGGCAGGGGAGTGCATGGCTCTACGCGTTTCGTGACTACAAGGTCACTTCATCAGAAGCCAAAAGCGCCCCCTGCTGACAACATATTTATGCATATTCATTAATTAGATAAAAGCACCAGATGATGAGTATCAATCTAGTTAAAAACATAGCAGTCACAATTGCATAAATCCCGAATAGCTTTACCCACCATCACTCCTCTTTGCACCCAAACTCCGGCCATTGTAACAGTTTTGTTTTTGTTCTCCTCTTAAAGGAACAGTAACACCAAAAAAGTAAAAGGTTTTAAAGTAATAAAAATATCATATACTGTTGCTCTGCACTGGTAAAACTGGTGTGTTTGCTTCAGAAACACTACTATAGTTTATATAAATAAGCTGCTGTGTAGCAATGGCGGAAATTGAAAAAAGACTATATGGCACAGGTTAAATAGTGGATAACAGATAACACCATTATGTTCTACAGAGCTTATCTGTTATCTGCTGTGTAACCTGAGCCTTTTCTCCTTTGAATGGCTGCCCCCATGGCTACACAGCAGCTTATTTATATAAACAATAGTAGTGTTTCTGAAGCAAACACACCAGTTTTACCAGTGCAGGGCAACGCTGCATTATATTTGTTAAAACGCTTTTATTTTTCGGTAACTGTTCCTTTTAAATGAATCATAGGAGAAGTCTCATGACTTTGCCGTTAGAGGACAAGACAAAACAGGAGATACATAAGTCTTTGTATAGCGATGGGTTCTAATGGAAATGCATTTTCCTTTGATGATAAATATCTGATTTCTAACAAGTTTCTCTACTCCTGAGACCTTACTGAGTGATGGGTGACTCAGCACCCTGATACACACACACACACACACACACACACACAACACTGTTCTAATAATACCCAGGTACTGCAAATAGGCTCTATAGAGTATGATGCATTGGTGCTTTATTAGCTTTTGGCAGCAAAGCTTTTTGTTTCTGTTCTAAAGCTCCTCCGGCTCATTCATCAGGTCTGAGAGTGCCATAGGTATTGATTAATAAGATATGTCCCAGTGCAACTACATGTCCCACCCCCTATTTACTTTATTTTGGTTTACTTTGGCCGCCATCCTTACCCCCCTTCCTTCCTTGATGTTATTTGCTTCCGTATTGTCTCTTCTCACACCCCTATTACATACCTCCCAACATTTTGGAAATAGAAAGAGGGACAAAAAGATTTGCCCCCTAATTACCATGTTCATTTTACAAAATTTGTCAGGTTATGAAAGTTTGAACTAGGGATGCACCGAATCCAGGATTCAGTTCAGGATAAGGCCAGGATTCAAAATCGGCCGAATCCTTCTGCCCGACCGAACCGAATCCGATTCGGTTCGGTATTCAGCCGAATCTTTCGCGAAGTATTTGAGGGTTCGGCCAAATCCAAAATAGTGGATTCGGTGCATCCCTACTTTGAACTCATTCCTGTGGTTTTTATGATTTATTACAGTTTTGCTAATGAAGGTGAATTGCCCTTTAGGCTGCAGATCACAGTTTCTCCAAGAGACCTGCCTATCTTAAATTGTTACAATTATTTCTTTGCTTATCTTAAATTGTTACAAATGTATCTTAAGTGCACCTGTCACATTCTGGGCTCTTCCAAAAGCCAATTAATTTTCAGAAACCGTGTATGTTTTTCTGGCTGTTCAGTGCAGGTGATCAAAGAGTCAGGACATAAGTCGGGACTGTGCCGTAAAAATTGGCACAGTTGGGAGGTATTTTATTAATGCCAATCCTTCCTCAGGCACAGTGATTATATAAATAAATTTTGATTCCAATGGGGATCCCAGTGTGCATTACAGTTCCATAGTCTGCATTATTAGGTCAGCTGAATTTATTAGTGATGTGATGTCCAACCATCTTTCAGCTGTCAGCCTGTCCTAAGGGTGAGGATTCTGGGGCAGATGGAGAGCAGCCGACCAAACAACCATTCTATACAACACAGGGCACAGTAAAGGAGTTGGTCACCTTTTAATTAACTTTTAGTAGGATGTGGAGCATGATATTCTGAGACAAGTTGCCAATACTTTTAATTTTTTATTATTTGTGGTTTTTGAGTTATTTTGCTTTTTATTTGGCAGCTCTCCAGTTTGCCATTTCAGCCATCTGGTTGCTAGGTTCCAAATTACCCTAGCAACAATGCATTGATTGGAATAAAAGACTGGAATATGAATAGGAGAGGCCTGAATAGAAAGATGAATAATCAAAAGTTGCAGTAAATGTGTTTTTTTGGTTGATATTTTAACATAACATAATACAAATATTTTTAAACTATAAGAGCATGCATATAGAGATTATTTTTTAATACCTGTGTAGCCTTACAGGGCATTTGATTTTTAGATGGGGTCAGTGACCCCTATTAGCAAGTCAGAAGAAAAAGGAAAATAATGAAAAAAAAACTATACATACTAAATAATGAAGACTAATTTAAAAGTTGCTTAGAATTAGCCATTTTTATAACATATTAAGGGGGTTGTCTATCAAAGTCCGAATTTATCTCAATATTTTCTGAAAAAAAACTCAGACCAAATCCGCACAGGTTTTTCGGGCTTCTTTATTAATATGCTTTCCCGAAAAAAATTTTGTGGGGGAATGGTTTTTTTTTCTTTTCATTTTTTCATATTTTTCATCCGATCTTCAATATTTTTTTTAGATTTTTCAACCAAAAACTCTGAATTTTCCCAAAAACTTTGGGGTATTGCCAAGAACCCAGCGCACATCAAAAGATCATTGGGACTTCTCCCATTGACTTATATTTATGCTCGACAGGTCTGAGATGCTGGATTCCGACTTCTCCCATCCTCGGGGTTTAATAAATTCCGAAAAATTTGTGATTTTTTTTTTAAAAAGTCAGATTATAAAAAAAAAAAATCACAAATTTTTTCGTGATTTTTGCATTTGGAGTTTAGTAAATAACCCCCTAAAAGTTAACATAAAGGTGAACAACCCCTTTAATGGCATGGCACTTATAGGATTGAGGATACAAAGTTTTTCTGATCAGTACCTGTTAGTACCAGGCTTTAGCAATGTGCCGTGTGTAACTGTAACCAGCCACTGACATACTGAAACTCAAAGCAGATTTAAATTTCATATCATTTTATAGGGGTTGCATCAAGGCCATAACCGATTAATACAGGCACCGGCTGTTACTCCCAGCATTTTTGCAGGCTGCTCCCTTATTTCTACTGATTTGATTGTGGGTTAGCCTGTACTTATGGGTGAACAGCAGTGCAGGACAGAATGGAGCCTCATCAATCACAGTGGACAGTGCACATTATCTCCACTGGTTCCTTGGTGATCCTGACAGATGAAATAGTCAAGCTACGTTTCATGGTGAATATATGTCTGTTCTGCAGTCGTATCACAGGAAAGCAGGCTTATAAACACCAGACATGGCTCATTCTGTATAGCCCGGCTGCCCATAAGCCTTAGTAGGTTTGTAGAAGAACTGGCATTACTGCTGCTGGTGGGGAGGAACGTTCCACAAAATCATAAAGAACTTGGGGCATGGCAGTAGATCTGTGAGAAGGGGAGAGGTAGGCCCAGCCCTGGGGGACCCTACATGACCCATAATTCCAGGCAGATTAATAGAGAGGTTTGTTTCATGCTCAATGATGTATTGCCAGGGTGTTCGGCTGCCAGTTATGGTATAATGGACAAAGGACAAGTAAGCTTTATCAGAAAGGCCTATATAAATACACCAGTAAGGTTAGTGGCACATAGGGTTGCCACCTTTTGTGGAAAAAAATACCGGCCTTCCTATATATTTATCTTTTTTCCCTATTAATAACATTGGGATCAACCATCATTTTTACCGGCCAGGCAGGTAAAATAAGGGTCAGGTGGCAACGCTAGTGGCAGGCGGGGAGATTAGTCGCCCAGCTACAGAATAAATATAGTGTTATAGCTTGCACTATTGTGGCTAATCTATTGCCAATAAACTGCCTCTGTAGCTTTCCTTCTCCTTTAACATCATTAGTGTGGGCACTAGGTTGTGTATTGAGGAGGTAATGGAAAAGTGAGTGACTATGTTGATGGGTAAAGTAGAAAATATCAATGATTGCTTTATATCTATATAACGGTCAGATTTTTCTGGGGCTGTGGTCTTTTAGGTCTTTTATAAGTAATGATGATGTAGGGAGCACTACAGCCATTCTGACAGTTGGAGCATAAGAACAATCACAGGGATAGACCAAGCTGAGGAGTCACATGAACATAGGGTGCCCCTCTCCATGGTACTGATAGAATAAGAATAGGCCATGCACTCCGCTGCAGACACAAGTAGGGCGATATAAATATAGTATAAATAACTAAATCATCACCGTGACCATCTGCACATTGGGATCATTAATCTCTCTCTAAAGGTGGCCATACACGGAGAGATCCGCTCATTTGACGATGTTGCCTAACGAGCAGATCTCTCCCCGATATGCCCACCTTGAGGTGGGCAATATTGGGCTGATCCGATCGTGGGCCCTAACGAATAATAATGGGCGGTTGGATCGCGGGACCGCATCAATGAATAGATGCGGCCGCGATCCGACGGGATTTTTCGTCCCATCCGATCGAGATTACTTCTTGGATCTTTTTCTGCATTCACAAGCATTAATGCAAACACTGAGGGTCCCTTTGCTTTAAGAACATCATAAAGCTGTTTGCACTTAAACATGTGCTTTCCCCACTGAAAGGATATAAGCCCAGGAGTCCGTTTTACGTTGAGATACAATATTTAGTGCTAATAACACGGGTTAAGCATTGCAGGGTTAATGTTACACTATGGGGGGCAGGTGCAAGACTCTCTGTCAGTCACATACACAACCTAAAGCAATAAGTGATTGGTGCAGGACTGTATAAGGGGCAGACTCATTGCAATTGACCATTTACAGGCAGAACCATGGCAAAATATACATCTGGTTAGCATTTTAACCCTTTTTATTTCACAAATAATAACATTCATAGAGGGGAAAAAAGCAGGACACAATCAGGGAAATGCACCCTTTAAAATACACTATAAATTGGTAGGACCACAAATGTAAAATGCGGGAAAACTTAAAATCAAGGTACCTAAAATCGAGTTTCTCTCTATAAACAGGGCTATGGTATCTGCGGATGCTGCATTTCTTTAACACAATATACACATAATACATACACTCTTCTTCCACTCTCCTAAGTGTGAACATACCGCTGTCAAATTGCATTTTAATGCAGCTAAATGCTTTAATGTGCATTTGTCACATTTATTTTTACCTACATCAGCCAGAGTACTTATTTATGCATTTAATATGTTTATATTCATTTAAAATGCATTTATGGTGCATCAGTCCTGACAGGCCTCGGTAAGTAAATGCATAATAATGGCACAATATGTCACTAAGCAGTGTGGAACACAAAAAGCCTTATGTTATACACTAGGCATACACTTGGCAATGCATCTCCCAGTGACCCTCACCTTATAGCACCATATTTGCCATCAGATGATCTACCCTTTTCCTGACCTACTTGCAGTGGTCCCTAACATGTTTTACTTGGGAACCACATCCAGATGTAAAAAGAGTTAGGGAGCAACACTATCATGGGAGTAGCTCATAGGGCTGTGATTGGTTTTATGGTAGCACCATATGGACTGGCAGCCTACAGGAGTCTCTGATTGGCAGTAAAGCTGGTTTTTATGCAACAAAACATTCCTCCAAGCCTGGAATTCAAAAATAAGCACTTGCTTTGAGGCCACTGGGAGCAACATCCAAGGGGTTGGAGAGCAACATGTTACTCATGAGCTACTGGTTGGGGATCAGTGCTCTCTTCTAAATATCTAGTTTGTGATACTCATTCGAGCAGGTTGCATTACCCAGTCAGGGCAGCAAAGGTTACCGTGCAGCAGAGGGCAATCCCTTCCCTTTGTGCAGAATTAGACATCGCTATTATGTTCATCCGCGTTCGGAGTTTAACAATAAGCTGATTATAAAAACATTGGCCAACGATTGATGCAGCTTAAAGGCAAATTAAAGCTGAAATAAGTGTGTGACCACAATTGAAAGACAAATGCTGCTGTTATTTGTAGGAGCTGCACCTGTCTGACGTGTTCTCTTGTATGGGGGTCAGTTTAAACCCAGCCCCTGGCACATTGCATATATTCTCCCCCTGTTGTAAAATATAAGGATATAAGAAATCACAGAGGACTTCCATGGCCATAAAAGGAGGGATTCACAGAATCCAGGATTCGCCCTTTCAGCTGGATTTAGACCAATCACTGTGCCTTGCTGAACCGAATCTGAATCCTAATTTACATATGCAAATAAGGAGTGGAAAGGGAAATCACATGAATTTTCGTCACAAAACAAGGAAGTAAAAAACTTTTTCCCACTTTTCCTTTCCCCCCTTCTGATTTGGTTCGTTATTCGACTGAATCTTTCACAGCTGAATCGCAAATAGTGGATCCCTACATAAAAGGGAAGAAAGTCCTCAGCGTAGGTGCCAAAATTGTTTGGGAAGGCCCCATAGACAGACCAATAAGTTGCTGATTCAGTCTGGAGGGGCAGAATCGGTAGCTTTTATCATTAGTATTCTCTTACAAGGTCTAAGTCAAAATCGGACAATTTGTACTTCTAAACCTCTTTACAATCCACAGAGTGTTTCCTAAGCGCCACGGCACAAACTTTTGAAGCCTCATTAAGAACGATTGTGTATTCATCTGTTGCTTGTTGACTGCTCTGTAGCCTCTTGATAGCCCAAAGGAGTTCTCAACAGATGTAAAGCGAGCGAATGAACCTTGTGAAACTGCGCCGGCTGCTTGTTCTCTGCATGCATGAAAGCCCCGCTCAGGAGTTTTGGAGGAATGTTCATTCGCTGCTGAGCCATAAAAAAATATGTCTGTGGTTGAACTGCTCTGGTGGTACAGCCCAAGGCTACTAGAACAAGTGCATTGTTTAGCAGCTACAGGGATACCCACAGCCAATTGGTTTTGGAACTCAGCGTCAACCCTCAACCTGGTTTAATCTGTGGCTGTCAGTGGGCCGGTAAGAAAACAACTAATATCAGAAGAAAGGTAAACTGAAAAATATAAGCTATTTCCCTTATATTAACCACATTGACTGAAGTATCTGCAAATCTTCCCATAGTTTTCCCCACCCAACTTCAATGAATTTGTTACAGTCACAGCTGGCAGTTATAACCTGGTCTGCCTGGTCTTGCACTGGAAAGCCAGAAGCTTTATAATCAGCTCTCATAGCCCTCCTGTTGTGTTATAATCCTCATGGAAGATGTCAGGAGGGAGATGTACCTAACCAACCATGGGGCCATGATGTGATTGTGAATTCCTTAGAATTTCTCCTAGTCTGTGTCAAAATATAATAGTTATTCTTACTGTATTAACATCACTGATTTGCAGGAAATTTAAAAGACCTCAAGCATGGTGCTGTCTGGTGGGGTGCAAAGGCAGCTATGTTATTCATAGAAGAGACTTATCCAACAGCCATCCAGGGTTATCATTTAGGGAAGGCACAATCTCTCCTTAAAAAAAACCTCCTTAAAGGAAAAAATATAACCTTTTTACATGTGGCTATTTCTACTCTTTAACCGATTTCAGAGTATGAGGGTGAGGATTATAGTGTAGCCAGATCATACCGTCTCTAAATATTTGTGTTTATACATATGGGTTGGAGCTGCCATGTTGTTTCCCTTAGACGTTGATCACTTCCTGTAGATTTCAACAGAGCAGTGCCATCTAGTGGTTGCAGGTATTCTGTGCTGTTGCAATGCATGAAAATGTATGGCAAGTATGGTAATGCCATTAACCTTGTGCTTCCTGGCTTGGCTATGAAGTTAACTACTGTGCAGCCATCCTGCTGTTCATGTCCCTTCGCTAGAAACGTAGCATTTTCTTACAAGCCCCAGAGAATGGTGGCATCTTCTTTTCACCTGTTGGACAGTTTTACCGATAAGGAATGTAAAGACGTGCCCTTTCTCTAGATTTATGGATTCCATGTGACGGCTATCTGGAATTATATACTGATGTATAGCAGGGAAGGGGAGCTGCATATCTCAAGGCAAAGGTATAAATCACTAACAGGTGGGAAACAGGTATCTGTTTCAGCTGAGCCCCAGGCTCTCATTCTTTTTCTGTATATATATATATATATATATATATATATATATATATATATATATATATATATATATATATATATATATATATATATATATATATACAGTGAAGAAATGTCGGTGTACTTGTAATATGGGAACACTTGAACCACCCCCTGGAATGATCTCAGTTAGGAATCCGGTATGCCAAGTAATGCTTATAGAACTGGAAACAAAATACTGCATTTACTCCCAGGGCCACCATTAGAAATCACGGGGCCCGGTACAACAACATTTTTGGGGCCCCCCACACTTGCGCCCAAACCCCACCCCAGATCCCGCCCACTCCACCCAAGCCCCACTCCGCCCAAAGACCACACAGACATCCGCGCTAAAAAAGTAACCCCCCCACATACAAGTTATAAAAAGCTATTAATGGTCAGGGCCCCCTTATATAAGTTTTTAAAAAAAAAAAAAAACATTGGCGCCAGGGCCCCCCTTACAAGTTAAAAAAAATTGGGACTCCAAAAATTTTTTGAAAAAATACATTGGTGGCAGGGGCCTATAGAATATTAAAATAATACATTGGTGGCCAGGGGATTAAAAAAAAACAAAAACACAAATTGGTGTTCAGTAGAATTGAACTCATGGCTTCAGGACTTCAACTTCGCCTCCTTTTGTGACTCTGGGTCTTTTCGCCACTTCAGGACTTCAATTTCGGCTGTTTTCGTAACTTCGGGTCTCTTCGGGACTTCGGCTTCAGCTATTTTCGTAACTTCGGGTCTTTTCGCTGCTTTGGGAGTTCGGCTTTGGCTGTTTTCGTGGCTTCGGGTCCTTCGGCTGTTCGGGACTTCAAAAATGCCCGCACGGCTTCGGGGGGCCTAGCTCTTTCAAAGTTGCAGCACTGCCGGGGCCCCCTGCCCCCCCTGATGGCAGCCCTGTTTACTCCCCTACACCCTACTACATATTTGCCATCTAGCATTGTTATTTCATAGGCATCAGACTTATCTAAAAACAAAAAAGATTTCCAGGGAGTAGTATAACATATATCTCCAATTAAGGGGAAATTTATTTTGTGAATAGTGAAACAGTTCTTTTTATGCACAGAGACTTTTTCCTTGGAGCTGCCATGTTGCCTACCTTAACGGAGCATCTCCTGTATGCGCTCTGTAACAAAAGCCTACAGTACAGTAAAACAGCATCCTAAAATAGATAATTGCAATAAATATAATAGTAATGTGTAAGCTAATTAGTGGGCCGCCTGTAGTAAATCTGGTTCCCCCGGGAAAAAATGTTTATGTTGTTATAAAGGACGGTGATTATAGTAATAAAAGCAGCTAAATTAGGGAATAAGGGCAGAGGCTTGGTGGAGTTGACATAGAAACATGGGTAAAATGCTCAGCCCAGGGGTTTATAGCAGCCAATTAGATTTGACTGTAATAATAAAAACAGCTGCTGATTGGTTTGTATTGGGTGCTGGACTGAGGGGGACCATGCTCCTGTTAATATAATGATAACCTGGACCACTATATTATACTTGCATCAAGTTTCAACTCGACTTATGAACATGGTTTATTTTGCCTTTAAAGGGGTTGTTCAACTTTTAATCTGATAAGATATTGGTATTCTGATACAATTTGTTATTGGTTTTTATTTTTTATTATTTGTGGATTTTGAGTTATAAAGCTCTTTATTCAGCAGCTCTCCGGTTTGCAATTTCAGCAATGTGGTTGCTAGGGTCCAAATAAGAGACTGGAATATGAATAGGAGAAGCCTGAATAGAAAGATGAGTGATAATAAGTAGCAATAATAAGACATTTGTAGCCTTACAGAGCATCTGAAAGCTGGAAAGAGTCAGAAGAAGGAGGCAAATAATAAAACAACTGTAAAAAAAAAAAATGAAATAATGACCAATTGAAAAGCTGCATAGTATTAGCCATTCTATAACATTTTGAAGTTTGCTGAAAGGTGAGCCACGTCTTGTATCTACTTACGTCCTAGAGTGAAACAATGATGCTATAACAGCGCTGTTTCTAGGCAGATCCAACAGTGCCGTTTACACTAAAGCTGCTTGTATAAAAGCACTCTACATCTCAGTATTTAATGTTTAATCAGTTGTGTGTTGTGAAATATTAATTGCTCCCTGTTCTTTGCAGATCCTGCCCTGTGCACTTTGTGTGGCATCTCTGGACATGTAAGTACAGTCTCACCATTACCTGTTTCTATCAAGGGTGTCTTTGCTTAAATACAGATGTTTTGCCAGTGTTTTTCTCCCTGTCTTAACTCCCCTTAGCTTAGCCTTATGGCTGGGGCAGAAAATGTTATTTTCCCCCTCATCCCCTTAGCTCTGTATCTGTGTGCATTGTTGGTCTGAAATTGGCCTATCAATCTGTACATGTGTCAACCCAGTCAATGTGAAGGTGAGCAGGGGCCAAATCATTGTTAAATATTCTGGCAGAAAATATACAAGTGCCGGCCGTAGGCCTTAGATCCAGGCAGCTCCTTTATTGGCCCATTGGATGTCATAAAGTAACTGGGATCAAGGGCTGACACTCAAAGGCTGTCTACTACCATTAGATACAGTGTTGCATTGGGGTTGGTGGGGTTGCTATGGTCTAGAGAGCACTGATCCCCATCCAATGGCTCATGAGCAACATGTTGTTCACCAAACCCTTGTATGTTGCTCCCAGTGGTCTCAAAGCAGGAGCTTATTTTTGAATTCCAGGCTTGTAGACAAGTCTTGGTTGTATAAAAACCCAGTGGGCTCTGAGCAGTTGTTGAGAAGCTAAGTTTAGGAGTTGTCACAAATTATAAAGCAGAAAATGAGGTTGGTCTGTAATATAAACTGATGCTACAGGGCTGATTATTAAATTCTGATGCTAATTGCACTGGTTTCTGTGCTGCCATGTAGTAATTATCTGTATTAATTACTAATCAGCCTTATATTGTGACATTTCTATTCTATGTTTCTATGTGTACTGTATATTGTGAGTGGGTCCCTAAGCTCAGTAAGTGACAGCAGCACAGAGCATGTGCAGTGAATCAGCAGAAAAGAAGATGAGCTACTGGGGCATCTTTGGAGACACAGATCTTTACTGCTAAAGGGCTGGTACAGATAATTAGAACATAATGCACAACATTTTTAGCTACTTCTTTAGTTAAGTTTTAGTTCTTCTTTAAGTAAATCACCCCCCCCCCCTCAAAGTTACATTACACATCAGGGCTCCTTTACCAACACAAAGCAATGAAAATGAGGCAAAATGATCAAAGGGGCATCTTTGGAGACACAGATCTTTACTGCTAAAGCTGTGGTTGCCTTGGGCTGGTACAGAAGCACAAAACACAATGTACAACATTTCTAGCTATTTCTTTAGTTAAGCTTTAGTTCTCCTTTAATGATACCTGCTAATGGGGTGTGGAGTGGTGAAGACTTGTCCAATGCATTTGTCTATTGGTTTATTGATGATGCACTTGTAATTCTGTGTGTATGTCAATGATACTCTTCATCCTAAGAAACCCTTTACAGCTGATTGGAACACAGGTACAAAAAAAAAAAAAAAAAAGAACAAGCCATTGGGAAGGGTGTGAGAAAATGCAGTTGCACAGTGAGACGGAATAATTAGCAAGCGCAGCACATATTCTCAGACAGGTAGTTAGTCCTGTTGCTGTCATCACTGTGACCTGACAGTTTGCTGTGCCCTTGGTAGGGGAGTACCATCAGCGTAAAGGTGGCCATACACGGAGAGATCCGCTCGTTTGGCGATGTCGCCAAACGAGCTGATCTCTCTCCGATATTCACACCTTGAGGTGGGCAATATCTGGCTGATCCGATCGTGGGCCCTAGGGCCCAACGATCGGATCCTAACGAATGGGAATGGGTGGTCGAATCGCGGGACCGCATCAACGAACAAACGCGGCCGCGATCCGATGGGACTTTTTGCCCCATCCGATCGAGATGCCAGATCTCGATCGGGAAAGCCCGTTGGGGGGGCCCCATACACGGGCCAATAAGCTGCTGACTTGGTCTGTCGGCAGCTTTTAGCTTAAAGCTAGTATGACCCCTATATAGCAAGATTATTCAACTACAGCTCCCATGCAGATTCTGTCCAGCGGAGGTCACGGCAGCCATCTTCTTCTCTTCGGTAATCTTCGGGAAGTGCCGTATTGGTGCATGTGTAGTTGGAGCAATTTTCTGTTCTGCAACAACTGCGCATGCAACAAAAGTCATGGAAATTGCGAAGCGCCGCTCTTATTCCGAAGATTACCGAAGAGCTGGAAGATGGCTTCTGTGAACTCCGCTGGACAGAATCTGCACCGAGAGGCAAGTAAAGACTTAGGGACATTTGCCCGGAGTAGCAGCTAGGTGGGGGGGGGAGGAGGGAGGGGGTCTTTGTCGGGTAGGGGGGTAGGGCTTTTTTTTTTACTATACAGTTAAATTCTCCTTTAAGGCATGGGAGCTGTAGTCCAGAAACAAAGTGTAGTGAGCAGTGGGTTGTATTCTTAGTGCAATATTGTACAAAAAAATCTTCCCCCAGCTCTCCAGGGTCCACAGCATCTTTAAAGTGCAAAATAATCCTTGAATAAGAATCCCAACTGACCTGTGTAAATTTGGCTTCATGTCTTTGTTCCTGCATTTGGAGCTAGGAGCTTTAAAGGAATTGTTCAGTATAAAAATATAAACTGGGTAAATAGGCTGTGCAAAATAAAAAATGTTTCTAATATAGTTAGTTGGGCAAAAATGTAATGTATAAAGGCTGGAGTGACTGGATGTGTAACATAATAGCCAGAACATTACACCTGCTTTTCAGCTCTCTTGGTTTGTCCCAGTGTATGGCCACCATTAGTTTGTTAATGAGTGGCTCCAATAAAAGGTGGGAGATTTGGGCTGGAGATCCCTGTTGAACATTTGAAGGGTACACCTGTCTTCTAAAAAAAAAAACCCACATCCTACGAGATTATCCATCTTACAACTGGTTAATAGAGGAAATAAGAAGTTTGGGGGGGGGTTGTTATGAAATAGAGCTGGTGATATCCTGAAATAGCAAATTGCTCTTCAACACAAAAAGAACACATTTTGTTCTGGCGTTTTTGTGTAAAAAAAAAAATGCAGAACAAACCTTCTGTTGCTAGGTGACCAGCAGGATTGGATGATCTAGTTTCACAGGGGTAGGAAAGCTCGTTAGATACTGTGACTAAGGATATCAACAATGCCAAGGTATTGCCTTAAAGGGATACTGAGGCAAAATCCCACGCATTTCGGTACTTAAGCAGTGATATATGATCCTTATTTTATGTGGGTGCTACTGCACCCCAAAAATACACATCTGACTGGCCCCATATGCTGTTGGGTTGCTGCAAGCTCCCATAGAAATAAACCAGTAGCATCAAACCAGATGCTTCTTAAGGCCCCCATACACGGGCAGATATAGCCTGCAGACAGGCTTCCCAATCGATATCTGGCCAATAGTTGGCCAGATGTCGAATGGGCAGGGTTAAAAATCCTGATGAATCAGGGATCGCATTGGTGTGTGCTCAACGTAGTAATCCGATCGTTGGGCCCTACTGCCAGGGGTGCTCCGCCAATGAGGCGAGTTGAGGCTGTCGCCTCAGGCGGCAGCGCCCCACTAGGTACCAGGGGCAGCAAAAATGCTGCTCCTGGTACTTTAAGAGCAACTTTCCGGGGGAGGGGGGGCAGCAGCAACTGCTGCTGCTTCAGGCGCTGGAGGGGCCAGGATCGCCCCTGCCTACTGCCCATGATTGAATTAGTCAGATATCGCACACCTCAAGATGGGAATATCGTGGAGAGATCCACTCGTTTGGTGAGGTTTGGCCACCATTAGACACTCTGGGTTATATCCAGAAAGGTAGAACTATGAAGTGCCATCCCCATGATATTGGGCCCTGCTGAAATGGGTTACAATTTATCTCCGCGTTCCTTTAAAGGGGTTGTAATCTTTCAGAGCATTTGTTTTTTAGATGGGGTTAGTGATCCCCATTTGAAAGTTGGAATGAGTCAGAAAAAAAAGAATTAAAAAAACTATAAAAAAAAGAAAAACTGAAGGCCAATTGAAAAGCTGCTTAGAATTTGCCATTCTATAACATACTAAAAGTTAACTTAAAGGTAACCCACCCCTTGAACAGCAAAATATACCCTGATGATTTGTTAGGAATGTCATGTTTCTATTAACACTCAGTACAGGTATGGGACCTGTTATCCAGAATTCTCGGGACCTGGGGTTTTCCGGATAACAGATCTTTCCCTAATTTGGGTCTTCCTGCCTTAAGTCTAATAGAAATTCATTTAAACATTAAATAAACCCAATAGGCTGGTTTTGCTTCCAATAAGAATTAATTATATCTTAGTTGGGATCAAGTGTAAGATACTGTTTTATTATTACAGAGAAAAAGGTAATAATTTTTAAAAATTTGGATTAATTGGATAAAATGGAGACAGCCATTCCGTAATTCGGAGCTTTCTGGATATCGGGTTTCTGGATAAGGGATCCTATACCTGTATAACCAACTGCCTTACACCAAATATTCACCAATGTTGCCGAAAGCTATGTACATTTTTGTGTATGTATGCAATACTGGTGATTCCCATTAAATATAAGTGGAATAGGGTTCTACTGGTTGGCCTAAAACCTTAGGGCCTGGTGGGATGGTGCTGAGATATCTTCTGCGTACCCTGCCCTCTCTGGTGACCCCTCTTGAATGTCATCCAGGAGGGTTGCTTGGGTGTAGGTTCTTATGTCTCTTCTTTAACTTGTATCAGGTTGAGCCTGAGTGGAGAAGGGGAAGGTTAGCAGAGGGCCCTTCATCACCAAACTTGATGTGCCAGAGTGTCAGAGATTCCCATTAAGTATAACTGAAGCTTGCCGTTATATCTTGCTTTACTTCGTTAGAAAGCTTTTTGTGTTAAAGGAAAAGTTCTGTGTAAAAATAAAAACTGGGTGAATAAATAGGCTGTGCAAAATAAAAAATGTATCTAATATAGTTAGTTAGCCAAAAATGTAATGTATAAAGGCTGGAGTGACTGGATGTGTAACATAATAGCCAGAAAACTACTTCCTACTTTTCAGCTCTCTAACTCTGAGTTAGTCAGCGACTTGAAGGGGGCCCACGTGGGACATAAATGTTCAGTGAGTTTGCAATTAATTCTCAGCATTCAGCTCAGATTCAAAAGCAACAGTTATGACTCATGTGGCCCCCCTCAAGTCTATGATTGTTACACATCCAGTCACTCCAGCCTTTATACATTACATTTTTGCCTAACTATATTAGAAACATTTTTCCATATACATAGCCTATTTATTTACCCAATAAATTATTTTATTTTTATACTGAACAATTCCTTTAAAACTGCCAAAGTGTCATGTTTGTTTACATGATCCAGGTAGAGATAATAAGCCCCCCCAGTTGATTTAGGGCGGGTGTCGGATCTCCTGCGCTGTTATGAAAGTGGAAAATAAAGAGACTTGTGGGAACGTTACTGAGCAGCGGTGTTGTTACACGCAGCAGGTTTTCATGTCAAAGCAATCAAATGTCTTGTCAACTGAATGTCATGCTCATGTAGATAAATATCTCCCATAAAAGAATGTGCAGCTAGATAGTATTTAACCCTTTCTAATGGCAACGGAAAATAAACATGCGCTTAAAGTGGACCTGTCACACTGACATATAAAGCTGTATAATACAAGTCCTTTTCAAATGAAACCTGAAATCCAAATTGTTTTTTATTAAAGCATTCATAGCTGTTGTAAACGCATTTAAAAATCTCAGCTGTCCATCAAATATTGTCTGCCCCTCCTCTATGCCTTAGGCATAGAGGCGGGGCAGACAATTACTTTCACTTTTCATTCAGCACTTACTGTACTAGATATCACTGCACTCTCCACATTACCCCACTCGCTTTACCATTTAATTGTGTAGCCAGTTCACAGGGATGGATATCAGGTCCCCCATTCTGGTGAATAAACAACATTTTGAGGTGATGCAAGGCTTGAATTAATGTGTGCTTGCTATAATTATGAATTCCGAGACCGAACTAAACAAGATTCAAATAATTTATCTAGTGTAATTAAAGTTTATTTTGCTTGACTAATGTCATAAAATAGTATTTGGAATAATTTTTTGGAGCGACAGGTCCCCTTTAATGGGCACGCTCTATATTCATTTTGTAAGGGGTGGTTTAAGGTAACTTTTAGTATGTAGAATGGTTAATTCTAAGCAACTTTTCAATTGGCCTTTATTTTTTATTTTTTACAGTTTTTTTAATTATTTGCCTTCTTCTTCTGACTATTTCCAGCTTTCAAATAGTTCTTACTGACCCCATCTCAAATACTCTGTAAAGATGCACATTTATAGTTATTGCTACTTTTTATTACTCATCTTTCTATTCAGGCCTCTCCTATTTATATTCGTCTCCTTCAAATCAATGCATGGTTGCTAGGGTAATTTAGTACCTAGCAACCCGATTGCTGAAAATGCAAATTGGAGAGCCGCTGAATAAAAAGCTAAATAACTCAAAAAACAGCCATGGCCCAACAGTTGATAAGGTGTGGTCTGTTATTGTGAGTATTTGGTGTCACATGGTGTCTCACATCTGTGTTGCAGCTCAGGGGTCCGCCCACATATCAAATGTATGTCAAAAAACATACATACACTTCAGAAATGCCATCCGCAGTATGTACGTGTTGTGTATAAGTGACAGTGTAAGCTCTACTGGGGTAGGGACTGGTGTGAATGGTGTATAATCTCTCTAATGTTTCCATTTTATAAATGGCGCAAGTTAGCCAGATGCCGTAGCTCAGACGCAAAAACTAGCAATCTTGCATGTCCATTTCTTAATTCTCACATGGGGGGGATGTTGAAAGTAGTAGGGCTATGATAGGTCCAGTGGAAAATCAGTAAACTGCTTAACTGCCATCTGACTGCCACAAGGAGTAAGTCCTACATTTCCAGATTCCATTGTAGCCTATGGAGAACACATATTTCCAACCCTAAATTGTCTAAATTGTGAAATAATGTAATTTGTTGTGGTTCTTTCCAGCACATCCCATCGGCCTCTATTAGTTAGGCACACTCACCTTATTTGGGAGAAGTGCCCTCCATTGAGTGTGTAAATAGAGATCTCTGAACGTATACACGGCTGGCAGGTTTCACACCAGACCCTGATGTAAGATGGATATTCCTGCCGTGGCCTAGGTCACCACTAAAGTAAACCTCATTATTCCCCATGAGATGCTGAGTGCGCTGGTTACTGACAGGTTAAATAAATGCAGCCATATATGGTCACTGCGGGTTAAAGAGAAAGTACCTGGCCCGGCTTTCCGTTGATTCAGCTCCATGCAGTAAGCTGTAATGTCAGTTGTTTATGTTCTATTGCATATGTTCTATTGCATGCTCCTCTAGCCTGTGCTCTCCTTTATAATAAATTAGTCACTGGTCTATGATAAATGAGAGTGAATATCTGATTGGTTGCTGGGGGTTACTACTGAGGAGTAAAGCTTGTAAAAATACTCATTTGGAGGCACTGTGCAATGTCAAAATGCGGATGACGCATTTAAAACAATTTGTGTGTTATAAATGCGGCCAACATCCCTCCCCCTTTTTGGGCTCATTTTAGTAATATTTGTGGTTTTTGAGTTATTTAGCTTTTTATTCAACAGCTCTCCAGTATGCAGTTTCAGTATATGATTGCTATGGTCCAAAGTAC
Organism: Xenopus laevis; assembly: GCF_017654675.1. Lineage (NCBI taxonomy): Eukaryota > Metazoa > Chordata > Amphibia > Anura > Pipidae > Xenopus > Xenopus laevis. The sequence goes on from NC_054373.1 coordinate 15,282,158, forward strand.
CTCAAAGGGCACCTGTTATCCCCAACCAAGGCTAATAGAGCCCACATTCTGGTTGGGGATAACAGTAATTTTTGTTTTTTTTTTAAAAAAATGCCTGCGCTACACTACCCGCACCGGGAAGGAGCTTCTGGTGCGAGCAGCCATGTCCGGTCACTCGCATGCGCATAATGTACCATAATTTGCTTGTTATGCGCATGCGAGTGACACAACGTGGCTGCTCGCACTGGAACTCTCTCCTGGTGCGTGTAGCATATCGCTTGCAAGGGGATTTTTTTTTAAAAAAAACAAAACGCAAAAACGCTGTTATCCCCAACTGGAATATAGCCCGCACTTTTGGTTGGGGATAACATTTTTACCAAACAGGTGCCCTTTAAAAAACATGCATTGATTTTAATAAGAGACTGGAATATGAATAGGAGATGGCCTCTGTAGAACGATAAGTAATAAAAAGTAGCAATAACAATAAATTTGTAGAGTTGCAGAGCATTTGGTTTTCGATGGGGTCTGTTTGCACTGTGTTTGTTGTGGGGCCCCCCCTGCCTGGTGCCCCCCCCACAGTGACTGCAGCTTTTTCTGCAACATGACTCATGACAGAGATTCCAGTTTCCCTGCGCTGGGGCAGATGGATGTGCACTGAAGTCGTACAGTCATGTTTGGACCTGCTGCTGCAATTTACATTGTTTTTCTCAGATTATCTAATATTGTTGTCTTGTCTGGTAACTCTCTACCTTGTCCAAGGGGGGAGGGGTGTTTTATGGACGGGTCCTTTTGGGGACAGATGCAGTCAGTGTCCTGTGGCACAGTGTACTGGCATAACGAGAGTGCCACCTTAGAATGCGGACATCTAGCTTCCAGTTGCTTTAAGGTAACTTTTAGTACAATTTAGAGAGTCATTTTCTGAGATAATTTGCTATTAGTTTTTATTTTTTACAATTTTAGTTATTTAGATTGTTAATCAGCAGTTCTCCAGTTTGCAATTGGTTCCTAGGGTCCAAATTACCCTAGCGACCATGCATTGATTTGAATAAGAGACTGGAATATGAATAGGCGAGGGACTGAATAGAAAGAGGAGTAATAAAAAGTAGCGATAACAATAAATTTGTTGCCATACAGAGCATTGTTTTTTTTTTTTTAGATGGGGTCAGTGACTCCGATTTAAAAGCTGGAAAGAATCAGAAGGCAAATTATTCAAAAACTATAAAACAAAATTGAAAAATGAAAAGTTGTTTAGAATTAGCCATTGTATAACACGCTAAAAGTTAATTTAAAAGTGAACCGCCCGTTTACTAGCATGTTACAGGGCAACCATTTTCCAGCTGAAGCATAATCGCATTACTGCACCAGAGCTGACACTTAGGGGCCAATTTACTTAGCTCGAGTGAAGGAATAGAGGGGAAAAAAACTTCGAATTTCAAATGTTTTTTTTGGCTACTTCGACCATCGAATGGGCTACTTCGACCTTCGACTTCGATTCGAACGATTCAAACTAAAAATCGTTTGACTATTCGACCATGCGATAGTCGAAGTACTGTCTCTTTAAAAAATACTTTGACCCCCTAGTTTGCCACCTAAAACCTACCGAGGCCAATGTTAGCCTATGGGGAAGGTCCCCATAGGCTTCATAACAATTTTCTGAACGAAGGAAAATCCTTCGATCGATGGATTAAAATCCTTCGATCGTAGGAATATCGCTAAATCCTTCGACATCAATATTCAAAGTCAAAGGATTTCAATTCAGCAGTCGAATATTGAAGGTTAGTTAACCCTCGATATTCGATCATAAGTAAATTTGCCACTTAGTGCGCCCTCCCTTTTTGTTGCTAAAAGTGCCTTTGATTAGCTGCCACACAGGCCCAATCCCATGCAGGAACAAGTGTTTTTCCCTCACGTGAATAGAGACAGGAAGTGAGCTGTGCTACTTCCTGTTTGAGTTTTGACCTCAATCTTGTGCTGAGGAACATGCCTGGCTAATGAAATTTGCAGTTATTGATGAACCATGAGGATGGGGGGCAAAAAGTACAGTGGAAAAATTAGCTTATTAGATTGAAAATGACAGAACAATTGGACAATAGACAGATTTCACTGTGACCGATGAAAATTTTCTAACCGGGCCGATCAATTTTCTGCCGGATGTCTGACGAAAAATCGCTAGATGCACGATCGTTCCATACCCACTAACCTCGCGATAATTTGAGGGATTGGTTGGATTGCACTGAAATCGGTTGTTCATCAAAGAATAATCTTTGCCTCTATGGGGGGCTTTAGACAACCTTTATGTGGTGTGGGGTTTGGTATACAGCCAAATCTTTAAGAAAGGGTTTGGTCCTTGGCTGGATTAAAAAGAAACCTAAAACAACCATATTGATTCTGAACAACTGGTGTTTCAGGCAACACGTTTACAGGTATTTGCGTATCTGGACGTGCGTCACATGAAGCCCTGATGTGTCACAGAGCTCTTTCACACTTGCCCTTTTTACAGATGTGTGTTTTTATGAGCATTTTGTATCAGAATCCACATTATTCTACACATTAACGCATTATATACATAAAGGTACTTGGTGGAACAATGGAAATGGCTGGCTCTGTACAACAGCATGAATAACGTTTGCGGTTGGTGAAAGCCAATCAATTCTATTTATAAGCAATGGCTGACGCCTACACGGTGCTCAGGATGGCTACAGATTTCTGTTCAGCAGCGATTAACTCTAGAAATGCTTCGCTGTTTATTAACGTGAGCAAATAAAAATCACAATCCATTGAAACTTTAAAGGGGAAGTAAAGTCGTTTAGCACTTGGGGTTGCAAAAATGTTAGGCACCCCCAAGTGATTGTATTTACTTACCTGAATCCCCGGGCCGGTGCTCCTATCTGCAGAAAACTGCACCGGCCCGGGGTTATACCAGCGAGCACAATGGAGCGATCCTCTTCCTGCTCCTTCTTTCATTGCGCGGCTGCGCATGCGCATTAGTGTGAAAAGCTGAACTTTAACTAAAAAGTCGGCTATTTCGTTCTACTGCGCATGCGTCTGCCCGGGAAATTTGAAGAAAGAAAAACCCGGAAGAGAAGCGTTCCGTGGTGCTCACTGGATATTGGCACCGGCCCGGGATTTCAGGTAAGTAAATACAATCACTTGGCGGTGTCTAACATTTGGCACCCCCAAGTGGTAAACAACTTTCCTTCTCCTTTAAAGTGCCTCCAGGGCTGCATTTACATAGCGGGTACCTCTAGGCCCGCTGTAGTTCGTCACCCCATCCCCTCCCTGTTATTCGCACAAATTTTCATCATAGTGACCTAGGGTTGCTACCTTTTTTGGTAAAAATACCGGCCTTTCTATATACTTAGATTTTTCCCTATTAATAACATTGGTGTCAAGCATCATTTTTACCGGTCAGGCCGGTAAAATACTGGCCAGTTGGCAACCCTATCTTGACAGGAACAATGGATATTGGCGCACTGGAAATTTAAAACACTATTTTATCTCCGACGCATCCTCAGTGTTTCTGAATCAATGTGGGTAAAGTTGGACAGCATGCTGCCCCCTAAAATCCTGCTGCCCTAGGCCCGGGCCTGGGTGCCTCTGTCTGGCGCAGAAATGGTTAAACTTTTTTTTTTTTTACTCTCTGGCTGGACCTTATACTGCGCTATGGTGTAATTTGTCCCAACATGTTTGGTGTTAAAGAGTGAACGTGTATCGTATTCCTAATGTCGGTTTCACCATGAACAAACAGGGGGCAGGCATTCAAGCACAGGATACACAGTAGATAACTGATAAGTGCTACTATAGTTTATATAAACAAGCTGCTGTGTAGCCATGGGGGCATCCATTCAAGCACAGGATACACAGTAAATAACAGAAAAGTACTACTATAGTTTATATAAACAAGCTGCTGTGTAGCCATGGGGGAAGCCATTCAAGCTGGAAAAAAAATAGAAAAGACACACAGGATACACAACAAATAAAAGATAAAACACCATTGCATTGGACAGACCTTATCTGTTATGTGCTATGTTACCTGTGCCTATTCTCCAGCTTGAATAGCTGCCCCCATGGCTACACAGCAGCTTATTTATATAAACTATAGTAGTACTTATCTGTTATCTACTGTGTATCCTGTGCTTGAATGGCTGCCCCGGTGGCTACAAAGCAGCTTACTTAAATAAACTAATAGTAGTCTTTTTGAAGCAAAAACACAGCTTTTACTAGTATATTAGATGATAATCACTTTAAAACACTTTCATTTTTTGGTGTTACTGTTCCTTTAAATATACAGGAAAGGAATGTTCTGTGCTGTGAAACAAACGTTCTCTACATAAAAGGGTTTTGACGAGTGTATGTTGTTAAAGTGAACTCCAAGCTTCCCATGACCACAAACTCACGAGTAAATGAAAATATATAATTGTAAGGTTCACTGGGCAGATGCACCTAAACCAGTGTATAAAAAAAGATATTTACAGTGACAAAAGTTACTAGTTATGCACATAATGGTGTCCCCTTTTAAAAAGGGGTGGTTCACCTTTAAATTAACTTATAGTATGTCATAGAATGGCTAATTCCAAGCAACTTTTCAATTTGGCTTTATCTTTTCCTTTTTATAGTTTCTGAAGTAATTGCCTTCTACTTCTTCTTCTTCTTCCAGTTTTCAAATGGTGTCACTGACCCCAACATCTAACAAACAAATGCTCTTTGAGGCTACTAGTTTATTGTTATTGCTACTTTGTATTATTCACCTTTCTGTTCAGGCCTCTCCTATTCATATTCCAGCCTCTCATTCGAATCAATGCATGGTTGCTATGTTAATATGGGCCCTAGCAATAAGATAAGCTGCTGAAATCAGAAACTGGAGAGATGTTGAATAAAAAGCTAAATAACTAAAAAAAATATGTTAAAAAATTAAAGCTAATTACAAGTTGTCTCCGAATATTACTTTCTGCATCATGCCAAAAGTTAATTTAAAGGGGAACAATCCATTAATAGATAAAACTCCACAAAAACTAGAATTAAAATAAATAATAAACTATTATATATATTATATTATATAAGGGCTGTATGCCTATTAGCAGTGTGGAGCAGTGTGCAGTGCAGTTCCAAGCAGGATTGAGCCTTAAAGGAACAGTAACACCAAAAGATGAGTGTTTTTAAGTAATGCAAATAGCATGTAGTGTTGCCCTGCACTGGTAAAACTGATCTGAAACTGATCATTTTTGGATGTTACTGTTCCTTTAAAAGCACACATCCGCAATGTAGGGTTTCACTATGAGACTATTTGCACTGTGCAGTGTTTGCTTCCAAGGATCATTAAAGTGCCACACCCTCGTGTGTATTCACAGCATGGAATGCACAGCCCAAAAACACAAGGCATGTTTCTAAAATCCCATGAACAATGGAAGTAGAATTATGCCCTTGCCCTCCAGGGACATATAGATGCACTGAGGGTCAGGTAGTAAGTTCAGTATCTGCACAGAGATCAGGGCTGCTGTCTATGAGAACTGATGCAGCAGCTCTATTCACAAGTACAAACGAAGGGGTCCATTTACTAAAGTGCGGTAAATCTGACGTTAAAGGATAAGTAAACCTTTAACATAAGTGAATGTAAAATTAACGAGGGTGCTATTCTAAGAAATTTTGCAATGTACATTCATTATTTATTTTGTTTTTATTCCAAGATATTAAGGTATACGTGTCCTGTTAACATTAATGAATTTTGTTACAACAGCGCCACCTGCTGGTCAGTTTCCTTCCAGTCTGACCACCAAGTAGTCAAGGAAGTTGTCAGGAGAACAGATTTTGTTATATTTAATTTTGAAATCTGACATGGGGCTAGACATATTGGCAGTTTCCCAGCTGCCCCCAGTCATGTGACTTGTGCTCTGATAAACTTCAGTCACTCTTTACTGCTGTACTGCAAATTGGAGTGATATAACCACTCCCTTTCCCCCCAGCAGCCTAACAACTGAACAATGTAATCAGATAACAGCTCCCTAACACAAGATAACAGCTCCCTGGTAGATCTATAAACAACACTCTGTAGCTAAATCCAGGTCCCACTGAGACACATTCAGTTACATTCAGTTACATTAAGTAGGAGAAACAACAGCCGGCCAGAAAGCAGTTCCATCCTAAAGTGCTGGCTCTTTCTAAAAGCACATGACACATAGAAATATTGGAGCATTGGCCATGAATACTTTAAGTTAAAATTATATTCAGGATAGCCCTTGAATGTATTTTCTCCCTGCTGCTGATCACTTGAGCACATATAGGAGAATATGACTATTATTCTGATCATCTATTTGCCTTCTGAACAATTGGAGATGGCGGCGTCTTCATTATTTCCACCAATGCAGTCAGCCCCTAGATCTCCTGCCCTCGGGGTTCCCTCCCTGATCTTCCTCACAGCAGGGGACATCCCTCTTTCAATGGACTATACCTGACTCCCTATGGAGCTGTAAAACGGGAGACTATTTTATAACGCTGTAATAGACAGTGTTTGTCTATATCATTGCTTGCTACTCCCCCAAACTATTGAAAGGCTCCCAGTTATTTATTGATTTTTTTTTCTTTAACTGTTAGCAGCCCCTCCCTTCCTACTGTGAAATGGAAAAATATAGCTAATAAACAACCACTGCCCATCTCGTAAACTTGAGACATGTTTCTAAACGTTTCCAAACTCCTAAGAATGGAGAAGAAATTGGAAACTTTATATTTAATTCTACCGGCACACGGGGAAAAAAAAACACCTCTTTTAGGCATAGCTGACATTGGGCATTTATCCCACTGTTTTAGTAGAAAATACATGGGACCCAAAATGCATGACATTTGCTCCCTCTAACTACATAAATCAATTTTCCTTTTCAATCCAAAGTGTGGCAGCTGAGATTGTCCCCTACTATAGGGCTACTATATGTCCAGTTAATTTAAAGCAGCATTATGGAGACAGTACTTTAGGGCAGAGACACGCGTGAAGATTCGGGAAGTTTTAGTTGCCCAGCGACAAATCACCTCTTCTTCGAGCGACTAATCTCCCCGAACTGCTTTCCCGCCTGCTAGAATCTAAATCGCCGGCAGGGTGGCACTCGGAGCGCTTAATTTTTTCAGAAGTTGCCTTAAGTTTCCTCGTGATTCAACTTCGGGCGACTTTGGAAAACAAAGCACTCCAGGTGCCATCCCGCCGGCAATTAAAGGTGACCATATACTATAAGATCCGCTCATTTGGCAAGGTTGCCAAAAGAGGGGATCTTAACCCGATATGCCCGTTAACAGCTGGGCAATATCGGATGAATCGGTCTAAAGGACCAAGATCGGCAGCTTTAATCTGCCCGTGTATGGCCACCTTTAGATTGTAACTGGCGGGAAGGCAGTTTGGGGAGATTAGTCGCCCAAAGAAGAGGCGATTTGTCGCTGGGCAACTAATCTCCCCGAATCTCCATGTGTCTCTGCCCTTAATGTGTATAGCAGTTCTTTGTAGGCCTTTAATTCTCCCTTAATCTTCATCAACTGCTTCCATTGACCTTTGATAATTGTATTATGTATTTGCTAATGTAGGGTTACCTATGTGAATGCAGTATATGTAGACACTAATACAATTGCAGCCACACTGCAGGGGATAGGAGGTGTTTTCTGTATCTGTGCTTGGGAACAGTATTTGCATAGTAGTTACTGAACAGTTGGCTGGTGCAAACAGAGCTGTCTTGCAAATAGGGTCGCAAATAGGGTCGCTTGCCCTGGGGCCTGAAAATAATTTGACCAGACATAGCAACAGTAGGTAGAAATAGGGGCAATGGCACATGGAGGGATTAAAGGGTGGTTCACCTTTAAGTTACATTTTAGTATGTTGTAGAATGGCCACTTCTAAGAAACTTTTCGATCTTCATTATTTATTTTTTGTGTAGTGCTAGATTGTTTGCCTTCTTCTGACTCTTTCCAGCATTCCAATCGGGGTCACTGACCCCATCTGAAAATAAATACTCTGTAAGGCTACATATTTATTGTTATTGCTACTTTTTATTACTCATCTTTCTATTCTGGCCACTCTTATTCATATTCCAGTCTCTTATTTCCATCAATGCATGGTTGCTAGGGGAATTTGTACCCTAGCAGCCAGATTGCAAAAATTGCAAACTGGAGAGCTGCTGAATAAAAGGCTAAATAACTCAAAACCCACAAATAATAAAAATTGAAAACCAATTGCAGATTGTCTCAAAATATCACTCTCAACGGCATAGTATAGCATGCGATGATTGCAGCAATATTTAGTCGACTGTGGTTGCACTTTGAAAATGAGCCATATAGTGTCATTATTTGATACAACAAAGACATCAAAAGCAGTGAAATACTTGACCCTGTTTATCTGCCATACGTGGGGGGTATGGCTTGGAAAGAGTTAAGACGCAGATAAACAGATTAAAGGCAAAATGCATTAGTAGGTCTTTGTCTCCTTTTGATCCCCCTTTAAATAAAAGTGAAGTGTGAGACTGCAGCTGAAGTTGGCCACATGCCGAGGGAGAGGATTGGCTGGGTCATTTGTTTGTCATTCTTAATGGTCGACCTCCCCTCTGAGAATGAGCCCCTTCACCAGCCATTGTGTGATTACTTTAAAGGGGTGGTTCACCTTCAAGTTACCTTTTAGTATATTCTGAAACGACTAATTCTAAGCAACTTTTCAATTGGCCTTCATTTTTTCTTTTTTATCATTTTTGAATTATTTGCCTTCTTCTGACTCCTTCCAGCTTCACTGACCCCATCTGAAAACAAATATTGTAAGTATACAAAGTTATTGCTACTTTTTATCTCTCATCTTTCTATTCAGGCCTCTCCTATTCATATTCCAGTCTCTTATTCAAATCAGGACATGGTTGCTAGGGGAATTTGGACCCTAGCAACCAGATTGTTGAAATTGCAAACTGGAGAGCTGCTGAATGAAAACCTAAATAACTCAAAAACCGTAGCTAATAAAAAATGAAAAGCAATTGCAAATTGCTTTAGAATATCACTCGCTATATCATAGTAAAGGTTAATTTAAAGGTGAACAACCTATTTAAATGGAATATGATTGCTCTGGATGGAAACTGCAACTGTCTTCTTCAGTCATCAGATGATATAGGCTGCCCCTTGCTCCTGTTTCAAGAGACATGTTTATAGAGAAGCAGTATGATAGCTCCTACCTTTTATCTGTATACCAAAAAAGAAAACTACTCTCTTGCTGTTTAAATAATAAAACAGGGCATCTCCTATTCGTATAATATTAAATATAATGAAACATTGCTTTCCTGACCGTAAGGGAAGCAATGTGGCATCTCCCAACCATATGCTTCAATGCAAACATACATTATGCTCTCCGCTCTGTCCATATAAGGCAAAATAAAGAAAGTTAAATATATTAACTCATTATGAGGTTGGGGGGTGGCTTGTTTAAACAGAGGGCAACAATAGGGGAAAATTCTATTAGTCTGTTCTGACACCAAAATGCCTAATTTAATAACCTAATCTTTTAAATGGCATCTCCCAGGCACTTTGCTACCATCCTAAATTCTTTGTTGGGGGTGGGGGGTCAGTACGAATGACTAGAAAGCCCCTTTGTCTTGTGCTCCAGCTACCTGCACTGCTTTCCTTAAACTTGCAAATTTTCTGTCACCCAGCTGGGACATCCCGCTAGACAATTAGATAAAGCTCGCAGGGGGTCAGCACCCCCCACCCCACTGCAGGATGGTCAAGAACAGGTTCCCAGAAGCCACAGTTGTTATGTGTGTGACTAAATACCAGAAGGCCAGGCAAACAGAATAAAAGGAGGAAGGGAGTTACAAAAAAAAAACAAAAAAAAAAAACACTCCCCAAATGGCCCGTCTCATCTTCACTTGAAACTTAGAGATCCACCCACAGCTCTGGCAGCCAGAAATCCATTCAGTGACTTGTGAGAGGTTTCTCATTAGTGCACGGAGTGTGGAGTTACAGCATGTGCAAGCGAGCGAGGAAAAGCCTGCAAGCTCACACACAATGGGTAAGTCTGCCTTTCTCTTCAGCCAGCCTTACTTTTTGGGGGAAATTTAGAAAAATCCAACAGAATTGAGGGGCAAAAAACTTACCTTTGCTCTGAAGGCTGTGTGTCTTTTTTTTTTTTTTGTCTTCATGGGGTATTAAAACAACCGGCAATGTATGATGTGTATGTGTTATATGAAAAAGCATGTTTTGCTAATTGTCCGTGTGGATATGGTTATTATAGAATGGAAGTAGATTATAAATGACAGGAGGGAGTTTGGTTATAAGGACAGTAACAGCATGCTGTGAGTTGTAGTTTAAAAAGTAATATATATATATAAAAAGAAACTTTAGGGTTATTGATCACTGCAAACCCCCTGACATTCCCCTTTCCCTAAAAACACGAGTGCAAGGCTTTTTACATTTGTTTTTTCTTCTATCATTCCCCTTTATGCTGTCACGTGTCTCTAGCCAATGTAATAAGCCCTCATAGGGGTTGTTCCTTCTAATAGATTGTAAGCTCCACTGGGGACTGGCAGGGACTGATGCGGGTAATGTGCGATCTCTGTAAAGCACTTATATTCCTCTTAACACGCAGCACAGAAATCTTGGTATATTTCCCCTTTACATGGACAGTAGGGAAAAGCCACAGTCTCCGCAAATCCACATAGTGTGTGTGTCTTCCCTTTTGCAGGGAATCCAGGGCTGCTGAAACCTGAGCACACCCCCTGCACAATACGTTTTTCATACTGAATTAAAGTGGAACGTTGGACGGTATTTTCCTGTAACCCGATCAGGACAGGCTCATGTTTACTTGGGATCACTGGGGCTGCTGTTTTTAGCTTTAAACTCATAATTTCCACTTTGCCGGTCGATTACAGAAAAAAGAAAGTTCTGTGTTTTTGGTAACCACGGTATGTAAAGAGTAAAAATAATCGGACCCCCCTGATGTTGAACTGAAATAACTACACAAGTAACAATATTGTTTCAAGCGTCTCGGGCTCCCTTTATAATCGCTCCGGTTACGCTGTAGCACTGGATGTGTTTACATTCACTAGAAATGGGATTATTTTAGGAAGAGGGACGTATATTGAAGGTCATAACTATTGCTTTGAGGTCACAGTACGTTCTGTAGGACTCGCGAGGTAAGTCCGGCTGTTGAGTTGGAACACTCAGATAGCACATGCTCGGTGTGTCTGTGTCATCGGCAGTTGCATTAAAAGGGCAATTGTGAAACTACTGGTAATACCGGAAATGGAGCAGCAGCTGGATGAATGTGGTTACATCTGTAAGGCATTTGCTAATCTCTTTCGGTGTCACCTTGTCTCCTCTCTGCTCTCCATGGATTTTTCTGTGCCTGCCTCAAAAGCTGTAGGAAGTGAAGATCAGAGCTTGTTTTATCTGCCCGATCCCCTTTTTACATTGGATCTGTGACCTATAACCCTGCCTGGGCCAAATGTCCATTGATCTGTTGCAGGGTGGGAAATGAGGTGTTGCGGGAAAACTCCAAACATAAAAGGGACTGGACTTGTCCTCTCCAGGACCCCTGACACTTTCAGATCCAATTTGGATGTAGCGCAGGAGAAATAATCATCCTGTGACTTCAAAAGGAGCACATCTGTACCCACGGGGATGGAGTTGTAGTCTCCTGAGTGGTATCGGGTGCTGCTGGTTATAATTCTGATATACTTGCAGGGCTGTAAAGTTTGCTGCCCGGAACTCTTTGGGTTTCCAGCTCATTCATTTAACTACAGACGAAATATATATAAGTATCAGCACAACCCTATACAATGTATTTTTCATAAAGATCAGGGATTAAAGGGATAAACTGGTAACAGTGATTTTTATCTGCTGGCAGTTGCATGCACTGGGAGCTTAACCCTGCCTGTTCATGCACAGTGGTATAAAGTTTGGAGCTTTCTGCTTTTTTACTGTTATTTGCTGTGACGCTTTGTCTTAGAACATAGAACCTAAAAACCCGGCGCTTACAGTATGGGCAGGGGTCCCCAACCTTTCTTACTCGTGAGCCACATTTAAATGTAAAAAGAGTTGGGAGCAACACGAGCATAAAAAAAAAGTTCCTGGGGTGCCATTGGATATTTGGTAGCCTCCATGTGGACTGGCAGCCTACACGGCTCTACTTGGCATACACCTAGCTTTTATACAACTAGGGTTGCCACCTGGTCGGTATGTTATTAATCGAGAAAAAAAGATCAATATATAGGAAGGCCGGTATTTTTTTTCCAAAAAAGTTGGCAAAACTATATACAACCTGCTTAATATAAATATATATATATATATATATATATATATATATATATATATATATATATATATATATATATATATATATATATATATATTATAACATCTAGACTCTAGACAAATTGGGCACTATCCAGTAACCCAGATCAGCCTATCAGCAGTTAGTTTATACTGATCTGTTGTGCTTAGAATAATATAGTGAATAAAGTACCCCCTATTGTAAAATATAAGGATAAGTCACAGAGGAGTTCCATGACCATATAAAAGCATGAGGCCAAAGGCATGGTGCCCTTTAATGCTGTGACTTCCCCAGCTTGTGACAAGACCAGCCTTTATACCAGTGATCCCCAACCAGTGGCTCTTGAGTAACATGTTGCTCTCCAACCCCTTGGATATTGCTCTCAGTGTCCTCAAAGCAGGTGTTTATTTTTTAATTCTAGGCTTTAAAGCATGTTTTAATTGCATACAGCAAAGTATAGTACAAAATAGAGCCTCTTGTAGGCGGCCAGTCCTCATAGGGGATAGCAAATGGCCAGTCACAGCTCTTATTTGGCACCCAAGGGACTTTTTCATGCTTCATTGCTCCCCAACTCTTTTTACGTTTGAATGTGGCTCACTGGTTAAAAAGGTTGGGGACCCCTGCTTTAGACCATAGACTTCCTGAATGCAGCCATAAAAGGGACAGTGGTATCTCATCTATCAATAACATGGATTTATGGTACCAAACAGCCTAGAATTTCATGGATTTATGGTACCAAACAGCCTAGAATTTCTGGGATATCTCCTTAGTAACCCCTGCCTGGTGGCACTTTATTGTTCCTTTACTCTCACCCCCCTTCCAAAACTCAGAGCTGGATGAGTGTTTCCCTTTGTCCTAGCATGGCCCCTATAACATTGATGTAAGGGTTAATGATCACTTTCCCTTCTCCGGGTTTCACACTTTACATAAATACATAACATGGGGCTTGGCAACAAACTCAAATGCAAATGACGGATCTGTGAACATTTCGTATGACGCCTCCTGGAAGTTGTATTTAGAATAAAGATGTAGCAGAGCAATAAAGTGTAATCCTCTGTTACTGGAAGGATTAGCTTCTCTGTTCTGATGCCCCCATTCATGTGTTGCACATCATTGCTGTCTCAGTATCTCTCAGGGCAGTAATTAGAATGGGATCTTGGTTCTAAGGACATGTAAAGTCCTGTTTTTATATAGTACAGGAATGGGACCTAGAATGCTCGGGACTTGGGGTTTTCCGGATTATGGATTTAACTGTAATTTGCATATTCATACCTTAAGTCTACTAGAAAATCATTTAAACATTAAATAGACTCAATAGGCTGGTATTGCTTCCAATAAGGATTAATTCTATCTTAGTTGGGATCAAGTACAAGCTACTGTTTTATTATCACAGAGAAAAAGGAAATCGTTTTTAAAAAAATTGGATTTGGATAAAATGGAGTCTATGGACCTTTCCGTAATTCGGAGCTTTCTGGATAACGGGTTTCCGGATAACGGATCCAATACCTGTATCATGAAAACTATTTGTAAGTGTGTCTGTGTGTTTAACAACAGTTCGTTTGGGAAAGCTGCTTTTGTGCTCACATAGGGAGGCATAATCAGGGGTGTATTCTCTGCCGATATAGAAGATCCCAAGTCCTGTGTTGCGGCTCCAATTCACTTGAATGGGAAGTGATGGTACTGGTGCTTATAAGCATTTGAGCACAAGGCAGCCCTTTGCTTTCTGCTTTTCTGTAGCACCTTGTTCAGACCAATGCTTCCTAGTTTGCATCTCTGATGCATCCAAAGTGAAGGCCCACATATTGCCCCAGCCAGGATCGGATTAATGCACAGGCTACCCTACATGGGCTGGAGCCTAGAGGCCCATTCCTCTTTACTTTCAATATTTCTTCTTATTTGCGCTGCTGGATACAGTTGGGCTCACGTGCTGGGAGGAGAAGGCAGACAAAGTGCTTGCGGGAAACCAGATGCAATACAATAGTACCACATGCAGGTAGCACTGTATTCATCATGGGAGAGGTGCAGATCTTTGCACCTGTTCTTATTTATTTATTTATTGCACATTGCATTCCTATATCAAACCCAATGTTGCACAATTCTGAGCCCTTATACCGTTGAGTCTTAAACTTGGGTGCCAATATTTTGCACTTCCATAAGCCCCCATCCTGAAATCAAGGTTCAAGGTGTTCTTCTGTTGTAATTCTGCAACAACTGCGGAACAAGGAATGTTAAAGGTGTACTTCACCTAAGTTTAACTTTTAGGATGTTATAGAATGGCCAATGCTAAGCAAATTTTCACTTGGTCTTCATTATTTATTTTGTATAGTTTCTTCTTCTTCTGACTCTTTCCAGTTTTCACTGACCCCGTCTAAAAAACAAATGCCCTTTAAGCCTATCGGTTTATTGTTATTGCAACTTTTTATTACTAATGCTACAATTCAGACCCTCCCCTGATTATATTCCAGTCTCTTATTCAAATCAGTGCATGGTTGCTAGGGTAATTTGGAGCCTAGCAACCAGATTGCTGAAATTGCAATCTGCAGAGCTGCCAAATAAAAGGCTAAATAACTCAAAAACCACAAGTAATAAATAATGAAAACCAATTGCAAATGTTCTCAGACTATCGCTCTCTGCGTCATACTAAAAGTTAACCCAAAGGTGAACAACCACAAGAAATCTGGCCTTGTATAAAGCAGCTTTTGTTTCTCCTTCTCTGTTCTCTGGGTCTGACTCCTGAAACAAAGTAACAAGAGTTAGTTTTCCTTCTGGTCTGTAACTTGGTTGCAACATTGTTTCAGGAGTCAAAGCCAGTAGCACACAAAACTGTCAGATTCTAGTTTCAATAGAAATTACATTTACAACGAATAAACATTTTCTCTAAACTTGCTTTAAATTAAATTTTCCTTGCAAAACCGCAGTTTTGGGTGGAGTTCCCCTTTAAAAAACACACCCTTTTAGGGCAGAGACATGCTGCGCTTCGGCGAGATTTGTCGCCCGGCGACAAATCTCCTCTTCTTCGGGGCGACTAATCTCCCCAAACTGCCTTCCCGTTGGCTAGAATCTAAATCGCCGGCGGGATGGCACTTGGAGCACTTCATTTTCCGAAGTCGCCAGAAGTTTCCTCGTGAGGCGACTTCGGAAAACGAAGTGCTTAAAGTGCCATCCCGTTGGCTATTTCCATTCTAGCCGGCGAGGAGGCAGTTCGAGGAGATTAGTCGCCCCAAAGAAGAGGAGATTTGTTGCCACAGTGTGTCTCTGCCTTTAAAGTCTGCATGTATGTATCTTCTTATTTACCTTTTGATTTTTGTTTTTAATCATTCTCTTCTCTGTCTGAGCATGTTTAGAAGAGTATAAGTGATTATCTTTTGTTTGGCAGAGACAATCCTTTATAATTAACAGCAAAGCCACTGTAACCCTTTGGGTTCCGGGGAGGAGGGAGCAAGGCATTCACTTTTACTCTCTGTACGGCCCCCTCAGAAATAACTGAAGTGATCCCAATTTACAGCTCTGGTTTCGGAGCATAACAAACAGGACTGTATCACTTTACATGTTGGATTTTTGTAACCTGCGTTCAGTAGCGCTCTAGGGACTGACTGCTGCTATTGTTATCCTTCTGTATTAAAGAGACACCTGGGAATAACTCGACCTCCAGTATTTTTGTTTTTCTTTTTATCACGCTATGTGAAAACTTAAATACTCTACATTTCCACCCAAAGATCACAGCAAATATTTTTCTGCTATGGTTGACGGGTTGAAGGAATTTTTCCCCCTCGGAGACAAATTGGAGAGGCTTCACATGATGTTTTTCATCTTCCTCTCGATCAACTAGCAGTTAGGCAGGTTATATATAGAATTTAAAGGTTGAACTTGATGGACGTGTGTGTTCTTTCAACCTAACTTACTATGTTTACTATGTTTTATTAAAGCCATAAAGAAGAAATGGCCGCTGTGTTTTCTTAAAGCATCAGTGTCAAAATGTTTTTCTTTTTTTTTTTAAATTTTTAATAATTGTGGATTTCCTGGTTTTAGTATAATTAAGATATGTAACCTGATATCCAAACCTGGGGTTTTCTGGATAAGGGATCTTTCTGTAATTTGGATCTTCATACCTTAAGTCTACTAGAAAATCATTTAAACATTAAATAAACCCAATAGGCTGGTTTTGCTTCCAAATATGATTAATTATATCTTAGTTGGGATCAAGTACAAGCTACTGTTTTATTATTACAGAAAAAAAGGAAATAATTTTAGAAAAATATGATTATTTGGATAAAATGGAGTCTATGGAAGATGGCCTTTCTGTAATTTGGAGCTGTCTGGATAACGGCTTTCTCTACCTTAATTTGTATGGATTAAATCCAGCTGTCATTGTAATCAATAGAACGTAACACTCCCTTGTCTGTTGCCAGCCAGGCTGCTTGTGTGGCATCAGTTTGTGTTCCTGCTGCTTCAGTACATTTTATATTTTATACAATGAAAGAGTAACACAGTTTCTATAAGTTACAATGTTTTCTTTTGAGTGTGTGTGTCTTTGTAGCGAGTCTCCAGTGTGCTAGTGTCCTGGGTCACTGACTTCGGGATAAGAGGAAACACTTTCCCTTTATAAAAACATACAACTCGGCTGAAAACTCAATACATAGGGGGATTGTATAACAACCTGTCCTCCAACATCTGCAGTTCAACAGCTGAAAGGCTACAGATTGTTATTATTATCATTATCAACGTGTATTTATAAAGATTACACAATGTGTGTGGTATCTATTACTCCCCCTGCCACAGGCCCCTATAATTCTGTAGGAACAACTTCACATCCAGTCTGGGACTAATTCCACTTATATGAGTGCCTCCAAGGCAGAGGTAATACCTCTGAGTATTTTCCCCCAAGCTGGGGTTCATTTTAGGAATAAAATCGCATTGGCCTAGGTAAAAAAAGTAGCGTTCAGTCTTGAGGTGGCCATTGACGGGCCTATTGGCTCATATATGGGCCCCTCTGATGGGCCTACTGGACTGAAAACGGAGCAGATGTCAATCAGGCAGGTCTGAAAATCTCTAAGGAGTGACAAATGCATTGGCTTATTGATGAGGGTCTACCCCGACAGCCTGTATCCCCTTCAATGTGATCCTATCATGCCAATCGATCTTTTATTGCCCTCTTTTGGGCAGAGACACACACTCAGATTCGGGGGGGTTTGGCCCATCGTCAAATTTTCTCTTCTTCGGTGCAACTAATCTCCTTGAACTGCCTCCCGCCGGCTAGAATGTAAATCGCTGGCAGGATGGCAATCGGCAATTCTGAAGTCGCCCGAAGTTTCCTCGTGAGGCAATCTAATCTAACCTTGTGAGGCGTCTAATCTCCCCGAATTTGAGCGTGTGTCTCTGCCCTTAAGGTCAACATTTACTCACCTTTACTAGGCATCCCTAGCACAGACTTATGGCTCTTACCAAAGCGCAGATCTGGGTCTGATTAAGGCTAAAGCCACACGAATGAGAATCTCGACCTGCAGAGAAACACAGGCTGAGAATCGGCTGTCCCGCTTATCTTCTCTATAAGCAGAGTCTCTATTCGGGTGCAGCAGTTGCAGTGGATTTTGACAAAAAAAAAAAAACCACAAGCGTTTGCATTTCACAGCCGATATCCATCACATTTGCCTTCCCCCGAGCAGAGACTAGGCACATAAACCAGAACAGCAGCAGCAGAGAAGCGGATTCCCGGCCTGCGTTTCTCCACAGGCCGAGATCCTCCTAGTGTGGCCCAAGCCTTAGCCACAGCTGAAATTGTCAGTTTTCTCCAGAAAAGTAATAGCCAAAAAGTATTTAAAAACCATTTATTAGGACATACAGATGAAAGCCTAATGCGTTTCGTGCATATTGGGGCACTTGCTCATAGGAGCCTATAGGCCCCATACAGGGGCCGATAAAAGCCGAGTGTGTGGGCCAATCTGACGGGCTTCCCCGATAGATATCTGCCCGAAAGTCGGCCAGATCTCGATCGGGAAGGTTAAAAAAATCCCATCGAATCGAGGCCGCATCTGTGCGTTTATGCAACTGCCCGTATTGGATGCATTATGATCCGATCATTGGGCCCTAGAACCCACGATTGGATTAGCCCGATATCGCCCACCTCAATTTGGGCATATCGGGGAGAGATCCGCTCGTTTGGCGACATCGCCAAACGAGCAGATCTCTACATCTGTGACCACCTTATGAGTAAGTGCCCCCAACAGGCACAAAATGCATTAGGCTTTTATCTGTATGTCCTAATAAATGGTTTGAATTTTTAATCACTTTTCTACTTTTTGACTATTACTTTTCTGGAGAAAACTCACAATTTCAGCTTTTGCTATACATATATGCACCCATGGACTCGGGTGAACTGTGAGTATATTTTCTCCTGCCTCTGTTATTGGACATTAATTCATAGTGGTATGGGCTTATACTGGCATTTATCTTTATTTTGTTCCTAGCCTTAGCCACCCACATGCTGGCAGGAGCACTGTGTTACTTATATCCTTGGTCTGCTGCGTTTTGTTTCTAAAAGGAGCACCAGCCAGAGGAAACAATGCAATGGGATTGAATTCACTGGGGCAGCCCCTGCCCCTCTCCCAGTGAATTTTCCTTTCCTTGCCCTTTTGAGGGGTCGATCGTGACTATTAGATGTTGCCGCTCTCATAACACACTGCAAACTGGCCGACCTCAACTGTGTTGAAAGGTGTAAGTGTTTGTTATGGTAATGGATATGCCTTTGGGGTACGGGATGGTTACATAGCTACAGGCACCTCTGGGGTTGTGTTCACAACAAACCCTGTTGCTCGGTATTGAACTGTGAATTGGGACAGGGCTCTGGGAGCAGAACAAGACCAGGGACACAGTTTATACGCACAGAAAGCTTTACGGCAGATGAAATAGCCTGGGACTATATTGCCAAAGGCTAGGGGAACCACTGTTTCCTCTTCTGACAGAGCCCTGTTTTATGTCCTCTAAATGATCTGCAAAGCAGCAGTTAATGGAGCGCTAATGAACAAGTAGAATGGGCTAAACATTAATTACTTTTACGATCCTCTGCAAGGCTGCATCAGGAAATGCCTCGCAAACCAGCGCTGCCAAACCAACCCTCTTCCCGCCAACTGCTGAAAAACGGCACATGTAGTCTAATGGCATATGTTTTTATTGGGGTAACAAAAGTTTACTCACTAACAGTAGGAAGTCAATGTTTTGATCACTGTTTTCACTTAAGTATAATAGTGGTCAAAATGCTTTGTGAGCTTTATCCCTTAAATGAGAACTAAAGCCTAACTAAAGAAGTAGCTAGAAATGTTGTACATTATGTTTTGTGCTTCTGTACCAGCCCAAGGCAACCACAGCCCTTTAGCAGTAAAGATCTGTGTCTCCAAAGATGCCCCAGTAGCTCCCCATCTTCTTTTCTGCTGATTCACTGCACATGCTCTGTGCTGCTGTCACTTACTGAGCTTAGAGACCCACTCACAATATACAGTACACATAGAATAGAAATGTCACAAAATAAGGCTGATTAGTAATTAATACAGATAATTACTACATGGCAGCACAGAAACCATTGCAATTAGCATCAGAATTTAATAATCAGCCCTGTAGCATCAGCTTATATTACAGGCCAACCTCATTTTCTGCTGGATAATTAGTGACGAGCCCTAAGCTTAGCTTCTCAACAGCCAATCAGAGCCCACTGAGCATGTGAGTGTCACAGACACTTTCCAAGATGGTGACCCCCTGTGACAAGTTTGAAGTCCTGGATCATTGCTGCTATTGACTAGCTGAGACTTTGGGCTGGTGCAATAAGTTCAGTATATAAAATATGGCATTTTTAGCCACATTAATTTTTAGGGTTTAGTTCTCTTTTAAGCCAGTGATCCCCAACCAGTAGTTCACAAGCAACATGTTATTCACCAACCCCTTGGATGTTGCTCCCAGTGGCCTCAAAGCAGGTGCTTATTTTTCAATTCCAGGCTTGGAGGCAAGTTTTGGTTGTCTAAAACCCAGATGTACTGCCAGACAGAGCCTCCTCTAGGCTTCCAGTCAAAAAGCCAATCACAGCCCTTATTTGGCACCCCCAGGAACTATTTTCATGCCTTTCTTGCTCCCCTGCCTTAAGCAGTCATTAGACATCCAAATCAGCTGCCAAACAATCGGCTTTGGGCCCAATTTGATCAGCTACTCGCTGGCCTGATGGTGGGTCCCGTACAAATGCTAATAAGCTGCAATGCTAGAGGGATTGAGTGAGCATGCTGATGTTGTATGGGCCTGTGTATGGCTACCTTTGCTGATAGCAGTGTCCTTTTAACAGAACAATTCACTGAACCCAGTAAGTGCTGCAGGCTGGGTGGTACTTACAGGATTGGGTGAGATGTTTGATTTGAGCCAGACTGCGTTGAGCTTAAGACTATGGAACATGGGGCATTTTCTCTGTCATTATCTTTCAGCCACAGAATAAAATGCCCAAAAAACCCTGCCAACTTCCATTGACTTCAGAAGGAGCCAGATCACAGTAACATTGATTTTTGACCTGATTAGGCCACATTTAGGGCAGAGACACACGCGCAGATTCGGGGAGATTTAGTCGCCCCCGGGATAAATCGCCTCTTCTTCGGGACGACTAATCTCCCCGAACTGCCTTCCACCGGCGAGAATCTAAATAGGTGGCAGGATGGCACTCGGAGCACTTCGTTTTCCGAGGTCATCCGAAGTTTCTGCAACTTCGGGCGACTTTGTAAAACGAAGCACACCGATTGCCACCCCGCCGGCGATTTACATTCTAGCCGGCGGGAGGCAGTTTGGGGAGATTAGTCGTGCAAAACATACAAAAAAAGGGTTCACCCTTAAGTTAACGTTTTTGTATATTATAGAATGGCCAATTCTAAGCAAATTTTCAATTGGTCTTCGTTGTTTATTGTTTTATAGTTTTTTAATTATTTGCTTTCTTCTTCTGATTCTTTCCAGCTTTCAAATAGGGGTCACTGACCCCATCTAAAAACAAATGCTCTGTAAGGATACAAAGGGATAGTTATTGCAACTTTTTATTATTCATCTTTCTAATCAGGCCTCTCCTATCCATATTCCAGTCTTTTATTCAAATCAATGCAGGGTTGCTAGGGTAATTAGGACCCTAGCAACTTGATTTTTGCTGAAAAGGCAAAATGGAGAGCTGTTAATTTAAAGGCGAACAACCCCTTTAATCAGATTTCGTGGATTTAGAACTAGTCAGATGCCTGCAGAAAGAACAGAGTGCTGGGCATCCCATAGCTTGAAGCAAAACATGGAGGCACCAAGAAGTGATAAACATACATAAATATTTCTCAATAAAGAACGTTGTTTTTAT
This sequence comes from Xenopus laevis, assembly GCF_017654675.1. NCBI lineage: Eukaryota > Metazoa > Chordata > Amphibia > Anura > Pipidae > Xenopus > Xenopus laevis. Next base: position 15,303,763 of record NC_054373.1, read on the forward strand.
AAAAATACATTTAATTAAATGTAAACCTTCATAAAAGTGATAATCGCTAGCAAATATTTACACTCAATAAGGACACAATATTCCCTTTAAATATGAGAACCAATAAACATTGTCTCCTTTAACAACAACAACAACGCAGATATGTTTGGGTATTATTTTTAAGGGAAGACAGGTAAGTTTAATTTGATTGGCTCCAATCCAAGCCCTTGGTTGCTGAGCATTTAATGGCACCAGTAGTGATCCCACAACACCATGACTGGGATTGGCTGCTATTAGTGAGACGTAATAGTCTCTGGGACGTGTTGTGTAAATAAGGAACGGCGGGTGTTGTGCCTGTAAGTCTGGGCCCCTGTTGCGCCTGTCAACAAATGGAAGGCGACAAGGGAAGCATCTTATGCGTTTGATCAGAAACCGTAGAAACAGAGCAAAGATGTTCCTTGTTTATGTACTGGGAATGCTGGAAAATCAGGGTTAATGGCTTGAGGCAGCTGGAATGGGGGAAAGCTTCCTAATAAGCATATGCTTAACTTATTAGGAGTAAGGAAAGGCACACTCACAGGAGTAAGGAAAGGCACACTCACAGGAGTAAGGAAAGGCACACTCATAAACGGGGACGGGCTCATACGTGTGTTTCTTAAATGCTTTAAGGGGAAGGAAAGCTACCAAGGCAATTTATTGCCAATAGATTAGCCACAACAGTGCAAGCTAGAACGCCATTTTTATTCTTTAGAATGTTTTTCCATAGCTGAGTAAACCGCTCTAGACTCTGTCTCTGTTTGTTTAGGATAGCAGCTGCCATATTAGCTTGTGGTGACATCACTTCCTGCCTAAGGCTCTCCCTGCTCACTCTGAGCTCAGATTACAGCAGGGAGGGGAGGAGGGAGGGGAAGAGGAGCAAACTGAGCATGCTCAAGCCCTAGCCCTGGAGGTTTAAGCGGAAATAAGGAAGTCTGATACAGAAGCCCATGTGTACCCAATAGAAGGAAATAAATACTGTGAGGACTCAGAGTAGCATTACTTTGATGGCTTTCAGGTGTATTCATATACAGTAGACCAGTGATCCCCAACCAGTAGCTCGCGAGCAACATGTTGCTCTCCAACCCCTTGGATGTTGCTCCCAGTGGCCTCAAAGCAGGTGCTTATTTTTGAATTCCTGGCTTGGAGGCAAGTTTTGGTTGCATAAAAAGCAGGTGCACTGCCAAACAGAGTCTCAATGTAGGTTGACAATCCACATAGGGGCTACCAAATGGCCAATCACAGCACTTATTTGGCACCCCAAGAACATTTTTCATGCTTGTGTTGCTCCCCAACTCCTTTTACTTCTGAATTTTGCTCACGGGTTTCAAAGGTTGGGGATCCCTGCCGTAGAACTTTCCGATAAAGCTTACTTAGTTTTAACCTTTCCTTCTCCTTTAACCCCTGGTTCTATACAACCAAGGTGCCCAATAGACTGTATGTTGTAGAATGGCTAATTCTAAGCATCTTTGCAATTGGCCTTTATTTTAATCTTTTTTTTATAGCTTTTTAATTATTTGCCTTTTTCTTCTGACTCTTTCCAGCTTTCAAATGGAGGTCACTGACCCCATCTAAAAAAAAAATGCTCTGTAGCTACAAATGTATTGTTATTGCTACTTTTAATTACTTATCTTTCTATTCAGGCCTCTCCTATTCATATTCCCACTTTCTTTTTCAAATCAGTGCATGGTTGCTAGGGTAAATTGGACCCTAGTAACCAGATTGCTGATATTGTGAAGTGGAGAACTGCTGAATAAAAAAACAAATTACTCAAAAACCACAAAAAACATGTATGTATGTATTTTTATTATTTATTGTTATTGCAACTTAATTATTTATCTTTCTAATGAGGCCATCTCCTTTTCATACCCCAGTCTCTTATTCAAATCAAGGCATGGTTGCTAGGGTTATTTGGATCCTAGCGACCAGAGCTGCTGATTAAAAAAAACAAATAACTCAAAAACCACATATAATAAAAAATTAAAACCATTTGCAAATTGTCTCACAATATAAATGTATGTATGTATTTTTATTATTTATTGCTATTGCTACTTTTAATTATTTATCTTTCTATTCTGGCCTCTCCTATTCATACCCCAGTCTCTTATTCAAATCAATGCATGGTTGCTAGGGTAATTTGGATCCTAGCGACCAGATTGCTGCAATTGCAAACTGAAGAGCTGCTCAGTAAAAAGCTAAATAACTCAAAAACCTACAGATAATTACAAAAATGAAAAGCAATAGCAAATTGTCTCAGAATCTCACTCTCTACATCATACTAAAAGTATTTAAAGGGAAACTACCCCTCTATCTCTTTTGCACATTATGCCCCTTTTTTGTTTGATTCGGGTATGGTGCCAACCCCAATGGCAAAAATGCCGCTGAAAACTAATTCTAGACATTGCCTGCTTGACAGATATTGACAGATATTGGAATACAAAGAGATTGAAAATGCTCCCAGTCTTTTCTTTAGTGTCAGAATCTGGTTTGGAGTGGGAGATACTGGAATGTGAGTTTAGGGCACAGTCTTAACATCTGAGGCCTTATATGTATGAAAGGTATAAACTTTTGCCTCTGGCTGCCTGTGACCTGTGAAGGTGCATTCCTAGTGAGTTACAAAACAAGCCAGATAGATATTACTTTCAGTTGCATTTACATAGACAAATATTTTTAAATCACTGAACTGTGTTCATTAATGTATATCGTTATGCAAAAAAAAAAAAACATTTAGGGCAGAGACATGGTCAGATTTGGGGAGATTAGTCGCCTGGCGACAAATCTCCTCTTCTTCGGGGTGACTAACCTCCCAGAACTGCCTTCCCACTGGGTAGAATGTAAATCGCCGGCGGGATGGCACTCAGAGCGCGTCGATTTCCAAAGTCACACATAGTGGCCTCACGAGGATTCTTCGGACGACTTCGGAAAATGAAGCGCTCTGAGTGCCATCCCGCCGGCGATTTACATTCTAGCCAGTGGGAAGGCAATTCTGGGAGATTAGTCGCCCCGAAGAAGAGGAGATTTGTCGCCGGGCAACTAATCTCCCCGAATCCGAGCGAGTGTGAGCAGAGATAAAAGTTTAGGATCTGATCCTGAGACCAGACGAGTCATATCAGTCTTGGAATCTCATTGCTAGCAGTTTTATACCGTTGACATTTGGCCAAGATATAAAGATTGTCTTGGCATGGATACCAGAGCTGACAGCTGAAGGAAATTATCCATTGAAAGATCTTTCCATAAACCACAAAGAAGAACCCCCTCTGCATGAGTCAGTGGCATGTCCCTGTATGTCTGAGGTGAGAGAAGACTTTTATTAGACATGGTATAGTTCTTCTTTATATACTAAACAAACCACAGAAGGTTGTAAAATACAACTCGGGGCATGGTTTCCGTATGCTTTCCAAATGAACTGTTGCTTCTCTCCTGTAACCAACTTTGATGAGCTGGGGGTGCACAGACAAATGTATCTATGTGTATTTGTTTTTGTATTGTATTTATTTTCACTTTTTCGTTAGATATTATGGTACATATCCTAGATATATAATGTATTATGAAATGTGGAGGAGGCCTCAGCTGAGACAGGCAATGTGCTAGCTAGATAGTTGCAGATGAGTACTGGGTAATGGTAAAATTAAAGTAAAATCTGCACAGGCCATCCTCCCCAACTGATCCCCCAATTCCTATGGGAGCGTATGTATAACATAATTACACCTTGACTGGTAGTATCACTAGTGTCTCTTCCCTGGATCCCATAAATGGAGCATATTATTGTACTGGCTGGCCAGTAATGGTAATTCTCCCAGTAATGACTGTGGCTCCTTGCATTCCATTTCCTGCCCGAAATTTCACATTACCCTAACAACTGTCCTTTAACAGCTTATATGGGACTGCAGGCATTCCATGAATCCCTAATTGCCAGGGGAACAGGTCCTTTAATGGGTGGTTCACCTTTCAGTTAACTTTTAGTATGTTATAGAACGACCAATTTTAAGCAACTTTTTCATTATTTTTTATAATTTCATTATTTGCCTTTTTCTTCTGACCGTTTTCACATGGGGGTCACTGACCCCAACTAAAAACTAAATGCTTTTTAACGCTTAATGTTATTGGTACTTCTTATTCCTCCTCTTTCTATTCAGTCCCTCTCCTATTCATATTCCAGTTTCTTATCAAATGCATAGTTGCTGGGGTAACTTGAACCCTAGCAACCAGTTTGCTGAAGTTGCAAACTGGAGAGCTGCTGAATAAAAAGCTAATTAACTCAAAAACCAATAATAAAAGAAATTAAAACCAATTGCAAATTGTTTTAGAACATCACTCTATATCATACTAAAAGTTAACTCAAAGGTTAAAAACCTATTTAACTCCCTTCTATTCAGCAACAACATAAAGTGCTTTGAAATGAAGAAACCCCCCAAAACACACATTTATAGACTTATTATACTACAACACTTGGAGTTGTAAACATTTGCCCATCTTTAGCCCTGATTGAGATTTAAGCTGTCCATACCTGTCCAGATTTGGTTTACTTTAAAGGAATTGTTTAGCATAAAAATAAAAACTGGGTAAATAGATAGGCTGTGCAAAATAAATAATGTTTCTAATATAGTTAGTTAGCCAAAAATGTAATGTATAAAGGCTGGAGTGACTGATGTGTAACATAATAGCCAGAACACTACTTCCTGCTTTTCAGCTCTCTAACTCTGAGTTAGTCAGTGACTATAAGGGGGGCCACATGGGACATAACTGTTCAGTGAGTTTGTAATTGATCCTCAGCATTCAGCTCAGATTCGTAGGCAACAGTTATGGCCCATGTGCCCCCCCCCTCAAGTCTCTGATTGATTACTGCCTGGTAACCAATCAGTGTAAACCAAGAGAGCTGAAAAGCAGGAAGTAGTGTTCTGGCCAGTAGCGTTTGTTTCGGGGGGCGGGCCCTGGTGCGTGACGCGCAGCCGGGCCCTGCCCCCCTCCGTGCAGCCGCATTTGGCCTCATTTTCAATGGCGAACGGACTGCCGGGGGGCCCTGAGGGGGTGAGGGCCCTGGCCCGCTCGCACCCCCTGCTCCCCCGGTAGTTCCGCCACTGGTTCTGGCTATTATGTTACACATCCAGTCACTCCAGCCTTTATACATTACATTTTTGGCTAACAAACTATATTAGAAACATTTTTTATTTTGCACAGCCGATCTATTTACCCAGTTTTTATTTTCACCCTGAACTGTTCCTTTAAGTGTAGGAGTGACAGTTTGGCCTGCGGTTCTGATCGTTCAGATGATCTTCCCATTATTTGTCCTTTTTGCCCGCTGACCAGTCAATATGCGTCGGCTCGTGTACAGTATGTGAACAAAGTATTAACACTCAGGGTCTCTAAAAAACCTTCAACTGCCAGCTGTGTATAGTGGGACTTGTACAACAGCTGGAGGGCCACAAACTGACCCAGACCTTTCCTTTCTCTACTGTCGTGGCTTGGCCCCAGCTTATATAATCGTTCCAGTGCTTCAATATAAGAATAAAAACCATCTAATTCTTTCCAAAGAGAAAGTGCCAATCCCTGGCCACTGGACCTTGACGTTCACTAACAGGAAATTGACTCAAAAGTGGCCTGAAATCAGGCAATTTCCCCACCCAATTAAGGTTACTCTGTCTCATTTTCTTTCATAAGCCTCACACTGTAACATAGGTACCAAAATACCAAAAAAAAGACAGAAATAGAACTATATTTGTTCTGTAACAAAACCCAGTGCAGTTACGCTACATAAATTGCAAGGCAGCGGCACGTTTTTATCCTATAGGTGTGAATTGTAACACCACCGAGAAGCCAAGCCTTTCCCGAACAGGACTGACAGGGCAGGAGGGAATAATAATGTTTTTCTTTGGATGCTTGTACGTTTCAGCACAGTAATAAAGCCTTTCAGCTTAATTGCCCTTCTAATTAGCACATCAGCTTGTCTAGCGGCTGCTTTAAGGGGTTGTTCACCTTTGGGATAAATTTTAGTATGATGTAGAGAGGGATATTCTGAGACAATTTTGCAATTGGTTTTCATTTTTTATTATTTGTGGTTTTCGAGTTATTTAGCTATTTATTCAGCAGCTCTCCAGATTGTAGTTTCAGAAATATGGTTGCTGGGGCCTATATTACCCTAGCAACCATGCATTGATTTAAATAAGACACTGGAATATGAATAGGAGAGGGCCCTATCAGAAAGATGAGTGATAAAAAGTAGCAATAACTATAACTTTGTAGTCTTAAAGAGCATTTGTTAATTCAGAAAACAATAAAAAATAAATAATGACCAATTGAAAAGTTGCCTAGAATGGGCCATTCTATAACATACAAAAAGTTAACTTAATATTGTGAATAAAACACATGCAAATGTGAGCACTTTTAAATATAAATCCGTGGAGGGCAATCCAATATTTCACTCAAAAATGTTCCTGTAAATTTAGTTATAGGTGTAATAAGCCAAAAGGCCCCCATATAAGGCCAAAAGGAGCACATTCAATTTTCCAAGGGAGGGCTTGAACACAAACAAACATATACGGTGGTGTTTTAAAAAGAATTGTATTTGCACAATGGTACAGCAATATTGCAGCATACAAACAAACCCACTAGGCAATTTATGTCACACATCAGTTCAATGTAAATAAATACCACCTTGGTGCTATCAAAGGCTAAACTAAGTGAATATACTGGCCACAGAATGAGGATTACCCCAACATTTCGGCAATAAGCCTTTTTCAAGCGGAATTCTGTGGGTTCTAGTTAGGGATGCACCGAATTCAGGAGTTGGTTCGGGATTCGACTTTTTTCAGCAGGATCCGGCAGAATCCTTCTGCCTGTCCCAACCGAATCTGAATCCGAATTTGCATATGCAAATTAGGGATGGGGAGGGAAATCACGTAACTTTTTGTCACAAAACAAGGAAGTAAAAATGAGGATTCGGATTTGGTTCGGCATTCGACCGAATCTTCGCAAAGGATTTGGGGGTTCAGCCAAATCCAAAATAGTGGATTCGGTGCATCCCTAGTTCTAGTGGGTTTGTTTATATGCAGTAATACTGTACTACTGCTGTACCGTTGTGCAAATACAATTCTTTTTAAAATACCACCTTGTATGTATGGTTGTGTGCAAGCCCTCGCTTGAACAATTAAATTTGAGCACTTCTACCTTAATGAACTTTAAAGCTGATGACACATTTGCCCTTCAGACCAGGTCTGGACTGAGATTCAAAATAGGCAGGGTTGGACTGGGGGGACCCCTCTGGTGCGCCACTGATCGTGTGCACGCCACTGCGTGTGTGTGTGTGCACCGCCCCCTGCTGCGCCGTCGTGTGTGTGTGCGCGCGTATGCGCACTTCGTTTTACATGTGGCGCATCAAGAAGGAGCGTGAAAATTGTGGATCTAAGTTGGCAGGGCCCACCGGGTTTTTTCCCGGTGTCCTGCCGCCCCAGTCCGACCCTGAAAATAGTCCGTGGCATTATTGGTACATAGAGGCGCAAGGAGCCCACACAGGCCCAAACAACCCCCCACCAGCCCAATAAATAAAGACTGTCTATAGCATTTTATATCCGCCCTTCTGACGTTTGCCAGAACCCATAGATTGCCAGCCCAGGCCTGCATGAGACTAGCACAGAACCGCTGCAAGCAAAATACCCAAACCCACTTGGCACCACGTCCTATGTCTACTATAGGTTTTTTTTTTTTTTGTCAGTTCATTGTTATTGAGGGATAAGGAGTCTGGCATTAATTCTTTGCTATAAAATAAGAACAGGGGAGGGTGCAGATTAGTCAGATTGTTCCCAGGCAAGCAAAACATATTCCCATGAACTAGTCTTTTCATTTTCTGTTGAGCTGACAGGTTTCATTGCTACAGGGGTAAAATTATAAGTGTTGCGTGCATGTTGCTTGGGAGCCATCTGAGCATTCCCATTGCCTGTTCAGCAGATGACAAGCCAGACAGAGCTCTTTGTATAGTCCAGTCCCTGATATCTGTCAACTGATTTGGCTACAAGACACCCTAGCTGATATTTGTGCCTGGGCTCATACTAAACACCTTTGTAAAGGTGCTGCTGCTGACCCCCCACCCACTGAATGTTCCTGCCCAAGCACTGACAAATGGTCACATTAGGGTAGAGTCCTGCAGTGGGTCGGGTACCCGCGGGTTTCCCACAAAAAAAGCAGACACCCTGCGGATTGAGGGCAGGATTTTTAGGTGCGGGTATACCCGTGGGTCTGCGGGTCGGGTTGAGGGTCTCATCTAAATTTCTTATCTTATGTAATTTTGTCTATATTTTACTTCTTTTAAAGTTTTTCAAAACTTGTTTCTGTCCCCACCCACTTTTAATAAGATCACTTCCGGTTCGCAGCACCATCACTTCCTGTTTGATGGTGGTCGGTGGGTTGCGGGTTTGGGTTGCGGATAAGGCAGTTGCGGGACCCGGTCAGGTAGCGGATCAAAGTGGGTAAATATGCGGGTTGAGGTTTGGGTTCGGGTCCAGATTGGGTCCAGGTCTTAGAAACATTGGGGTGGTTATTTATCAAAGGTTGATTTTCGAATGTACTCACAATTCGACTGGGAGATTATTTATGAAAAAAATTAATTTGTATTTGTTTCGATTGCGAACTAAATTTCTAATCAAATTTTCCTCGGATAAAAGGAAGCCTAATAACATCTTCAAAAAGGTTAAGAGACCTCTGCCTCTGACTTGTAAATGCACTGCAAATATTCGAATTAGAACTGTTTCCATGGTCGAGGTGTGATACATCTCACATTCACATTTGAATTGGGGGATTAAAATATGAATGTGTGAATTTTGACACCAACATTTTTTTAAAGAAAATTCAAATTTATTATTTAACCATAATAAATCTGCCCCTAGGGGTTCGGCACAGCCTCATGTTGTACTTCCTAAATTTTCCATTAAGGTGGAACACATACACCTGAGTGGCATCCGCCATGACTGCGACACTTCCCTGTGCACAGTTACATAATCGCTGCCATTTGTGTTAATTTCTGTTTTTTGCGGTGGAACTACACCCTCGGACTCTGGCATCCCACTAGCAGCCCTGCATATACATAATGTAATATGTCTTAATGTGATATCACTAAATTGCAACACATTCTGGGTAATCTTCTTGCCCTGATGCACAAATAACTCAGCTATACCATACTGTCTATATCAGAAGCACAATGATCAACATGCAGTTGGTCTTTATTTGTATTTGTGCATGTGTTTATAAATATTGAATTCTTTGATATACCTCCCAACTGTCCCTTTTTCGGAGGGACAGTCCCTCTTTTGACAGCTCAACCCGCAGTCCCTCATTTGTACTGGAAAGTCCCTCTTTTCTCTGCACTGAACAGCCAGAAAAAGAAACAAAGTTTCTAACTTAATTGGCTTTTAGCAGAGAGCACAGAACAGGTAACAGGTGCAAATAAGATACTTTGTAACAATTTTGAGACACAAAAAAACAGTTTAGAAATATTTTCAAACATTCATAACCTGCCAGATTTTGTAATATGAACATGGTAATTAGGAGGTGTGGCCAGAGAAAAGGCGTGGTCAAAAAAATTAGCTGCGCTACGTGCGAAAACATTTTTTGTCCCTCTTTTTACTTCCAAAATGTTGGGAGGTATGCTTTGATGCGTCTGCAGTTTGGCACTCAGCATTGTAACTTATAGGTTGTGAATAGGCAGTGGTGTAACTAGTAGGGATGCACTGAATCCACTATTTTGGATTCAACCGAACCCCCAAATCCTTCTCGAAAGATTCGGCTGAATACCGACATGAATCCGAATCCTAATTTGCATATGTAAATTAGGATTTGGATTCTGTTCGACCGGGCAGAATGATTAGGCTGAATCCTGCTGAAAAAGGCTGAATACCCAACCAAATCCTGGATTCGGTGCATCCCTAGTAACTAGATGCTACTGGGCCCCACAGCAAATCCAATTTAGGGCTTATGGATAAGTTGGCCTATTCTACCAATATATATTAAAATTGCTCATTAAGTAGGTCCTTACTAGATCCCCTATGTTCCTGAGCACCCTCCAACCACAGGGTCTGCTTCTTCTGTATTTATACCCCTGACTGGTAGATTTGCAACAGAAAGCTGTGAGCTCTGCAGAGAAATCTCTTCCCTGCTCCGTGTGGCCATGTTCAGTGCAGCCTGAGGGTTAATAAAGGAGATCACAGCTCATTGCTGATTTGGTTTCTTGGTTACCAAAAAACTTCTGTATTTCTTAAGAGATCAGACTGGAGGAACAGGTTGGTGGCTGCTTGTCACTGCACGCTTGTTCATGGGTGGATAACAATATGGGCATCTGCTGCTGCAGAGATTCCTTTTTTTTTTGCTAGTGACGGCACAGAATCAGTAAACATAAAGACACAATAGAGATTAATACCAGAGGAAGGGAAAACAACAGCACAATATTGCATAGTAAAATGGACTGGAATAGAAAAGCAGCTGGAATGGGAACCAAGAAGGTGCCACCCTGCTGACTATCCACGTTGCACATTGTAAGTGGGTCTTTAATATTTATGTGGAACACTGTTGTAACTACCTTTGCAGAGTTTATCTAAATGGTGCCTACCATTAGGGTGCATTAAATCAACATTATCCATTGGAGGGTTAGAATTTCCACCAAAAGTCCATTTTGGATAGCTCTTACCTGTATCATTGTATAAAGAGAAAAGTTTACCCAAAACTGTGTGATATTACTGCCTAACAGAAATCCATTTTGTACAGTGTGGCGGACCAGATTGTTTTGTGCGTTGAATTACATTCTTATTACCGGTATGGGACCTGTTATCCAGAATGCTCGGGACCTGGGGATTTCCGGATAATGGATCTTTCCGTAATTAGGATCTTCATACCTTAAGTCTACTAGAAAATCATGAACTCATAAACCCAATTGGCTGGTTTTGCTTCCAATAAGGATTAATTAGATCTTAGTTTGGATCAAGTACAAGCTACTGTTTTATTATTACACAGAAAAAGGAAATTAACTTTTTAAAATTATTTTCTTTTTCTCTGTTATTATAAAACAGAATCTTGTACTTAATCCCAACTAAGATCTAATGAATCTTTATTGGAAGCAAAACCAGTCTATTGGGTTTATTTAATGTTTACATGATTTTTAGTAGACTTAATGTATGAAGATCCAAATTATGGAAAGATCCCTTATCTGGAAAACCCCAGGTCCCGAGCATTCTGGATAACAGGTCCCATACCTGTATATATTTTTCATTAGTTTGTCGCACATCAAATCTCCCTTGCTTTTCCCACCCCTGGAACCTGTGCAGTGTATGTATTTGCCTTTAGTCTGAACTTTTTTGCTGTTCATGTGAAATCTCTCTATCTACTTGGCCTTTGGGTGGATATTGTCCAGATCTGTCGTTTCACTCAAAATACTGTGAATTTTCCACATTAGCTGATTGCCTGTGTATGGGAGAAAAATGATTTTGTGCTCAGTGTCACTTGCAATAAGTACACGGTGCAAGGCCAAATGGTATCGCTGCCTGCCAAAATGGAGCAGCTCGAGTTGTCCCAAGCACTGGAACCTCTCCAAGTGAATTAGAACCTAGATTAGATGTAATAGGCGAGTCTCCTTAAATTCCACAAACGGACAAGTGGGAACAGACAAACTGTATCCTTTAAATGGTTTAATGGCTCATGTTAGAATTGTAGTTGGCCAAATTTCATATTTTGTTTTCTTTTGTATTTTTGTACATAATGTAGTTGGGTGAGGCAGACACCTCCCTCTAGAGCAGGGGTGCCCAAAAGGTAGATTGGGATCTACCAGTAGACCTTTAAGGTGGCCATACATGGAGAGATCCGCTCGTTTGGCGATGTTTTGCCAAACGAGTGGATCTCTCCCCGATATGCCCACCCTTGAGGTTTCCAATATCGGGCTGATCCAATCATGGGTTCTAGGGCCCAACGATCGGATCCTAACGGTGGCTTTACGGGCGGTCAAATCACGGGAACAGATGCGGGCGCGATCCAACGGGATTATTAGTCCCATCCGATCCAGATCTGGCCGATTTTCAGCCAGATCTCTATAGGGGAAGCCCGTCGGGGGGGCCCCATACACGGGCCAATAAGCTGCCGACTCGGTCGGTAGATATCAAGACACTGTTAACAAACAGCTTGTTTAAGTTGCCCTCCTGTTTCATGCTTTTTATTCAGATATTAAAGTTAAGGTTACATAAAAATAGTTGTTTGTCAGAAATATACACTTTCTCATAAATCAATATTTAAGTAATATTTCCCATGGAACAGAATGCTTTTATGGATGTAGATCCTAATTGGATATCATCACTAAAAGTAGACGTTGCATTAGTAAAGTATGGGCAATCCTGCTCTAGAGGTCTCACCACACCATATGCTGAAATTAGATGTACAGGAGAGGACGGCCTCTGCTGGAACCTTCTTTTGGTCAGAATGCACCTCACTTTCCATATGAATGCATGGGAAACACTATGGGGCAGATTTACTAAAGGGCGTAGTGGCTAACGCTAGTGACTTTTCACCAGCGTTGCCACCGACAGGGACATTGCCAATTCACTAACAGGCGCAGGTGCCAGTTCGCTAGTGAATGAGACCATCGCTAGTGTTCATTTGCACTCTATCACCAGGCGACTTTTAGTTCTGGTGAGCGGATTTTACTGAACGTTACCTGTTTCGGCACAGTTGACTTCACCACCTCAGACCAGGCGAAGTGCTAAAAAGAAGCTGATCTTCCTCAATCTTCTGTCACTTACTTATTCTGTGTTCTGAAAATGCATTAAAGTAAAATAAACGCTGGCGACTTTTCCTTTTTACAGCGGTTTGCCTGCAAAAGTCCTTAAGACTTTAACTTAATTTGTGTGACCAGTTTTCTCCATACATTTTCAAACATATGTGGGCTCATGTGTAGGGCATTATAATCACTCTAGTGTCTTTATTAAGGTTCACTGGACATGTGTTTTAAAAAGTGGAATTTAACATAAAGATGTCCATACAACTTTAAATTTCCCGCCCTATGCAAATTGACCTAAACGCAAGATCACTAATGAATTTTCGCTAGGCAGCAATGAATGTTAGGGAATCTTCGCTTTGAAATGCTCACACTGCCGAAGTAACACTAGCGAAAAGTCGCCAGCGTTCAGCGCCCAGAAGAAATTCTGCATATTAGTGAATTGCCGTAGTCTGAGCGCATTTGTTCCTGGGGAAGTGTTTTGCGATGGGTGCAAAACGGACACTGGCGGAAATTCGCTGGTTAGTGAATCTGCCCCTGTGTCCGAGGCACATGCAGTGGTAAGAGTTGGCGGTTCACTCAAGTAAGTGTTTTTTAGTGGAGGACCATCTGGTTTCAACTGGATAGTGCTAGTAGTCACGCTACTTCTATTGGAGTTGTTTTTTTTTTTTTTTGAGTTCTTCAGTTTAAAGGACAAGGAAAGTTAAACTAAAGAAGTAGCTAGAAATGTTGTACATTATGTTTTGTGCTTCTGTACCAGCCCAAGGCAACCACAGCCCTTTAGCAGTAAAGATCTGTCTCCAAAGATGCCCCAGTAGCTCCCCATCTTCTTTTCTGCTGATTCATTGCACATGCTCTGTGCTGCTGTCACTTACTGAGCTTAGGGACCCACTCACAATATACAGTACATATAGAATAGAAATGTCACAATATAAGGCTGATTAGTAATTAATACATATAATTACTACATGGCAGCACAGAAACCAGTGCAATTAGCATCAGAATTTAATAATCAGCAAACCTGTAGCATCAGCTTATATTACAGGGGAAGCTCATTTTCTGCTGGATAATTAGTGACGAGCCCTAAGCTTAGCTTCTCAACAGCCAATCAGAGCCCACTGAGCATGTGAGTGTCACAGACACTTTCCAAGATGGTGACCCCCTGTGACAAGTTTGAAGTCCTGGATCATTGCTGCTATTGACAAGCCTCGTGCAATACGTTCAGTATTTTTTTTAGCCATATTCATTTTCAGGGTATAGTTCTTCTTTAAGCTCTCTTTTGTTTGCTACTGAAGTTCTGACTACATGAATGACGCAAGTGAATAAGTCTCCCCAAATCTCACCCTAACTGGTCTTCAGGGTTAGCAGCACCCCCTAATTTATTATCCCTTAAAAGTTGTTTTTTTCTATTTTAAATCTGTGTTTTAATGTGTGAGGTTCTGAGGTCCAGTGCAGTGACGAATGAATAACTCATAGTCATTTAGTAGGTATTGTAACATTATGGCTTCAGGCCAAGGGCAGAGGCCCCATTTATTACATCAGTGCATATTATTTTAGGGGCGTGTACACTCATTTTTACACACTACCCGCTCCTGTGATGAGTATAAGGAATCTGGCTGACCTGCATTCTATGTACCACAAACTTGCCTGGGCCTTTATATGGTGAATCCAGGGCCATCATAATTATACCAACACTGAATCTGAAGGTTCCTGAAAGTTGCTTCCATGTTTTCTACTAATGTGGCTAAACCTCACCCCAAAAACAGAGGGGTCCGAATTTATCTCATTATTTTCTGAAAAAGACTCCGACCAAATCCGCGCAGGCTTTTTCCCCCCATATTTATCAATACATTTTCCCAAAAATTTCCTATGTGGGAAAAAAATCCGAAAAATTTGTATCATACGAATTTTCCGGATTTTACGCACGAAAACTTTTTTTTGATTTTTGCCCGAAAACCACAAAATCTTCGGATTATTCCACGAAACCCAACGCAGATCAAGGTATCTTCGGGACTTTTCCCATTGACCCATAATGTATGCAACCTCAGCAGTTCTGAGATGCCGGATTTTTGGATTCAGACTTTTTCCATCCTCGGGGGATAATAAATCCCACAAAAAAATTGGATTTTATAGTAAAAAGACACAAATTTTTCGGGTTTTTGGCATTCAGAATTTAACAAATAACCTCCTTATACTTGCATGCTTATATTATTCCATGTTGCCTAGTATTTAGGGTTGTCACTATACATCTCCTATCATTGAGATAAAATGTCCATGATCCCTAGAAACTTCGTTTTTTGGAGGTTTTCCCAACTGTTTCTGGTTGACCATTAACTGTTAATCCAACAGACCTGAACTTTTAAGCTTCCTTAAATGGTGGTTCACCTTTATATTAACTTTTAGCATGATTTAGAGAGTGATATTCTGAGTCAATTTGCAGTTGGTTTAGATTTTTTATTATTTATGTGTTTTGAGTTATTTATCTTATAATTTAGCAGCTCTCCAGTTTGCAATTTCAGCAATCTGGTTGCTAGGGTCCAATTTACCCTAGCAACCATGCATTGATTTGAATAAGAGACTGGGATATGAATAAGAGAGGCCCGAATAGAAAGATGAGTAATAAAAAGCAATAACTATACATTCGTAGCCTTACAGAGCATTTGCTTTTTAGATGGGGTCAGTGACCCCCGTTTGAAAGCTGGAAAGAGTCAGAAGAAGGCAAATAATGCAAAAACTATAAAAAGGGCCAATTGAAAAGTTGCTTAGAATGAGCCATTCTATCACATCCTAAAAGTTACTGTAAAGGTTACCCACCCCTTTAAGTCTAATGACAAAGGATTTATCATGGGTATGATTCACTGATACTTCTTGTTTCTTGTTGAGTTCCAGTGAGGTTTTGCCAAAATTAGACTGTTTTGTTGTGTTTAGTTGAGAAATAGAAATATGTGTAATCTTAGTTCCCTATTTAAACTGAATCACTGACTAATCATAAGCTTAATATATAGTTCTTCCCTATCAACAGAAGCGTAAGCACCACTGGTTTTCTCCATCAGTCAATGGTGGCTTCTACATTGAGACTGGTTACTTTTTACATTTCTTTACAGTCTCTGCACCCCAAAAAAAAATTATTCTAGGTGCCCCTTAACTTTCTGAAAAATGTCTTATTGCTAAACATATATTTATCGGTTTAATCGGTCAGTTCCCCATTGGGCACAATATACCTCCTGCCCTCCCAGCAGTCATGTTGTCTGCTTTCCCTACTTATCAAACTCATAAAGATATTCAAAAGAAACTGGGCACGGGCACATGCGAAGATTCGGGGAGATTTAGTCGCCCAGCAACTAATCGCCTCTCCTTCAGGCCATTAATCTCCCCTGCCTTCCCACCGGCTACAATGTAAATCGCCAGCAGGATGGCACTTGGAGCGCTTCGTTTTCCAAAGTCGCCTCATGAGGAAACTTCGGGCGACTTTGGAAAATGAAGCACTCCAAGTGCCATCCCACTGGCGATCTAGATTCTAGCCGACGGGAAGGCTTTTCGAGGAGATTAGTCTTCCGAAGAAGAGGCGATTAGTCACGAGGAAACTACGGGTGACTTCGGAAACCAAATTGCTCTGAGTGCCATCCTGCCGGCAATCTAGATTCTAGCTGGCGGGAAGGCTTTTCAGGGAGGTTAGTCATCTGAAGAAGAGGTGATTAGTCGCCGGGCGACTAAATCTCCCGAATATTCACGTGTGTCTCTGCCCTAAAACCTTGACGCTCCATCTCTGGGGTGGGGGTAATAAACCCCAAGGACATAGAATCAATGCAGAAATCAAGATATCTGACACAGGTATGGGATCCATTATCCGAAAACCCGTTATTAAAAAGATTTTTGATCATTTTCAAAAACGATTTCCTTTTTCTCTGCAAAAATAAAACAGTAGCTTGTTCTTGATCCTAACTAAAATATGATTAATCCTTATTGGAAGCAAAAATAGCCTATTGGGTTTATTTATTGTTTACATGATTCTCTAGTAGACCTAAGGTATCAAGATCCAAATTATGGAAAGATCCATTATCTGGAAAACCCCTGGTCCCGAGCATTCTGGATAACAGGTCCCATACCTGTATAGGAAATATGCATACAAAAGGAGCTGCACGTTTTAATATCAGGCAAATCCTTGGCTCCCTTGAAAGTCACGTGTAGGTGGAACCTCTCGTTGTTTTATATGAAAACATTTCTAGGATTCCCCATAAAGTTAATGAGTACCGGTACCACATACTGCGCCATATGTCATAGACCAGCCACGCCCCCATCCTTTAAGATCCTCCCCTTTCCCCATGACCAGTCTCCAAGTAATATGCTGTTGTTCTGGAGCCTTCCTCAGTGCCAAGTGTGAGCCAGACGCATCACTCATATTAATCTCATAAGTGCCTATGAGCTCGACATTAATTATATATAAATGCCTTTGCCTGTCAACCATGTGCTCCATAAATCTTTAAAGGTGGTTTGCGCGCGGAATTAAGAGTACAACAATTTATTTTTTTTGGATACCACAAAGCAAATGTCACAGATTCCTCTAGACCATTGATTAGTTCTCATGTTGATAGAGATGGAGTGTAATTGAGTGAATAGTTTTGTACAAATATTTTCTTTTGGATGGATGTTCCCCCGTAAAGAACATTTTACCTTATCGAAAAGCATTAGATTCGGATCAGTAGCACTCGTCAGAATGGGGTAAATGCAAAGATTTGGATTTATTCCTGTTTCAAAACACATCAGTTAATAGTGCTGCTCCAGCAGAATTCTGCACTGAAATCCGTTTCTCAAAAGAGCAAACAGATTTTTTTTATATTTCATTTTGAATCAGACATGGGGCTAGACATATTGTCGGTTTCCCAGCTGCCCCCAGTCACCTGATTGGGTGCACTTTCGCTTCTGTGCAGTTGTATGCAGTGCTGTATTTAGGTCTGATGCCTCTCTGGACCTAACAGCGGTCCCAGTTTACAGAAGCGATGCCGCGCGCACAGCTATGTGTCATATTGCATCTGTTTTTTTGCACGGCGAACCCTCTACTACTCGTCCCCCCAGCTGGGAGGGTTTTTTGTTTAATTATATATTAACCCAAACCCCCCCCCCCTTGTTCTAGGCACATGCCCTTGGGTGCCCATGTAAAATGATGGCCCTGCTTATATGTACTATTGGCTCAGTGATGTAAACTGTGACAAACACAACCTTCTCTAAGAATCTCCATATTTTATTCATATATTGCCCCAGCCACGAAAATAGTTATTTTTGGCATAGATTGGTAAATGGTAAGTCAGTACCATAGAAAAGAGCAGGATTGTGTAGGATTCATTTTAATCTCTGAATGGTTGATGGTGCTGCCATTGTGTTGTATGTGTCGGTGTGTGTGTGTGTGTGTGTGTATATATATATATATATATATAGCGATAAGGAAGATAAGCACTCCAATATTACTGGTCAATAATCATTTATTCCACTGTGCATACCAACGTTTTGATCCTTGATAAAGGTCCAAACGTGGACTGAAACGTTGGTATGCACAGTGGAATAAATGATTATTGACCAGTAATATTGGAGTGCTTATCTTCCTTATCGCTATTTATCATATTTTGATATAGCACCCACTTGGACAATTTAGAGTGCGGATACACACCTGGACTAACTATATATATATATATATACATACATACATATATATATATATATATATATATATATATATATATATATATATATATATATATATATATATATATATATATATATATATACAGTATATATATATATATATATATATATATATATATATATATACAGTATATATATATAGAGTGTAATGCATTTTACAGTAAATATGGCATTTCACAAAAGCACATGAGGTGCCGGGTATAATTGACGGAGTCTATAACCATCTCCTGATTACAGTTTTTCCGGACCCCAGGGGGTATGACAGGATCTAACTGTCATTCACACGCTCACACCTGTCACACTCATGGAACCACAGCCCAGTGATCTTGTCACACTCCTCTTCCTGCAACCCACTCACTCTCGGGCCCCAGCTGTATCCTCTAGGGACTCACTGCCCTGCTCCTCTTCTCTCTATCATTGGGGAAGATATTAATTACCAGGACGCCTGACAGACAAATTATATACCTCCGGCCTACTGGACACTGGAAGGAGGTGCTGAACTTTATAACTGAATAAACAGCAGGTGCTTTATTCTGTTCCCTTGTCTCATTAACATAGGTAATTACTATAAATGATAGCGTTTAACATGGCTTTTTCTAGAGAATTATACTTGCTGGTTAGCTGGGATCCCCTCCCTGTATTCCATGACACACATTTCTAAATGACTGCCATTAACCCTTTCACAGCTTGCAATGGTGGGATCTATTTTGAGATTAGTCTGTCACTTGAAGAACCAATACACATTATTTGCCCCTCCCCTTTGTACTTATTTCATTTTTAGAACTATGGATCATATGCCTCTCTTGCTTTTTTTCGCCTCAGCTGACAGTTTCAGCTTTTCCTAAACTTCCCATTGTTTATTGGCTGGTCACAGACTTCATCGAAGTGGATGACCTGGTGCTTATGGAGATGGCTGGGTGTGACTCGATGCATTACTATTTTTGGAAGGGGCGTAATGATATAAAAAATGAGAGCAATTAATTATGTAGGTAGCAGCCCTGAGTCACTGTATTTATAAAGTTATACATACATAAAGTTACTTCTTGCAGTGCTGTACAATCTTACAATATACAAAAGTACACACAGGGAGGAAAAGTATAATAAAAACAATAAATACACAGAGAGCAAGTGCTATGTGGTGTGAGACACAGTAGGAAGGATGTCCCTGCCCTGAAGAGCTTACTGTCTAAAGGTGGCCATAGACGTAGACATCCGCTTGTTCAGCGATGTCGCCAAACGAGCGACATCGCTCGTTTGGCATATCGGGCTAATCTGATTGTGGGCCCTAGGGTACAGTCCTGCAGCAGGTCGGATACCAGCAAAAACCTGTGGTACCCTGCGGGTTGCAGGTAGGATTTTCGGGAGCGGGTATAGACGCGGGTCAGCGGTTCGCCGGGTTTTTCTGATCACCCTTACTTCTAATGATGTCACTTCCGGTTTACAATGACAGCACTTCCTGTTTCTTGATGGTCATCGGGTTGCGGGTCCAAGCTGGTAAGTATGCGGGTCCAGGTGTGGGTTGCAGGTCCGGTTCGGATTTAACAAATAGGTTCGGCGCAGGACTCTACTCTAGGGCCCAACTATCGGATCATAATGCATCCAACGGGATTTTTTAACCTTCGCAATCAAGATCTGGTCGACTTTCGGCAGATACCGATCGGGAAAGCCCGTCGGATGGCCCCACACATGCCTTAGTGGAAAGGTTGTAGGTTGCAGAAAGTGGCTTTGCTAGGATGCAAGGAGTCATATTCACTAGTGAGTGATGCAAGATTAGCACCTTTGTTCAATGGACATTGAGGCAGTGACAGGCACAGGAAAGTTTGGGAATAATATGAATATCCCAATCAACATCTGGGATCTCTGGGAGATAAGGAACCAGGTAGGGTTTGCACCTTTTTTCTTTGGGGAAAACTGGCAGGGGGCAGGCGACATTGGGGGGGTGGTCCGGATGATATCGGGGGTTGGGGTGGTTGACGTAGGGGACGGGGCAGATGACATGGAGGCGGGACTGATGACATATTCACTTCTATGTCCTGTTTCCGGATTTCCTAATTCGGAAATCCGGACAGGCACTTTTCACATGGGCAGCCTTTCCAAAAATCGGCCTGTCTGTGTGAAATCCAGGCAGGTGGCAACCATAGAGCCAGTGTCAGTGGATGAAATTGCATTCTGTTTGCATAACGAAAATGTAAAAGCTTAAATGACAATTGTCTCTCTAGGCGACTTTAATTTCCCAAAATAGACAGCTGAAATATCCTAGTTTGCTGTCGATATCCGGGTCATTTACTATTTGGCCTGTTTTTATCCTACATGGTGCCAGTTAGATAAGCAGTATGGCAGCGCCCACGCATAGGTATAAATACAAATACAAGGAAGGAGTGTTCTGTTCACATCGAGGTCAAAATCAATTTTTCATTGATCTTAATGTGGCCCTCCCCGACCTTCCAACAAGCTTTTCATTCTTTGCACAAGCCCGGGTTGCAGTAGCCGGCCACGTGTGCTTTCATGGCCGCCCCGTTCCTCCCAGCGAGTCTTTTGAACTCCACTCAAGAGGTTTAATTCCTTTATAACCGTCTTAACTGAACAAGAACTGTATCTAATTGTCGCGCTTCTCTGATCCTGCCAATATGGGAACCTTTTTAAGATGGAAGTATTTGCAGTTGAATGGACCCCCTGCCGACCTGGAATTAACAGCGAACATCTTGTTGTTTCATTTCTCACCTAATTACAGTATTCCAGCTCAGGACTGGCATTTTAACTCCTTCTTCCCCCATCCCCCAAGGTGTTTTTTCCCTTCTTTCTCTGATGGTGCATTTCAGACAATTCATTGGTTTAATAAGAACTGAACCAAACCGCAAACATATGTTGAATATGCCTTTAAGGGCCAGGGCACAAGCTGCTATTTCGGGAGATTAGTCGCCCAGCGTCAAATCGCTTCTTCTTCGGGCGACTAATTTCCCCCGAACTGCCTTCCAGCCTGCTAGAATGTTAATTGCCGGCGGGATGACAGTCGGATTGCTTTGGCTTTCCAAAGTTGCCCGAAGTTTTTTTGGTTTCACAAAACGAAGCGCTCCAAGTGCTATCACGCCAGCGATTTACATTCTAGCTGGCGGGAAGAGGCAGTTCCAGAATCTAATTTTCTTTTCTTTTTCTGGTTTTCTAAAAGTTCCAGATTTATAAAGTGTAAATACCATGAATAACTCTAATACAAAACTTTGCCATGCAAAAGCTGTTGAGGGCCTGTACAAGTCAATGGGAGCTACTCTTATCCTATTTGTCCATTTTTATTAATTCAGACTTTTAGATTGCTTTCGCTAGTAATTGTCGAAAAAACATGAATTTTTAGAGGATCTTATATTTTTATTCGGATCATTCAGTGCTTTTTTTTTCTTTGTGCTTTTTATATTTGGATCTTTTAATAAATTATGTGGCATTCGTGGTTTTGAAGAAAATGAGTTTATTCGAGGTTTCAAAAACCTCTAAAACCACTAAAAACCCACAGAAAAAAGCTATCATACAAAACTTTGCCACGTAAAAGCTGTCAAGGTCCTTTACAAGTCAATGGGAGCTGCGCTTATCCTATTTATTTATTTTTAATCAATTTAGACTTTGAGCTTTTTTTTATATTCTGATCTTTTAAAGGGGTGGTTCACCTTTGAATTCACTTTTAGTATGATGTAGAGAGTGATATTCTGAGACAATTTGCAATTGGTTTTCTTTTTTTATTATTTGTGGTTTTTGAATTCTTCAGCTTTTTATTCAGCAGCTCTCCAGTTTGCAATTTCAGCAATCTGGTTGCTAAAGTCCAAACTACCTCAACAACCATGCATTAATTTGAATATGAGACTGGAATATGAACAGGAGAGGCCTGAATGGAAAGATGAGCAATAAACTGTAGCAACAACAATAAATTTGTAGCCTTACAGAGGATTTGTTTTTATATGGGGTCAGTAACCCCCATCTGAAACCTGGGACGAGTCAGACAAAGATGGCAAATAATTAAAAAAAAAAAAACTATAAGAAATAAGATCAATTGAAAAGTTGCTTAGAATTAGCCATTCTATAACATACTACAAGGTGAACCACCCGTTTAATAAAATGCACAATATTTGTGGTTTTAGGTCTTAGATTCTGGGAGATTTAGTTGCCCGGCGACATATCTCCTCTTCTTCAGGGCGACTAATCTCCCCAAATTGCCTTAACCTGCCTTCCCGCCGGCTAGAATGTAAATCGCCGGTGGGATGGCACTCAGAGTTTCCTCGTGAGGCTACTTTGGGTCGACTTCGGAAAACGAATCGCTCCGAGTGCCATCCCACCCGCGATTTACATTCTAGCCGGCGGGAGGCAGTTAGGGGAGATTAGTCGCCCCGAAGAAGAGCCAATTTTTTTTCGGGACGACTAAATCTCCCAAATCCCGAATCTGTGTCCTTAGAGAATATGAGTTCAGGTTAGTTTTTAAAAGCCACTAAAATGGGAATGTTGATAAATAGAGGCCTCCATGTATAATCATCTGCTTTTATTTACTCCAGCCTTGGACTGGACTCCTTTATGCTGTACAGAGTCTGAGTAATACGTTCCAACTCTGTAACTCTCCTATGGTGGGCTCGCCTTTCATAAATACATTTGTGCACTGGAATCTGATAGATACTGTTCCATTTTTCTCCGATTTTTCCCACGCAGTCTTTTATCCTGGTGTCCAGCAAGTTCTTGGATCTTGTCCCATTGTTTCAATTAAACTGTTGACAAAACTATCGGGAATACGAATCCTGGGTTGTTTTTTTGGCTCTCTGCTCGTTTGGATCATATTTAAGGGAAGGGACGTCTACAATGAAATATAAGCTGATGTTATTCATAAGAGCCTGATGGCACAATAACACATCTACAGAAGGAGTGAACCTAAAACACACAATAGTGAGTTCTGAAGGGGTTTGGCCCACGGTGTTACCTATTTATCTAAAAGGAAGTAATGGTTGGGTATTTCACCGATTGTGTTCTGGCTTAATAATGGGGAGGGGTCCTTTTATAAGGGCAGAGACACACGTGGAGATTCGGGGAGATTCAGTTGCCCAGCGACAAATCGACTCTTCTTCGGGCGACTAATTTCCCCGAACTGGCTTCCGGCCGGCTAGAATCAAAATCGCGGGCGGGATGGCAAACGGAGCGTTTCGTTTTCTGAAGTCTGGCAACTAATCTCCCCGAATCTGAGAGTGTGCCCTGACCCTAAAGGGTGAAACCAAGAGAAATTGGGTTCAGTGAAATCCTCTCCTCCCACAGTTACTCAGATAGTAGATACCAAACTTCGGACGACTTCGGAAAATGAAGCTCTCAGAGTGCCATCCCGCCGGCGGTTTAGATGTTAGCCGGCGGGAAGGCATTGTCACTGGACGATTAATCTCCCCGAATCTCCACGTGTGTCAGTTTTGGTGAAATTAGTTGCCCAGCGACAAATCTCCTCTTCTTCGGGGCGACTAATCTACCTGTACTGCCTCCCACCGGCTACAATGTAAATCGCCTGCAGGATGGCACTTGGAGCGCTTCACTTTCGGAAGTTGCCTCACGAGGAAACTTCAGATGACTTCGGAAAACGAAGCGTTCCGAGTGCCATTCCGCCGGCGATTTACATTCTAGCCGGCAGGGAGGCAGGTCGGGGAGACTAGTCGCCCCAAAGAAGAGGAAATTTGTCGCTGGGTGACTAACCGAATCCGAGCGTGTGCCCTGACCCTTACAGAGCATTTGATTTTTAGAAGGGGTCAGTGACTCGCCCCCCCCCCCATTTGAAAGCTGGAAAGAGTCAAAAACAAATTATTAAATGAATGTAGACCAACTGAACCATTGCTTAGAATTGGCCATTATATAACATATAAAAAGTTAACTTAAAGGTAAACCACCCCTTCAACCTAATTAAACAACTTCTGTCTCTTTGTTTGGTTAGGGTCGGGTGGATACATTTAGTGCCATAGTATATTTGTTTGCCTTGTTATTGAGCGACCGTTCTGCAGCCTTTATTATCTACAGAGGGATGGGCACTGCTGACTGCTACCTTGTGAGTCTGAATTATATCTGCTTCTATAACTCTTAGGGTAAGGCCACACTAGGCGATAGCGCGGCGATTTGACTCGCGGCGACTTTTCGCCGCGACTTTTAAGCGGCAATCGCTGGGGAAACTTTGGCGCTGGCATCTATGGGGAATCGCTGCGTAAAAACACACGCGGCGATCTTTTTTCTATTGTCGCTCGAAATCGCCTAGCGAGGCGATTTCGAGCGACAATAGAAAAAAGATCGCCGCGTGTGTTTTTACGCTAGCGATTTGTCGCGATCCCCCATAGACGCCAGCGCCAAAGTTTCCCCAGCGATTGCCGCTTAAAAGTCGCGGCGAAAAGTCGCCGCGAGTCAAATCGCCGCGCTATCGCCTAGTGTGGCCTTACCCTTAAATGCCCTCAAATGCTTTTTCACTTTATCCCAGCGTTTTGGCTTATTAAGGCAATCTGATAAGACTGGAACCTGCTATTTATCTTCATCTGTCTTTTTTTAGGGTAAAATAGCTTAGGTTTAATTTCATGTTACACCCAGTCAGGTTTTTCCCCACAGCAATAACAGAAAATTATTGCTGTCACCTAAAATGTAAAAATGAATTATTGCCCATGAAATCCTCCCTTCCTTAATTTGGGGGGGGAGCAGACAGTGCAATTTCCCACCCATTGTGATGTTATTTCTAAGGAATATCCGTCAGCTCTGGAAAGTGAGTGTTATTAACTCATGTCTCTCATTTGTGATTTAACCTAGAACTTCTTGCTGTATAGGAGCCCGTTGGGTCTCTTGGAACAGATCCCACATAGCTCTGCTTTGTTCCTCGCCGGAGCTGATTTTAAACAGCTGCTCCATCAATGCGCTTTGTCTCCCATAAGGGAGGCTATAGCTGGTGGTACTAAGAATTCTTAACATATATTATAAGGTTTATGTCTGTAACATCACCCCGCTATATCAGAATCTACACTCCTTTGCAAATATTTTATATAATTAAATGTTTCTGTAAGCCCAGTGTCATTAAATCCATGCACAATGGTGCCATTTGCAACAACATCTGTCTCCGCAATTCTTTATCAGCATTTAATCCACAATGACTGTGGATATCCATAAAATATATCCTTAGAAACCGTGCTGAGTGATGCCATCCATTATAAATGTTGCTTAGTGATGTCACAAGATCCACTAAAACGTCATTCTTTGAAGTCATGTATCTCCTACTTTAAAATATGAGAATAGTAGAAGTGCCATGACCTGCATAGAAGCACTTGTGTGGCCATAGAACACATCCACCATGACTTCTTATATCCTTATAGTTTACAATAGGTGATATTCCCTATAGTGTAAGACCCAGATGCGCCATATTCCCTGGAAAAGCTGATTTGGCCAAACTCTACCCATCTCTCACTTCCTTCCATCATATTCTGCTCTGCCCCTTTCACAACTAGAAAATATATCAAATCGATTGCTCTTTTTCCGTGTATGCTACTTGATTCAGATAGTAGGAGTGCAGTTTGGTTTTTCCAGTTTTTAGAAAAAAATAGCATCATCCCTGTGTTAGTACCAATTTAAAATTTGCTTAGAATTAGTCATTCTATAATATACTAAAAGTTATCTTGAATATCAAACACCCCTTTAAAGGGGACCCGTCACCCAAAAAAAATATTCTAAATCCTATTTTATCACGCTAGTCAAACGAAATTAACTTTAATTACACTGTATAACTATTTGACTTTTGTTTCCTTCAGTATGGGATGTCTTAATTATAACAAGCAGGCAGGAGCCATTTTGTGGACACTGTTATTAAGACAAGCCTTGTATCATCTCAGAATCTTGTTTGTGTAACACAATGGGGGACCTGATGTCCATCCCCATGTACTGGCTACACACAGAGAACTGGGGGAATGTGGGGAGAGCAGTGACATGTAGGAAGTGCTGAATGGAAAGTGAAAGTAATTGCCTAAGGCATAGAGGAAGGGCAGACAATATTTGATTGGCAGCTGAGATTTTTAAATGCGTTTACTATGAACTATGAATGCTTTAATAAAAAAAAGAATTTGGATTTCATGTTTAATTTGAAAAGGACTTTTATTCTGTCTGGGTGATAGGTCCATGGCCAGTGCCATGTTTTCATGTCTCTGGGAAGAGTTGTGTAAACATGTTGGCACTACATAACTAACAACATAATAAAAATAATAGATGTGATTGCAGCCATAGTAGAACACATCGGGGCATTGTTACTTAGTTGCCTCCATCCCCTGTGATGTACCCGCCTTTGCCTTACGCTGTCATCTTGCCCAGCTCCCACAGGGGCCAATCCCAGCTTTACAGTCAATACACCATTCTGCCTGAGATAAGGATCTGGCCACACACTGGCAGCTATTTTCTCTTGTATTTCTCTCCACTTGCAGGAATATAGATAAAGCCTTGTAACAACTGCCTCCCACCCCAGTCTATTTTTACACAAGCAAATCTGCTCTTCAGAACATTGCACTCTTGCTTTTTATTTATACCCCTGCACTATACTCACACGTGTCTTTGCTATTGGCATTATGACCTGGGTGGGCAGCAGTATTTCTATTACTTTAAAGGAGAAGTAAACCCCTAACCCCCTACCCTACATAGACCGACCTCCCTCCTCCCCTAGCCTAGCTGCTACCTCGGCCAAATGCCCCTAACTTTTTACTTACCCCTCGGTGCAGATTCACAGCATCGGAGTTCACGGCAGCCATCTTCTTCTTCTACAGCTTTGACACATTCAGGCAACTGTATATAGTGGTGTGTTTTTTTTATACTAAGCTGGGGGCATGGTCAAGGGTTTTGGGGGGTAAGGACAAAAACCTTCCGAAAATCATCTTCTGGAGTTTGACACCTCTCTGTGGTTGAAGGGGTAGTCCACCTGAAAGGAAATTTTTTTATGATGGAGTTTTTATTTCTAAATTACACTGTTTACACTGCAAATAATTCACTCCACAGTATAAAATTTAATTCCTGAACCAGCAGGTGTATTTTTAGTTGTCATATTGGTGAGTAGGTGCATCTCAGGTCATTTTGCCTGGTCATGTGCTTTCAGAAAGAGCCAGCACTTTAGGATGGAACTGCTTTCTGGCAGGCTGTTGTTTCTCCTACTTAATGTAACTGAATGTGTCTCAGTGGGACCTGGATTTTACTATTGAGTGCTGTTCTTAGATCTACCAGGCAGCTGTTATCTTGTGTTAGGGAGCTGCTATCTGGTTACCTTCCCATTGTTCTGTTGTTAGGCTGCTGGGGGGGGAAAGGGAGGGGGGTGATATCACTCCAACTTGCAGTACAGCAGTAAAGAGTGATTAAAGTTTATCAGAGCACAAGTCACATGACTGGGGGCAGCTGGGAAACTGACAATATGTCTATCCCCATGTCAGATTTCAAAATTAAATATAAAACAAAATCTGTTTGCTCTTTTGAGAAATGGATTTCAGTGCAGAATTCTGCTGAAGCAGCACTATTAACTGATGCGCTTTGAACATTTTTTTTTTTTTTTTCCATGACAGTATCCCTTTAAAATAACCTTTACAATGATTTGGACATTGATATTCCAAGATGATTTTCAGTTGGAGCTCTTTATAGTTTGGTGCATTTTTTACTTATTTAGCATTCTTATTTAGTTGCTCTTCAGTTTGGAATTCCAGCACCTCTGTGGTTTCTAGGGTCTAACTTACCCCTGCACTTACCCCTGGTTTGAATTACAAAGTTAAAGATGAATGAAAAGGCCCTGAATAGCAAAATACATAATAAAAACTAACCATAACTTGTAGTTTCAGAGAGCAAAATGTTTTTGGTTGTCAGGGTCAGTGACCCCTCCGACTAGCAGATAATGTTTTAAATAACAATCAGGCAAATAATAAATTATTAGATAAAAAAGCAAAGGCCAAAAAGAAATAGGGCATTCTATGATATTTGCAAAGCTAAACTACCCCTTTAACGTTAAAATATGAGAACTTTTAGCCACATCCCTGGTTGGTGGAGACCACAACCTTATTTACCGTTACCCTGCCCCCTTCCAACGAAGCCCACTTTGGGCCCAGGAAAAGAAAACTTTGATTCTATACCTACATACTCCATTGGAATAACTAGAAATGATGTGATAACCTAAATATTTGAATAAAAAAAGACACTCTCTCAGGTTTGAGCAAAATCATGTGTTACGTTTAATGAACAACGTCATGTTCTAATATATAGCAAGGGTTTTACTTATCCTGTTCCTTTCATTTGCAGAACCCTTCCTTCGAGACAGACAAGAAATGAAGTATCTGGATCCGTGGAAGTCTTATGCTGAGTGATGCTAGACGCCTTTTTATTTTGCTACAGGTAAGAGAATTCTCAGAAAAGGAGGGAGCTTGTGTAACTAGACATGATTTTTTTTAATGCAATTCCTTTAGTTATACAGGTATGGGTTCCGTTATCCGGAAGCCCATTAATTCAGAAAGCTCCGAATTCCGGAAAGGCCATCTCCCATAAACTCCATTTTATCCAAATAATCCAGTGTTTTTAAATTACAGGTTTGAGACCTGTTATCCAGAATCCTCGGATCTGGGGTTTTCCGGATAACGGATAATTCTGTAAATTGGATCTTCATACCTTAAGTCTACTCGAAAATCATGTAAAAATCAAATAAACCCAATAGGCTGGTTTTGCTTCCAATAAGGATTAATTATATCTTAGTTGGGATCAAGTACAAACTACTGTTTTATTATTACACAGAAAATGGGAATCATTTTGAAAAATTTGGATTATTTGCTTAAAATGGAGTCTATGGGAGACGGCCTTTCCGTAATTCTGATCAGGGCCGGAACTAGGGGTAGGCAGAGTAGGCACGTGCCTAGGGTGCAAAGCTGGGGGGGGCAGGCACGTACCTGCTCTGACGCCTACCCCATTGTCCGGTCCCGTCTCTCGAGCATACACTCAGCCGATGCCGTGCCCAGCCAGGTTGCCTAGGTCGTCTGGCTGGGTTGGCCCGGCTCTGATTCTGATTCTTTCTGGATAACGGATCCCATACCTTTTCTCTCTAATAGGGATGCACCGAACCCACTATTTTGGATTCGGCCGAACCTCCGAATCCTTCGTGAGAGATTCGGCAAAATACTGAACCGAATCCTAATTTGCATATGCAAATTAGGGGTGGGAAGGGGAAAACATTTTTACTTCCTTGTTTTGTGACAAAAAGTCACATGATTTCCCTCCCCGCCCCTTATTTGCATATGCAAATTAGGATTCGGATTCTGTTCGGCCAGGAAGAAGGATTCGGCTGAATCCTGGCCGAGTCCCGAACCGAATCTTGGATTCGGTGCATCCCTACTCTCTAATAATAAAACAATACTATGTACTTGATCCAGACTAAGATACAATCAATTCTTATTGGAGGCAAAACCAGCCTGTTGGGTTTATTTAATATTAACATGATTTTCTAGTAGATTTATGGTATGAAGCTCCAAATTATCTGGAAATCCCTAGGTCCCAAACATTCTGGATAACAGATCCCATAGCTGTATTCACTTTTCATTTTTCATTCTGTCTTATTCATTCTCAAAAGTGTCAGTTCTGCTTGTGACCTGTACTAAGGGTTCAGAGCCATTTCTATATTATATAACAGTGCTTATGTACAGAGGTTATTCCCATCTGGACTATTTTTTGGCAGCAGCAAATTATAATCTTTTGCTTGGAGTAGTGCAGTGTTATTATATACTCAGCCACTTCTGAATCTGTGTCAGGGGCCGGTTTCCATAAGGCACTGTCATAGCTAAAATGCACCCCCAAGGCAAATCACATTAGTGTAAGAGCCACAGTAACAGCCATTCTGATTGAAAGAACTCCTTAATTGATGCCAGGAATAGTTTTTTTTTTCCAGGGAATAAAGCATGTTTCTTCCATTTAGTTCTTGTTCAGGAGTAGCATTAAAGCAATGTTTTGCCTGTAGGTGGATCCATATGCTCCCTCTCCAACGCATTCCACTTTTAGCCTGTGCGTGTCATTGCTTTGCTCACTGTCATTTCAAAGTGATGCAGATATCTTTTTCAGATATTCTTAAAATAATAGATCCACTTAGTCCAGGGATTCTTAACCTACAAGTTAGGAACGCACCGAATCCAGGATTCGGTTCGGGATTCGGCCTTTTTCAGCAGGATTTGGATTCGGACGAATCCTTCTGCCTGGCTGAACCGAATCCAAATCCTAATTTGCATATTAGGGGCGGGGACAGGCCCAGATTTGTGGAAAGGCCACCTGGCCCGGCCTAGGGTGGCAGGATTTTAGGGGGTCGGCATGCTGCCCAACCAAACCCACTTTGGTTCAAAAACACTGGGGATGTGTTGGAGAAACAATAATTTTTTTTAATTTCCCATGCGCAATCCCCATTGCTCCCATCCAGATGTTGAAAATTTGCATGAATAAAGGGGAGGGAACAGGGGCAACGAATGGCAGTGGGCCTAGGGGTGCCCACTATGTAAATCCATTTTTCAAAAGAGATTTTTTTATATTTATTTTTGAAATCTGACATGGGCCTAGACATATTGTGAGTTTCCCAGCTGCCCCAGTCATGTTTTTCCATGACCGTATCCCTTTAAGATAGTCATTGACATTTAGAGCTAATAAATCTTATGGGGGGGGGGCTCCTTTTGCCTAGAAGATGTATTAGAGCTCACTCTATTAAAATCATTAGACATCATGTCTCTCTACATGCAGAATTTGTGCAAAATGCAGTTATTTTGTTTGTACTGGAAATGAATATGTGACACCCAACTGCTGCATGAAGAGAGAATCAATAGAAACTGATGCTGAGAGAGGAATAGTGAAGATAAACTTGATTATCTCAGAAACAATGCAGAATATTTAAAGGAGAAGGAAAGGTTAAAACTAAGTAAGCCTTATCAGAAAGGTCCATCTAAATATACCAGTAAACCCCCAAAGTAATGTTGCTCTGAGTCCCCTGTCAAAAGAAACACTGCATTTCTTTCCTTCTATTGTGTACACATGGGCTTCTGTATCAGACTTCCTGCCTTCAGCTTAAACCTCATTGCCCTGGGCAAGAGCATGCTCAGTTTGCTCCTCTCCCCCCACCCCTCCCTTCTCTACTGTAATCTGAGCTCAGAGCAGGGAGAGACTCAGGCAGGAAGTGATGTCACACCACATTAATACTGCAGCTCCTATTCTAAACAAACAGAGAGTTTCTAGAGCTTTTTACTCAGATATGGTAAAATATTCTACAGAATAAATATAATATTCTAGCTTGCACTATTGCAGCTAATCTATTGGCAATAAAATGCCTCCATAGCTTTCCTTCTCCTTTAAGTGATTGTATTTAGGAAGTTTTTAATTTCAGTATAATGAAGCTTATTATCAAATTTTCATTTTCGTGATAGTTCCCCTTTAAGAAACATGGCATGTGCAGCAGCACTTTCTTACCTTAACATCCATGCAAAGAGCCTTATTTGAAAGATAAAATGTGTTTTAATCATTACTTATAGTCCTCTTTCTTTTCTTCTAGAAGGTCAAAAACATGGGAAACGCCGAAAGCCAAAATGTAGAACAAGCTTTGTATGGGAAAGAGCACGGCGGCACTTTGGGTCGGAAGCACACGTCTCGCTCACTCCGCATTTCCAATAAGAATTCTCGCAGGACCCGCCATGCTTCATCAGGGAAACCAGTGCATCGGAATTCCGAAGTCAGTAACAGGTCAAGCAGCACCCCCAGCATCCCTCAGTCTTTAGCAGAAAATGGGATGGAGCCGTACTCTCAAGATGCCAACCTGGACGACTTTGACAGCCGGGATTGGGTAGATATGGGTTTGAGGCCCGTTTCTTATCATACAGATTCTTCAGTCACCCCGAGTTTAAACAGCAGCACCGTTCTCACCGCAGCCTCCATGCAGAGCATGCAGGACTGTGAAGAAAGTAGACTTTATGGCGAAGACCACTCTTATTTTCCAGATGGCAATGGGCGAGCTCAGATCTACACCACAAATGGGCCAAACCTCTTGGATGCAGCAAGTTTTAAGAAGAAGCGTTCCAAATCAGCAGATATATGGAGAGAGGACAGCCTGGAGTTTTCCCTTTCCGATCTGAGCCAAGAACACTTAACCAGCACGGAGGAGATTTTATGCTCCACCGAAGAGAAAGACTGTGAGGAGACCATAATAGCCGAGGCAGGTAATAACGGCAAGCTGAATTCCTGCCAACGTGCCAATTCCTTAACAGATTTGTATCCGCAAAATATCCCACATGCGTCTGTCAATGGCGCACCAAGGAGTAAATTTATGGTCTACTGTCGGAATTTAGTGTCCCACTCGCCAGAATCGGAAAATTACAAAATGGACCCCACTTCTGCCGAAGAGACTCCACCTTACAGCAATTATAACACTCTTCCTTGTCGGAAGTCCCATTGCCTTTCTGAAGGTGCCGCAAACCTGAAACTCAGCCATAGCAACAGCATGCATGGCCGAAGAGCAAAGACAACTCAGGTAAGCGTAACTGTTCCAAATATATGTCATAAGGTCGCTGTGGTTTTCCGTTACGGTTGGTTTTGTGTGTGTGTGTGTGTGTGTATATATATATATATATATAATGGTTTTATCTAGGGACAAGTGACCTTTCAACACTCCAGCAGTTAAAAAAAAAAAACTATTGGTGGCCAGGGTGGAAATGTTTTGACTTAAGGTGGCCATAGACGTAACAATTTCTTGGAAAAGATCTTTCCAGGAAAGCTCGTTCATTTTAATAAACGTTTGTAGAGCTGAATCGTCAGTTATACATATAGAAACAATAAAATTCTACCTGTAGCTGACTATTCAGCACTAACAATGCCCGATGTTTGGGTCCCTTCAAAGGCACCCAACCAAAATTTTCCATCCAGCCTGATCAATGGGACGACCAATATCCAAGTCTTCTGCCGATATCGGTTGTCTCTTTTCCCACCATACACGTACCGAATATCGTACGAAAATTATTTTTTTACGATATCATCTGTGCGTCTATGGTCACCTTTACTTGATTTCCAGACCCCCTCCCCCCACACACACTGCTATCAGGGAGTTGCAGATTTCGGGTTGGGAGGGTAAGAGCTTGGGTGACTGCATTTTCTTTCTGGCGATTGGTCACTGAAGTCCTGGTACAGCTGCACATGGGTTGGATGGGTTAAGTTTGAACTTCCCCTCCAGCGTATCCAATCCCCATGCAGCTTTCCCGGGACTTAAACTTAAGTGGCCAATGAAAAGTCGAGAGTTCTTACAGTAAAGTTGATGCCACGCGTGAGCTACTCACTCCCTTCTGAGCAGCTCTCTGACAGCAGGGGGCCCGGCTAATCAAGTAAATGCAGCATGGCCGGTCCCCCCCAAAGACACAAAAACCCTTATGGCCCGGGGCAACCGTCCCCCACAGATGGCGACCCTGCCAATCAGAGGAGTTAAAGTAGCCCAGACTGTCAAATGCGGGATTGTATGGCCTCCTTGATTGGCAGTTGGCCTGTAGAGGGAGGTTGTCTAAAAGGAGATGTCTATCAGTGAGAGCTGACTCCATACTGTAAATACAAAACCGTCTCTGTTAAGCTGGCCATAGACGCGCAGATTTACCTTCATATCGGACGAACGATTGTTTGGTGTCATCTCCTGCCACTAACCATTCAGATCAAATAAAGTAGTAAAGGAACAGATCAGCTGATGTTCTGCCCTTGACAGCCATCGTACGATAGTTATGTCCGACAAAATCTGGCGACAGTCTCCCACTGATATCGTCAGATCAGCAATACACGCAGAGATATTATCGGCAGCCGACAGAAATTTTCTAATCTGTTATATCATCTGAACGCCATGGCACGAAAAATGTCGGGACTCTCCCTCACACACGGCCGAAAATCGTACGAAACGGAGATTCGTACGATCAAATCTTTGCGTCTATGGCCAGCTTTATTGATCTACATCTAACCACATAAAAATATTAATGCAAAAAAAAAAGATTTACCCACCATGGTAGACCCTCCTCTAAGACGTTTCTGTTTTATATTTTTTCATTTTCTGTTTGTATTTAAAAATTATAGATTTGTACAGCTTTCAAAAAAAGAAATCATGAAAATATTGGAGTGAATGACAGGGGCTCGGGTTCATTGTGAGAGCCAGACAGGAGTCATTATTAATCAAGATCCTTCTGGTGCCTCAAAAAGTTCATATTTATGTTACCACCGGACACTCCCCTGAGAATCAGCCTACATCAAAGGGGGTCCTCCGGGGCCCCAAGGCATTTTACAACAATGATTAACCCGACCCAGTAAATTTATTTTCACAATAGTTCTTATGAAAGGATCTCCATGGAATCCCATACTGATCTGTCAGTTTTATTGCCGATGGCAGGGGGTGGGGGAACAATTCTAAATTTGGCCTGGAAAAAAAAAAAGAAAACGGCTTATTCCTTTCTGTGTTCTGCAGTGAAACAGCTGAAAAGCGTGAACGAATAAATATTTGCAGGGATGGATGGAACCTTACTATGTGTTTGAGTGACCTCTCTATTTACACATGGGGGATTTAAGCTGAAACCTTTAAAGGAGAAGGAAAGCTACCAAAGCAGATAATTGCCTGTAGATTAGCCACAATAGTGCAAGCTATAAGACTATATTTATTCTGCTACCATACCTGAGCAAACGGCTCTAGAAGCTCTATCTGGTTGTTTAGGATAGAAGCTGCCATATTAGCTTGCTGTGACATCACTTCCTGCCTGAGTCTCTCCCTGCTCACTCATAGCTCTGGGCTCAGATTAGAGCAAGCAGGGGAGGAGGAAGGGGGGAAAGTGAGGAGCAAACTGAGCATGCTCAAGCCCTAGCCCTGGAGGTTTAAGCTGAAAACAGGAAGTCTGA
This sequence comes from Xenopus laevis, assembly GCF_017654675.1. Taxonomy (NCBI): domain Eukaryota; kingdom Metazoa; phylum Chordata; class Amphibia; order Anura; family Pipidae; genus Xenopus; species Xenopus laevis. The sequence goes on from NC_054373.1 coordinate 15,339,110, forward strand.
TACAGAAGCCCATGTGTACACAATAGAAGGAAACAAATGCTGTGTTTCTTTTGACAGAGCAACATTACTTTGAGAGTTTACTGGTGTATTTATATAGACCTTTCTGATAAAGCTTACTTAGTTTTAACATTAACTTCTCCTTTAAGGGTCTACTGGATATATTCCAGCTGGTGTTGAACTGCAACTGACAGCAGGCCCTGTCTAAGGGATGCTGGGAGTTGCAGTTTAGCAAGGGCCACAGCTTGAGGTTTAATGGCAGAGCTGTTAGTCGGGAGGAGGAAGTTTCAGAGCAAAATGCGACACTTCCTGACACTTCTAACCGCACCTGCCATAAGCACCAAGTCAGCTTCCCACTCATTAATCCCCAAAGGTCTTTGTCTGAGCACTGAGGCTTATCCTTTCTGGACAAGAGATCGCACATCTAGCGACTGCTAGGGGGTCTGAAAATATTTAGAGCCAAGTGGGACATCAAAGGAATTGTTCAGTATAAAAATAAATAGGCTGTGCAAAATAAAAAATGTTTTTAATATAGCTAGCCAAAAATGTAATGTATAAAGGCTGGAGTGACTGGATGTGTAACATAATAGCCAGAACACTACTTCCTGCTTTTCAGCTCTCTAACTCTGAGTTAGTCAGTGACTTTAAGGGGGGGCCACATGGGACATAACTGTTCAGTGAGTTTGCAATTGATCCTCAGCATTCAGCTCAGATTGAAAAGCAACAGTTATGACCCATGTGGCCCCCTCAAATCAATGATTGGTTACAGCCTGGTAACCAATCAGTGGAAACCAAGAGAGCTGAAAAGCAGGAAGTAGTGTTCTGGCTATTATGTTAGACATCCAGTCACTCCAGCCTTTATACATTACATTTTTGGCTAACTAACTATATTAGAAACATTTTTCATTTTGCACAGCCTATCTATTTACCCAGTTTTTATTTTCACACTGAACAATTCATTTAATGTTGCATTGATAACTTCTAAAAAGCCAGAGAAAAAAGACTCCAAATGTGACAAATTGGCCCTTTTGGTGCCGGGCAGCTGAGACAATTGCTGAAGAGCCCAGCCCACTGTCACTTCCCTGCAACTATTGCATGTCACACGGAAGTTGCAGTCACTATTATCAGTCCCGGGGGCAACGAGCCTAGAGATGGAGGATGTTGCACAGGCTATTGGATTACTTAGATTCTCAACTGGTTCTGCAACAAAAAATGACTCTGAAGCTGCTGGGGATATCAGTATTAATGTCCTTGTGGGTAAGTCTCCTCTCTCCCTGCAGATTCCCTCAGTCTAACAAACTGCCTGCAGTGCTGCTTATATTGGAGTCAAACAAAATGTAACTTTATAGCTGTATAGTGAAACATGTCCAATTTGTGGTGTGTGTGTACAATCTCTTGTATCTTGTCTTTAGCAAATACAGCTTGGCAGACTTTTTTTTGCAAGAAAGTCTTATATTGATATTTGCATTTTATTTCATATGTGCATGAGCTGCTTATCCCTAGACTTCTATGAGAAAGTGCCTTCCAGTATCCAAGTACACCTTAACTGTGGCTTTGTTTTCCCAATCCATATTTCGTCTGCTTAAAGGAACAGTAACACCAAAAAATTAGTGTTTTAAAGTAATAAAAATATAATGTACTGTTAGGGTAAGGCCACACTGGGCGTTTTGGGGAGATTTGGTCACCTGGCGACTAATCGCCTTGTTTTTGCAGCGACCAATCTCCCCAAACGCCTTCCCTCACTCAGCGCCGGCTAAAATGAAAAAAAAAAAACGCCGGCGCTAATCACACACGGCAATTCGTTTTCCGAAGTCGCCTCACGAGGAAACTTCGGGCGACTACGGAAAACGAATCGGCGCGTATGATTAGCGCCGGCGGTTTTTCATTTTAGCCGGCACAGAGTGAGGGAAAGCGTTTGGGGAGATTGGTTGCCGCAAAAACGAGGCGATTAGTTGCCAGGCGACCAAATCTCCCCAAAACACCCAGTGTGGCCTGACCCTTACCCTGCATTTGTAAAACTGATCTGTTTGCTTCAGAAACACTATTATAGTTCATATAAACAAGCTGCTGTGTTGCAATGGCGGAAATTGAAAAAAGTCTATATGGCACAGGATAAATAATGGATAACAGATAACATCATTATGTTCTACAGAGCTGATCTGTTATCTGCTGTGTAACCTGAGCCGTTTCTCCTTTGAATGGCAGCCCCTATTTCATTTTTTGATTTTACTGTTCCTTTAAAGAGGCATGTTGAAGGGCCTCATTGGCTTGAGTAAATGTTTTGCACTGATTGATGATTGTGATTCGGTGGTTTGATTAATCAATGGACCAGTGAAAGTTCTGAGGAAGAGGATGGACATGGGACTCAGAAAGGGACCATAGAATTTGGCAGAAATTGAGTTTATTTATGGGCTTGGTGTCTCAGTAGTCAGTATAAACTATGTTTCCCAGCATCAGGGGCGTAACTATAGAGGAAGCAGACCCTGCGGCTGCAGGGGGGCCCAGGAGGTATAGGGGCCCCATGAGGCCCTAATTCATATACAATTTCATTAAATATTGGAGAAACAAGTCAACCTCTAAACATTTTGGGGGCCTGAAAAATAATTTGCTTTATCATCAGGGGCAGGAGTATAGGAGCTATCAAGCAGGGAGCTTCAGAAGCAGGCGGCAGCTGGTATAGCTATTTACTCTTTGCATTAGGCTATGTGTTTGTAGAAGACATTTACAAAGACTCCAAGGAGAGACAAGGGTGTGAAACCGAGCAAATGGCACCCTGCTAAACCCACCAACAGGCACAGGTCTTTTGCAACCAAACAAAATATAGTAAATGCTGTCTAGCCCTGCTCATTCCCTTCTTGAGGGTTGAGGGGATATTTTCTTGTATAGGGAATAGTCGGCACATTTCACTGTATGACTTTATGTGTGTATACCGTATGTATTCATAACATAAGAACAATTAAACATTCAGATGGCAGTTAGGGTCAGGGCACACAGGCAGATTCCGGGAGATTAGTAGCCTGGTGGCAAATCTCTTCTTTGCGGCAACTAATCTCATGGAACTGCCTCCCCTGCCTTCCCGCTGGCTAAAATGTAAATCACCGGCAGAATGGCACGCGGCGCGATTCGTTTTCTGAAGTCACTTGAAGTTTCCTTGTGAGGCAACTTCGGGCGACTTTGCAAAACGACGTGTGCCGAGTGCCATCCTGACGGCAATTTACATTTTAGTCTGCGGGAAGGCAGGGGAGGCAGTTCGGTGATATTAGTCGCCCCAAAGAAGAGATTTGTTGCCGGGCGACTAATCTCCCTTAATCTGCCTGTGCGCCCTGACCCTTAGTATTCAGTAATGCTCATACGCAGTGCCGAGCACTAACACATCTGAATCTTTAATCCCAGATGCAAAGTGTGATCGGGTCATTATTCTCAAGCTATAAGTATATATAAGATTTGATCTTTAACAAGTCTGCCCCCGGTGTTTATCCCTTCATTCATTCTATGGTTATGTACACAGCAGAGAATGAAATGTGACCTCTGGTTGTGTGCACAAAGCTTCATAACTCTCATGCCTGAGAACCAGAGAATCTCGAGGACTTGTGGGAACTTCAGGGAAAGCAAATGGCTTTTCTTGTAGCACCCAGGGCAACAGACTTTGTTTTCTATAGCTAGAATCTCAAATTATGGGACGAATCTATAAATCGAAGTGCTGCTGGCTCATAAATAACAAGGCTAAGAAACAAAAGGAATTGCAACTATGTTGTGTTGTGTTTTATTGGGCTCCACCAACAGGTTTGTTTTGTGTCAGTGGGCATCTCTTGTGCACTGCCCATAGGGGCTCCCTCCCTTGTGCACTGCCTTTAGGTGTTCCTTCTCTTGTGCACTGCCCATAGGGGCTCCCTTTCTTGTGCACTGCCCATAGGTGCTCCTTCTCTTGTGCACTGCCCATAGGGGCTCCCTTTCTTGTGCACTGCCTATAGGGGCTCCCTTTCTTGTGCACTGCCCATAGGTGCTCCTTCTCTTGTGCACTGCCCATAGGGGCTCCCTTTCTTGTGCACTGCCTATAGGGGCTCCCTTTCTTGTGCACTGCCCATAGGGGCTCCTTCTCTTGTGCACTGCCCATTGGGGCTCCTTCTCTTGTGCACTACCCATAGGGGCTCCTTCTCTTGTGCACTGCCCATAGGGGCTCCCTCCCTTGTGCACTGCCTTTAGGGGCTCCCTCCCTTGTGCACTGCCCATAGGGGCTCCCTCCCTTGTGCACTGCCTTTAGGTGCTCCTTCTTTTGTGCACTGCCCTTTGGGGCTCCCTCTCTCGTGAACCGTCCGTTGGTGCTCCCTCTCTTGTGCACTGCCCATAGGGGCTCCCTCTCTTGTGCACTGCAAACCAAGCAACTGTTGGGAGGATTCAGGCTCATAGGGGACCCAGTGGGAATCTAGACTTTTTCCAGTTCCACGCCCTTTAAACCACAGACAAGACAGAAACACCAGAAATGTGACATTTCTGTGGCCAATTAATAATTTTTTTGGCAAAGCAGAAAGACTATTCCATGGAGACGAGCGGTTCGTGTTGGTGTCCCAGGAGTGCGCGGCCTACAAATCTGCATTTCTTCTACCTAATTAAATTCTTTGTTTCTGTCTGATATGGTTTCTGGTCTCCAGTGTGCTTTGTGGGACTGCTGCAAATAAACATTCATCCCTGAAGTCATAACTTTTCTGTGCAAAGAAGATTCTTGTTTTATATGTTTATTCGGGGGGTGAGCTGTATTTCCCATAGCCCATCATAACAACAGCTCCCCTGGTGGTTATACCTATTGGCAATCCTAACTTAGACTTGACTTCTGACAACAAAATCTTGTTTAGTGCATTAGTTTCTCTCAATACCAACCCATTTAACCCACTGATGACGCTCAGCAGAACTGCACAGGTAGGACCCAGAGGCCGGAGGACTGCCCTACAATACTGATAAGGAAAACTCTCAAACTAATAATATTTAGTGGGACTTTAATTGGATGTCTTCAATACCAGATGTTTATTAGACTTGAAAAGAGTTGGATTTGGTACCTCGGCATCTGTGTGCTGCATATCAAGTGATTACACTTTTGGCCAAGGGAACAAATGTTATTATTGAATAATTATTGAGGTTTCCTGGGACCCAGAGCCTTCACGACTTGCACCTGTGCGTGGGTGTTGGCCGCCCGTCAGTCTCATTATGTAACTGCTTTACAATAAGAAGTGAAGATCCCAAGTTTGCCTTGGACAATATCCTGGCTGATCCCTAACTAACTGCAGCGCTTATGCCAAACCTGCCCCCGCCCTTAATTAGCGTGTAAATAATACGGTGATGAATATTAGTTGGTAAGTCCTGTGTAATACTGTTTTTTTTTTATTAAAGGCTAAACTCACTTTTACATGGTTTAATCGATTGTCATATCTACAATTCATCTTCTGTATTGTCTTCAGAACTGCTCCATGGCTGAAGAACTCCAGCAGGGAATACGCTCTATGTGCCGTAGCTTTAAGACTTTTTCTTTTCATTACTTCTTATTACTCATGTTGCTGTCCAGGTCTTCTCCTGTGCATTGTCCATTCTGGCATTAACCACTGATCCTAGCAACAGCACAGCAGTTGAATTTCTTAAAGGATAAGTAAACTTTTAAAATGAGTGAATGTAACATTGATGAGAGTGCTATTCTAAGAAATTTTGCAATGTATATTCATTATTTATTTAGTTTTTATTCCAAGATATTAAGGGATACATGTACTGTTAACATTAATGAATTATGTTACAACAGCGCCACCAAGTAGTCAGGAGAAAGAAAGAGGCTGCTATGATTAATGATGTGCGGGTCGGGCTTTTCCTGACCGGCCCTCCCAGCTCCTGCACCACGAGCCCGAATTCCGGGTTCCTTTTATAGACACGCGCCACCCATGGCGTCACACAAGGGGCGGGGCGAGAGGTGCGCGTCTATAAAAATTCAACCTGGAAGTTGGAAGCCAGCATTTGGAAGGTCGCGGGCGGGGAGATCAGTGAGAAGAGCTCAACCTGCACCCACCTGAGACCCGAAACGGAGCGATCATGACGGCCCGAACCCGCCCGACCCACCGATATTGGGCCGGCCTGCACATCAAGGTTTTAATTTTTTCCTAAGCAAAAGAACATCAGAGCAGCCTCTTTCTTTCTCCTGACAAGTTCCTTGACTACTTGTGGTCAGACTGGTGGAAAAAATGACCAACAGGTGGCGCTGTTGTAATTCAATTTATTTATATTAACAGTACATATTTCCCTTAATATCTTGGAATTAAATAAAAATAAATAATGTATGTAAATGACAAAAGTGCTTAGAATAGCACTCTCGTCGATTTTACATTCACTTATTTTAAAGGTTTACTTATCCTTTAACTGTATAGCTTGTTACCAGACACGATCTTCTTTTCAGTTTATTTCTATTCTGTAATTTTTATGGTTTCTATGAAATTTTGAATTAGTTTCATGTTACAAGAATGTGAGAAATAATAAACCAGGGCTGTTGCTGGATTTGGAACATCCGACAAATTTCTGACCAATGACAATTGCTTGGTTCTCTCATATGATCCATACATTGAAACGACTGCCAAGTGAGGTCAGAACCTGTATTGGTCAGTTTTGGGCTACCAAAGCTTAGGCTTTATCCAAAAGCATGCTGGCAATTTGGTCACACAGTGCGTTTTTATTTATTTTAGTCTCTATAACTGGTTTATTGATTACTATGGAAATGGAAAATGTTAAACTGTTTGTATTTTGTTTTCTAGGATGTAAACACAGGAGGGGAAGGCAGCGAGTTCACCGACAGCGGCATTGAGGCTGCTACCACTGATACAGACATCATATCCAGAAGATCAAATGTCACCAGGTCGAGTTACTCTCCCACGGCCAGCCGAGTGTTCATCGGGAGCGACAGTGGCAGCAGCTCGACTGGAGATGCGTTACGCCAAGGCGTCTACGAGAACTTCCGTCGGGAGCTTGAGATGAGCAGGGCCAGCAGGGAGAACTTAGAAGAGGCCAGTTCGGCACTTAGCGATGAACAAAGCAGTGGCACTTTAAGTTCCCCCGGCCAATCGGACATTCTCCGGACTGCAGCCCAAGGGACGGTGCGCAAAGCCGGGGCATTAGCAGTCAAGAACTTTCTGGTGCACAAAAAGAACAAGAAGGTGGAACTTGCCACACGCAGAAAATGGAAACAGTACTGGGTCTCTTTAAAAGGTTCGTATAGCTAAGGGTCGCACGCATAAATCACAATATAGGTCCACTTTTGCACTTGGACTGGGAGATTTGGCTGATATATGCTGAAGACTGAACAGGTGGAAGTGATGGTGCAATGTATCTACATCATTATAATGAGCATTGGCATGTGCCAAGAGCTATACGCCAGCTCCTAGGTCAAGTGCTATATAGTAGTGCAGACCTATGTGTAATACTCATTGGATTGCCCTGGGGAATCCAACCCTTGGATTAAAGGAACAGTTCAGTGTAAAAGTAAAAGCTGGATAAAAAATGTTTCTAATATAGTTAGTTAGCCAAAAATGTCTAACAGAACAGAACACTACTTCCTGCTTTTCAGCTCTCTAACTCTGAGTTAGTCAGCGACTTTAAGGGGGCCCACAAGGGACATAAATGTTTATTGAGTTTGCAATTGATCCTTAGCGTTCAGCTCAGACTCAAAAGCAACAGTTATGACCCATGTGCCCCCCACTTAAGTCTCTGATTGGTTACTGTCTGGTAACAAGCAGTGGAAACCAAGAGAGCTGAAAAGCAGGAAGTAGTGTTCTGGCTATTATGTTACACATCCAGTCACTCCAGCCTTTATACATTATATTTTTGCCTAACTAACTATATTAGAAATGTTTTTTATTTTGCACAGCCTATCTATTTACCCAGTTTTTATACTGAACAATTCATTTGATCCTGCCCAGTCACATCACAGCGTTGCAGGGGCCTCATCAGATGTTTGTAGACCCAAAGGAGACCAATTGCTATGTCGTCTTTTACAAGCTTTCCTGCAGGATCTGTATGCTCCGTGCACCATAAATCTGTTATGCAGCCGAGGAGGAACAGGAGTTCTAATTTAGCCTGCCGGGTGTTGCTGACACATAGCCAGAGGCTAAAGAGAATACAGTTTGTAGGGTATGAGCTGCATAATAAGCTAGAGACAGAAATATCTCTGTGTTCTTCCTTGCCCAGCAACATACAGTTTCTCTGCCCCCCCCCCCACACTTTCCAGAATGATGTAAAGATTCAGAAAGCTTCAGGCAGGGGACAACCTTACTGTATGAAATGTTTTATTAAAGGGAAACATAACCACTTCTGCTGTACCCCAAGTTTAAGCGATTTTCACTCTAGCCGGCGGGAAGGCAGGGGAGATTAGTCGCCCGAAGAAGAGGAGATTTGTCGACTAATCTCCCCGAATTGCAGTGTGTGTCTCTGCTCTTAAGGTGGAATAGCTCGAAGGTGGGCGGAAGGAGTTAACAAGCAGTTGCTTTGATGCCCCTGGTTTAATACAGTGACCCATCTCTATAGACCCGTGATTAATTAGACATTGGGGATTCATCAACGTGTGTCCAACATGGCCAGTGTAAACAACACTATATTTTCTAGCTCCTTGAGGAATAGAAGAATTAAAAGTCTAAGTAGGAAAGTAATCTCAAAGCTACTACTCTCAAAAGCAGCTGAACTACACTGGTGGTTACTGGAGGATGCTGGGAGTTGCAGCAGGGGAGGGATAGATTGCTCGAAAACCATGTTTATCTTGCAGACTGATTTAGATTGGATAGAGCTAGGTGCCATTTCTCTGCCAGATAAGATGTTGTACAACCCATAGGTACACCAGCTTGGTTTTGGGTGCGTATTCCTCTGTCATTTATCATAATAAGAGGGGTGTGCCAAACTGTTACAATAGCCTATTTTGGAAGGGATTTTCATTATTGCACCACCACTATCATATTTGTAGCTGGAGGAGTTTCTATGGCTCTTCGTGTGCTCATGAGAACCAGAGCCAAATAGGCACCTCCGGGGACAACTAGGTTCCTGTGCTTGAATCTTCAGTTTGGCGTGACTCCTGGCATGACTCTATGAACAATATTTATCTGCAAGAGTTCACGCAGGGTTGTGAATGTGAGAACAGATGTAGGGAGGCGAGGGAGCCATAAGTGGAGCGAGGGGTTAGCGTTGGAGGTACAATGACATCATTGCTTGGACCATTGAGCCTTCACTTAACGCATCAGAACTCCCACTGGTGTTTCACAAGTTCTTTGTCATCCCTTTTGCTGGTAAATATCTTTATTGTTGACACAGGACTTTACTGTAAATGAAATGAATAGGAGAGAACAGTTACCACCTGCCCTTTCTTAGGCTTATGTCTCTTTGGTGGGAATCATTCTGCAACGCTAACATAACGTGACAACAGTCTGGTTGCTAGGGTTCCACTTACCCCAGCAAAAAGGCAGTTGTTTGGAAGTCAAATGGAAGAAGGTAAGGATAGGGCCTATATGGATAAGATAAACAATAGAAACATAACAATACCTATATAAATCTAGCCTCAAAGAGCATGAGTTTTTTGGGTTTTAGGGGTCAGTGGCCCACGCAACAACCGTATAGCGGTTTACTCTGCATTCTAGAAAGGAACAGAATACAAAGAAAAATAATTAAAAAAAAAAAAAAAGTAAAAAAAAAAAAAAATTAAGTCCCAAATGAAAAGTTGAGAAGAACTGGTCAATTTCTAGTGTAAAGTTATTTAAAGCTCTACACCTTGTATAGGCACGCAGGATGTCATTATAGATCAGAAATCGCTGTTGTGAGCGTAATCACTCCCAGGGTTCTTAGCCAACAATGAAAGATTCTAGAAATGGAAAATTACTTTCTTTCCCTTTAAATGCCTACCAGCCCTAAGTATTTTTTTTTTCTAAATCCATGTTTTTCTGTCCATCTTTTGTCCAGACACAGGCAATCAATAGGAATCCATTACTTGTTACTCATTTGCCATTTATTGCTGTCCCCTTCGCAGGCTGCACGTTGTTCTTTTATGAGACGGACGGTCGATCAGGAATCGACAACAACAGTATCCCGAAGCATGCCGTGTGGGTGGAGAACAGCATTGTGCAGGCCGTGCCTGAGCACCCGAAGAAAGACTTTGTCTTCTGCCTGAGCAACTCTCTGGGGGATGCCTTCCTTTTTCAGGTCAGCGCTCTCTCCTGTGTTCTACATGTGTCTTAATACGCCCCATCCGGCGTTCAAGCTGGCTCTTGCCCTTTAGGTTTACAGAGGAGGGGGGTACTGCAACGCTTTCTCAATAATTGTATTCTTCTCTTTATATCCCACGGCTCTGGATTCAAAGATATTTTAATATTTATGTTGGCGTGTTAAGCACCATTAAACGAAGATTGTAGTACTTAGCTGTCCCTTACAAGGAAGGGCTCAAATGGAAACGACCACAAAGGATTAAAAGGGAAAGAGAGAGAGAGGAAAAAACGTATGATGAATATGAATCTTTAATGAATAAGTGCCATTTTTCTAGAGGTGAATATTTGTGTAGATGTAGGGGTGGCTTTCTCCATGGAAATGTCTCCAAAATAAACGGTTTATATACAAAGGGAGTGCTGTCTCCACAAAACCGAGCCACGGATGTGGAGAAGGTGATTAAGAGCCTTTTATGTCAAGAAGTTATGCTGTAAAACTTAAAGGAGAAAAATAGAAATGGATTGAAATTTAGCAAAATATATTTTGGGATACTGTATCAACCAAAGGCCATCACAGTAATTTAGCAGGGAATATCCTTGCCTCCACATATGGACCCAAAATATATATATATATATATATATATATATATATATATATATATATATATATATATATATATATATTGTAAATGTCCATGACAGGAGAACCTCATTTTCTCCTTGTTGATTTGCAATGACCCCTAAGGCTAGCCCAGCAGCAGCCCAGAGCACACCGAGCATGTGCAGTGCCACTGACACCCCAAGGATGGCCTAACGAGACAAGATGAGGTGCTGCCGGAACTACTACTAAGGCCTAGATTTGTTTTAGGTCTACAGAACCCCTGGGCTGGTACAGTAACTTCTTTATATTAGATCTCCATAGGCCCCTCTGTATGATCCCATTTTGGCCCATAATGTCGGTGGCCAAATTGGGAAAGAGGCATTCATTTGGTGGCCTAACCGAACAAGCTGATCGCATGATAACCTTATAGAAAATTAGGAATACACAGCTCTTATATACAATATCTTTATTTAACAGCTGATGTTCTGAAAGTTCCAGATGGCTGCAAAGTAGAACTAATGTTTGGCCGACTTTCCTTACTGCAAGGAGATATTCCAATTTACTATCTAATTTCTTCCCACATATTCCCATGTTGTTCCCTAAAAACCTCCAGCTTTCAATTTATTTGTTCTGTCTCTTTAAACGTATCCTCGTCTGAACCTGGAGCCCCTTTAGTATCTGTAAATTCCTAATGATATCAGCAACTCCCGGATCCCCTTTCAGCCATATTTAGTCATGGCCTAGGGGTTGTTTTGCATGTTTAAAAGCTGACAAATCAAAAATGCCCATAGCCATCAACATGGATTTGTCTTGTCGCCACTAAAACTTCTATTTTGTGCCATATGCCTCCTGGATGGAGCTTGTCCTAAAACTCTATGGCCCAGAAGCGAAATGCTGCGTGTACAGGAATTAATATCCCGGTTCCACTGAGGACGAATGGCGCATTCTAACCATCGAGCCAAAGTGATTCAGTGTTTCCATGGCAACTGTCAGTCTGTTTTCTGAAGGTTTCCTGTGCGATAGGTCTTTGGAGGAAAAATGAGCACGCAGAAGTTTAGAGAAGAGATTTAATGTTCGATTATGGCCAGCCATGAATCACTTCCCGTTCCCGTAACTTGCACAAATCATAGCAAGCTACGGGCAAATAAAATAGGTGCAAAATCTGCTGCAGGTCTAGTAACCCATAGCAACCAATCAATGTAATTTATATGTCGTAATCAGTGGCGTAACTAGACCCCTAAGGGCCCTGGTACAAAAATTTAAAACTGGGCCCCCCACGCATTGGGCTGGAATACAGCATTACTGGTTTGGGAGAGCAAGTAGAGAGCAAGTATAGGCACCATCTCTCCCTACTATACCTGCTATCCCACAGTCACACTCCCTTCCCAGAGACTATTATCCACTGTTACTATAGACACCATCTCTCCCTACTATACCTGCTATCCCACAGTCACACTCCCTTCCCAGAGACTATTATCCACTGTTACTATAGACACCATCTCTCCCTACTATACCTGCTGTCCCACAGTCACACTCCCTTCCCAGAGACTATTATCCACTGTTACTATAGACACCATCTCTCCCTACTATACCTGCTATCCCACAGTCACACTCCCTTCCCAGAGACTATTATCCCACTGTTACTATAGGCACCATCTCTCCCTACTATACCTGCTATCCCACAGCCACACTCCATTCCCAGAGACTATTATCCCACTGTTACTATAGGCACCATCTCTCCCTACTATACCTGCTATCCCACAGCCACACTCCCTTCCCAGAGACTATTATCCACTGTTACTATAGACACCATCTCTCCCTACTATACCTGCTATCCCACAGCCACACTCCCTTCCCAGAGGCTATTATCTCACTGTCCTTCTCCTTTAAGGTTGAGCTTGATGGACATGTGTCTTTTTTCATCCTAACTTACTATGTTATTACTGTCAATGAAATCCAGCAGACAGGGCAGCCTTAAAGGAATTGTTCAGTTAGTTAGCCAAAAATGTAATGTATAAAGGCTGAAGTGATTTGATGTATAACAAGTCAGTCAGAACACTACTTCCTGCTTTTCAGCTCTCTTGGTTTCCACTGATTGGTTACCAGGCAGTAACCAATCAGAGACTTGAGGGGGGGACACATGGGTCATATCTGTTGCTTTTGAATCTGAGCTGAATGCTGAGGATCAATTACAAACTCACTGAACAGAAATGTACCATGTGGCCCCCCTTCAAGTCGCTGACTAACTCAGAGTTAGAGAGCTGAAAAGCAGGAAGTTGGATACTGGCTGTTTTATTAGACATCTGTTCACTCCAGTCTTTATACATTACATTTTTTTCTAACTAACTATATTAGAAACATTTTTTATTTTGCACAGCCTATCTATTTACACAGTTTTTATTTTCACACTGAACTATTCCTATAAGGAGGAGACAGACAGGAGTTCGATCAGGGCTATGGACCTCTGCAAAACGAGCTTTCTCATACAATGGCAGGGTCAGTGGGGTTCGGGTTGTAACTAGGTGACTCTACAGAACCTCATGATTCTGACCGGAGTACTTTCAGTGGGCTAATCTGCGCCATAAGATCTAAAATGACAGCTTTCCAACACCAGATCCCTTGAAAAGTCAGGAAAACATCTAATTAACGTATCTAAGATGCCAATACAATTTACACTTCAATCAATGCTGTCCGTCAAGCTGCATTTCCTATAAACGTCACTCACGTAATCTGGTAACCTCGGTACCACCGCACTAGTACTGGCAGCGGGGCTGTTACACAACAGGTTGTGTGGGTTATATCTAGTTCCATTGGGGTGGGGGGATTCTCACACACTGGACATTTTCACCCATTAATTACGATGGTTTAGGACCTACCCTGCTAATTTCTTCATTCTGCTTTCCTTCTCTTTAGTATTTAGCTCAGGGGGTTCTCCTTTAGGAGAATGTCCAGAGCAGGCTTTGTTCGTCCCCAGAGTCTTGTTTTAGCCTCTATATTCCAAGCAAGTGGTTTGGTGCAAAAGTCACCAGTTTCCTTGATCCAGTTCCAGGGTCAGCCAATGCCTCATACACCCCCGGTGGCACACAGCTCAGGAGATGAGTAGTTTACAGCTAGGCACTGGGAAGCTGTTCTCACATATACCCCTCAGGTGAAGAAATCTAGGTGAAGAGCTGTTGCCCCTGTTACCCAGCAGAGAAGCATTTCCAAGGGTCCCTGTGATATTTACCCTGTTCCCTGGAACCCACCCATATCTCTTCTAAGGAGTTTTTAATCCGGAGCAACGAAAGGTGAAAGTGGAGCAGCCCTAACACCAAAAGTATCTGATTTTTATTTTAAAAGATGAACATTCCCAGCTCTTTTTTTTTTTTTTTTTAATCATCACTTAAACATTAACCACGAGGTTTGAATGGATCCAATAGACATCACTGTAAACCAGTGCGGATTCACTCTTCCCACCACTCCCAAATCTTGGCTACACACACACACACACACACACACATACATACACATATATACATACACACACACACATACATACAGACAGACATACATATACATACATACACACACACACATATATACATACATACACACACATATATACATACATACACACAGATACATACATGCACACACACACATACATACATGCACACACACATATATACATACATACACACACATACATGCACACACACACATACATACACATATATACATACATACACACACACACATACATGCACACACATACATACATACATGCACACACATACATACATGCACACACACACATACATGCACACATACATACATACATACATACATACACATATACATACATACATACACATACATACATACATACATACATACATACATACATACATACATACAGACACACACTCAGGACCTTCATGCCACCCCCCAGCAGACATGGGTCTAGTCACCTTCTACCAACTGCCCATCCTAAACTCACTTTATTGGGACATGCAGCCTCATTTTAATACATAAATTTAAGGTGGTGAGTGTTGGGGGGTTGGAGTAAAAAGAAATCATCTGAAGTGGAGACATGATGTGCCCTCTGGTGTGGGAGCCATGGTGCTCTCTGTGGCCTCCTCTTGTGTCTCTGTTCCATCCCTCTCAAACTGACGACTCAATCAAACACAAATCCCTTTTCTGCCCAACCCGAAGGATGCAAAAACCCCTTACATTCGGCAGGTTTCTGTAAAACAGTAGCAAACTTTCCCACCACCTCGACTGAATCCCTCATACCTTCCAGCAGAGCGGCTCCACAGAAACAGCAGGGGGGAGGTGCCCAGCCAGCACAAATAAAAGAGCCAGACCAGCCAGCACAAAAAAAGGAAAGGCAAAAAAAAATTGTAAAAAAAAAAAACCTAAAAACAAAAGTCAGTGGCTCTGGCGGGCCCCGAGGTGGAGCGGGCCCCGGTGCAACTGCACCTCTTGCTCCCTCGGTAGTTACGCCACTGGTCGTAATGCAGTTAAATAAATGAAACCAAACATCCAATTGGCTGCAATGGGTTCCTGGCCTGGAGTAGATATTGCACCTGTTACTACATTGCCCCAATATCAGAGCCCCTAGGGCTAGTAGGGGAACCAATGGCAGCCTTTAACAATATACCCTAAAAATGGCTTCCAAATTGTGCTTAGTATAAGGAGCATCACCTACACTTATAGTTCTGTAGTATCTTTTTTGTACAGGCTATAGAAAAGTCTAGGGAGCTTTCCCATACCCTACCCTATTTGGCTGCCCATGCCTCCATTAACATCATACTCACCCCAAAAATGCCAGGACACCACCTTCTGGCTTTTTTTATAACAGGAGTATGAAATTGTAAAAGTATCATGGGTTATGGAATGGTTGTGGCCATTAAGCCAAAGAGCAAAACCGATGAAGGGCACAAAAAATCCAGGGGGCCACAACTATAAAATAAAAAATTTCTGTTTAATACATTAAAATGGGAACATCTCCTATAGGCCCTACGCGTTCCATGCCTCTAAAGGTGGTCATAGATGTTACAATTACAATCTTTCCAGGAAAGATCGTTAATTTCAATACACATGTGTAGAGCTAAATCGTATATATAGATATACAGACAGAAACAATAGAATTCTACCTGTATCTGATGATTCAGCACCAACAATGGGTGATGTTCGGGTGCCTTCAAAGATGTTCGCGTGCCTTTCCGGCCAGCCCGATCAACGAGCTGACTGAAATCTTTTTTTTCCTTAAGGCACTTAGTCATAGGCATGCATTGAGCCAAAGAGACAATGGCTACGGCTGCAGGGGTATGGTCAGGTAACTATTGTCCTGCTTTTAGTCAAATTGCTCCCCTCCCAGCCCCTGACATCTATTCTTCAAATCGAATTGGGGTATAAAGCCGTACCTTAGTAGGGAAAGTTGTCGTGCGCAAGCAAAACCTTTACAGAGATAAGAAAAAGACAACTGAATATTTTTATTGCCCCATCTCTTAATATTTCTATTACGCAGATAGAAAGGAATTTGGAAGCATAGGATTACTGTGCCTTAAAGGCACAGTGTCGTCTCAGCTGATCTGGTTTATTTGATGCATAGTCGGCAATTAGCGCAAGGGCTGCGTTTTGATTCCGCATATCCCAACGGTGCCCGAGGCTGTGTAACGTGATTCCATTGCTCTCCCTATAAATCATGGTGGTCCCGTTCCTTTAGTAAACATCAGAGAGTGGAGATGGAATGTTCCTTCTATATGTTTAGCTCTTGATTTCTGGGACACACACAGAGGGAACTCCAGCCTCCCTTCTCAAACACCTGACGCCCAGGAGCACAACTTAGTGCTCATTAAGGACTTGCAACTTGGAATGTCGTCCGTCAACTTTTCATTCTGCGGTGCCCTAGTAATGTCTGGAATCCCCAAGCCATTCCTTGAATGTCATTAGGATGGTCTTGGTGTGTTCTATACCACATTTCTAATTTCTTCTTTATGTTTCCCACTTACATAACCTGAATGTCTGTATATAAGGAGTTTCTTAGAGAAAGGGAGCTTCACCCATATACTTTTTTTACAGAAGGAAAGAAAATGTAATTCTTTCCAATGCACATTCATAACATATTTCCAATGCCCTTTCTGCTCCCTGGTTCTCCCTCTTGAGACAGTTTAGGGGAACTCGGTTCTGCTCCAAGTCTGGCTTTTGATACATTATTTCAGGAGTCAGAACCAGCAGAGAAGAGAATTTAAGTACATCTCTCATTAGCCAATACATTCACTAATAACTCCAAAACCACTGACAATATTGTCATTAGAATGACATTTTCTTTCTTTGCGCAAAGGACAATTTTGGGCGATGTTCCTCTCTAAATTCTGCAATGGCGTGGAGGCTTTTAGACGTATTCCTGTAAGTGGAGCAACACCCTTGTACGTGAGCTGAAGTCTTCCCTTTCACAGGAATGAGATACATTCTTTGAATACTTACACCTTTTTAAAGGATGACTTAGCATCCTGCTGCTTATTGCTCTACAGAATGTACATATTGTACAGGTACGAGACGTACCCAGAACGATTGGGACCTGGGTGTTTCTGAATATCTATCATTCTCTAATTTACAGCACCGTGCCTAAAGCTAATAATAAAAAAAATACATTTAAAAACCCAATAGGATTGTTTTGCCATCATTACAGTGTGATTTATTTTTCTTTCCTGTCTCTGCTCCTGATTCCCCAGCAAGGTCTGTTCAAGATTATGAAGATTCATGCTCCTCACCCATATATAAAAAGGGGGCTTGTTATTTACTTTTGAGATTACTTTGGTCACAATATTTTACCAGGCCTGTTCCTGTGTGAGAGTATATGCCAGCCAATTGAATAGTGCAGGCCTTAGTGTGCCGCAAGAAGGAGTCTTTGTGGTATTGGCCCCATAGTGACTGCTTCAGCCCCTCAACCCCCTGATGGCTGATTGAAAACTTGTTTGTTAACATTTTCCCCATTTAGTGGATATGTGCAATTTGGTCTATTACATGTGAGGTTGGATTACAAAATATCTGTGCTCCTGTCTGATGTATCAATGGCCAGAGATGGTTTTCACACAATAGAATGTCATTTTGAGGGGAATTATCCTTTTTTAGCTCCTTCATAAGTATAAAGGGTCCTTGTTAAAGACCACATATCAGCTTTTAGTCTGGTACATGTGGGATCTTCGATCAGCCACTCATCTCCTGGTATAATGGCCTACAGTAAGATGGTTGACGCGACCATGGTGAAGCTCATTGTGGTTCCACTTCTCATAACTCATGATAACCAAGCAACTCATAAGTGCCCTCATAAGGACAGAGGGTCCTTGTTGAAGACCAAATATCAGCTTTTAGTCTGTTACCTGTGTGATCTTAGATCAGCCACTTATCTCCTGGTATAACAGCCCCCAGCAAGATGGTTGACGTGACCATGGTGAAGCTCATTGTGGTTCCACTTCTCATAACCCATGATAACCAAGCAACTGGTTCAATTTGCTGGACTGCTGTTTGAAAGAGAGCATCTGATAGACCTGAAGCATACTGTGCACCTAGTTTCACATGAGTTCAGTGCTATATATAAGGGCTGTTAACAGGAGAAGGTGCTTTGTGTATCTGCTCATGCACACTTTATGTATCCCCCATGCAGACAACCAGCCAGACGGAGCTAGACAACTGGATCACAGCCATCCATTCTGCCTGTGCCACCACGGTTGCGAGGCAGCACCATAAAGAGGACACCGTCAAACTTTTAAGGTCGGAAATAAAGAAACTGGAGCAGAAGATCGACATGGACGAAAAGATGAAGAAGATGGGCGAAATGCAAATATCCTCTGTTACAGACGCTAAGAAGAAGAAAACCATCCTGGATCAGGTAAGAGGTGTACTCTCATCCCATGTATTGCCCAGTGCCATATTTATAGTCCTTAGCTGTGGCACAAACAAGACCAGACTATAAGGGCAACGTTTAATCTAATAAATGCTTTAATCCTGCAGATCTTTGTCTGGGAGCAGAACCTCGAGCAGTTCCAGATGGACCTATTCCGGTACCGCTGCTATCTAGCCAGCCTTCAGGGGGGAGAGCTGCCAAACCCCAAACGCCTTCTTGCTTTTGCAAGCCGGCCAACTAAAGTAGCCATGGGCCGCCTCAATATCTTTTCCGTCTCCTCCTTCCATGCTCTGGTAAGGATCATTCCTCTGTGCTGCACAGTGATACCACCTGCTCAGGGCAGTAAAGTCAACCTTTGGGGCTTCAGCATTTGCCCCAATTGTCCTATTCTTTCTATTAGTTTGGCTTTAAGTTTACTAATGACTCTTCTAGGATATCATGCTAATGGCTACAATTATTTCCCCTGTTCAACCCATTACTTCAACCCTATCATTTGAATTTATAGTCTCTATCTGTCTTTTTCTTTCCCCCTCACTCTCTTCCTCCCCACTCAACTTCTCTCTTTCAACCCTTTCTCTCTTCCTCACTCTCTTTGTCTTTCTTCCTTTAATCCTCTCTCTTTTATTTTTTTCCTACCTTCTTGTTCTGTGTTTTTTCTTTTCCTCTACCCCAGTCTTCTCATTTCTCTACTTCTGTTTTTAATTTTCATTCTGCTCTGCTTTTCTCCCTTTATTTCATTCTCCTCCCGGTCTCCCTCTGTCTCTGTTGTTCTTTTCCTGTGTCTCTTTCTTCCCACTTTTTCTCTCCCTGTCTCATACTCTCCCATCAAAAAGGGAGAAACATTTCCCCCCTTTCTTTTCCTTTCTATTTTTTCTTCCTTCTTGTTCTTCCTCACTCTTTGTCCCCCAGTCTTTTCCTCTTTTCCCTCTACTTCATTTTCACCCTCCTCTGCTTCTCTCCTTCTGTCATTCTCTCTCCCCCTGTCTCTGTTTCTTTCGTTCTGTGTCTATTTTTCCCACTTTTTTCTTTCTGTCTCCTTCTCTCCTGTCAAAAATGGGAGAAAAATGTCTCACTTTTTTTTCTTCCTCTCTTTCTTTCTACCTTCTTGTTCCTTGTTATTTCTCTTCCTCATTTTTTCTTTTCTCTTGTCCTTTTTCCTCTACTTCTGTTTTTCATTTTCACCCTCCTCTGCTTCTCTCCTTGTATGTCATTTCTCTATCTCTCTCTCTCTCTCTCTCTCCCCTCTGGTTTTCTCTTCCTATGTATTTTTCTTACCCACTTTTCCACTCCCTGCCTCCTTCTCTCCCATCAAGACAGATAAATTCCCCATTGCCAGTGGAGAAATGGCAGCATACATAAATTGTCTTCATATTGTAATATTTTTAGCCGTTCTTTTAGCAGAATGTGAGTTTCCCTAATTGTTGCCTGCTCATGTAAGTTCTGCATTCTCAGTAAAGCGCAGGATATATGGCAGACGTGTTACATTCACTGCTCTGCCTCAAGTTAATGTGGCTGGAAGGATCCTCCGTGCCGCAGGGACAGCATTAATATGAGCACAGTTTGTCTCAGCACAGGAGGAAACTGCTCTAATTAAACAATGAAATCTACTGTTGCTGGGATTTCCAGAACTGGGGCAGATTGAGTATAAGAAAAGGAATTCCCCCAGTGTATGTTTAGGGGTATGGTAAATCTGGTAAATTATTGTTCTATCTATCTATCTATCTATCTATCTATCTATCTAATTAAGATATATATATATATATATATATATATATATATATATATATAGATATATATAGATATATAGATATATATATATATATATATATATATATATATATATATAGATATATATATATATATACACACGGCTGGGTGCTCACCAATATAGTTACAGTTCACAAGCAGTCACAATTTCTGATAAGAAGGACTTTATTCCCCCAAAAAGGATCCTTGATAAAGGCCGTAAGGTGGGCCGAAACGTTGGACACGCAAATTGAATACAATAAAATGTGACTGTATTCATCTGAACAAGTTGGAGTGCGGTTCTTTGTGAAACTCTATGATCAGGGGCGATCCTGGCCCCTCTGCTGCCTGAGGCAGCAGCAGTTGCTGCTGCCCCCCCCCCCTCCCCCAGAAATTCGCTCTTAAAGTACCAGGAGCAGCATTTTTGCTGCCCCTAGTACCTAGTGGGGCGCTGCCGCCTGAGGCGATAGCCTCAACTCGCCTCATTGGCGAAGCACCCCTGTCTATGATTACAATTTTTAACAGATCCGGATCAGAGTGTGAATTATATATATTTATATATATTTATATATATCATTGCTGGGCTAATGTCACATGGGGAGATTTGTAGCTGATTACAAATGTAATTAAATAGATACTTTTACTTATGATATTGTTTTACCAATTATCTTTCTTCATACAATTTAGGCTTATTTTTAGATATCTTAAGGTGGCCATAGACTCAAAGATCCGCTCATTTGGCGACATCGCCAAACGAGCGGATCTTTCTCCGATATGCCACTAACCGGCATGGCTATATCGGGGGTAATTCGAACATTTGGCCGAACGACCGAATTATGATGCGCCAAGGGGCTCCGACGGGTCGGTCGGTTAAAAATCAAACCTTCCCGATCGATATCGTGGCCAGATATCGATCGGGAAGACCCGTCGGAAGCCCCCACACACGGGCAGATAAGCTGTCAAATCGGTCCAAACGACGGATATCGGCAGCTTTATCTGCCCGTGTATGGCCACCTTTACTCAAAGATAAAAAAAAAAAATTAAATATATATATATATATATATATATATATATATATATATATATATATATATATATATATATATATATATATATATATATATATATATATAAAACTATTATTTTTTTAGTTATAGATTTTGCATTCTGCCACTAGGTGGAGCATACAATGAAAACGAATGGCGCCTTATGGCACCTGCCTCCTGACATTCTAGTAAGATGGCATTGCTGCAAATGCTCCAGTATAACTGAAAACTGTTTCCTTCCTAGATAAAGGACAGTACCTTGGAGCAGATTGTCTCCATAGACTTCTTAAGGTCTGAATCTTACCCAAAGGAAATCCAGGTGCCATGTTTTACAGATAGTTAGGCATCTACAGAGGTCAATGGAGATCGTTTGTGTCTTTTTCCTTAATTTTTGCATATGTCTGTATTTTATGGGCTTTTACTTTTTGTTCGTATTGGAAGTGTGAATATTTAAGTTTCCCTTTATTGGTCGGGAGCACTTGCCAGGAACAGCAGGTGTTTGAGTACACAGTGGTTAAATTGCCAGCTTAACTCCCACTGTCAATCTGCCTTCTGTTTCCTTCCACATGAAATCCATTAGCATGGAATTCTATAGAACTGGCTGCATTAGTCTCTCTCTCCCTTCATTCCCTCCAACCAGAGGTCCAGGATACAACTTCACGCAAGGAGGGGGGGACCACAGATAATCATTACGTGTCACGTTCTTGTTAAGAAGATTGATATAGGGGCACCTGAAACTTGGCACAAAGCTCCATTCATCAAATGAGTAAAACAGGGACATATAGTTTGAAATGTATAAAAAAAACTTTCATTTCCAGAGAACTGAGCGAGGGACCTACTTTCACAAATGTCATTTTCTGCTGACTCCAGCTGTCAGCTGAACTGAACAGCAGGTGGAGCTGTGGCTTCAAATGTATTGTATTATATTAGTCTAAAAACTGCTAATAAAGGGGAGACGTAATAAATGCCAATTGTAAAAGTGCTCAGAAGAGTTTCAAGGGAAGCCACCATAACGACCCCTTGTCTTTCTAACTAAAAATCAAAATAAACGTACTACATAGATTTTCTGAATTCTGTATTAAAGGGGGTGGTTCATCTTTAAGTTAACTTTAAGTATGTTATAACATGGCCAATGCTAAGCAACGTTTCAATGGGCTTTAGTATAGTATAGCTTTTTATAGTTTATTTGCCTTCTTCTTCTGACTCTTTCCAGCTTTCAAATGGGGGTCGCTGACCCCGTCTAAAAAAACAAATGCTCAGTAAGGCTACAAATTGTAAACGTGCTCAGAAGAGCTTCGAGGGTAGCCACCATAACGATCCCTCCGTCTTTCAAACTAAAAATTCAAAATAAACGTACTACATAGATTTTCTGAATTCTGTATTAAAGGGGGTGGTTCACCTTTAAGTTAACTTTAAGTATGTTATAACATGGCCAATTCTAAGCAACGTTTCAATGGGCTTTAGTATATTATAGCTTTTTATAGTTTATTTGCCTTCTTTTTCTGACTCTTTCCAGCTTTCAAATGGGGGTCGCTGACCCCCGTCTAAAAAAACAAATGCTCAGTAAGGCTACAAATTATTGATGTGTAGGTCGGGAAAAGCTCGACCTGACTTGGACCTGCATCCGCCCGCACCTGGCCTACCCCCTGCATTTTTAGACCGTGCCGACCACTCCACTGATGATGTCACAAAAGGGACGGGTGCTAGGGTTGCCACCTTTTATGGAAAAAAATACCGGCCTTCCTATATATTTATCTTTTTTCCCTATTAATAACATTGGGATCAACCATCATTTTTACCGGGCCAGTAAAATACCTTCCAGGTGGCAACCCTAGACGGGGCAGGCCATGCCCATAAAATCGGAGCCTCTTCTTTCTATTCAGGCCTCTCCTATTCCTATTCCAGTCTCTTATTCAAATCAATGCATGGAAATTTGGACGCTTGCAACCATAATTCTGAAATTGCTGCAGAATAAAAAAGTTAAATAACTCAAAAACCACAAACAATAAAAAAAAATGAAAACCGTCTGCAGAATGTCTCAAAATGTCACTCTCTACATCAAACTAAAAGTTAATTTAAAGGGGAACAACCCCTTTAATAATAAGTTCCATTCTTGTTCTTGATATTACTAAGAAACGATATCTGACCCAGGCGTGTCCTGGCAGTAAAAGCTGTATAACATGTAGCTCTATTTCTGCCCTTCGAGTCTCTTTTCTTACCAAAATACTGGATTGACTTGCGTTGCTTTATGCAAGTATTGGAGCTTTTTTTTTTTTTTTTTTTTTATATCCCAGGGAGGCATCTGTATTTGTATTGATTTATACACAAGTTTCACTTATGTGAATGTGTGTGTTTTGTAGATGGATAAATGCTCCTTATTGTTGCTTTTGTGTGTTATTTGAATGTAAGGCAGGTCCCCATGGGATGCATTGTGCGCTAGCAATAATACCCTCACCTTCCCCATGTAGGTTTTTTGATCCTTTATTAGACAGTGCCACCTAGTGGGGTAAAAATAATTTTCATGCATCTAAATGGTAAGAGGAGAAATAGTTCACCAACCCATCCAAGACCACCTACCTGCAAATATGTTATTGGCATAACCAAGGCATGTTCTGGCAACAAGTTACTATCGGCTTTCAGGGCAAGTTGCTGAGCTGATAAATGGAACTGCCCTGAGATGTAGATTTGCTCTTGACAAGCTTCATTTACAATAGCTGAGCAATTAGATGTCATGTTTGTTACAGGTGGCTGCACGCACCGGAGAGTCTGGAGTAAGACGGCGGACGCAGGCCATGTCCAGATCTGCGAGCAAGAGGAGGAGCCGGTTTTCTTCTCTATGGGGGCTTGACACAACTTCTAAGAAGAAACAGGGAAGGACAAGCGTTACCCAGGTAATTCCCATTCCGTTGGTTACTTGTGGATGAATTGCAGGCAAGGGGTTTCTTGATTGCTTGCCTTCCCCTAAGGGAGTAATTATTGTATAGTGTATTTTAGGGATGCACCGAATCCAGGATTCGGTTCGGATTTGCCTGAAACCATCTGCCCAGCCGAACCGAATCCTAATTTGCATATGCGGGCCGGGGAGGGAAATCGCGTGACTTTTTGTCAGAAAACGAGGACGTTAAAAATGTTTTCCCCTTCCCACCCCTAATTTGCATATGCAAATTAGAATTCAGTTCGGTATTCGGCCGAATCTTTCACGAAGGATTCTGGGGTTTCTTCCGAATCCAAAATAGTGGATTCGGTGCATCCCTAGTGTATTTGTATTATAGTGTTATATGGGTGTGGCATTCTATAGCATGTAAGCTCTTTATGAAAGTTTATGAAGTCTTGGGTGAGCGATAAAAGAGGATGTAAAGGCAAAAAAATAAAATCCCATTTTTACTTTCTTTAATGAAAAAGAAACCTATCTCCAATATTATTTAATTAAAAAATGTCTACCGTTTTTATAATAAACCTGACTGTATGCAGTGAAATTCTCCCTTTATTTACTGACTGTTATGGATAGGAAACTTTAGACAAACCCTAACTGCTCTGCAGGGAAAGGATCATACTTGCAAACAGCAGGGGGAGGGACTTCCCAGAACTCGGCTTTGTTTGTTTCTCTGTAGAACAGCCGGCGACCATGTAGAGATTCGTATCTGCAGCAGTCAGAGCAAGTAAATGAAGGGGGAATTTCACTGCATACAGTCATGTTTCTTATAAAAGTACACATTTTTAATTGAAGTATATTCGGGATAGGTTTCTTTTTCAGTAAATAAAGTAAAAATGGGATTTTATTTTTGCCTTTACATCCCCTTTAATGTTTACAACTCCAGCTGCAGGGAAAAAGATCATGGAGCCAGATTTAAACAGATAAACTAGGATTCTATTTGGATATGGATTTTTTTTGCTGCAGCCACTGGTTCTGGAGAGTTGAGATGATGCCCCTGTGGCCAACTTTGAAAGCCTAAATCATTTGTTTTATTAGGCTTCTGGTGCAGTAATTGTTATGTTTATGTTTAGTATACAAAAGACAGCATTTCTAGCTTTATTCTATTTTAATGCTTTAAACGGGTGAGTATAAAGGACTATTTGGGGAGGTTTAATCTCCCATGGTTAGATTTTGTTTTGAAGCCCCGTCTGGGTGGAGATCTTGAGTGCACGTGTTCATTGCACTTCTTTTGTGTATTTCACCCATACTGCAATAAAACCCTGAGGATAAAAGTATTTCATTCATTTTGAAGGTGTTCAGTGACGGGTCTGAATCGGTCAAGAAGTCTCTGGAAGGCATCTTTGATGAGACAATGTCAGAAGACAAGGTAATATGATAGAAGGGGGCTCCCCGTTATGGCATCTGTTACACCTTCTGCCGAAGTTGTACTTCCAACATCAGGCTGGGTAGAGCTGATGTAACGTAATACTGATGCCCGACCAATGGGCAGTAATGTCAGGCAGTCCCACTGAGGGGCCCCTCAATTCTCTGACATGCCCTTTGTGCCTTTATTTGGACAGAAGGAAAAGGAGGTAACACTGAGTAGCGTCCATCCTCACAATCCTGACACAGACATATGGGTCCACGATTACCTGACTCCATCCTGGGTTTGTCTGCCCAACGACCAGCCTGTGCTTATAGTTATACATCCTGATGATACAGCGAAGGATGCCCTGGAGATTATTTGTAAGGTAAGGCATACTGTTACACAATGGCTCATGCTAATAGTAAGGCTAATTATCTGCTCTCTGTATCTTGAGTTGGCTCAGTCCCAGTAGCTTAATCAGGTTCATTGTAGGACTGAAATAAAGTTGGTTGAATGAGCAGGGATTCCCCAGGCCATAAAG
The DNA here is from genome assembly GCF_017654675.1 of Xenopus laevis. Classification (NCBI taxonomy): domain Eukaryota; kingdom Metazoa; phylum Chordata; class Amphibia; order Anura; family Pipidae; genus Xenopus; species Xenopus laevis. Next base: position 15,365,411 of record NC_054373.1, read on the forward strand.
GTGTCTATACATTATAAGATCCAGTCGTTTGGTGAGGTCATCAAACGAGCAGATCTTTCCCCGATATGCCCACCTACGGCAGAGCGATATCGGGTTAGTCCGAACGTTCAGCCCTATGGCCAAATGATCGGATGAGGGTGGCCATACACGGTCCGATTCGGCAGCTTATCTGCTAGTGTATTGGGGCTTCTAACGGGTCAAAATATCGATCAGGGAGGTTTGATTTTTCTGGTGATCAAGGACCCCATTGGATAGTTGATGCAGTCCCCGTCAGCACCTATTCATTGTAATTTGAATAGTTCAGACCTAGGGCAGAACGTTCAGATTGACCCGATATCCCTCTGCTGTTGGTTTGCATATGGCGGAAAGATCCACTCGTTTGGTAACCTCGCCAAACAAGCAGATTTTATCCTGTATGGCCACCTTTACAACGAAGAGAATGATGGGTCGTAGGACCGCATCAAGTAGCCAATGCGATCCTTGATCGACAGAAAAATCAAACCTCCTCGATCGATATTTTGGCCAATTATAGATCGGAGAGATCCGTCGGAAGCCCCCATACACTGGCAGATAAGCTGCTGAATCAGTCTTAAGGACTGATGCCAGGGGTGCTTCGCCAATGAGGCGAGTTGAGGCTGTCGCCTCAGGCGGCAGCGCCCCACTAGGTACCAGGGGCAGCAAATTTAGTAAATTTAGGCAGTAATTTAAGAGCGAATTTCCAGGGATGGGGGGGCAGCAGCAAGTGCTGCTGCCTCAGGCGGCGGAGGGGCCAGGATCGCCCCTGACTGATGCCCATGTATGGCCACCTTTAGGCTTTCAGCTGATACCATATCTCTGAGCAACCCCCCAACATTTGGCTGGTGTATCCCATACCCACACTAGCATATCAGCATTGGCATCATCTCTGCCTTTTTCAATGTATTTCTGGAAATTCTGTAAGCAGCTTTCAAATCTCATGGGGCAGCACAATACATCAGTAAACTATTCCATTAGGTGTATTTATTAAGTGGCCCTGATAATGGAACAATATGGAGTTAATTAAGGGAATAATATGTGATTATATATATATATATGTGTATATGCCCTGTCTTGGGGTTTACGGAATCCCCCTTTCTTTCTTTCTTTGCTGCAGACTCATCAGTTGGATTACACCTCCTATTATCTTCGACTGAAATTCCTTATGGACAGTCAGACACAGCTCTACATCCCCAAACCTGAAGAGGAAATCTATGAGCTGGTAAGTAGCCTGTCACACTTGTCATTCATTCTATCTTGGCAACACAATTCACTTTAAGGCTACTGGCACACATGAAAATTTGTCGCCAGTGCTTAAATCTTCGAGGGCGACAAATCTCCCCAAAATGCTTTCCCACCGGCCTGTGAGAGGCCTCCTGTGGTCACAATGTATCCTTAAACGGATACTGTCATGGGAAAACATGTTTTTCAAAACACATCAGTTAATAGTGCTGCTCCAGCAGAATTCTGCACTGAAATCCAATTCTCAAAAGAGCAAACAGATTTCTTTTATATTTAATTTTGAAATCTGAGATGGGGCTAGGCATATTGTCAGTTTCCCAACTCATGTGATTTTTTTGGCCCTGGACTAGGAAAGAGCCCTTTAGGAAATGGATGTCCATCTACAACTACTATATAGCTCTGTGGCCAACTGGATAAAGGAGAAGCCATGCTTCCATGACATATTTTGGCTCAGGAGACACCGTGAGCTCCTCATCTTAGCCTTAAAGGAGAACTAGAACTTGAAAAATGTAGAAATGCTGCACATTATGCACATTATGCCTTGGGGTTCTGTACTGGTCCAAGGCCTCCGCAGCATTTTAGGAGTAAAGATCTGTCCCAGTAGCTCCCCATCTTCTTTTCTGCTGATTCACTGCACATGCCCTGGGCTGCTATTACTTACTGAGCTTAGGAACTGGCTTACACTATACTGTATACATAGAATATAAATGTCTGCAATGCAAGGCTTATTAGTAATTAGTTCAGATTTATATTACATGGCATCTCAGAAACTAGTGCAGGTTCTACCATAATTTAATAATCAGCCCTATAGCATCAGCTTCTATCACAGGCCAACCTCATTTTCTGTTTAATGCTTAGCTTCTCAACAGCTGCCCATTGCACACTGAGCATGTGCAGTGCCACTGACACCCCAAACAAAATCCAAGATGGTGGACTCCAGTGCACAACTTTGAATGCCTGGATCGTTACTGTTATAGGGCTGCTACGTTTAAGTAGTCCAGTATATAAAATGTGGCATTTCTAGCCATGTTCATTTTAAGGATACAGTTCTCTTTTAAGTAACCGTGTTTAACCTGCGCTTCTCCATGTGTCGTGGAACGGTATCATATCCACATATTAAGTGGTGGTAATAATGAGAGCGGACTTTCATGGAAGAGCTTAGACGCAAATCTTTGCACTATGGCACCTGGGTTGGTAGGTGTCCGGCCCATGTAAAATATACACAAACATATCCTGGTGTGAAGCTACTCAGACGTAGAGCATACAGGGTGATACTATTTACAAGTGGAAGGTTACACCAGCAGTTAATAGGTGCTATCCTCAGTCCTGGATAATGGCATTAAGCCATCTATTTCGGAAAGAGCAGAAGTGGGAAATTCTTCTGCTGAAATTAGTGATTTTGTGTTTTTCTTCTTTTCAGCTTTATAAAGAAATTGAAATCTGCCCAAAAATCACAAAGCACATCCAGATGGAGAAGGGAGGCAGTACCTCGGAAAGCTTTGGTACGTTAACCCTTGCCAATTCATATTTGCTTTAACATTGGCAGCGGTCTCATATATATGCAGGTATGGGATCTGTTATCTGGAAACCCGTTATCCAGAAAGTTCCAAATTATGGGATGGCTCTCTCCCATAGACTCCATTTTATCCAAATTTTTAAAATGTATCCCTTTTTCTCTGTAATTATAAAACAGTACCTTGTACTTGATCCCAACTAAGATATTATTAATCCTTATTGGAAGCAAAACCAGCCTATTGGGTTTATTTAATGTTACATTAAATATCCAAGATCCAAATGACTTTGCCACTTTATACAGAATGGCTCATAAACCATTAGTATCTTAAACTACGATGGCACCTTTATTAAATGCCAGGGCTAGTGTATCCCCATTATGTGATTGCATAAAAATAAGCATGTGGAGTTTTCTTACAAATTCACAAAATAGGGCTATTGTGCCATCTAGTGGCATTTCTATCCCTGTGCTCCATAACAGAACAGCACGCTGGCCGTATAGAAAACTCATTTGCCCTTTCTTTCTGTTTACTTTATGGAAATTCCTTAAAACCAGTGACAGAAATTATTTTGCTTGATGGTCATTTAATTTTTTAATCTGATTCCAATGTCTTCAGATTTCCCATTTTATCTACGTGTTGGGGGTAGAGAAGAGAGCATCACTTGCCCGGTCTATAGTCTGGTCCGACTGCAGGGTTTAACTTTCTTTCCTTTCTTTCCTTGGTTTAGGATTTTCTCTCTCTGCAGTGGAGGAAGATGGAAGGCATCACCTTTATGTCAATAACGTTAAGGAGTCGGGCTTGGCGTTTAAGAAAGGTAAGTCCATTTGCAGGGGTGTGTACTACAATATATATATATATATATATATATACAGAGCATGTAATAATTACCTGCAACTGACCCTCTCGTCATCCTTTGCACATGGAGAGATTATATGCATGTGTGTCAGAACATGCACCCACACCTATTACACCCTCTTTCTCTCCTGCACTCCCTTGCTCCAGGCTGCTCCATGCTGAAAATATTGAATTCATTATTAGATCCAGGAATCTTACCCCCAAATGTAATAAAAGGCACTAAGTTTACCCAGGAGCAGTAAACCATAGCAACCAATAAGATAGTTGCTTTTAAACAGGTGACCAGTAAATGCTACCTGCTGATTGGTTGCTATGGGTTACTGCCCATGGGCAAACTTAGTGCCTTTTATTACATAACCCCCTATGACTGTTACTATGCCCCTTTGCCTGCACCCTATTGTATAATACAGAACATAGAGCTGCTATACCTGTTAGCACATGCAGCAGTTCTATATAAAAACTCCAGTTTTCCTTTGCCTTTCCCCTGCCTCCTCCTCACTTCCAGCCGAGCAGCCACATGACAACTGCTACTGAACATCCCCTAATGTGATTCCTAAATCCCAAAAATCCAAAGCAAGAGAAATCTTTTTCTATTTTATATTAAAGGGTAATAAATAGTGTTAATTATGGTTTCCATTCTCCTTATTTTCTGTTAATATATTGGCCTCCCTTATCCTGGGTCAATGTGATGTTGCTCTGCTTAGAAAATGAAGTTAGTGATTAACTAAGTTCTAAGCAGCTTAACATCACAAGATAGAGTCCTGCAGCAAGGTCGGGTACCCGCGGGTTACCCGCAAAAAAAGCGGGTACCCTGCTGAATGAGGGTAGGATTTAAAGGTGCAGGTATAGATGCGATTCGCGGGTTCGGTTGCGGGTCTCATCTAAATTTCTTATTTTATATTGTCTATATTTTAGTCCTTTTAAAATGTTACAAAACATGTTTTTGTCCCCGCCCACTTTTGGCGGTCACTTCCAGGTTTGCAGCAACATCACTTCCTGTTTGATAGTGGTCAGTGGGTTGCAGGTCGGGTTGCGGATAAGGCAGTTGCGGGTCCGGGTCAGGTCTTAGAAATTGGTTCCACGCAGGACTCTCTATCACAAGACGTTACTTTTTTCGCAAATTTAATTTTCTGCCGTTTCCAGTTGGCCAAAAAGACCAGCAGTTTGTTTCAAATTCATTATATTAGCAGTGTAGAAACAACGAATTTCTTGAAAACTAGAAAACAAATTGTAAATTGCAGAATTGTTTTGAGCAGTTATATATATTTATCTTTTGTGTTTCCAGGCCTGAAGGTGGGAGACGAGGTGATGGAAATAAACTCTAAGCCAGCCCGTGAGCTGAATTCTTCTGTACTAAAACATATCCTGGGCAAATCGTCTTTGTACCTGACAGTGCGCTCGTGTCCAGACACAGGAGACAGTCCGTGTTCATTGGAGGCCCTGCCCCGACGCTCAGAGACAGACTGCAATGACTTTCTTCTGCTGAGTAATCGAGGTAAGGAAATAGTTTGTTAAAAATAATGGGTATGATGGGTTTTATAGGCCCTCCTGTCTTTCCTTTGATCCTCCCAGTGGGTGAGTCGGGGACAGACCTCTCTTCTGTATAATTCTGTAGCCTTATACCTGCCCTTTATAGTGCTATTCCCATACACTGCCATTATTACCCCAGGGCCCCGCCAGGTGGCAGGTGCTAGATGCTGCCTTCACAGGAAGCCAGGAGCAGCCAGTAATTCAGAATATGGTGGACTGAATGGTAAGAGACAGGAAATGCGGGAGACAGGAAGAGCTTTATGTAAACAGTCAGGGAGTGAGTACAGGTCTGCATCTGGTTGTAGCTAAACAATGTTTAAGGAAACTATATATATATATATATATATATATATATATATATATATATATATATATATATATATATAAGTATCACAGGTTGGAGTAGCCTTAATGTCTGGGATAATAGAATTATAATGATACCGCCAGCATCATGTCTGATAATCCAATGTCATCAATAGATCCAGGATGCAGAATGATAAGGGCTACCAACACTCACCAGCAGGGGTCACTGTGGCTCTCTGTTTTATCTGATCTGGATTGCCCGTGGCCTTGAGCTCAAAGTCATCTCCCTGCACTTTTCTGTTTGATCTGGTTTCCATAAAAATGACATATTTTGGATTCTAGCTATCTTTATAAGAGAGGATTCTGTCGCAGTGACACAGATCCTTTCTGTATACAGATAGCTAGAATCTCAGCTGCCATAAAGCAGGGCAGGACTGCTGCTTACAATGGGGATCAGACAGGATCTGTGCAGCCACTGGGACAGAATGTTCTGTTATACAGATAGCTAGAATCTCAGCTGCCATAAAGCAGGGCAGGACCGCTGCTTGCAATGGAGATCAGATAGGATTTTGGGTGGAGGATCTGTTTCAGGGGTAACAGTGAGTCATGGCCATTACATTCTGGGAGACTAGTTATAAAGACTCCATACAGCTGAAAATCATCGTATTGTCTAAAGCCATCTGTGTGTGAGTAATTAATTAACATATCTCCAGCTTTAGAGCATTAATAGGTAATTACATGTTCCATCGCTTTCTGCCACCTACAGGCCTCGCTTATTATTTTTACACCAATACACCCATCTATTGCAGTATATTGCTTATTCTTCTACCTTTCCCTTTATTAGTTTTAATTAAGTAATTACCATTACCAAACTTGACTAAACTAAATATATTTCCTCAATGGTGTGAGCGTGAGTAATGACAGCTTCTTAATTGTTTTTGTAGCAAAATGAGACCCTTTGTTCCTGTGACCCAGCAGCCCCTATATAGTGTGTGCAGAATAGCAAGGGGGGGGGTTACATTCCATTGATATGTCACTGTACATGTCTTAACAACAAGATTCCAAGTGATCATATTTCTTTCTACCAGGGTTGAGGCTAGCTCTGTTCTTTAAAGGCTAAATTCCACTGTCATTGAATCACTCACATCCCCTCAGTAGTAACCCCCTACTCTAACTGATTAGGATACTAGAAGTCACTGAGGGGCTCTGTGACTATATAAAGGCACAAGGCTACAGGCTGAGTTATACAGGGAACTCTGAGTATCACTCATGTATTATAAGGGATAATGTACCCCCCCTACTGTAAATGATAAGGATATAAGAAGTCACTGAGGGGCTCTGTGACTATATAAAGGCACAAGGCTACAGGCTGAGTTATACAGGGAACTCTGAGTATCACTCATGTATTATAAGGGATAATGTACCCCCTACTGTAAATGATAAGGATATTAGAAGTCACTGAGGGGTTGTTCTGTGACCATATAAAGGCACAAGGCTGCAGGCTGAGTTATACAGGGAACTCTGAGTATCACTCATGTATTATAAGGGATAATGTACCCCCTACTGTAAATGATAAGGATATTAGAAGTCACTGAGGGTTTGTTCTGTGACCATATAAAGGCACAAGGCTGCAGGATGAGTTATACAGGGAACTCTGAGTATCACTCATGTATTATAAGGGATAATGCACCCCAACTGTAAATGATAAGGATATTAGAAGTCACTGAGGGGTTCTGTGACCATATAAAGACACAAGGCTGCAGGCTGAGTTATACAGGGAACTCTGAGTATCACTCATGTATTATAAGGGATAATGCACCCCAACTGTAAATGATAAGGATATTAGAAGTCACTGAGGGGTTGTTCTGTGACCATATAAAGGCACAAGGCTGCAGGCTGAGTTATACAGGGAACTCTGAGTATCACTCATGTATTATAAGGGATTATGAACCCCCTACTGTAAATGATAAGGATATTAGAAGTCACTGAGGGGGCTCTGCGACCATATAAAGGCACAAGGCTGCAGGCTGAGTTATACAGGGAACTCTGAGTATCACTCATTGAATTATAAGGGACAATGTACCCCCTACTGTAAATGATAAGGATATTAGAAGTCACAGAGGGGTTCTGTGACCATATAAAGACACAAGGCTGCAGGCTGAGTTATACAGGGAACTCTGAGTATCACTCATGTATTATAAGGGATAATGTACCCCCTACTGTAAGTGATAAGGATATTAGAAGTCACTGAGGGGTTGTTCTGTGACCATATAAAGGCACAAGGCTGCAGGCTGAGTTATACAGGGAACTCTGAGTATCACTCATGTATTATAAGGAATAATGTACCCCCTACTGTAAATGATAAGGATATTAGAAGTCACTGAGGGGTTGTTCTGTGACCATATAAAGGCACAAGGCTGGAGGCTGAGTTATACAGGGAACTCTGAGTATCACTCATGTATTATAAGGGATAATGTACCCCCTACTGTAAATGATAAGGATATTAGAAGTCACTCAGTGTTCATTTGGGGGCCACATATTAAAGGGTTGGTTCACCTTTAAGTTCACTTTTAGTATGTTATAGAATGGCTAATTCCAAACACCTTTTCAATTGGTTTCAATAGTTTTTTTATAGTTTAATAGTTATTTGCCTTCAACTTCTGACTCTTTCCATCTTTGAAATCGGGGTCACTGACTCCATGTAAAAACAAATGCTCTGTAAGGCTACAATTTATTGTTATCGCTACTTTTTATTACTCAAGTTTATATTTAGGCCTCTCCTATTCATATTCCAGTCTCTTTTTCAAATCAGTGTATGGTTGCTAGGATAATGTGGAGCCTAGCAACCAGATGGCGGAAATTGCAAACTGGAGAGCTGCTGAATAAAAAGCTAAATAAATCAGAAACTACAAATACAAAATGAAAAGCAATTGCAAATTGTCTCAGAATATCACTCTACATGATACTAAAAGTTAACTCAAAGGTGAACAACCCCCAGGTGTTATTAAACAAGTTATTCCCATTCACTTGATTCCATGATGTAGCATGGCTAATTAGCAATTAACACATTCAGCATGGCTACGTGTAAACGTGTGTAGTCTGTGGCTTGAATGTAAATGAACTGCTAATTAGCCCACTTGCAGATATAGCAACCTGCAGCCCCTGTAGATGTTGAACTGCACCCCCTGCAGAGTCACTGGGAGGCATTTGTAACTGTACAATATCTAGAAAGCCACAGGCCCCCACCTATGATAAAATTCCTGGAACTGCCATAAGTTGCAGGCATGAAAGGGTTAATACTTGGCCTGTTAAGTGAGCACCTGAGTGCAGGGATCAGTGATCATTCCTTTAACGTGTTCAGTCTGGGCTTGTGCTGTTTGATGTCGGTCGTCTCATTGACTTTAATATATGTCTCCCCTATCCCCTGCCTCCTAACTGTCTCTTTATCTGTGCAGTCTTCAGCGAGACCGACAGCTGCAGCGAGACAGCCCCGGAGGAGATAGAAGTGCAGCTGGATACGCCCGACGACGCCGATTCCATCAACAAAGTAAGTTTTACGTTTTTCCTTTATTTTTTGTACATTATCTGGGTGCAGAGATTCTCTTCTGCGCTGGGTCAGTGCCAGTTTGGGCACTTCATTACCAGTAGGGTTGCCATCTCACCCCTTTAAGGACTCTTACACACGGGCGGTTTTTCCTGCGCTCCCCTGCGTTGCACTTTCTCCAGTTCAGCCGCAGGGGAGCGCAGGAGTAGACGCAGTCAATTATTGTCAAGGGGGCTGTACATGTTGCATTTCCCCTGTGTTTGGTGCATAAATGCGTCTGTGTGAGTACAGCCCCCTTGACAATAATTGAATGCGTCTACTCCTGCGCTCCCCTGCGGCTGAACGGAAGAAAGTGCAATGCAGGGGAGTGCAGGAAAAACCGCCCATGTGTAAGAGCCCTAAAACCAAACACATATGGAATCCACAGCCTGCATGGCTAATTAGCATTTCATTTAGATGCATGATGCATGGCTGCACATAAATCAGTTCAGTCTGAAGCATACATCTAAATGAATTGCTAATTAGCCATGCAAGCTGTGGAATCCATGTGTGTTTGGTTTGAAAGGGGTGAGGTGGCACCCCTAGTTACCGGGCATGTTCAACAAACCATGATTTTTAGCGATTATATGGTTATTTTATTCTGCACCAAATTCATAATAACATTGCCTGCACAGAATTCTTAATAACATTGCCGACAATGTGTTATTAATGTGTAACGCCTGATAAAGATGCTAAATTATAATTCAAGGGGGTTCAGTTCAGAAGGGCAGTGGATTGTGAAAGTCAACTCCATTCAGCTGCTGCACAAGAGAAAGTGTGCAATAACCCTAATCAATACAGTTATAGGATCCGTGATCAGGAAACCAGTTATCCAAATTCCGAAAAGTCCTTCTCCTGTAGGCTCCATTTTATACAAATAATCCACATTTTGCAAAATGATTTCCTTTGTCTCTGTTATAATAAAACAGTAACTTGTACTTGATCCCAACTAAGATATAATTAATCCTTATTGGAAACAAAACCAGCCTATTGGGTTTATTTAATGTTTATATGATTTTCTAGTAGATTTCAAGTATGAAGATCCAAATTACAGAAAGATCCATTATCTGGAAAACCCCAGGTCCTGAGCATTCTGGATAACAACTCCCATACTTGTACTGTCAACCCAGTCACTAACGCTTTAGGGTTTTTGTTAAATGATTACGTGAATGAGCACAAACTATCCTACGTTGCATTTCTCTTCCATACGTTAAATGGCAAGTAGAAATAAATGCTATATCTGTTAGGGCTCTTACACACGGGCGTTTTTTGCTGCATTCCTCTTTCTTCCGTTCAGCCGCAGGGGAGCGCAGGAGTAGACGCAGTCAATTATTGTCAAGGGGGCTGTACTCACACAAACGCATGTATGCGTGGGACGCAGCATGTTGCATTTCACCTGCGTTCGGCGCATACATGCGTCTGTGTGAACAAGCAGAACGCAGGGGAGTGCAGCAAAAAACGCCCTGTGTAAGAGCCCTTAGGATTTGAAAAAAAGTGCAGGTTTTATGCAAATTGCAGCTAGTCCTCGGTTTCAATAACTATTGCTTGGGAAATCCAATCAAACATTCTGCCATTTTTTTTACTGATTTGGTCACCAGAGGGCGCTGTTTAAATGTTGTCATTGCATCCAGTTTCTTGTTGTCAGAATAACAAGTGCTATAACTGTACAGCCATAAACAGAGAAATATATTTTTTATTGATTATATGTCGTTGACATAATCTGCAGCTATTTACAGAGATTATCAATCATCAATCAGTCCCTGCCCCAGTGGAGCTGACAATCTAAGGTCTCTATCAGGGTAAAACACACGGTAGGGTCTGATTCATTAGGAGACGGTTAACCCATCTGTGTGTTTTTGGAGTGTGAGAGGAAAGTAGAAATATACAGAATTCACTCTTGCTGCGGCTGAAAATGAACCCATGAACCCGAGTGCTGCATGGCTGTAATGCTAATCACTGTCATCCTGAGATGAACATGCCATGGAACTCAAAGGAAATGTAAACCCCCAAAATTTAAGGGGTGGTTCACCTTTAAGTTAACTTTAAGTATGCTTTAGAATTCCTAATTCTAAGCAAGGCCTTCAATTTTTTTAAAATTGGCCTTCATTTTTTCTAGTTTTTTAAATTATATGCCTACTGACTCTTTCCAGCTTTCATATAGGGGGTCGCTGACCCCGCCTAAAAAAATGCTCTGTAAGGCTACACATTTATTGTTATTGCTTTTTTATTACTCCTCTTTCTACCCAGCCCCTCCCTTAATTATATTCCAGTTTCTTATTCAAATGAATGTGTGGTTGCTAGGGTAATTTGGAGCCTAGCGACCTCATTGCTGAAATTACAAATTGGAGAGCCGCTGAATAAAAAGCTTAATAATAAAAATTGGCCAGCCCCGAGATGTGTCCATGAGAGGCCGGGGGGAAGATACATGTTACTAGAAGCTGGTATCACATGGGCAGGAATATTTCCAGCTTCCAAATTGGGGTCACTGACTTATCTAAAAACAAATCTTCTGTAAGGCTAAAAATGTATTGTCATTGCTACTTTTTATTACTCATCTTTTTATTCAGGCCTCTCTTGTTCATATTCCAGTCTCTTATTCAAATCAGTGCATGGTTGCTAGGGGCATTTGGACCCTAGCAACCAGATTGCTGAAACTGGAGAGCTGCTTAATAAAAAGTCAAATAACTCAAAAACCACAAATAATAAAAAATGAAAACCAATTGCAAATTGGTTAAATTGTCTCAGAATATCACTCTCTACGTCATACTAAACGTTAATTTAAAGGTGAACAACTGCTTTGATGACGGACAAGTTGGATAGAATGACTGGTTTAGCTAGAATATAAAGCAAGCAATTTAGGGCATGTGCATGATGGGCTTCTGTAGTCACATTGGGGATCTGTGAGCGGAGTTGGTTAAAAGTTCTGTTTATTCTGACGTCTGCAAATGAAACCCCCGTTGGTGCAGTCAGGCACAGGGCACCTCTAGAACAGTTAATTACTCGTAATTTATCCTTTAATAGCCGAGGATTAAACGGCACAGAGCTGATTTAATTACTAATGGGGGAAAAAAAGGCACTTGAGAGATCCTTGATTATGGCTGCTGCCGGGATCGCTGCTCTTTGAGACGCCTAAAAGGGAACAAATTGCAGTTTTGCAGAACATTCCTGGATAAGACGGGGTTAATAGAGTGCATGGAGGAGGGGGGCAGATACACGGCTGCTGCATATGGTGCTGAGTTTTGTTTACAATCCATTTGATATAAGGCTGTGAGATAGGGGGATGCATGGAAAGAGCAAAGACCTTTTTTAAGGGAGCTAGCACACGGGCATATTCGGGGAGATTTAGTCTCTTGGTGACTAATCGCCTCTTCTACGGGGTGACAATCTCCCCAAACTGCCTTCCACCCGCTATAATGATATAACGCCAGCGCCAATGCACTCGCAGCACTTCAATTTCAGAAGTTGCCTCACGAGGTAACTTCTGGCGACTTCGGAAATCGAAGCGCTGCGAGTGCATTGGCGCTGGCATTTTCTCATAGCGGGGGGAAAGGCAGTTCGGGGAGATTGTGGCCCCGCAGAAGAGGCGATTAGTCGCCAGGCGACTAAATCTCGCCGCATCTGCCCGTGTGCTACAGCCCTAAAGAAGGTTATCACTGGGGGGGGGGAGGAAAAAGCTGTCAGTCTTTGCTTCCTGCTTGTTAAAGAGAAAGGAAACCTCCACTTGTTCTCATTGTTAGAGAAAGAAAGAGGCTCGAGGAAGAGAGAGCTCCACAAATGAACTTCAGTCTTTAACGTCGCACTGTAAGTAAATGAAAAGCTTTGGGCAGTGACACTGCTGTCTGACACCCACGATCAGCCGCACCCAGGGCAGTCACCCCTATTCCCAAACATTTCAATTACTGTTACACCCCCTGGGAGAACACCCAACCTAGAGTCCTGCGCGCAACCAATTTCTAAGGCCCGCAACCCGTCAACCACCATCAAACCGGAAGTGATGTTGCTGCAAAGCGGAAGCGACTTCATCAAAAGTGCCCAGTAGCCAAGAGGGAGAGGGGCCGAATCGCGCCGTGTGAAGTAAGAGAGCTGGGCCTGAAGTCAGGTGGGAGTGGGAGACGTGTGGAGAGAACTGCAGCAGGAAGAGACCCGTGACCCACAGACCAGCGACCCCGCAGACCCACATCTATACCGGCACCTGAAAAGCCTACCCTCATACCCGCGGTATCCGACCCGCTGCAGGACTCTTAACCCAACCCCTGCTAGGGATGCTGGGAGTTCTTACACGGGGTGTAACGAGCAGAGATTAGTGATGTGGGGTCTGACCTATGAGTTTACTGGCAATTGGGCTGCTTTGAGTTTACATTTGGGTGACAGTTGTGAAGATTCCCTGTCTTGGAACCAGAGTTCACGTAAAAAAGTAGTAGGTTAGGGTCCGGTACGGGTTCAGTTTTTGGCAGAGATGTTTTTGGCTGGAATAGGGGTTAGTTGTTGCTGCATATAGTAGAGCTGTGCACTACAGAAAGTATAATGGTTGGCTGTGCCTGTTATAGTAGGACAGCAGTAACACCGGCATTAACTTGGGCTCCCCCCTTGCAGGAATATGGAATTACAAGACACCTACTGGAGTTGGAGCGAGTTCTTACAGGCCCCGTGCACTAACACTCTGTGCTACACAACCTGTACTTTATTAATGACTTACAGGACAAGGAAAGTCATAATCACTGGATGCTGCCAACTTTATTTATTTAGATTTTATCTGCCCCTGGGATACTTATTCTGGGAGTATTGCTCCTCCATCTTTGCTCATTCACCCAATGATTCCTTTTAGCTACCCCGCTGCTCCTCTGCATGCCTTGTGTAAGTCCGGCCAGTTGGCACTATACAGCATGTGCAGGAATCATTGGGAAATTATGTATTTATTTCAGGCTGGTGCGGAGAGTTTTTCTAACTTGATGTTGTTCACCTTTAAATAAAGTTTTAGTATGGTGTAGAGAATTGTCTGAGACAATTTGCAATTGGTTTAAATTTTTTATTATTTGTGTTTTCTGAGCTATTTAGCCTTTTATTCAGCAGCTCTCCGGTTTGCTATTTCAGCAATCTGGTTGCTTGTGTCCAAATTCCCCTAGCAACCATGCACTGATTTCAATAACAGTCTGGAATATGAATAGGAGAGGGTCTGAATAGAAAGAGGAGTAATAAAAAGTAGCACTAACAATAAATGTGTAGCCTTATAGAGCATTTGTTTTTAGACCCCTATTTGAAAGCTGGAAAGTGTCAGAAGATAAAGGCAAATAAATGAAAAAAAAAAAACCTATAAAAATAAATAAGGCCAATTGAAAAGTTGTTTAGACTTAGCCATACTAACTTTGCGTTCCTCCAGCTGTTGAACTACAAGTCTCTGCATCGCGTGTGTGTTAGTGTAACAATGCCAGCGTAACTAGGCCGGGTTCCAGGCTTTTCAGGCAGTTCCTTCCAGATCCTGCGCTGGATACAATGTATTCCGTTTATGCCTCAGAGCCTTATCTTTTTGGCTCGGAGTTAGCGGCAACTGTTCTCCCAAATGGAAAGCCTGTTTCTCAGATGGTTCCTTTGTCTCCCATTGGCTGAAGTGCAGCAGCTGTAGGAGGGAATGGGAGTGAAGTGCTCCGCAGCTCCGCAAGATGCATCAAGGTGCTCAGTGCAGAGCAATCCATTCCGTATGGGCTGCGCCGTGCATTCTGCCCTTTCTTTGCAGTAAGTTAATAATACATTGGAGTGCGGGTGATGGGAGCCCGGGCAGGGGGGCTGCGCACTGACAAGCAATCACCCGTCTGCTTCCACTTGGATAAATACAGATTTTTTTTTTTTCTTCTCTCTTAATTCTTTGGAGAGAATAAGAGGCAATTTCAGTCTTGCTCTTTAGAAACCCTTGGAAGCATTAATAGCTTGAGCTGAATGAATGGAAGAATGTTGTTGTGTGCATAAGCCCCGCTGCAGGCTACATCAAGTTCTATCTTGCCTGCCGCACCTTCTCTGAGCTGGAGAGATCCTACAGGAAAGGCAACCAGGCTCATTGCCACGCTCCTGCACTGGGCCAGCGCCAATGGATTCCCACTAAAGCTCCAGGTAACAAGATTTGCCAATGGCACTTCTATGGGGAGGGCTCCTTTAACCCCTTTTGTGTTGGATGGAGATCCTGGACTTACGGGTTGGGGATACTTGTCCGGGCCCCTAGCATCTGTTGGGTGGGGGTATTGCCCCCCTCTTCAAGCCGCCTTATTCCGTTGGGAGCTGAAAGGGTTAAAGCAATGGTATTTGGGAATGCGGAATTCTATAAAGAGCATTTTTATTTCCTTGTGTTGCCATGGCCGACTTATTAAAGAAAATTCGGCGATTCGTTTACACTTTGTGATCGGCGCATCCTCTTCACTTGGTTTTATTATTAGATTTAATAAAGCCGGACTCTGTGCTGCTCACTGCTAGGCACTAGTGGCTACAAGATGCTGGGAGTTGTAGTTAAGCTGTAGGGCCCCGGGTTTGCTAATTGTGCCTGGGGCGTATGTCGCAGGGAGATCAGGAGACCCTACTTGTAGCTGCTTAACAATGGCTGGAATTGCTGAAGAGCAAGTAGAGGATTTGGGCAATGGAGCACGGGGAAGATTTGTCTGCCGGGTTTGTTTGGATATATATGATGGAGATGATGAATGGTAGATAGGCGCTTTTTTTCATTTGTATTTATTCATTTTATCACGCTGCAGGATTTAGGGATTCAAAAAGACCCCCTCCCCCTGCCGAGTAATTTATTCTGAACAAATGGCCAGAGCCAAGTGAATGGCATCTGAAACCCACTGTTAGTGGTGCCTCATATACGGATGTATTTATTCACGTGGACTGTTAAGATTGTAAGCTCTTTAGGCCAGGGCTTTTCTTTACCTCTTATATTGGTTTGATTTTTGTATGTAATCTGCAGAATATGTTGGTGCTTTAAAAACATATATATTATAACAATTTTGGAAATGCTGTATGCACAAATGTGACTGTTGTGGGCTTGGTCCTTTGTTTTGATTGGCGGCACATAGATTATTGGAGTCGTCCAGATCCCAGAGGTGCCACTAACATGGTGGTAGTTGTAGTTAATCTAGGGGCATTGGGTTAGACCAGTGATCCCCCAACCAGTGGCTCGTGAGTAACATGTTGCTCTCCGATCCTTTGGATGTTGCTCTCAGCGGTCACAATGAAGGTGCTTATGTTTGAATTCCAGGCTTGGAAGGCAAGTTTGGTTGAATAAAAAAGGTGTACTGCCAAATAGAGCCACCTATAGGCTGTCCGTTCAGACAGGGGCAATCAAATAGCCAATCAAAGCCCGTATTTGGTACCCCAGAACTCTTTTTATGCTTGTGTTGCTTTTTTTTACATTTTTTTTACAAAAAGGTTGGGGATCCCTGGGTTAGACATTCCTCCTGTAGGTGTTTGGTAGTGACCAGCAGCAGCAGTGCAATGCCATATTAATTTATTAGAGAGCGGGGCCTGTGTGCCTAATTGCAATGGGTGCTAATGAAAGCCTAGCGTGTGCTTGATATGTGCTTGATATGTGCAAGGCTGAATGCAGAGTCAGCAGTGAAGCCCAAATTCAAGGATTTTTATGTGCATCAGCCCTGTCCAATCATGGCTTCACCCATCTCTTTTGCTCACGGTGTTGGTGCTTTCCCTGCGTTTAACCCCCATGTTGCCCATCCTTTTGCACGTGTCAGGGTTAAACTGGATATTAACATAATAGGATATATGCCGTGTTCAGGCTGCCGGAAGGTTTCTCTATACAGCAGCTTACCCCTGGGAGTCTTACACCCACATGCACCACTCTCTTTGCTAAGTGCCATTTTCAGGCCCTTTTTGCTCTTTGAGTGCAAAAAAAAATGAATTAATAAATATATATATATATTGCTATCTATGTGTCACTAGCCGCCTGCTTCCCCATGCCATGCTGGTAAATTGGTTTCCTTGTTCCTTTCAAAAGTGGGGGCTGTAAATCTTTTCCAGAAATGAAAGAAATGACAGCTGGGGGGGCTCGAGTGCACTTTTACAGATCAGGGGAGATTAGTGACTGGGGCTGGTTTTGTGAATGAGCCAGATCATTTACAGATTCATTGACCAGCTTTGCTCTTGGACCCACCCAGTTCAGCTGTCTGGAATTAGCATGTTCTTCAACCGGCTCATTTCCTGAGAACTTCCCATAATAGCTTCTTTTTTATACATTTATACTCATTTGTCTCAATAGGAAATGGTCTGTCCGTGGCAGGTGCTTCTAGCAGTATATAGAAGGCTTTCAGCTGCATAGAACTACAACTCTCGGCACTCCCAGGGATCCTTGGAGTTTTGTAAATGGCAGGCATTGGATATAGTAATTGTCTTTCTGTATCCAGATGAAGGCTGGTAACCTGCTAGAGAAATACAACTGTAACGTGTTGCACATTTAGCAATTTTGGCTACTTGTTGCTTTGCATCAAAGTACCTTAATTTGCACCCCACCTCTCATTGGTGCCTATGAGCAATGCAGCACAGATGGTCCTAAAATGTGCCAGTATTTTTGGAGACACTCATTAAGGGGTATCCCAGGCAACCCTGGTTATTCAGTGGTGGCAGTTAGTCTGAGCTGGACAGATTCATCCGGTTACTTGGCAGTGCAGATTTGCACCCAGAGCATTCCCACTATAGGAGCAAGTAATAGGGGCTCACCACACTTACCCCACCCAGTAGTACAACGTATTATAATCAGCATGTAACTAAAACTAGTTGCATGGCATAAAGCTGCTCTGTGTGACCAGCTTGCCCATGTACCTGTGGTCACCTAATGCTCTCTCTGTGATATAACCCTAAGGCCTATGGTGCACACATGAGTTTGGGTATTTTGCCCATTGCAGTCTTTTCTAATGGGCAAATCACACTAAGGGACCTGCCATAGACTGAGCTTTGTGTCTTAAGTGTCTCAGGGTTAACCGCTCCCTGGCGGCTCGTCCATGGAGTCCCGCTCCCTGGCGGCTCGTCCATGGAGTCCCGCTCCCTGGCGGCTCGTCCATGGAGTCCCGCTCCCTGGCGGCTCGTCCATGGAGTCCCGCTCCCTGGCCATGCTCTCTGGTGGCTTGCTCATATAGTCTTAGGATAACTGAGCATTTTGGCTTCATGCCTATGAGTTACTAAAGGACATATCTGGGGTAGATATCAGCCTATTTCTCTACTACCATATTATTATTCCTTCCTTTATTTCTGTCTTTTTATTTAAATGCCCCAAGTTCTATGTTAGGCCAACATGTAGGACCTGTGCTGAATTGATGAATACCTATCCATTCCACATAGTTATATCTCTCAATACAGGCTAAGATAAAGAGAATGCGATGGGAGAGCTGCATCTAAACCTACATTAAGGTGGCCATGTCCCTACTGATAGAGAGAGAGAGAGCTCTTGCACATCCGTAATATGCTGTAAATGTTCCAGCCTTAATTAGAGCTGTTAATGTCCTGGAGAAGGATTGGTCAAACAAGAAGGAACCAACATGAGTGGTCTGAAGCTGGCCATTTGGTTGGTGCCCTCTCCAAACGAGCATATCTTTAATCGAGCTGAACTTTCCACTGAAACGCCTACCTAGGACCAACGATCTGATCACTATGGGAAGAATACAGGTGGTTGGAGCAAGGACCAATCGATGCAGTCATCTATCTGACTGGATTTTCTTCCAGATATCGGTCAGGGAAGCCCACCGGAGGGCCCGTACACGGGCCAATAAGCTACTAACTAGGTCTCTCGACCACTGTTGGGCCTCCTATACATATCCTAAAAACCAGGAGGAGACCTGAATGACAAATGAAAGACCTGTAGGATTCTCCTTCACCTTTGGACTAGTATCCATGCCCAGGACAAAGGCAGTAAATAACATTGGAGGAGGGTTGGCCAAACAGGGTCAAAATCAGCATCATGTGACAGACGGATGTCATTAATGTCACTGGCATTTTGGCCATCATTGGACCCAACTGTCAGTACCAGAGTCACTTGCCTTTGTTATACAATCTCCATTCTCTGGGGTGTGCCGAGGTTTGATTATACCAGGAGAATTTCATGTCGGATTTCTTTCATTTAGCATCACGTCTGTATTCTTGTTTCTTGTTTATCAAATCCCCGGGTGTCGTGTTACTAAGGGCTCAGCAGAGCTACAATGTTGAAAAGCCAAGTTCCTTCGCCAACGCAGTTCAATCTTTGATTGCCATGGATATTATAATCTAGAATGCCAATCTCAAGATTGTCAAAGTCAATGTGAAAACAGCTTTTTTTAAGTGGGATAGTGGATTTTGTAGCAATACGTCTATTTGTGACTTCCAGATTTTGTTGATGTATATAATCATGTGTGGTACCGGGATTTCTGTTCTACAGCAATCTGGTTGCTAGGTTACGTAGTGCCTACACGCAGTTCTTATATCCTGAAGAGCATAGAATATAAAGGCAGGGGCCTCTTAACAAGCCCCACATATTCTCTATCCAGTTCCCTGCAGAAAGAATGGGAGTGAATGGTTTGTTGGGAGTAGCAGCTTCATCTATCCGTCCAACGTTGATTCTAGACATGTAGGGGGTAGACAAGAGCGCAAGCCTAGTACAGGAATTGTTTCTTGGAAACTGAAGAGGAACATTGTTGAGATTGATTGTTTCGCAGTGTTCTTGAGATATATAGATATATATTAATGGAGAACTAAAACCTTAGAAATGCTGTATTTGATTTCCTTTACCAGCTTATTTGTTCAGCCTCACTATACAAGTAATGATCCTGGCCTTCAAAATTGTCCGTAGAAGCTCCCCATCTTGGAACTTGTTTGGCAGCCTTTATGTGTGCCAGTGGCACTGCACATGCTCAGTGTGCTCTGGGCTGCTGTTGAGAAGGGGTCATCCGGAAACAGCAGAAAAGGAAGATGGGAGAAATACGGGGGGCATCGTCAGGGGCACAGATCTTTACTGCTAAATGGCCACGATGGCCTCCAGTCTGCACACCAGTGGGAGAGAGTCTAGAGAAGCTCTTCCAAAAGTGGTGGCACCGGCAAGCTCAGCAGATATGTCCTATATCCAGCAGGATTGCTATTACCAAACAAACTTCAACTCCCATGTTTATCCAGTGTGTGTATACAGGGGCAAGATCTATTATCCAGAAAACTCAGAATTATGGCCATCTCCTGTGGACCCGATTTTAATAATTCCCATTTTTTTAAACTGATTTGTCTTTTCTCTGTAATAATACAGCAGTACCTTGTACTTATCCAAACTAGGCTGCAAAAGTCCTTTTCGGTGGTAAAACAATCCTATTGGGTTTAATTAATACTTAAATGCTTTTTAGTCAACATAAAGTCTGGGGATCCAAATTACGGAACAATCCCTTTATCCGGAAAAGCACAGGTCCCGAGCATTCCAGATGATAGATCCTATACCTGTATATATTAGTGTAACATGTGTGTAGCGTTCTATAAAAGCACTTTTCACACTTGCACTCTAATTGCACTTGGCTAATTTTGACTTGCAGTACAGGCATGGAATCTGTTAACCTGGAAACCCGTTATCCAGAAAGCTCTGAATTACGGAAAGGGCGTCTCACATTTTATCCAAATTTTTATAAATGATTTCCCTTTTCTCTGTAATAATAAAACAGTAACTTGTACTTGATCTCAACTAAGATATAATGAAACTTACTGGAAGCAAAACCAGCCTATTGGGTTTATTTAATGTTTACATGATTTTCTAGTAGATTTAAGGTATGAAGATACAAATCGCAGAAAGATCCATTATCCAGAAAACCCCGGGTTCCAAGAATTCATTTTGCCTGGTCATGTGCTTTCAGAAAGAGCCAGCACTTTAGGATGGAACTGCTTTCTGGCAGGCTGTTGTTTCTCCTACTCAATGTAACTGAATGTGTCTCAGTGGGACCTGGATTTTACTATTGAGTGCTGTTCTTATATCTACCAGGCAGCTGTTATCTTGTGTTAGGGAGCTGCTATCTGGTTACCTTCCCATTGTTCTGTTGTTAGGCTGCTGGGGGGGGGAGAGGAGGGGGTAATATCACTCCAACTTGCAGTAAAGAGTGACTGAAGTTTATTAGAGCACTAATAAACTGACAATATGTCGGATTTCAAAATGAAATATAAAAAAATCTGTTTGCTCTTTTGAGAAATGGATTTCAGTACAGGATTCTGCTGGAGCAGAACTATTAATAGATGTGTTTTGAATTTTTGTTTTTTCCATAACAGTATCCCTTTAAAGGGCCGGAGTATGATAAATCTCGACAATCCAATTTTTTTAAAAAAACTCGAATCGAGTTTGGATAACTCCTTAGTCGAATTTGACAGTTTTAACCATAACAAAAAATCAAATATATATTCCTACCTTTTAATATTCTATTTCCAGTCATTATGTCATTTTAATGTGACACCTGTATTTCCCCCCGCACACTCACACACGCGGGGCTCTGCAATATAAATACACCCGCTTGTGCACATTATAATTATACAGTACACACAAACCGGTGTATAAAAGGATTAGTCACGACTTTTCTCATATGGGTGTTATTATTCCCCCCCCTTCAGTTGTTTTAACGTTTGCTTATCTGCGAGCTCGACTGTTGCAAAAGTGACAAACCCATCGGCGCTCTCCGTTCTTATGTAACATCAATCTCTCGTTTCAGAGCACCGAGCAGGTCGCTGCCTTCCGTCGCAGTCCGCATGAAATGAATTCTCCCGACTCCTGCCTGACTCCGTCCGAATTCACGGGGCCGCAGCTCGCCACCATGAGACAACTTACAGATGCCGATAAACTGCGCAAGGTCATCTGCGAGCTCCTGGAGACGGAACGCACATACGTTAAGGTATTTATATATAGATGTCTCATTGGGACAGGGGCTCTTGTGATTGCTAGGTTGCCTTGCAGATCTTTCCCTAATTCTCTTTCTATATCCGTATAGGATTTAAACTGTCTCATGGAACGGTATCTGAAACCTCTGCAGAAAGAGACATTTCTCACCCAGGACGAGGTAACAATCATTTCTGCTCTCTCATCCCAAAGCCTTTGTCATAATAGCCGAAAACCCACATGCCTGTTAACCCTGTGTTCCCCACAGCCGCTTGCTTAGAGTTCCGGACAAGGCAGGAGCCAATACACTCGGCACCGCCAATCCGATCTTTCATGGGGCTTAATTAAAAGAGCAGTAAATGTATTTTCACTAAATTGGCTTTGACAGTCGGCCAAGTCGGCAGCTTCTGTTTATTTTAGCATTGCAATTAAAAATCAAAAGAGCATTTTATGGAGGGATCCGAGTGGGGAGTAATTGGTTAATGTAAAGAGAAAAGCGAATATAGGGAGAAATCGGTGAATCCTTTGGGCGTTCTACTATAAAACCGCTTAACAGATATATTTGTATCTTTTATCATTTGTTTGTAGCTCGACGTGCTCTTTGGGAATCTATTGGAGATGGTAGAATTTCAGGTCGAATTCCTTAAAACTCTTGAAGATGGGGTGAGACTTGTACCGGACCTGGAAAAGCTGGAAAAAGTTGAACAATTCAAGGTATCGAAGAGAAGTTTCTCTGTTTTGTAGATTAAAGTGGCTTTTCCTTTGTGCTGTGACACCGAGGGGAATCTGTTGGAGGGAATTAAGCACAGCTTATTACACTCCTACTCCTGAGTATTGATTCTGTATAAGACTGCAGCTCATTGCAGCTTGGGTGCTAAGCATTTCTTTCATGTCTCGCTGCCCTTTGAGTGGAAGAGACAGATCACTTCATGCTGCAGTAAAAATGCATCGGGCCTGGGCTTTTTATTGGCAGCAATCACACTCTCCACTAAAGGGGTTGTTCACCGTTGAGCTAACTTTTAGTATGTTGTAGAGAGTGATATTCTGAGACAATTTGCAATAGGTTTTCATTTTTGAATATTTGCTCATCTGTGCGTGTATGCGGTCCTGCAATCCGACCGCCCGTATCGGATGCTTTATGATCCGATCGTTGGGCCAAATGAGCAGATCTCTACGTCTATGGCCACCTTTAGAAGAAAAATGAATGAATGAATAATTAAATTGTAAAAAATAAATAATGAAAACCACTTGAAAAGTTGCTTAGAAATGCCCATTCTACAACATACTAAAAGTTTGTTAAAGGTGAACCATCCCTTTAATGTGTTTACTGGGGTGTGTTGGGAAAACATGGAGACAGGCTGCAGCAGAGACCATTATTATTATTATTATTATTCTGGTTTATTTATATATAGTGAATTTATTCTGAAGTGTTCCCTATCCTATTGGTTTATATGTATTTATGTTTGGTGGCCGAGGCCCTTTACAATGACGTTGCTTATAAAGTTGGAATATTATTTATTTCTGGAACTGGCCCCTCCTGTCTTGCCCATCATGAGAAGCCCAACTTGCCCTAAACCTCCAGTATCTCCAACAATATTTATAGAGCTCTACTCTCCAGTGAAACAATAAGGTCCTGAATATCTATTTTGCTTTGCAGAAAGTCTTATTTTCCCTGGGTGGATCCTTTCTCTATTACGCCGACCGGTTCAAGCTGTACAGTGCCTTCTGCGCCAGTCATACAAAGGTCCCAAAAGTGTTAGTCAAAGGTAAGAAAAGGCTTGTACAGGGATGGGACCTGTTATCCAGAATGCTTGGATCCTGGGGTTTTCCAGATAACGGATGTTTTTGTAATTTTCGATCTTTATAGTCTACTAGAAAATCATTTAAACAAGAAATAAACCCAATGGGCTGGTTTTGCTTCCAATAAGGATTAATTATATCTTAGTTGGGATCAAGTACAAGGAACCGTTTTATTATTACAGAGAAAAAGTAGGTAATTTTTAAAAATCTGGATTACTTGGATACAATTGAGTCTATGGTAGACTGCCTTTCTGTAATTTGGAGCTTTCTACAAAGTGGATGTTTCCGTAATTTGGATTCTCATACCTTTTGTCTACTAGAAAATCATTTAAACATTAAATAAACCCAATAGGTTGGGCTTGATTCCAATAAGGATGAATTATATCTTGGTTTGGATCAAGTACAAGCTACTGTTTTATTATTACAGAGAAAAAGGAAAAAATCTGGATTATGTGGATAAATTGAAGTCCATGGTTACCAACCTGTAATTCGGAGCTTTCTAGATAACGAGTTTCCGGGTAATGGATCCCATACCTGTACTAGAGTTCTAGCTGTGGCTCATCACTTGTGTTGCCAGAAAGAACAAGAATGTGGATTAGTGGGGTATATTGTTTTTCTTGATTTTATACCTTGGTGGGTAATTTTGAAACAGTTTCCAGCCCATTGTATTGTGTAGTGACATATTGGCCGTACCTGTGAGGTTTGGGATCAATTGCAGGAAGCCAGGGCTCAGCGGATAGAAATAAAATGTGCCAGACGTCTATTAACAGCTTCAGGAAAGCAGTCGCTCCTGCTGTGCTAAGTGTCGGGGCACATCCGGCGGGGGGGGGGGGGGGGGGGGGGGTTGCTGCAAGTAGAAACTACTCTCTATCTCTGCAGAGAGAAGCCCATAAGATGTAAACACAGTATAAACATGACTGAGGATCAATGGGATCATTCATGCGGGTTCTTTTTCTACCTTGAATATATTTTTGCCAAGAGTAATAAGGCTAATAGACTCTAGAGTGCATCGCTAATACATGCGGCATTATAAATGCCAATCCCAGGGGAAGGAAATGGTAATCGTTGATGAGACCCTTTTTCTCTTGCAGCCAAGACCGACTCTAACTTCAAAGCGTTCCTTGATGCTCAGAATCCCAAGCAGCAGCATTCGTCCACGCTGGAGTCCTACCTGATTAAGCCAATCCAGCGCATCCTCAAATACCCTCTGCTGCTCAAAGAACTCTTTTCCCTGACCGACGCTGAAAGTGAAGAACATTATCATCTTGATGGTGAGCCACAAATGTCCCATCAAATATACACTGCCTGGGGTTGTGTGTAAATAATGTCCGGGGATGAGATTTTTCATACAAAAACCTGTATCCAGCTCCAAAAACTGGCCAAAGTTGTCTTCATTCTCACCTATTATTCTTGTGTAGTCTTCTTAGTTATTGCTCCGAACATTTGTGTAATTTAAGGGTTCGTTGCTGAATCATGGCTAGGATAGATTAGGAAGTTTATAAAAAGAGGGGCATTCAGTGTCAAGTACAGTAAATGTTGGGGGTTAACATACCCAAATAGAAGGGGGGTGCAGGTGCTCAAACCCCAGGCCTTCAGCTCAGGGAGGCAAACAATGCAAATAGATAATGAAGGGCTGCCATATACCGGACCACACTTTGTAGATTGATGCAGTAAAAAAGTATTTATTTTAGCAAAAAACATCACAGCAAAAGCCTTGCGCGTTTCATGCCTTAGGGGCACTTAGTCATAGGCCTATGATTAAGTGCCCCTAAGGCATGAAAAGCGTAAGGCTTTTTTTACTGCATCAATCTACAGAGTGTGCCCAGCCCTTCATTATTTGCATAGGATAGATTAGGGCACAAATTGCTTAAATGAGTAGAACGTGGGGAAATTAGACTGAGCACATGGCCCGGCTGCAGGTTCCTTCAGTACAACTGGCTGCTACAAACAATCTAATGCTGTTTGTTTTTTTAAAAAAAAATAACCCTAATCTTTGAAAAAAAATTCAATCTCAGGTGACCAATAAGCTACATTCTGTATTGCCATACTTGTAGGTGGACACCAATTAAATGGGTGGCAGTACTTACTGTTGGAAAACCCACAGAGTAGATTGCATGCACTTGATGGAGATGGATTTATCATGGGTTCTTGGAGAGGTTTCATCTTAACCTTGTCCAGTAATTATAACCTTATGTATTAATTCTGTTACTGCCCCCCCCTCTCCCAATCATGGTTGTCAATCCTCGTGATCTTTGCCCAAGGACTACAAACGACCCACCGTGTGTTTTTCAATTCCGTGCGTCTAATAACCTCAAGGTCATGTGCCGGGGATGTGCCTAATTACTCCATCCCTTAGACCCACAGAGATTTCATGCGCTCACAAAGGAGAGACATTCCACCTTCTTAGCATTCATGTTTATTGATGACCACTTCATGCCGTCATAGCTGGCAGAATGTGGTTGGAATCGCTGCAGTTTTATGGAGAAAGAATGTGACCTTGATATAAAGGCAATTTGGAACATTTAGGATTCATAACAAACAGAATGTGGGTTAGATGATATTTACCGCTCCCCCACACACACACCAGAGGAGCTTCAACTGTGGTTATGCCAAATTATACTTTTTTTTTTTTTTGCAGAATTTTAATTCTTTGTTTCTTTAATATTTCCCCAGTGGCAATCAAAACCATGAACAAAGTGGCCAGCCACATAAATGAGATGCAGAAAATCCACGAGGAATACGGAGCGGTGTTTGATCAGCTCATAGCGGAACAGAGCGGGGAAGTAAAAGAGGTAAATAACTGCTAGATTTGTCCATTTTAAAGGGGAACTATCACAAAAATTCAAATGTAATAATAGCTTCAGCATACTGAAATACGAAACTTTCTGAATACAATCAATTAAATATTCTGTTTCTGAAATAATCAAGTTTATCTTCACTATTCCTCTCTCAGCATCCGTTTCTCTTCATTCTCTCTTCATGCAGCAGTTGGGTGTCAGTTGAATGATCCAATATATCTTATAGGGGAGACTCCTTTTACCTAGAAGATGTATTAGAGCTCACTCTATTAAAATCACCAGACATCATGTCTCTCTACATGCAGGATTTGTGCAAAAGGCAGTTATTTTGTTTGTACTGGAATCAGTTATTTGAGTGAGCTCTAATTCATCTGCTAGGAAAGGGAGCCCCCCTATAAGATATATTGGATCATTCATCTGGCACCCAACTGCTGTATGAAGAGAACCAGATGCTGAGAAAGGAATAGTGAAGATAAACAATGCAGAATTTTTAATTGATTGTATTTAGAAAGTTTCTTACTTCGGTATGAGGAAGCTTACGTTAAATTTTCATTTTCGCAATAGTTCTCCTTTAAGGTCGAGAATATACAAATGGGAATTTGTCCAGACTCAAGGCAAAACCTTATGTTGGCCACAAATCTGGTTACTGATAAACTATCCACTGGTGCCTGGGTCAGTTTAATTTCCGCTCCACTGGTGGTCAAATTACTCTGATCAGAGGGGGGAATAATCTGTTTGATTGCTGCGCAGAAGAGCAGCCTGATGACCCCATGGAGGTTATTATTAAACTTGCTTTTCCCTTTAAACCTGCTGGGAGACTGCAAACCAGAATCAGTGTTCAGAATCAAGCAGCGGGGCAGCTCCTATGGCGCATATATATATATATATATATATATATATATATATATATATATATATATATATATATATATATATATATACAGCGCCAGAGCGATTACTTTTGTATATCAACATTACCACTTTATTTAAATCCTTTGAATGTTTGGGGAACCGATCACTATGTTCGTAATATAAAAGATGAGATAGGGGTTAATATTTACAGACTGGGAGCCCTGGGTTTTTGTGCTATAAATGTACAACCCTGTTGTCCTTAGCAAGGATTTTTTTCTTTTTTATAACAGAGGGGATTGAATGAAAAGGCTGTAATTTGTGTGTCAGAGCTTTACTGATTGCGGCTGCCTTTGTTCTCATGCAGGTGGCAGACTTGTCCATGGGAGACCTGCTGTTACACAACTCAGTCATTTGGCTTAATCCACCTGCATCCTTGGGAAAGTGGAAAAAGGACCCCGAACTGGAAACATTTGGTAGGTTAACAAGCTAATTTCCCTTTAATCCGCCCATCCCGACTGGGACTGGTAATGGCTGCTTTATTAGCGTTCTGCACTCTCGGGCTTTTATGCTTCTGCTCCTCTGTGTAGCGATTGGCCGTGCTGAAAGAGAAATCCCAATTTATAGTCTCACTGGTGAATTAAAGGATAAGTAAACCTTTAAAATAAGTGTGAAATTGACGAGGGTCAATTCGAAGCACTTTTGTAATTTACATTCATTATTTATTTTTCTTTAATTCCAAGATATTAAGTGATACGTGTACTGTTAATATAAATGAATTGTATTACAACAGCACCACCTGCTGACAACGTCCTTGACTACTTGCTGGTCAGAATGGTGGGGAACTGACGCTGTTGTAACAATTCATTAATGTTAACAGGGCACGTATCCCTTAATATGTTGGGATAAAAACAAAATAAATAATGAATGTACACTGCAAAATTTCTTAGAATAGCACCCTCGTTAATTTTACATTCACTTAATTTAAAGGTTTACTTATCCTTTAATGATTCAACATCAGGACTAACTTTAAAATGCCAATTTCCCTTTAGTAGGCAAATGTAACTGGATTCAGTTAACCCCAGGGTTTCAGCCGAGGTACAAAGCCTGATAATAGCAGTCTAACAAATGCAAATATGTCAGAAACCACTGAAAACTGATTATTTTATACCTTAGTTATCCTTTAATCTTAAAAAAGAAAGAGGGGCCTTCCACCCAGCCCTCGTGCAATCTCCTATTCAATGACAGGGGCCCCTTGATAAAAAAAAAATGGCCTTTAAAGTCTCAAAAGGTCTCCGTGGTAAAAATAAATCGAGTGAAAGCCGGACATTGATGTGCAGCCCTGAAACGACTCTTAAGGGTCAGGCCAGACGGGGCGTTTTGGGGAGATTTGGTCGCCTGGCGCCTAATCGCCTCATTTTTGCGGCGACCAATCTCCCCAAACATCTTCCCTCACTCTGCGCCGGCTAAAGTGAAAAAAAACGCCGGCGCTAATCACACACGGCGATTCATTTCACGAAGTTGCCTCAAGAGAAAACTTCAAGCGACTTTGGAAAACGAATTGCCGTGTGTGATTAGCGCTGGCGTTTTTTCATTTTAGCCGGCGCAGAGTGAGGGAAGGCGTTTGGGGAGATTGGTCGCCGCAAAAACGAGACATTAGTCGCCAGGCGACCAAATCCCCCCCAAACTGCCCAGTGTGGCCTGACCCTAAATAGAGCAAAAGGATGAAAATCTGCAGATGTGGGAGATATCATTGGGGATGTTTCGCAGCCTATCAGTAATTTAGATTTGAACAGTCACCTAAACAAAAGATTGGATTAGTTTACGGCACCTTTGCATGACAGGCCATTTTATTGACACCATTTTATTGACATTATGAATAGTGTCGAGCAATATAGTGTTACTGAACATGTATCCCTCTGATAATCATATACAGGTTTGGGACCTGTTATCCAGAATGCTAACGGGCCTTTCCGTAATTTGGATCTTTATATCTTTTAGTCACAAAACAAGGAAGTCAAATTATTTTTCCCTTCCGACCCCTAATTTGCAAATACAGGTATTGGATCCATTATCCGGAAACCCAATATCCAGAAAGCTCCGAATTACGGAATGGCCGTCTCCCATAGATTCCATTATAATGAAATAATCCGAATTTTTAAAAATGATTTCCCTTTTCTCTGTAATGATAAAACAGTCGCTTGTACTTGATCCCAACTAAGATATAATTAATCCTTATTGGAATCAAAATCGGCCTATTGGGTTTATTTAATGTTTACATGATTTTCTAGTAGACTTAAGGTATGTACATCCAAATTAAACAAACAAAACACCGGGAACCAAGCATTCTGGATAACAGGTCCCATACCTGTATGCACTGATGTAAAAGGGTTTCAGAGGATTTCTGACCATGGTGGCCTGAATGCTCTGTTCCATGAAACACAAATAAATACATGTTAATATGTATTTAAATAAAGGAGCATATAAATACATTGTCTAATAATGTTCTAGTATGAGTGACCCTCCCTTCTTTCGCTCCCCAGTCTTTAAGGCTGCCGTCGTGTTGGTTTACAAGGACAGCTCGAAGCAAAAGAAGAAGCTGGTAGGTCCTTGGCTTTTAGGCTGTTTGGTTGGTGGGTCAGGGTGTTTTCTATCTCTGCTCTTATTCTCACTCTCAAATGTTAATCCTAGGGTGGATCCCATCGAGCGTCCATGTTTGAAGATCGAGATCCGTTTCGCTTCCGTCACATGATTCCTACGGAGGCGTTGCAAGTTCGAGCCATGACCACTTCTGGTACAGCTTTTGGTTATTTGATTTAGTTTTTTTTTTTCTCCTTCACTCCCATATGTCACAGTATAGCAATGAAGCCGGTAATCCAATCAAGTGGATCTTATATCAATTAAGCTGGCCGTCCATACGAGTGGATCTTTCCCTCCCATACACCCACCTAAGTTGAGCGATATTGGGCTTAGATTGCTAGCTCTAGGGCCAACGTTCGAATAACAGGAGGATCAAACCTTCCCGATAGACATCTGTCCAATTCTTTGCCAGATACAGGTCAGGTGGGCCCGTTGGGAGGGCCCCATACACTGGCAGATAAGATGCCGAATTGGCAGCATAAATCTGCTTGTGTAGGGCCACCTTAAAGGAACGGTTAAACCAACTAATGAAAGTGTTAAAAAATAATGATAATATCATGTAGTGTTGCCCTGCACTGGTAAAACTGGTGTGTTTGCTTTAGAAACTCTACAATAGTTTATATAAAGAAGCTGCTGTGTAGCCATGGGGGCAGCCATTCAAGCACAGGATACACAGTAGATAACGGATAAGTACTACTATAGTTTATATAAACAAGCTGCTGTGTAGCCCTGAGGGCAGCCATTCAAGCACAGGATACACAGTAGATAACAGATAAATACTACTATAGTTTATATAAAGAAGCTGCTGTGTAGCCATGGGGGCAGCCATTCAAGCACAGGATACACAGTAGATAACAGATAAATACTACTATAGTTTATATAAAGAAGCTGCTGTGTAGCCATGGGGGCAGCCATTCAAGCACAGGATACACAGTAGATAACAGATAAGTACTACTATAGTTTATATAAACAAGCTGCTGTGTAGCCCTGAGGGCAGCCATTCAAGCACAGGATACACAGTAGATAACAGATAAATACTATAGTTTATATAAAGAAGCTGCTGTGTAGCCATGGGGGCAGCCATTCAAGCACAGGATACACAGTAGATAACAGATAAGTACTACTATAGTTTATATAAACAAGCTGCTGTGTAGCCATGGGAGCAGCCATTTAAGCACAGGATACATAGTAGATAACAGATAAGTACTACTATAGTTTATATAAACAAGCTGCTGTGTAGCCATGGGGGCAGCCATTCAAGCACAGGATACACCGTAGATAACAGATAAGTACTACTATAGTTTATATAAACAAGCTGCTGTGTAGCCATGGGGGCAGCCATTCAAGCACAGGATACACAGTAGATAACAGATAAGTACTACTATAGTTTATATAAACAAGCTGCTGTGTAGCCATGGGGGCAGCCATTCAAGCACAGGATACACAGTAGATAACAGATAAGTACTACTATAGTTCATATAAACAAGCTGCTGTGTAGCCATGGGGGCAGCCATTCAAGCACAGGATACACAGTAGATAACAGATAAGTACTACTATAGTTCATATAAACAAGCTGCTGTGTAGCCATGGGGGCATGTTATAATACCACTAGAAATAGCCAAAAAGGGCAGGTTAAGTTATATGACATCACTGAGGGCCTGGACAGCCAACAAGACTATCTCTCTATAGCAGGGACAAATCCCCTAAGGACTTTGGTTCCGAGGGAAACCTGACGTAGAAGTCCTGAATCCTGGCACTTCTTGATTACATGTTAAAATACATTTCTCCGCGCCATTACACTGTCTCCCCTTATTATATGCATTGCTCCAATCTGAATACTAATCTGTATCCTGCTCAGGCTCATCAGACATCATTATGTTTTCTGTCTCTCTCTGTTCAGATGCGGAAACCAACTCTGTCTGTGAGATTGTTCATGTGAAATCCGAGTCAGAGGGGAGACCAGAGAGAGCCTTCCACTTGTGCTGCAGGTAAGCTGACAGTTGTGTGCAGGGAAGAGCATAGCTGGCAGTTAAATCTGATTTTGATGATGCAGTGGTTTTGGTTCATCACCAGAATGTGTGTTTGTGGTCTATACCTTTAGACTTTTGTTCTGTCATTGACACCCTGCCAACCATTCAGTGGGTGTTGTCTTTATTCCTACATATGTACATATATGTCTGTAGCTGCTCAAACATGGTCTGTGTGTCTGTCCTTAGTGAGTGATTTAGCCAAACTCTTGTAAAGGCACCAGCACTAGTGATGTGCAGACTGGACCAATACCTGCGGTTCATTGGGTTTGGATTGAATTCCACACACTTTTTGCTGGTGGGTTTAGAATAGGGATGCACTGAATCCAGGATTCGATTCGATGCAGAATCCTTCTGGCCGGCTGAACCGAATCCTAATTTACATATGCAAATTAGGGGCGGGGAGGGAAATCACGTGACTTGTCACAAAACAAGGAAGTAAATGTTTTCGCCTTCCCACCCCTATTTTGCATATGCAAATTCAGATTTGGTTCAGTATTCGCCGAATCTTTCGCGAAGGATTCGGGGGTTCGGCCGAATCCAACATAGTGGATTTGATGCATCCCTAGTCCAGAAGGAGCTCTTCTAGAAATGGAGGTGCTGTGGGTTTGGAGAGGGAGGCTTATGGTGGGGTGCGGGTCTAATATTTGTCACACTTCGCTAATCAGCATCTCTTATGTAGGAGATACAGGCAGGGAGATGACCCCCCTCCCCAATCCGTATTATTATTATTGTGTCACTTGCTGACTCTTAAGGTGGCCATACACATTGAGACATCCCCAAACGAGCGGATCTCTCCCCGATATGCCAACATTGAAGTTGGTGATATCGGGCTGATCTGACCAACAAACAATCAAATCCGAATGGAGGTCAAACGGACGGTCAGATCAGAGGGCTGCATCAATGAAAATATGCGGCCGCGATCCGACAGAATTTTTTACCTTGTCTGCTCGGCATCTGGCCGACTTTCGGCCAGAGATCGATCGGGAAAGCCCGTCGGAGGGCTCTACACACGGCTTTTATCAGCCCGTGTATGGCCTTTAACTCCATGAGTTGCAATTCAGACCAAGTGGACACAATTAGATTTATGTTGGAATTTACCAAAAATGCTAAATTCTTATGTTGTCTCTCTCTTTGCCGTCAGTGACCCTGGGCGTAAGAAGGAGCTCCTGAGAGCCGTGCACTCCATTCTGCGGGATAAGCACCGGCGGCAGCTGCTGAAAACAGAAAGTCTACCCAACTCCCAGCAATACGTCCCGTTCGGAGGGAAGAGACTGTGCGCATTGAAAGGTGCCCGTCCCACCATGAACCGAGCAGGTAGAGCAGTGCGTGTGCTTCCTAGTACAGACTCCTCACAGGAAAGCTCAGAGCTGAGCCCTGTTCATAATGAACACGCATGACGTGTGCACTCACTAGAGACTCCTCACCTGTACTCGGATCAAGGAACGTTTCCTACAGAAGATAGACCCATGCACGGTGTATTTATTTATACTTTATTAAAGCCTATTGCACTTTCCTCTTTGCCTCTGGTATTGCGGATTCATTTGTCTCCACCCATAGGGAATATCATGCAAATTAGTCAACTCTGCTTGTGGTACTGAAGGCAGTGGATGTGTCAGGCTCAGTCTGATCCGACTTCATGTCTGGTGGTGCCACCGATCTGGAAATGAGTCAGTGCATCGGGCCACACACGGGCTGAATAACAAACATATAGTTAGTTATCATGGCTGTAACAATATCAGGGATTAGTAACCCATAGGCACCAGATAATTAGCTTCAAATGGGTTTCCAGTAAATGCAACGTGCTAATTAGTTATAGGTTATTGGATATAATGCAGATTTGTTACATTACCCCAACAATGTTTTGGGTGCCTCCTATGAGCAAAAGTGCTGCACTGCAAGATCATGTTCATTGGATCTATAGTTCTACATACATACACACATACACACATACACACATACACACATACACACATACACACATACACACATACACACATACACACATACACACATACACACATACACACATACACACATACACACATACACACATACACACATACACACACACACACACACACATACACACACACACACACACATACACACACACATACACACACACATACATACACACACACATACACACACACACACACACACATACACACATTTTACAGACAAGTTTCTCTTTGGGATACAATAGTTTGGATATGTAGGGGCAGACCAGTGGCTTAGCACGGATAAGAGGCTTCATACATTTCTAGGCTTGGATGGAGCTAATGCCCACCAATCCGATTATATGTGAGTGTTTTTAAAGAGGAACTAAAGCCTCAGAAATAGTGGCAAACTCTTGCACCCTAGAGCTTCTTAAACAGCCACATGATATTGGGCAAGATCTCCGCCCATGTATTGGCCACCATAACTCCAGTCCTTGTACTTCCAGCCTTTCCTTAGCAAGCTCACTCCTGTGTTTTGGCACGCAAGCTTACACTCGTTACACAGCTGAGTGCTGGAGGTAACCAATGCATTTGCCAATGTGCTCGTAGCTAATGACATCATGTCAGGGGGTCCGGTCATAAAGGACAAGAACGTGTGGTGCTATGGGAAACCATTTAGATGGTTACTAGAAGAGTCCTGTTCCTCAGATACACAACACTTTGTCCAACCAGAGGTTCTCTAGATGATATCCTTAAAATTATTTTCTTAGTCCCCAGTGGGGCTTTGAGTAGTTCAGCAGCATCTGTAAGGCCTTATAGCATTGCCTTAGTAACTGCTGACTGGTTGCAAGTTTCTTATCACCTCCCGTAGGCCTTCTATTGTGTTATACTCCCTTTACAAGAAGCCAAAAAAAGGCCGGTTGGTGTGTTTGATGTCACTAGGAGCATGGCCAGCTGAACAGAACCACAAATGGAACTCTCCATAGCAGGAATAACTCCCTACACGTTACGGTTGCCTGTACAGATAGATTCCAGCTTACAATGGTGGCAGAGGCCCCCTATGTTGTCTATTGAGGGTATACTGTCCCTTTAAGAGACAATGCACTATTAAGTCAGGCAGCCGTGATGTACATTTGCACTCCGCCCACCCCAGTGGCGTGTCACGAAGCAGTGAGTCATCCCCAGTTTCATGCGGATCTGTATTTTGTACCGCGCCATTAAACTGCCACGATTAGTTTGTTGCCGTTGACAAGTAAATGTAAAACTGTTATTTTCCGTGTATTACTGTTTGTGATCAGCCATTTTGCATTGCTCACTTGTCCTTTCTCTTCAGTTTCAGCGCCCAGCAGGTCCCTCGCCAGGCGAAGGCGACTCGTGAGAAACCGTTTCACAATCGATTCTGACACCATCTTCACCGACCCCGATAAAGATTCCGACCAGGAGACTGAGCCCTCCCCTCCCCAGCAGTCGTCAAACAGCGGCGACACGGATCGCTGGGTGGAAGAGCAGTTTGACCTGGCGCAGTACGAAGAGCAGGACGACGTTAAGGAGACGGACATACTGAGTAGTGACGATGAGTACTGTGAGTCTATAAAGGGGGGTTCCATAGAAAAGGATCTGAGTGAGCAACTTGAGGCCACCTCTCTTTCTAGTAACCCAGTGGCTACCAAAGTCCAGAACACAATGAATTCGCACGCCTCTCGTATGGCTCAGCTGAAGAAACAAATCGCCTTTTCCGGCATGAACGGCAGTATTGAGAGCAACGCGGAGGAAGTCATTTGGGTGAAACGGGAAGACTTTGTACCAGTCAGGAAACTCAACACTGAGATCTAGGGAAAGTGTTCCACTTGCCCTTTATACGAGACGTCCTATCAGAATAGTTCCTGTGCACTGTGGGAAGAGGGACCCTTTTAGAATGCACACTTGCACGCACAACATTGGCAGCTAAAAACGGCCCAGGGGCCACATATATCCGGGTTACAGTAACCGCAACAAACAAGCCCACAATCCCCCCCTTTTGATGTGTAATACAGAAGAGCTTGTTAATCTTATTTATTGTAAAATCAGGGTTTAGAGATGAGGGCGATGCTGACTGAAAGGATCAGGGGGGCAAACGGCGGGTGGGAGTGGCTCCCCCATAACTGTGGACAACGGAAGTGAACACAAGGAGCGAAAGGGAATCTACATTGTGGTCCGTTACTCCGTTCTCGGTTTCTGCTGCCTTTTCACTCGTTTCGGAGAATGCAGTGTTCCCTATGCCTCTTCGGTGTCGAGTGCAGTAGCTTTTGTATTTGGCGACTGTTCCAGGGATAGACTTGGCTTTTATGTTGTAAAGCTATTATTATTATTATTATTATTATTTTTATTTTTTTTTATTTTGCTATATTAGCTGGTTATTTAATAGTTAAGTTGGCGGCGAGCATTCCATTTTTACTTTTTAGACAAATTTCTAAACGATGCCAAACTCTTTACTAGAGACCCAGAGGAAACACTTGAAGAAAAAAAAAAAAAATATCTTTTTTTGTTTTTATATTTATGCCTTTTACATTCAGAGACACCAGGGAACGGGGCATTTTACATTGTAAAGTTACAGGATAAAGAAATCTAGTCTTTCATAGCAGATAGGAGCGAGTAGTTTTGTATGCATATGATATGATATATATATATATATATATTTAATAAAGACACATGCACAGGTCAACACTTATAAAATGGGGATATGATTTAAGTCATTCCTCCATGTCTACATTAAAAGATAAGTAAACCTTTAAAATAAGTGAATGTAAAATTAACGAGGGGGCTATTCTAAGAAATTTTGCAATGTACATTCATTATTTATTTTGTTTTTATTCCAAGATATTAAGGTATACGTGTCCTGTTAACATTAATGAATTTTGTTACAACAGCGCCACCTGCTGGTCAGCTTCCCACCAGTCTGACCACCAAGTAGTCAAGGAAGTTGTCAGGAGAAAGAAAGAGGCTGCTCTGATGTTCTTCTGCTTAGGAAAGGTTTGAGAAAAGTTTTTAATTTTTTTCCTAAGAAGAATAACATCTTTCTTTCTTCTGACAACTTCCTTGACTACTTGGTGGTCAGAATGGTGGGAAAATGACCAGCAGGTGGTGCTGTTGTAATACAATTTATTTATATTAACAGTACATATTTCCCTTAATATCTTGGAATTAAAGAAAAATAAATAATGAATGTAAATTAGAAAAGTGCTTTAAATAGCACCCTCGTCAATTTCACACTCACTTATTTTAAAGGTTTACTTAATCCTTTAAAGCAGGGTTGTCCAACTAACAAACCCAAGGGCGTCATTCTGTCCAAAGTATCTTTGACATTATCCCCCAGATGTGGGGTGTGAACTCCAACGTCATGAAAGTAGGGTGGTCATCAAGGCCACATTTTGTAGAGTTCACAAAGAGAGATGACCCAACATCGCTTTTTGGAGGCCCAATGGTGGCCTTCAATTGACAGCCCTGTTAACCAACCATACATTGAGTCCATTCCTTGCACTTGGTACATTAAAAGTGCAGGGTTGTTGACATCTTCCAACGTTTTCCCCTTTAGACCAGTTTTGTTTTTTTGAATCCTTCCTTACAAAGGGACCTTCAGTCTGTGGCTTGCTGGCAGTTGCTGAGCTAAAACTCAATGTAAGTCGACAGCTGGGCATTGTCACCACTGATATCCCTGTTCCAAGCCAACACGAATTCTGTAAGATCATGTTTTTGCTCTCACATGGAGACAGAGAGTAACAGTTGTGTATCTTCATATCAATGGAAGTGCTGCTGAACCCATTCATGAGCCAGAGGGCCATCCGCTGTAGTGGCTTAATCTAGTTTTATGAGTGGCCCTGGCTTTGAAGGGCGGCAAGACAACTTTCTAGCTACGGTTCCATTGTGATGTGTAAGTGGCAACATCAGCTGTGACCTTGCTCTTGTTTTTTTGCTGCTTCAAATTCCCAGTCCATCTGATTTTGGTTGGCGTGACCGTGAATATTGCAGTCCATGCACAAAGCTTTTTTGAGAAAAAAAAGATTAAAAAAAAATCTATATATATTTTATCCTTTGTAACTCTATTGTCATTTGATGGCACCTGCAGTTCACTTGTGTATGACCTACTTGATAGCCTGAGATCAGCCAGTCTTGTTGTGTACTGTACCCAAGCAGAATATGGTCAATTGTGAAAAACTGGAAAGTCTGGTGCTTTTCAAGGTACCGCGCCCTGTACATATTGTCATGACATGTCTTATGTCACACGTTCTTATATATTTCTTTTATAAGCTGAGAGAAGGTCTATTTTTATGTTTTTAGTTCAATGAATGAAAAGTTGTAAATGCCTGTCAAACAATAAAATATTAAAGAAAGCGTCCGCTTCCGTCATTGACGTCATTCAGTAGTTCTATAAACCCGACATGGAGTGAATTATTGAAATCCAAGACGTTAAACATTTGTAGGGCCAATGGCTCAGATTGACTCCACAAGGAGAAATGTGCCCCATCTGAAAACTCTTTTAGTTGTACTCATGTACCAGGTTATTTGAGTCTGTACCTGGGGACAAGTACATTTTCCTTGAGGTTTGTTGCTGGTATTTGGTCATTGATCTTCTTTCTAATTAGAGACCTCTCTAAGGCAGTGGCACACAAAGTGTTTGTTTGATGAACCTTATCAGTTGATATCCGATGGGGCATGTTCCGATATTGACCAGGTTAAACAGAACATCAGACCATAGATATGGCCGGCAGATGTCCACACTGTCCTTACATCATCCAACCACTGTGCTCCAAACATTTGGAACTGGATGATTTTGTCCACCATTTGAGGTGCTTCTCACACCCCTAACTGGCCTTCAGGCTGTCTTCCTCTCCCCCTTAGCTCATAACAAGGTTACAGATATATAGAAACATTGGGGTAACAGTCACCCTGCTATAGTTCCAGGGGTACCTAGGGTACAAATAAGCACTCACCCCAAATCTCCCCCCTAACTGGCCTTCAGACTGGACCCCCTTAGCTCATAATGTTACAATTATATAGAAACATTGGGGTAACAGTCACCCTGCTATAGTTCCAGGGGTACCCAGGGTACAAATAAGCACTCACCCCAAATCTCACCCTAACTGGCCTTCAGGCTGGACCCCCTTAGCTCATAACAAGGTTACAGATATATAGAAACATTGGGGTAACAGTCACCCTGCTATAGTTCCAGGGGTACCCAGGGCACAAATAAAAACTCACCTCTAAATCTCCCCCTAACTGGCCTTCAGACTGGACCCCCTTAGCTGATAAGGTTACAAATGAATAGAAACATTGGGGTAACAGTCATCCTGCTATAGTTCCAGGGGTACCCAGGGTACAAATAAGCACTCACCCCAAATCTCCCCCTAACTGTCCTTCAGGCTGGACCCCCTTAGCTCATAACAAGGTTACAGATATATAGAAACATTGGGGTAACAGTCACCCTGCTATAGTTCCAGGGGTACCCAGGGCACAAATAAGCACTCACCCCAAATCTCACTCTAACTGGCCTTCAGGTTGTGCATTGTGTAATATATAATTAATAGAACTTCTTAGTCATTGTTTGATTGCAGTCCTGTAACCTCATTCCCTTTCAATACACTTTACAATCTAGTTCAATGTAGGAATAATTTCTAAGACCATTTGGAGATGGTTTAACTTTTTATCTGACTTTTGCTCTAGAGCTTTTAATGCATTTTTCCAGCCGCTCGATGGTTGTGCAGTGACCCCAGTAACCAGGCCTTTGTTAGAATGGGAGAGAAAGCAGTTTCCATACATTATAATTCTGGCCCAGTGTTCTGCTTGCTGGGGACACTGGCCAGAATCTATTTACAAGAGATGCAGTCGTGTATTTTGCATTATACTTGGAAGAGAGTTCTTGTTTCACTACAGCCACAGTCATAAAGCTTTTTGTTACCCAGACATAATTATAAAACGTAATTATTAAACGTAAGCATGCAGAGCAAGTTTATCCATTGGGGGACTCTTAGCACCATGTTTGAAGGTCTTTATGTTTAGGTGCCTCATACATTTCCAGTCTACTAGAAGTTCTGATGCCCATACTCCCACCAGCCATGGATGGAAACTAGCCATGCTTGTTCCTGCTCGACCAGCCATTTGATGCAGCCATCCTCGGAATCAGAGATACTTGAGTTCTGAAGCAGTTGTGATGTACAAGTCTCAGATCTTCCCCCCCCCCCCCCCAGCCATAGCAAACTAAAGAGAATTGCTTGGAGAAGAGAGATGAGAAGATGTTCAAAATGAATTTCTCCTGCTCTACTCATTGATGTAGGGCAGGGATCCCCAACCTTTGGAACCTGTGAGCAACATTCAAATGTAAAAGGAGTTGGGGAGCAATGCAAGTATCAAAAATGTTCTTGGGGTGCCAAATAAGTGCCGTCATTGGGTATTTGGTAGCACCTATGTGGATTATCAACCTACATTGAGTCTCTGTTTGGCAGTACAACTGGTTTTTATACAACCAAAACTTGCCTCCAATCCTGGAATTCAAAAATAAGCACCTGCTTTGAGGCCACTGGGAGCAACATCCAAGGGGTTGGAGAGCAACATGTTGCTCACGAGCTACTGGTTGGGGACCACTGATGTAGGGTGTGTTTTATATGAGGTTTCCACTTCTGTAAAGGCACTTTTTTTATTAGACACACGGGCCGAGCCCCACAAAAATTGAGTCCCATATGGTCTCAGGAGAGTGCCCTAAGTGTCAGCCATAGCACTGAATGACCATAAAAAGAGTCAAGCAAATTAATTGGTTTCTTCACTTTTATGTTACACGTTGTTTTAGCCATAAATAAATCCCTTTCAGTGTTCCAGGCAGCATCCGGGAAGGTCAGTCAATTCTTTGCTCTAATAGGTTATAATTGGGCCACCAAGGGAGATTACAGAATGCAAAAGTATTCATGCGTAGTTTGTATTCCAGCCTATGAATTATAAACGATGAATTAAGGCTGTTCCACCTATGACAAGTTACCTCTGGAGGTCACATAGCTGCGGCTAGGGCTAAAAATAATAACTTCTATCATTCCAAGTTCTCTGCCACTGAGCGTTGGCTATTTTGGGCCATTTTTGTTCATGGAAAAACTACCCCTTCACAGGATATTTTTCTAACGAAATACGAGAAAGTTGGTGGTGCCCCAGTGCATCTTCTGCAGGTAGCCACGAAAACGTTAAAGGGATACTGTCATGGGAAAAAACATTTTTTCCAAAATGAATCAGTTAATAGTGCTGCTCCAGCAGAATTCTGCACTGAAATCCATTTCTCAAAAGAGCAAACAGATGTTTTTATATTCAATTTTGAAATCTGACATGGGGCTAGACATTTTGTCAATTTCCCAGCTGCCCCCAGTCATGTGAACCCCAGAAGTTCCCCCAGTTTGTACCCAATAGATGTAACCCATCTCTCCTGCGCTCTACACCTCATCTTCCATTACTAAAGTGCCAGAAACTTGTATTCTTTGTCTTTCATTGTCTCCTTTTCCTACTGAATGTATCATTTTCTTTGCAGACGTTACTAGACGCCATGTTGCTCGCTAAATACTATTCTCTTACATTTAATAGACGTCTCTACTGGTGTTAAGATTCTACATCTGCTCTCTGTTATTTTCCCATCAGTGAAACAAGCGAGACAGCTCCTCTCTAAGGATAATGAGCTCACCCCATATAAAAAGCTTGGAAATTGACTCTAATGCCTGAAAATTCTCTGTTATCCGACCTCTGCATACCATGTTGAATAAATGGAATTTTTTTTATTCCTCTGTGCTGATAAACACAGCTCCCATCTGTCAGGCGGAGAGGCTATTTCCATAGCACCCAGGAGCTGCTCCGTAGAGGAGAAGATGATGAGGGCAGCACCCATGAAATGCCTTTGAGCAGAAAGTGTCAGTGGAGCAGCTTGAAGGCACAGGGCAAGGTTTAATAAGCGGAAAACAGGCTCATGATGTCACAAGGCATCTCACCACAATGACATATATCATATTGC
The DNA here is from genome assembly GCF_017654675.1 of Xenopus laevis. Lineage (NCBI taxonomy): Eukaryota > Metazoa > Chordata > Amphibia > Anura > Pipidae > Xenopus > Xenopus laevis. Next base: position 15,407,368 of record NC_054373.1, read on the forward strand.
TTCCTATTTAAAGATCTCCATTAAAGGGACACTGACATTTATACAATGACAGCAGGATGGTAGTGGATTTCCGCCTCTATGTAATATAAGTACGTCTGTGATAGTTCCCCCTAGAGAGAGAGGAATGGAAGCTGCCAGGCTAATGTGGGCAGTGGGAGTGCAGAGTCGGCTTGTTGGTATCTGAAGAGAAGGGAGGAGTTCCTGGGGTCATCTATGAATGCACCTGCTAAAACCGACAACTGTTGGTGCTTATTGATGATGCCTTTTATTAATGATTAATGGATCCAAAAACACTCCTTGTGCTCCAAGCTCCACTGCATCCGTCCTGCCTATCACACGTATTAGCGCCAGGTAACCTTGGAATTAATATGGTGCTAAATCCAGACTTCCAACAGCAGGTTGAATCAATAGACACTGTCCATTTCCAGCATAAGAATCACATGCAACTTTAAAGGGATACTGTCATGGGAAAAAAACATTTTTTCAAAATGAATCAGTTAATAGTGCTGCTCCAGCAGAATTCTGCACTGAAATCCATTTCTCAGAAGAGCAAACAGATTTTTTTTATATTCAATTTTGAAATCTGACATGGGGCTAGACATATTGTCAATTTCCCAGCTGCCCCAAGTCATGTGACTTGTGCTCTGATAAACTTCAATCACTCTTTACTGCTGTACTGCAAGTTGGAGTAATATCATCCCCCTCCCTATTCCCCCCAAGCAGCCAAACAAAAGAACAATGGGAAGGTAACCAGATAACAGCTCCCTAACACAAGATAACAGCTGCCTGGTAGATCTAAGAAGAACACTCAATAGTCAAAACCCATGTCCCACTAAGACACATTCAGTTACATTGAGAAGGAAAAACAGCAGCCTGCCAGAAAGCATTTCTCTCCTAAAGTACAGGCACAAGTCACATGACCAGGGGCAGCTGGGAAATTGACAAAATGTCTAGCCCCATGTCAGATTTCAAAATTGAATATAAAAAAATCCGTTTGCTCTTTTGAGAAATGGATTTCAGTGCAGAATTCTGCTGGAGTAGCGCTATTAACTGATTCGTTTTGAAAAAAAACATGTTTTCCGATGACAGGATCCCTTTAATTATGAAATCTTGGCCTCCAGTTTGCTTCGACATTCACATGCAATTTACAAGGTCTCTGTAATTATGGAATAAGATGCAGCATTATGGGTACACATCATGACAATTTGCATCCAGAATTGCATATTGCACATTTCTCTTGTTGTTACAAGTCTTCTCAGTTAAAGAGCAGTGCAGGGTCCAGGGTGGGAGTGGATGCCTCAGTAATGGTCATTCCCTAAAGGTGGCCATATAAGATAAGATGCACTTGTTTGACAAGGTCGCCAAACAAGGGGATCTTAACCCAATATGCCCACCAATGGCAGGGCGATACATGGGCAGACGAGCTGCCGAATTGATCTAAAGGACTGATATTGGCATCTTTAATCTACCCATGTATGGCCATCCTAAAGCTAGAGGCCTTAAAATATGGTTGTCACCTGCCCAGTTTTCCAAATTAGCAAAACCGGGCAGGATTAACATGACAATTGGCCAATCAGCGTTCACCATAGCCCCGCCCCTGACTTCATTGGTCTGTCCCTATAACGTCAACACCCCGCCATGTCACTGATCCGCCCCTTGATGCTATCCCCCCCTGTCCAGAGTTAGCAGCAGCAAAAGGTGGCAACCCTACCTTAAAAAAAGTCCAACTTGGAGAAAGGGGACCTCCATGAATTAGGACTAGAGAGAGAAGGGATAGCTCATATATTTAGTTGCACAAGAAACAAGAGATAGAGGGGATATCAGTGTGCAGCTTTTGTTCCCCAGACAAGAATGGGTTAGTACTCTGGGTTCACATATGTAGATTTAGGGAAGATGTCTTCCAGTGTGGAGGTGCCCTGCAATGGCTGGAGACTAAGGGAGCGATTTATCAACATTGAAACTCAAATTGTTGCCACAAACGGATTTTTTTGTGCTAAAACTCCTGAATTTGAAGTATATTTTCCAAAACATGTATATACAACATTTATTAAGCACAAACAATTTGCAAAACTCAAAGAAAAACTCCAGCATCTAAAAGTTGCCGAGTTCATGTAGAAGTCAATGCGAATGCAAATTGAAAGCGTTTGTTTTGATACAAGGTTTTCAAAGATAAATAAAATAAAAATTCGAGATGTTTGATTTCATTTCCCACAATTTTTTTTATATTAAGGGTTTTTTTTTTTTTTGAAAAATTATTCCAAGTGGAAAAAACCTCTAACATTGCTCAAATTAGAATTTTGATAACCCTTCCAGTGTACCTTGTACCTGCCGATCTTTGAGAGCCACTGGTGAAACCACACTGGATAGTACGCGCCATCTTCCCTTACGCACCAATTTACATACAGTACTTAACCATGAGGTTATTTTGGGCCGGGCTAATAGTCACAGTGCCCAGTTATGGTAGTGCCACTGCAATGGAAACTTCTGGTAATGACTATGGACTAATGGTCTATGTGTGGTTAGTGTCCCCAATGTTAAAAAGAGGAGAATGGAAGCCTTCATGCAGGATGGGTGTTGCCAAAAGTAGAGACTAAGGGGGTTATTTATTAAGGCTCAAGTTGTGTTTTCCACAAAAATGTAAGTTTTCGAGTTGAATTTTTTTATCAAAATTCACATTTTCGAGTTTTCGAAAAACTCGAATTATTTGAAATTTTTTATACCCCGCCCCTGGCAATAGCTTGAATCCGAAAATACACCATTTAAAATCTGTCGAGGTCTTGTAGGAGTCAATGGCAGAGGTCCCTGGAACCATTTGAAGATGTTAATAGCCTTCATGATGTTTGAGTTTTTTTTCGGAGGGTTACCATTTCAATTGTGAGTTCATTTGAGTTCATTCGAGTTATACAAAACTCGAAAATTTCGACCTTTGATAAATTACCCCCTTAGATTATGAAGCCGTCACTGGTGATGTACAGTAGATCCTGTATAGGGGGCGCCTCCCATTACAGACAAGAAGAGATAATTCTCCAAGTGTCAGGGATGTAACTAAAGGGGAAGCAGATGCTGCAACTGCCATGGGGAACAGGGGCTATTGGGTCACTGACAGTGTAAGTTTATGAAAATGTCATATACCCAAAGTTTAGAGGGGCCCTAACATGAGTGCACTGTTGGGGCCTGTAATGTCTGGTTATGTCATTGCCCAGTGATATAATTGACACATTTGGGCTTATTTTGTGCCCACTCTGTGCCCAGCTGAAGAAGATGAAGAAACCTCAGAACATGCAGAGCAGGAGGGACGGAAGGAAGAATGTGAAAATAATGGGAGCGAGGGAGGATAGAGTGGGAGAGGGTAAGAAAGAAACAGTAAATGGCAGGTACTGGGTGAAATAACCAGGCATCTAGATACCGGCACTCATGGGAATATGGAATTATAAGAGATTACCTGCACTCACACAGACACAGGAATTATGGTGACAGCGAGGAGTCAAGTGTAATTCCCCCTGTGATCGTGCAGCTGCGTGCCATGAATCATTGCCCCCCACCCCAGCACCCTCCTACCTCTCTGCTAAACACTCACACCAACCAACCCAAAAATCTCATGATTTGGAAACTGCAATCAGTCAGGTACCGGGCGGGTAGTTCTCATTAAAGGAAAAACTATACCCCCAAAATGATTACAGATTGGGTGGGTAACTTACAAAACAAATAGGAGGGTAATTGGTGCTGCAATTCACATTGGCCACATTAGTGCTAAAACATTATGCCAGTACAAGTCTTTGAGTTCAGTTCTGTAGAAATTAAAATAGAATTCTCTACAGAGGAATTAAGAGATGGACACCCCCAGGTAAGGAGCAGCAAGAGAGGAAGCTCTCAGGTGGGACACAGCAGAAGAAGTGGGTGGTGTGACCAGGTGGAGGCTCTGAGAGGAGCAGAGGAGTTGACCAGGAATGTATGGAGACACAAGAGATGTAGAATTGCAGAGAAATGAAGGGCTTTGGAAGACTTTCTAAATACCTTACCCTGTTCTCTCTTAGATGAGAGGAGAAGGATTCTGGAAGTAGAATACAGACTGAAGTGGGGAGAGGTGGGAGATTGGGGGCCAGTTTGTAGCAAGATGCAGGATAAGACTAGGGCATGAGTGAGTGTCTAAGATGCTCTTTGCAAGTCAAATGGCAGATGTTGGCAGTTTTGCAGTGGAAGAAGTTGAGTATGGACTAAATATGGTCAGAGGAGGAGAGAGAAGAGACAAAGTCTGCCCTAGACAAGGTGCTGGATTAATAGGGTTGCTGATCATTCCGTCAGCAGAAATAGTACATAGAGGTCTAGGGACAAGTTTAGGAGGAAAGATGATTAGTTTGGCTTTCTTGAACTTGGTTCAATCTGCGATTAGTTAGATCCATCCAGGAGGCCATAGATAGGAGATAGTTTGGCTTCCAAACCTTCTTATATGGAACTGTATTAATGAAGAATCATTTCACTATTAAATGCTGGTGTTTTCATTCCCCTTCACCCTTTGATTTCTCATTCCCCACATTCCTCTTGTGCTCGGCCTCCTTCCTCCACACTTCTGCCTATATATCAGTTTGCTATTATTGCACTTTCCTTCATCAATACTCATTTCTGTTTCACTGTTTTCTATGGGACTGAGTGGGCACTGATACATGTAAAGGGATTGTTCACCTTTGAGTTAACTTTTAGTACAATGTAGAGAGGGATATTCTGAGACAATTTGCAATTGGTCTTCATTTTTTATTATTTGTGGATTTTGAGTTATTTATTTATTCAGCAGCTCTCCAGATGACTGTATCTGTTTTATTAAAATGTATAAATTAAAGAGATTTAAAAAAGAAAAATACCGGGTTGTCAGGGTCAAAACTGGACAGGTGGAAACCCTATCTGAGTAGCTGTTGAGAAGATAAGCTTAGGGGTCGTCACTAATTATCCAGCAGAAAATGAGGTTGGTCTGTAATATAAGCTGATGCTACAGGTTTGCTGATTATTAAATTCTGATGCTAATTGCACTGGTTTCTGTGCTGCCATGTAGTAATTATCTGTATTAATTACTAACCAGATGTATATTGTGACATTTCTATTCTATGTGTACTGTATATTGTGAGTGGGTCCCTAAGCTCAGTAAGTGACAGCAGCACAGAGCATGTGCAGTGAATCAGCAGAAAAGAAGATGGGGAGCTACTGGGGCATCTTTAGAGACACAGATCTTTACTGCTAAAGGGCTGTGGTTGCCTTGGGCTGGTACAGAAGCACAAAACATAATGTACAACATTTCTAACTACTTTTTTAGTTAAAGGGATACTGTCATGGGAAAATTTTTTTTTTTCAAAATGAATCAGTTAATAGTGCTGCTCCAGCAGAATTCTGCACTGAAATCCATTTCTCAAAAGAGCAAACAGATTTTTTTATATTCAATTTTGAAATCTGACATGGGGCTAGACATATTGTCAATTTCCCAGCTGCCCCAAGTCATGTGACTTGTGCTCTGATAAACTTCAATCACTCTTTACTGCTGTACTGCAAGTTGGAGTGATATCACCCCCTCCCTTCCCCCCCAGCAGCCAAACAAAAGAACAATGGGAAGGTAACCAGATAGCAGCTCCCTAACACAAGATAACAGCTGCCTAGTAGATCTAAGAACAGCACTCAATAGTAAAAACCCATGTCTCACTGAGACACATTCAGTTACATTGAGAAGGAAAAACAGCAGCCTGCCAGAAAGCATTTCTCTCCTAAAGTGCAGGCACAAGTCACATGACTGGGGGCAGCTGGGAAATTGACAAAATGTCTAGCACCATGTCAGATTTCAAAATTGAATATAAAAAAATCTGTTCTGCTCTTTTGAGAAATGGATTTCAGTGCAGAATTCTGCTGGAGTAGCACTATTAACTGGTGCGTTTTGAAAAAAAACATTTTTTCCGATGACAGGATCACTTTAAGTTTTAGTTCTCCTTTAATAGCAATGCCCCCTTGTGTTCATGCACTTTATACTTTGTACCGCCCCCTAGTATAAATGAAGCAGCAGTTTGGTGCAAGGGGCGGGACCTGATTGAAGTACCTAAGTGTATAGTATTTTTTATGGGATTTGTGCTCCGCACCTGCTTCTATTCTCCGATCTCTTGTTCCTCATTGTATCCTTTGCTACAAATGTCACTATGCAAATGCCGCTCAGGAGGATGAATACAGGTTGGAGTGAAGCAGATTTGTACTTTTTGTTCTGCGTTTAATTGCTTTTTATTAATCCCGATGCACCGTGATCCGAACACAAGCGCCGCCACTGCCTTGTGCTACGGAGAACAAAAACAATTGTCTGTAATTGAGCTGAATTCAAAGCACATATTCATCTACCTCTCTCTCTGCTTACGGCCCCAATCTATCTGTCATCTGAAGAAAAGAAAAAGGAATCTGTTAAACAACTTCCCTTCCAATAAAACGTGGAATAAAAACAGAATTACGTATATTTATAATAAGGCAAAGTATTTTCCTTACTTGTTATCCCCCCCAAACAACGTAGGTCTCTATAAAACCTGAAACAGCTCAAATGTAAAACCCTGCTTCATGTTAATAAACCATTTTCATAATAATATACTTTTTTAGTAGTATGTGCCATTGGGTAATCGTAAATAGAAAACTGCCATTTTAAAAAAACAAGGGCCGCCCCCTGGGATCCTACGATTCACGGTGCACACAAACATACCAACAAACCATACATGTTAGGTCACATGGGCCAATTAACAGACAGAGTTGTGTCTTTTGCTTCCACACTTCTTCCTGTTACAGTTAGAGCTGCAGTATTTCTGGTCCGGTGATCTCTGAGGCAGCACACAGACCATCACAAAATGGTGATTCGAGGCAAGAGAAGTAAAAGGGCAATATTTACTTAAATATATATTCCAGTTTGATAAGATTCTTTAATGTGTCTCTTAATATGATATAAACTACCTGTTGCTTAAGTATTCATTTTGGGGGTATAGTTTTCCTTTAAGGGAAATGGAAAACTTCAATACAAATATCATACAGTAGCTCAAGACGCTCCACTGAGCACTTTTGAACTTTACATACATTTATTTTTTCTAGTTTTCATGATATTAGCAGTGTTTAAACTGATATAATGAGTTGGAAACAACAGTGCCATCTGCTGTTCATATTGGCCAACTGGTTAAAGTTGGCTGCAAATTAATTTCCAGAGAAAAGAAACATCTGGTGATGTTGCTCTGCTCACAAAATGAAGTTAGTGAGCAGAGGAGAGTCCTCTGATGTATATTTGGTCAGTTCAATGCAGAGTGACATTGCAAGATGTTTCTTTTATCATGAAATTTACTGGTTACAATTGGCTGATTGTAACCAGGGAACCAGGGTGTGTGTGACTAAAATGCAGTACTGACAACTGTCAAGGGGGCACCTTCAGTATCTGACTAAATGCTAGGGATGCACTGAATCCAGGATTCGGTTTGGGATCCGCCCAACATTCAGCTTTTTTCAGTAGGATTCAGATTCGCTCTAATCCAAGAGGCTACCCGAACCAAATCCGAATCCAAAAAAATCACGTGACTTTTCGTCACACAGACAAGGAAGTCAAAAAACGTTTGTATTTTTCCTCCGTCCTTCCCTAATTTACATATTCAATTTAGGGTTCAGATTCGGTTCAGATATTTGGCCGAATATTCCACAAAGGATTCAGGATACGTCCGAATTCTAAAATAGTGGATTCGGTTAATCCTGACTAAATTCTAAGCACTTTTTTTTATTATGAGCAAGGAAACAGGTACTGCCGTCTGCATTCCATTGTAATGTTAATCGTTAATTCTAATTAACATAACAAAGGGAAAGGTACAAGCTGCACTGTGTGTACAATTAGCATATTAACATGAATATGAAACATTCAAAGTATAATTTGCCCAACAAGATCCACCACCATCCTCTTGTTTTTCAACCAGAAATACATTTTCTTATAAAAGGGCAGAGCGGACATTATTTCTTTTAATATAAGTATAATTTATAACAATGATAAAATAATATAATAATGGCTTATTAATAATAATAATAATAATAATAATAATATAATAATGGCTTAATTTAGCATCCTAATCTCCCAGTGTATCTGCAGCATTTTGCCAAGTCCTCTAGCCACATCACAAGGTTTTCCTCTTCTCACTAACTTAATTTTCTGCCTGCTGTGTCCAGAGAGCTAAAAAGAATAGCAAGTGGGGCTGTTGCACCAGGTTCATTGTATTAATGAATTAAACTGGCAATAATTGCAGAACTAGAACACAAGATCAATTCATGTAAAATTGCAAAAATGTTCAGAAGAGGGCTCTGAGCCAGTCTGAGTTCATTTGTTTCAGGGGTTTATATTTTTCTTATAAGTGTGTAAGTGTATAAGTGTCTAAAATTAATTTTACACACTTATGAGAAAATATAAACCGGCAGAAAATGAAGTTAGTGAGAAGAGGAGAACCTTGTGATGTGGCTAGAGGACTTGGCAAAATGCTGCAGATACACTGGGGATACTCAATGAAGAAATACAATTCTTAATGAATCAGATAAAATTGAGCATAGGACTGGCCAGATATGGGATGACTTTGACGTAGTTGGCCAGCTTAAATATATTGCAATATATGGACAAACAATCCCTGTTTTGTTTAAATGGTAAGGCATTTTTCAGTAGCAGTATGCACAAAATGTCTCTGTCTTAAATATATTGATAATGGGTTGAGTGCAGAGGACTCTTGTAATTGTCTATGTGAATTCCATAGAGACACTTTGCCATGAAACAGACATTGAACTCTATTGCAGTTCATGAACAAATGATAGAACGTTCCAGGACACTCAGGGCCATTACATTTTCCCACTTACATTGCAGGTACGTTCCCCTGATTCTCACTTCTTCTCGCAGTATCTACTTCTCTCTTTCCCGTGAAGCCATGTGACTGTCATACATCCAGCAGAAAGCCACCAAGGCTATCAAGGGGCCAGTGTCGGAATGGGATGTCATGGGCCCACCACAAAACCTTAGACCGTGGGTCCACTTTCCAAACTATTATTCCTCCTTTCCTCACTCAATCTCTTTATTCAACTAGTCTTTTATATCTACTTACTATATTCTTCCATTGAGTATTTAGGAATGTGGAATGACCATGAAATAGGCTACATGGTTGAGGGCCCACTGACACCTGGGCCCACCGGGAGTTTTCCTGGTATCCCTGTGGGCCAGTCCATCACTGCAAGAGGCCACCTCAGGAAGGTACAAGTCCCTAATATCTTCAATGAACAGACTACCCAACTTCACTCTTGCATCACGTCAGGATCCCTGGACTGAGCCCTACACACCATATCCCTGTCTGTGACTCCATCATGGGTAACTGTACCCACTACCTGAATGTTGGGGTCAAACCTGCCCAAGCTTAGAAGTCGGACTACATGATATCTTACTTCTGAGACAAACTCCATTGCCACTACTACTGTCACTGGCTACTCCAACCTCTACACACACCCATCTTCTCTCTCTACCCCAGTGATCCCCAACCAGTAGCTCGTGAGCAACATGTTTCTCACCAACCCCTTGGCTGTTGCTCTCAGTGTCCTCATTGCAGGTGCTTATTTTTGAATTCCAGGCTTGGAGGCAAGTTTTGGTTGTATAAAAAACAGGTGTACTGCAAGACAGAGACTCCTGTAGGTTGACAATCTACATAGGGGCTACTAAATGGCCAATCACTCACTTATATGGCACCCCAAGAACATTTTTCATGCTTGTGTTACTCCCCACACCTTTTACTTCTGAATGTTGCTCTAAATACCCCCCTAACATAACACAGATTTACTAATGTGAACAATGAAATACACATTTCCAATATCATTGTAAACTCCAATGAGCTTGTATTTCTCTTCCTTTACACCTATGAGTTAATAAGGTGGCTTCACTGTGTAGATGCACTCTATGACCAGCAGGGGGCAGTCTCACCTAATAAATACTGAATAATTCTTATTTCTAGTGGCTGTTTTTAAATTGACAGCAATTTTCATGGTTAAAATGTTTCTTACTTTCCCCCAACTGAGTGATGTGATAGATACGAAAATATGTTCTATCCGTTTCCCTGGAATTATGGGGCTCAAAATATATGAATTTTTGATACCGACCAAAAGGGTGTAGAAACTGTTATTATCACAACAGTGGGGAAAGGTCGGTGCACAGGGAAGAGCAACTTGTAAAGCCATTGACCCATTAGCCCTACAGGGGGCGCACTCATATTCCGAAAAGTCGGTAAAAGCAACAAAGTCCCTATTACAGACTACACTGTATTTTGGATTTTTTTTTGATTGTGGATAAGAATATAATTATAGTTATACCACTATTTATTCCCATTACCAGATGATGTCCTCAATAATGAAAGCCTGGTATTCAGCAAGATCCAAAAGGGAGAATTCAGCTTAGTCATTTTGTACTTTTTATTTCTTGAAAGATTTGGACAACAGAACATTTTTGATGCCAAGTTTAAAGGTTACGGGGGTTTCTGCTAATTGGTGTTTCCAGCTCTGCTTTGATTCGTCCTGACAATTAGACTTCTGACAATAACTGTACAAAATGTTCACCGTTGCCGTTACCGATTGTAAACGTCCTCATTGTTCCTTAAGAGCGGAGCTTTAAAACACTTCCATGTTTTGTTATAATGTAACTGGACAGTCAATTTGTCAGAAATGAAAGACACAATATCCAAATAAAGAGGTTAAAGAAGAAGAAACTGTAAAAGAACAAGAGGAAGAATGACAGTTAATAGTCGTGGGACAAATTCAGGTCAATGTTGAGGTCCATCCTTTAATCAGGGCCCCCCTTAGCTCATAAAAAAAGTCCCAGATGAAACACTAATGGATCATCCATTCAGCTGTAGTTCTCAGAATATCTAGCGCATCAGATAACTGGTAAATGTTCATCCCAAACCTCAGCCTAAAATTGGCCTTTTGTGTGTATCAAGGAGAGCAAATAAGTATTCTCTACCCCCCCCCCCCACAACTGTTCCAAGACACATATTTTGGGAACCACTGCCCTGTGATGTGGATTTAAAGTAAGTAATATTAAGTATGTGTAGCGGGTAATTACCAGGACCTAGTCATGGAGGTGGATTCACATGGAGGGGCCATACCAGATACAGAAAGTCATTCAGGTAAAGTCTAAGTGAAAGCTCAGTTCTACAGGACAAGGCAGGATCCTCGACCCCATCTTTGTAGCACAAAACCTAACGTTGAGGGCAGGGCCGCCATTAGAAATCACGGGGCCCCGTACAACAAAATTTTTGGGGCCCCCTGGGCCCCGCCCACACTGACGACCAAGCTCCGCCCCATATCCCGCCCACATCGCAGTTAAAAGACCACACAGACATCAGCGCTAAAAAAGTAACCCCCCCCCCACACAAGTTGTAAAAAGCTATTGATGGTCAGGGCCCCCTTATAAAAAAAATTGGGGCCCCAAAAAAAAAAATTAAAATTTTTTTTTTTTAAAAACATTGGTGGCAGGGGCCCCCTGTTAAAAAAAACTTGGGGCCCCAACAAAAAAAAATGTAAAAAAAAACTAAAAAATAAACAAACATTGGTGGCAGGGGCCCCCTTCTAAGTTAAAAACAAATTGGGGCCCCAAAAAAAAATTTGAAAAAAAATTAATTTTTTTTTGAAAAAAAAAAAAACATTGGCGGCAGGGGCCCCCTTATAAGTTAAAAACAAATTGGGGCCCCAAAAAAAAATTTGAAAAAAAATTAATTTTTTTTTGAAAAAAAACAAAAACATTGGCGGCAGGGGCCCCCTTATAAGTTAAAAACAAATTGGGGCCCCAAAAAAAAATTTGGAGAAAAAAAATTTTTTTTGAAAAAAAAAAAATGGTGTCAGGGGCCCCCCCTTACAAGTTAAAAACAAATTGGGGCCCCAAAAAAAATTTAAAAAAAAAATAATTTTTTTTTGAAAAAAAAAAAAAACTGGTGGCAGGGGCCCCCTTACAAGTTAAAAAAATTTGGGGCCACCAAAAAGAAAATTAATTTTTTTTTTAAAAAAAAAACCCAAAAAAAAACAATGGTGGCAAGGGGCCCCTTACGAGTTAAAAAAAAAATTGGGGCCCCAAAAACAAAATTTTTTAAAAAAAAGATTGGTGGCAGGGGCCTATAGAATATTAAAATAATACATTGGTGGCCAGGGGATTAAAAAAAAAAAAACACAAACTGGTGTTCAGTAGAATTGAACTCATGGCTTCAGTACTTCAACTTCGCCTCCTTTCGTGACTTCGGGTCTTTTCACCGCTTCAGGACTTCGGCTTCGGCTGTTTTCGTGACTTCGGGTCTTTGCGCTGCTTCAGGACTTCGGCTTCGGCTGTTTTCGTGACTTCGGGTCTTTTCGGCGCTTCGTGACTTCGGCTTTTTCCGTGACTTCGGGTCTTTTCGTCGCATCGGCTTCGGCTTTTCGGCACTTCCGCATTCGGCACTGAAGAGGCAAGACGTACGGCTCGGGCGCTCGTAAGGGGGGCCCGGATCTTCAAAAAAATGCAGCGCTGCCGGGCCCCCCTTCATGCCCGGGCCCGGTACGCTTGTCCCCCCTGTCCCCCCCTGATGGCGGCCCTGGTTGAGGGTATCAGGTCCCAGCATTTGCCATGATAATGAATGATATTATTTAAATAGATAGAGATCTACTCTATCTATTATCTATCTATCTATCTATCTATCTATCTATCTATCTATCTATCTATCTATCTATCTATCTATCTATCTATCTATCTATCTATCTATCTATCTATCTACCTACCTATCTATCTATCTATCTATCTATCTATCTATCTATCTATCTATCTAATCTATCTATCTATCTATCTATCTATCTATCTATCTATCTATGGATCTATCTATCTATCTATCTATCTATCTATCTACCTACCTATCTATCTATCTATCTATCTATCTATCTATCTATCTATCTATCTATCTATCTATCTATCTATCTATCTATCTATCTATCTATCTATCTATCTATCTATCTATCTACCTACCTATCTATCTATCTATCTATCTATCTATCTATCTATCTATCTATCTATCTATCTATCTATCTATCTATCTATCTATCTATCTATCTATCTATCTATCTATCTATCTATCTATCTATCTATCTATCTATCTATCTATCTATCTATCTATCTATCTATCTATCTATCTATCTATCTATCTATCTATCTATCTATCTATCTATCTATCTATCTATCTATCTACCTACCTACCTATCTATCTATCTATCTATCTATCTATCTATCTATCTATCTATCTATCTATCTATCTATCTATCTATCTATCTATCTATCTATCTATCTATCTATCTATCTATGTATCCTCAAAGCACTGATCTCAAACAGTTGAGGGGAACCTGTTACCTGTTGCTGACACTACAGACACACAAGGCAGATATATAGGATTAATATTCTACCAAAAATGATCTGCTCCTCTCTCCCAGAATGGCCGGGCAGTTTGTATCCAGTATTATTTGTGCTCTTTTATAGCCTGTCATATAACCAGCCTGAGATTTACAGGTAGTTAATTATTCACTATGCAAAACAAAAATCTTCTCTCTGCTTGGAAACAAGTTGTCTTTACTCTCTGTAAAATTTGTATATCATTTACTTGTTCTTATATTTCAATGGGGCGGATCTGTGCCCAGCAGAAGCGGCACTGTCAGGCAATTGTTGGCAGATCATGAGTTAATTTGGCCACATACATCATGGGCACAATTGATCAAGTCACGAGCATCTGTCAGCCAGATTCACATATTGTTAACTGGCTATAAATATTGGCGACCAATCATTTGCGTCCCTCGTGGAATGCTTGGAAAGTTTGGAAACTTATATGGTGATAACAATTATAATGATTTTTATCTGTGATGTACCCAGCATGCAATGTGCTAGTACTGGGGAGCAATCCAGTGCACAATTGGGGGTCTTCCAATAGATATGAAATTACTATCATTATAATAATGAGCAAGAAGAGAGAAAGAGAGAGATAGAGAGAGGTGGAGCATTGCACAAACTCATGGAATAGTATTTACTTACAGCACCAGAAATATCCCGGCCAATGTTTACTTACAATTTACTCTCTTTCTGTCAACACAGAAACTTCAGGTGACGTGTAGAAACCAACCAAGTGTCTTGCCAATGGGAATGGCTGGGTCGGAGGGAGATCTATGGGCTTTCCATTGTTGTTCAGTGCAATGTCAGTCAGTCTCTTATTATTTGAGTGTAATAATCGAATTAGACAATGGAGGAAAAACCAGAGGGACTGATTTACAAAGACGCACCAGTAAAATACCCCATGGCATCTAATCTCTGCTTTAATGATGTAACTGGCAGCAGATAGATCAAACATAAAGCTGACTGGCAGTTCGTGCGCTTATGTTAGTAAATAAACCCTAGTTGAATATTATGCATCGGATCAAATAAATATTTGGAACGCAAAGTAAAACACATAAAAAAGAAATATTACGTGGGTATCACTGAGCTCTCTGATTATCCCTGTCCAAGTGGTACAAGATAAGTAGCAAAGGGCTTTTTAGGCCAATGGGCTTTATAAGGGCCAGTTTTGGGGTAGAGCACAGAGCCCATTAGCCTTGAGCCCTTAGGATCAAAGGGACCGCTTGCTACTGATACAAAAGCCATATTATATAGGTATATGACCTGTTATCCACAATGCTTGTGACCTGAGATTATCTGGATAAGGGATCTTTCTGTAATTTGGATCTTCATACCTTAAGTCTGCTGAAAATTCATGTAAACATTAAATAAACCCAATAGGCATGTCTTGCTTCCAATAAGGATTAATTATATCTTAGTTGGGATCAAGTACAAGCTACTGTTTTATTATTACAGGTGTGGGACATGTTATCCAAAATTCCCGAGACCTGGGGGTTTCTGGATATTAGATCTTTCTGTAATTTGGATCTTCATTGCCGTTAGTCTACTCACAGCCAGATTTACGTAGTGGACACCCTTAGGCCCACCATCGGTCCTCGCCCCGTCCCCTCGCCTTTATTCATGCAAATTCTCATCATCAGGACCGGAGAAATGGGGATTGGTGCATGGGAACCAATAAACTCAATAGACGTTATCCAAAATGTTTGAGACCTGGGGGTTTCCGGATAATGAATCTTTCTGTAATTTGGATCTTCATACCTTAAAGGGCATGTAAAGGCAAAAAATAAAATCCCCTTTTTACTTTTTTTAATGGAAAACAAACCTACCTCCAATATACTTTAATTAAAAAATGGGTACCGTTTTTATAAGAAACCTGATTGTATGTAGTAATTCTCCCTTCATTTACTGCTGTGGATAGGAATTGTCAGACGGTCCCTAACTGCTCTGCAGGGAAACAATCATACTTATGAACAGCAGGGGGAGCCCCCACCTTACTTCTCAGCCATGCAGAACTCAAGCAGCTTTGTTTGTCTCCCTGTTTTGATAATTTATGACGATCCCTGAGCAGCCCAGACCACACTGAGCATGTGCACAGTCTTGGTCTTGCAAAGATGTTTAACAAAGTTACAAGATGGTGACACCCTGTGGCAAACTTTGAAAGCATAAATTGTTTGTTTGATTAGGTTTGTGGTGCAGTAAGTTCATGTTTATGTTTAGTATACAAAATACAGCATTTCTAGCCTTATTCTATTTTAGACTTTCCTTGCCCTTTAGATCTACTAGAATCATGTAAACATGAAATAAATTCAATAGGCTGGTTTTGCCTCCAACAAGGATTAATTATGAATGTGTGTGTGGGGGGATGACACTGGGCTTACCATACAGAAGAGCTAGCGACTGGGGTGGAGGCCCTGAGATAACAGCCCCGATGGGCCCCACACACCCCAATCCAGTGACTGGCTCCTCCCATTCTTTAACACTAGACTTTACTTACTCCACTGCTTTTTGCCAATTGTCCTCTACACTTCACTCATTTCTAAGATATTAATTCATTTGATGTAGTGCCTGTTCACTGCAACTCACCAGTAGGACATTTCACAGCACTTTGTTCACAAAATATTTTAGGGTTGTATACAGTATTTGAAGGGTGAAACTGAATGTGCCATTGCCCTAAATCTCATTCCACTGAGTAAAGGATAGAAGAAGCTGTACACATGCCAGGGCCTAGGGTGGCAGGAATTTAGGGGGCGGCATGCAGGGGCCCCCTTACTAGTTAAAAAAAATTGGGGACCCAAAAAAAAATTTAAAAATAAAATTGGTGCCAGGGCCCCCTTACAAGTAAAAAAAAAAAATTGGGGCCCCATTATTTTTTTTAAAAAAAACATTGGTGGCAGGGGCCTATAGAATATTAAAATAATACATTGGTGGCCAGGGGATTAAAAAAAAACCAAACCAAAAACTGGTGTTCAGTAGAATTGAACTCAAGGATTCAGGATTGCAACTTCGCCTCCTTTCGTGACTTTGGGTCTTTTCGCAGCTTCAGGACTTTAATTTCGGCTAGTTTTGTGACTTTGGGTCTTTTTGCCGCTTTAGGACTTCAATTTTGGCGGTTTTCGTGACTTCTGTCTTTTCGCCGCTTCGGGACTTCGGCTGTTCGGCACTTCCACATTCTACAGCCTAAGAAATGGCCGCACGGCTCGGGCGTTTGTAAGGGGGGCCGGCTCTTTCAAAAATGCAGCACTGCCAGGCCCCCCTTCAGGCCCGGGACACTTGTCCCCCCTGTCCCCCCCTGATGGCGGCCCTGTGTGCAATAACTTCAGTATATAAAATATGGCATTTTAAGCCACATTCATTTTTAGGGTTTAGTTCTCCTTTAAGTTCAAATCTACATACATATTTTCCATTCTTTTTTTTAAAAGAATAAAGTTACTTCTTGGGGCTAAAGAGTTAGATATTCAGCTTCAGCATTTAATTAAATGTTTGGAAATGCTACATTTTCCAGTGCCTTCAATAAAATATGATCCAAATGCTTGATTCACAATTCTGTACGACGCCCTGTGGGCCGACACAACTCCCTCGATAAACATTAAGTTTCTTTATTGATCCTCCCGTTCCTGCTTAACTAGGCCACATAAGGTCTTATAGGCATCTGAGCCTCTCATTGGTCATTTTTATTGTGGTGCATTGGAGACTCACTAACGCGGAAGCTGATTAAACCACGGAACACAATTTAGGTCGATTTCTATCCAAATGTGATGCGGAGAAAGGTTTAGAGGGATTTTAACTTCTGCCAGCACTAATGCAATGGGATTAAATCACTATTTCATTAACTGCCACTGATAAAAGAGGCCGGCGTTATATTTCCAGTGGGATTATTGCAAGAGGAGTTTACGTCCAGGACTGGAATTTAGTTTTTGCCTTTTTTTATCCACTTTGAGATTCTCTTGTGTAGAGATTTCCTGGGTCAAGCGATTGAATATATTTACCCAGAAGTTTCATTTCCAGTACCTTTAACATTATCTAGACTCACTGAGTGGGAAAATTGTCTGGAAAATTCATAAAACATTTAAAAAACAAATTCCTACTGTCTAATAGCACCAGGAATCTAAATGCAGTGGGTGCCATATTTGTGCCTATAGTAGGACATCTTTTTAGGACCTGGTGAAACCCTTTCTTACCTGTGGTTGAATAAAGAATCATTGGTTTTGTTAAAAAACACAAGCAATCATTCACAGGCTCATTAATTAATACTCGGACCTTTTACCATTGGGACTACTGCAACCTTCTGTCTTCAGTCTCCCAAGCACTCAAGCCAAGGCATAAAAAACCGAGGAAATACACATTTCAATCCCAATAATTAAATATATAAAAATGTATAATAAATATATATAGGTATGGGACCTGTTATCCAGAATGCTTGGGACCTGGGGTTTTCTGGATAATGGATCTTTACATAATTTGGATCTTCATACCTTAAGTTTTCTAGAAAATCATGTAAACATTAAATAAACCCAATAGTCTGGTTTTGCTTCCAATAAGGATTAATTGTAGTTGGGATCAAGTACAAGCTACTGTTTTATTATTACAGAGAAAAAGGAAATCATATTTAAAAACTTGGATTATTTGGATAATATGGAGTCTATGGGAGATGGCCTTTATGTAATTCAGAGCTTTCTGCATAATGGGTTTCTGGATAACTGATCCCATGCCTGTAATATATAATAAAAATGTAGGAACTGTAATGCCTCAGATTGATATAGTGTCAGGTGCTGCCTTTGATTTCCCAAGCAAAAATGATGTAAAGTGCCATTGTGCTGTCTGATCTGATGTGCAAGTGGCTCTATTGGCATAAGGAAATCTCTGATGTTGGCACCACCCTGAAGGTGGGGGTAAATGCAAGGCTTCCACTCTGGGGTTCATCAATAGGTGCCGCAGTCTTGTGCTGTCATTTAAGTTTCACCACAAGCAAGAGCGCCTATTACCAACAGCGTTGGACCGAGGGGCCCAGGAACCACCAGACTGCATATTCAAGGGCCCTCACAACCTCCCTGGGACCCCCACCCCGTCCATAACCCCCCAGCCCCCATAGTGACGCTGCACGCATCAAATTTCCTCTTAGCCGTAATCGGACCAGGCAGGAGAGCAGGGGGTGACATACAAGGTTCTAGGAGCAGATGAGGGTCCTCAGGGCCCACTGGGCTTTTCCCAATGTCCCTCCGACCCAGTCTGACCCTGATTAACAATTAGGAACCCTGGTATTTTTTATTTTTTTTTATTTTTATTATTTAATTTGTTGGGGTTATAAATTTAATTGTATGTATAACAAGGTATATTATAAGCTGAGTAAATATTGCTGTATAATGAAGATGAATGTCAGCATTATATTGATATTTAAAAAATAAAAAAAATTTCAAATGAAAAAGGAACCCTGGTACCTGAAGGTTTGGGTAAATGCAGGGTACACAGTGTGGTCCACATCAATAGATGAAGTGGACTTGTTCCATAAGGGTGGTGGCAGACAGGGAGTTTAGTTGCCCAGCGACAAATCTCCTCTACTTGGGGGCAACCAATCTCCCCGTATTACCTTCCCGCCAGCAACTTTGGAAATCTGAAGCGATCCCACCGGCAATTCATATTGCCGGCGGGAAGGCAGCACGGGGAGATTAGTCGATCGCAGTAGAGAGTTGACTAATCCCCCGTTGTCTGTGACCACAATAAGGACAGAGACACACGGCAAATCTGGGAGATTAGTCGCCCGGCGACAAATCTCCTCTTCTTCGGGGTGAATAATCTCCAAAAACTGCCTCCCTTGCCTTCCCGCCGGCTAGAATGAAAATCGTCTTGACTTCGGAAAACAAAGCACTCCAAATGCCATCCCACCGGCAATTTTCATTCTAGCTGACGGAAGGCAGTTTGGGGAGATAAGTTGCCCCGAAGAAGAGGAGATTTGTCGCCAGGCGACTAATCTCCTCGAATTGCAGCATGTGTCTCTGCCCTAAGAATGAAGTCACACTGAGCTACTAGTAGCAGCTACTTATTGTGACTACAAAATGCTAAAAAAAATCCCTGCCATAGACAATACTGAGAATTGCTTCTGCTATACACGTAGTGTTTTAGCAAAGACAATTATCACTATTGTTGTTTTGTAGCCACAACAAGTAACTGCTACTAGAAGCTCTAGGGACAAAAATTTCACAATCCTCACTCCAAAAATTGTGAGTGCAATTGCATCCAATTTGTGATAAAGCTCAAGTGCGATTGTGTGTGTGTGTTTTAACACATTAGACACAAAGTGAAGCCTTCTGGAATCAGAAGGTATTTACAGTACTTGTCTAATGCCATACACACAGCACTGCCTAGATACCAAAAATGAGAGTTTTGATTCTCCCATTGTAAATAACTTCTGATTCCAGAAGCCTTCACTTTGCATATAATTGCTAGCTAAACACATTAGACACAATTGTTCTGAGCACAAACCTGCATGTGCCTGCAATTATACTGGAATTAGGGCATAAAGCTGCATTAGGGCTCTTACACACGGCCGTTCCGACCTGCGCTCCCCTGCGTTCCGTTTTTTGGCGTTCAGCCGCAGGGGAGCGCAGGAATAGACGCAAGTCATTATTTGAAATGGGGCTGTACTCACTCAGGCGCGTGTAGGCGCCGAACGCAGAAAAAATGCAGCATGTTGCGTCTGAACCTGCGTTCGGCGCCTACACGCGCCTGAGTGAGTACAGGCCCATTTCAAATAATGACTTGCGTCTATTCCTGCGCTCCCCTGCGGCTGAACGCCAAAAAACTGAACGCAGGGGAGCGCAGGTCGGAACGGCCGTGTGTAAGAGCCCTTATAGTTAGAAAAACATGGTCAGTAACCTTTAATGTTGCATTTTGCGCACTACACTTTGCCCTATAATGTAACTGGATGTTCATGAAATCATTGAGTAGAATAAACAGAACCACTCCCATAGAGACAAACCTGCATTCACTTTAAACAACAAGTTTTCAAGTTCCAGTAAAGGCAAACTCTTGGTGGGTCAGCCATGTTTCCATGCGCAAACAACCAGACGACATCTCTATAACATGGCAAATAACCCCCAGCAGAATACAGAAAAATAAACAATTACCATCACTGACGGTCATTTCTAGTGACTGATCACTGGCAGCTGAAGTTACAATAATGGATTCTTGCTGTTTGCTTATGGATAACCAAGACAAATAGTTGCTGACAAAGTCGCTCAACGGCCTTTTCATGAATTTCTCTACTTCCTCAAATGAATTGGGGTTAAACTTGTGCGTCCCCATCATTTCAGGCTGCCTCACCGTCCATGGATAAACCCGCTGCTCAGAAGATCAAGGAAAGAAACAAGAGTCTCATACAAAATGTAAAAAAAATCCTTCTGATTAATTCAAATGTCAACAAACCCCTGCCCTTTGCTGTAAGTAGAAATAGTGTTCTGCAATGATAGAGTAGTGCTTACATGTCCCAGACAGTCTCAGAGAGAAACATGATCCCACCTACAAGTTCCCGAGCCTACAGATCCCTTACTGTACAGCACAGTGGAGCAGGGGTAGCTGGGGATAAACCAGGGATCCTCAACATTTGGTACCAATGAGCGACACTCAAATATTGAGAAGCAACACAAACAAGTAAAAATTCCTTTTGGATGCCAAATAAGGCCCTGATAGGCATATTAGTGGCCCCATATGACCTACTGGCCTACAGGAGACCCTGTTGGAGTAAACCTGTGTCTTCCTGCCTCCTGAATTTAAAGGGCACCTATCACAGCCAAAATCAAACACATATTAACAATCTGACAGTACAAGCTAAACACGTTTAATCAAACTACATATCTCGTTTTTTGAAAAAACTGCAGGTTTTAAAAAAATCCCTTACTTTGTCAAAAGGGTTCTTTCACTGAGGGAGGCCATACTGAGACTATAACAGAGACTATAATATGCAAATTTCTGGAGCATGCTCAGATTGTAACACTGCTTTGAGTATTGTACCCAGAATGCCTTGTTTAAGTAAACTCCGGCACTAGAAGTATCAGGAGATTTCCCTATCTTGTCCCCTGCTGGTGATGTTATTATGCAAATGAAGGGCACACAGTAACTTCCAGCAGGTGGCAGCACTACTGAACAGCAGCTAACACACAGGTTTGGCTGATTTGAAAATAGCTTAGAAGGGTTGATAAGCAACAAGGAATTTCAACTGAGCATGTGTGAGATTTCAGAGCTACAGTTGGCTGGGAAGATATAGGTAGGAGGAGCCAGTGAAATCCAAGATGGCTGCCTCGGCTAGAACTGCAGTGGAGATAGGGGAGATCTTGCAGAAGGAATAGTGAGCTGATCATTTACATTATACAAACAATTCTAACTGTTTTAAAAATCAGATTTCTTGAATTTTCACATAGTGTATTTACTTAGTAGGAGCAACATCAATGGGATTAGAGAACATTATGTTGCTCATGACTAGACTAGACTTTTCCCAAGAATTTTAAACTGAGACCGGATAGTATCAGGTTTCATAAGTTTTTTCAATAAGATTCCAGTTAAGTCTTGAATTCTGTTAGGGCTAACCTTTAGTATAGATGCTATAAATACCTACTCACCTTGAATTATTATTGTTGGTTGCAGAAGTACATTTTAGGGAATTGCAGAGACACACTCAAACACATCACAGGGACTAATTTCTAATTCCTGATCCATGGAATAAGAACCCCTGGAATAGCAGAAGGGTTTGGCAGATTTTTGTGGACGCTCCTACAAATGAAAGCACAGAAAAAAAATCTTAAATATAGTAAAAAGGCTGGGATGTAGTTGTATGTTTTTTGCAAAAAGTCTATCACATTCCCTTTCTTAAAATGTTTCAGTCACAAGTATTCATTGAATACAGATAAAGGAAGAGTGCAACCAGATTCCTACCCAAAATGCACTTGCTTCCTCAGCACAAGGAGCTGCCACCAATCATCCATCAATGTATAACTTGTGGTGCTCACTATAGCCCTCAGTATTCGTCAAATCACTTCTGTGACCCAGCAAAAGGCAAAGACTAGTTTGTAGATAAGGGGTCCCCAACCTTTTTTTTTTTTTTTTTTTAAGAGTGAGTCACATTCAGATGTAAAAAGAGTTGGGGAGCAACACAAGCATAAACAATGTTCCTGGCTGGTGTAAATTAAGTGCTATGATTGGCTATTTGGTATCCTCTATATGGACAGGCAGCCTACAGGAGACTCTGTTTGGCAGATGTTTTTTATACAACTAAAACTTGCCTCCAAGCCTGGAATTAAAAAATAAGCACCTGCTTCAAGGCCACTGGGATCAACATCCAAGGGGTTGGTGAGTAACATGTTGCTTGTTGGGGATCACTGTCATAAATGATGCCCTCAAGCTTTGGCAGGGTAAATAAGGGGCAATACGACAGTTGTGCTTTTATTGTTGCAATGGAAAAATAGTCCTGTCATGGCATGATCCATGTGACTAATAAGACAGAGAAAAGCTAATTCCAGCACACGTAGAGTGCAATATGGAGGACAACTACATGAGATGGACACAATTGGGCTGCATGGGGCTGACTTATTGCAAAGGGGCTAATTTGTGTATTTTCCCCATAGCAACCAATCAACAATAAGTTCTGAGCTACTCTTACTCGGTAGGAAAAAAATAAGGCAAATACCTGCACCAATTAGCACCAATGCTGGTGAATATTCCCCAGAGAGGTTGTTTCATTTGCTCTTTCAGAATGAATTGGGGCGGTGAACCTCAATCCTAATAAACACGTGAAATTCAGTATCGATGCCACTGGCTGTTCTTCATTTTTTCAACATTGCTGTCATTTTTATCATTGTGATGGCGTCGCCCATTCTAAGGTTTAAAGGCAGGAAGGGGAGACAAAAATGTGTCTGTTGGACTCTTCCAGTGCATTATTTAAACACAGGAGGAATTCAGCAAAACTTGAAATCCAGCTCACTGATTGGCTGCGGGAATCGCCTACTGCTGGGGATGGACAGACAATGTAAATCATCTTTATGTGTATTTCAGGCAGGACTTTCTCGTCTAGACTCTAGACTTAGATGATCCCAGCACAGCACCGGCGTAGGCAACGGGTGTAAGAGAAGGTGATTTTTACTTCATAATAACTTAATAACCCGGGGTCCATCAGAAAAAGAGTGGAAAGTGTTAAGAGACCAGCTAATGTCAAGTACGAAAAATGCTCCCAAACGGGTTTTGCTAAAATGCACAGAAATAAAACTGGTGGCAACTCCTTAAAAACCTTATAAACAACCTCTTTACAATAAATGCAACAGCTACATACCAGACGTGATATTATTTACCTGAATACATATGGGGTTATGTAATAAAAGACACTAAGTTTGCTCAGGAGCAGTAACCCATAGCAACCAATCAGCAAGAAGCATTTTTTGGTCATCGATTTATTATTGGTTGCTGTAGGTTATTGCTCCTGGGCAAACTAAGTGCACTTTATTATATATGGAGGATTGGGTTTGCAAGGTACTGTTGTAACACTCCACTCCTGACCCATATTATGCTTTGCACTGGAAACCAAATTTACAATTTACCAGTGGAAGCTAACTGATGATTGGTTTGTATGGGTTACTAGATCAGTAGTATAAATGAGGGAATCCCTTACCATAACACTTCCATTTCATGTTCTCAAAAATATCTACAGATAGAGCCACAATATCACAGAAGCGGAGTGGATAGAAAGAATGAAATGCAGTCATGGGAAAGCAGGTATAGTAGGGAGAGATGGTGCCTATAGTAACAGTGGATAATAGTCTCTGGGAAGGGAGTGTGACTGTGGGATAGCAGGTATAGTAGGGAGAGATGGTGTCTATAGTAACAGTGGATAATAGTCTCTGGGAAGGGAGTGTGACTGTGGGATAGCAGGTATAGTAGGGAGAGATGGTGTCTATAGTAACAGTGGATAATAGTCTCTGGGAAGGGAGTGTGACTGTGGGATAACAGGTGTAGTAGGGAGAGATGGTGCCTATAGTAACAGTGGATAATAGTCTCTGGGAAGGAAGTGTGACTGTGGGATAGCAGGTATAGTAGGGAGAGATGGTGTCTATAGTAACAGTGGATAATAGTCTCTGGGAAGGGAGTGTGACTGTGGGATAGCAGGTATAGTAGGGAGAGATGGTGTCTATAGTAACAGTGGGATAATAGTCTCTGGGAAGGGAGTGTGACTGTGGGATAGCAGGTATAGTAGGGAGAGATGGTGTCTATAGTAACAGTGGATAATAGTCTCTGGGAAGGGAGTGTGACTGTGGGATAGCAGGTATAGTAGGGAGAGATGGTGTCTATAGTAACAGTGGATAATAGTCTCTGGGAAGGGAGTGTGACTGTGGGATAACAGGTGTAGTAGGGAGAGATGGTGCCTATAGTAACAGTGGGATAATAGTCTCTGGAAAGGGAGTGTGACTGTGGGATAGCAGGTATAGTAGGGAGAGATGGTGTCTATAGTAACAGTGGGATAATAGTCTCTGGGAAGGGAGTGTGACTGTGGGATAGCAGGTATAGTAGGGAGAGATGGTGTCTATAGTAACAGTGGATAATAGTCTCTGGGAAGGGAGTGTGACTGTGGGATAGCAGGTATAGTAGGGAGAGATGGTGTCTATAGTAACAGTGGATAATAGTCTCTGGGAAGGGAGTGTGACTGTGGGATAACAGGTGTAGTAGGGAGAGATGGTGCCTATAGTAACAGTGGATAATAGTCTCTGGGAAGGGAGTGTGACTGTGGGATAGCAGGTATAGTAGGGAGAGATGGTGTCTATAGTAACAGTGGGATAATAGTCTCTGGAAAGGGAGTGTGACTGTGGGATAGCAGGTATAGTAGGGAGAGATGGTGTCTATAGTAACAGTGGATAATAGTCTCTGGGAAGGAAGTGTGACTGTGGGATAGCAGGTATAGTAGGGAGAGATGGTGTCTATAGTAACAGTGGATAATAGTCTCTGGGAAGGGAGTGTGACTGTGGGATAACAGGTGTAGTAGGGAGAGATGGTGCCTATAGTAACAGTGGATAATAGTCTCTGGGAAGGGAGTGTGACTGTGGGATAGCAGGTATAGTAGGGAGAGATGGTGTCTATAGTAACAGTGGGATAATAGTCTCTGGAAAGGGAGTGTGACTGTGGGATAGCAGGTATAGTAGGGAGAGATGGTGTCTATAGTAACAGTGGATAATAGTCTCTGGGAAGGAAGTGTGACTGTGGGATAGCAGGTATAGTAGGGAGAGATGGTGTCTATAGTAACAGTGGATAATAGTCTCTGGGAAGGGAGTGTGACTGTGGGATAGCAGGTATAGTAGGGAGAGATGGTGTCTATAGTAACAGTGGGATAATAGTCTCTGGGAAGGGAGTGTGACTGTGGGATAGCAGGTATAGTAGGGAGAGATGGTGTCTATAGTAACAGTGGATAATAGTCTCTGGGAAGGGAGTGTGACTGTGGGATAGCAGGTATAGTAGGGAGAGATGGTGTCTATAGTAACAGTGGATAATAGTCTCTGGGAAGGGAGTGTGACTGTGGGATAACAGGTGTAGTAGGGAGAGATGGTGCCTATCGTAACAGTGGATAATAGTCTCTGGGAAGGGAGTGTGACTGTGGGATAGCAGGTATAGTAGGGAGAGATGGTGCCTATAGTAACAGTGGGATAATAGTCTCTGGGAAGGGAGTGTGACTGTGGGATAGCAGGTATAGTAGGGAGAGATGGTGCCTATAGTAACAGTGGGATAATAGTCACTGGGAAGGGAGTGTGACTGTGGGATAGCAGGTATAGTAGGGAGAGATGGTGCCTATAGTAACAGTGGATAATAGTCTCTGGGAAGGGATTGTGAGTGTGGGATAGCAGGTATAGTAGGGAGAGATGGTGCCTATAGTAACAGTGGATAATAGTCTCTGGGAAGGGACTGTGACTGTGGGATAGCAGGTATAGTAGGGAGAGATGGTGCCTATAGTAACAGTGGATAATAGTCTCTGGGAAGGGAGTGTGACTGTGGGATAGCAGGTATAGTAGGGAGAGATGGTGCCTATAGTAACAGTGGGATAATAGTCTCTGGGAAGGGAGTGTGACTGTGGGATAGCAGGTATAGTAGGGAGAGATGGTGTCTATAGTAACAGTGGATAATAGTCTCTGGGAAGGGAGTGTGACTGTGGGATAGCAGGTATAGTAGGGAGAGATGGTGTCTATAGTAACAGTGGATAATAGTCTCTGGGAAGGGAGTGTGACTGTGGGATAGCAGGTATAGTAGGGAGAGATGGTGTCTATAGTAACAGTGGGATAATAGTCTCTGGGAAGGGAGTGTGACTGTGGGATAGCAGGTATAGTAGGGAGAGATGGTGTCTATAGTAACAGTGGATAATAGTCTCTGGGAAGGGAGTGTGACTGTGGGATAGCAGGTATAGTAGGGAGAGATGGTGTCTATAGTAACAGTGGATAATAGTCTCTGGGAAGGGAGTGTGACTGTGGGATAACAGGTGTAGTAGGGAGAGATGGTGCCTATAGTAACAGTGGGATAATAGTCTCTGGAAAGGGAGTGTGACTGTGGGATAGCAGGTATAGTAGGGAGAGATGGTGTCTATAGTAACAGTGGGATAATAGTCTCTGGGAAGGGAGTGTGACTGTGGGATAGCAGGTATAGTAGGGAGAGATGGTGTCTATAGTAACAGTGGATAATAGTCTCTGGGAAGGGAGTGTGACTGTGGGATAGCAGGTATAGTAGGGAGAGATGGTGTCTATAGTAACAGTGGATAATAGTCTCTGGGAAGGGAGTGTGACTGTGGGATAACAGGTGTAGTAGGGAGAGATGGTGCCTATAGTAACAGTGGATAATAGTCTCTGGGAAGGGAGTGTGACTGTGGGATAGCAGGTATAGTAGGGAGAGATGGTGTCTATAGTAACAGTGGGATAATAGTCTCTGGAAAGGGAGTGTGACTGTGGGATAGCAGGTATAGTAGGGAGAGATGGTGTCTATAGTAACAGTGGATAATAGTCTCTGGGAAGGAAGTGTGACTGTGGGATAGCAGGTATAGTAGGGAGAGATGGTGTCTATAGTAACAGTGGATAATAGTCTCTGGGAAGGGAGTGTGACTGTGGGATAACAGGTGTAGTAGGGAGAGATGGTGCCTATAGTAACAGTGGATAATAGTCTCTGGGAAGGGAGTGTGACTGTGGGATAGCAGGTATAGTAGGGAGAGATGGTGTCTATAGTAACAGTGGGATAATAGTCTCTGGAAAGGGAGTGTGACTGTGGGATAGCAGGTATAGTAGGGAGAGATGGTGTCTATAGTAACAGTGGATAATAGTCTCTGGGAAGGAAGTGTGACTGTGGGATAGCAGGTATAGTAGGGAGAGATGGTGTCTATAGTAACAGTGGATAATAGTCTCTGGGAAGGGAGTGTGACTGTGGGATAGCAGGTATAGTAGGGAGAGATGGTGTCTATAGTAACAGTGGGATAATAGTCTCTGGGAAGGGAGTGTGACTGTGGGATAGCAGGTATAGTAGGGAGAGATGGTGTCTATAGTAACAGTGGATAATAGTCTCTGGGAAGGGAGTGTGACTGTGGGATAGCAGGTATAGTAGGGAGAGATGGTGTCTATAGTAACAGTGGATAATAGTCTCTGGGAAGGGAGTGTGACTGTGGGATAACAGGTGTAGTAGGGAGAGATGGTGCCTATCGTAACAGTGGATAATAGTCTCTGGGAAGGGAGTGTGACTGTGGGATAGCAGGTATAGTAGGGAGAGATGGTGCCTATAGTAACAGTGGGATAATAGTCTCTGGGAAGGGAGTGTGACTGTGGGATAGCAGGTATAGTAGGGAGAGATGGTGCCTATAGTAACAGTGGGATAATAGTCTCTGGGAAGGGAGTGTGACTGTGGGATAACAGGTGTAGTAGGGAGAGATGGTGCCTATAGTAACAGTGGATAATAGTCTCTGGGAAGGGAGTGTGACTGTGGGATAGCAGGTATAGTAGGGAGAGATGGTGTCTATAGTAACAGTGGGATAATAGTCTCTGGAAAGGGAGTGTGACTGTGGGATAGCAGGTATAGTAGGGAGAGATGGTGTCTATAGTAACAGTGGATAATAGTCTCTGGGAAGGAAGTGTGACTGTGGGATAGCAGGTATAGTAGGGAGAGATGGTGTCTATAGTAACAGTGGATAATAGTCTCTGGGAAGGGAGTGTGACTGTGGGATAGCAGGTATAGTAGGGAGAGATGGTGTCTATAGTAACAGTGGGATAATAGTCTCTGGGAAGGGAGTGTGACTGTGGGATAGCAGGTATAGTAGGGAGAGATGGTGTCTATAGTAACAGTGGATAATAGTCTCTGGGAAGGGAGTGTGACTGTGGGATAGCAGGTATAGTAGGGAGAGATGGTGTCTATAGTAACAGTGGATAATAGTCTCTGGGAAGGGAGTGTGACTGTGGGATAACAGGTGTAGTAGGGAGAGATGGTGCCTATCGTAACAGTGGATAATAGTCTCTGGGAAGGGAGTGTGACTGTGGGATAGCAGGTATAGTAGGGAGAGATGGTGCCTATAGTAACAGTGGGATAATAGTCTCTGGGAGGGAGTGTGACTGTGGGATAGCAGGTATAGTAGGGAGAGATGGTGCCTATAGTAACAGTGGGATAATAGTCACTGGGAAGGGAGTGTGACTGTGGGATAGCAGGTATAGTAGGGAGAGATGGTGCCTATAGTAACAGTGGATAATAGTCTCTGGGAAAGGGATTGTGAGTGTGGGATAGCAGGTATAGTAGGGAGAGATGGTGCCTATAGTAACAGTGGATAATAGTCTCTGGGAAGGGACTGTGACTGTGGGATAGCAGGTATAGTAGGGAGAGATGGTGCCTATAGTAACAGTGGATAATAGTCTCTGGGAAGGGAGTGTGACTGTGGGATAGCAGGTATAGTAGGGAGAGATGGTGCCTATAGTAACAGTGGGATAATAGTCTCTGGGAAGGGAGTGTGACTGTGGGATAGCAGGTATAGTAGGGAGAGATGGTGCCTATAGTAACAGTGGATAATAGTCTCTGGGAAGGGATTGTGAGTGTGGGATAGCAGGTATAGTAGGGAGAGATGGTGCCTATAGTAACAGTGGATAATAGTCTCTGGGAAGGGACTGTGACTGTGGGATAGCAGGTATAGTAGGGAGAGATGGTGCCTATAGTAACAGTGGATTATAGTCTCTGGGAAGGGAGTGTGACTGTGGGATAGCAGGTATAGTAGGGAGAGATGGTGTCTATAGTAACAGTGGATAATAGTCTCTGGGAAGGGAGTGTGACTGTGGGATAGCAGGTATAGTAGGGAGAGATGGTGCCTATAGTAACAGTGGATAATAGTCTCTGGGAAGGGAGTGTGACTGTGGGATAGCAGGTATAGTAGGGAGAGATGGTGCCTATAGTAACAGTGGGATAATAGTCTCTGGGAAGGGAGTGTGACTGTGGGATAGCAGGTATAGTAGGGAGAGATGGTGTCTATAGTAACAGTGGATAATAGTCTCTGGGAAGGGAGTGTGACTGTGGGATAGCAGGTATAGTAGGGAGAAATGGTACTTGGATATGCTCCAGCCTCCTTTCTTTGTTTCTCAGAAGTGAGTGAATATACTTTTATTAAATTCAAATCTTTCAATATTTAGATAAAAGAACTCTGTATTTGTTTCATGTTCCTTTTTCCTTGATCCTTTTCCTGTTGTCAGTGGAAGATGAATGTGCCGCTATGTTATTGTTTTGCTCTTTTGTTACAGTGAAGCCGCTTTCTTTATTTAGGATTATTAACGTGAGGCAAATCCCATTAATGTGAGCTGAGTGGAGCACAAACCATTGTTGGAACTCCCGGGTGACCAGAACTGACTGTTGCTGCAAGTGGATATGGGTGAGTAAAAATACTCCATGTTTGCACAACATTTTACTCCAAATAGCAAACACTCTAGAGAATGTGTATTCATTACAAAACAAATATTCTGTTTCCACCCAGTTCTAAACAACTTTCTTATGGCAGAGTTACAAGGAGACAGTCCTTACAATAACAAAGCAGGTTTCCATGATTAGAGAAAATTGCTAAAAAAAAATCACAATCTCAATTTTTTTTTCAATTCAGGTTTTCTGAACTTGAATTTTTAGAATTTATTCAAATAAAAATCCCAACTGTTAAAACCAAGAAAGCCTTAATAAACACCAAGGGGAGGTGTTTTTTTTTTTTAAAAACAGTCACATCTAAAAAAAAACTTGATTGAGTTTAACCTCAATATTTTTAAAGATTCAAATTCAAAAATGAATAAATCAGCCTCACAAGTTTCCTGACACCTTGCTATATGTTTATTTTTATCTAGTGCTGCTGCAGCAGAGTTCTGCACTGCAAACCAATTTTTTTAAAATATAATTTTGAAATATGACATGGGCTAGACATGTTGTTTGTTTCCCAGGTGCCCTCAGTCATATGACTTGTGCTTGATAAACTTCAGTCGCTCTTTACTGCTGTACTGCAAGTTGGAGTGATATCACCCCCTCCCTTTCCTCCCCAGCATCAGAACAATGGGAAGGTAACCAGATAGCAGCACCCTGACATACGATAACAGCTCCCTGGTAGATATGAGAATACTAATATAGTAGTAAAAAGTGGAGTCCCACAGTGACTCCTTCAGTTTCATTGAGTAGGAGAAACAATAGTTTATCTGAAAGCAGTTTCATTGTGAAGTGCTGGCTCTTTTTGAAAACACAGGATCAGGCAAAATGACCTGATAGCTGCCAACATTACTGTTAAAAAATAAATGCATTTGTTGTTTTAGTAATAAAATGTTTAATGGTAAAGTAAATTATTTTCAGTGTAAACAATTTTAATTTTGAATTAAAATCGACACCATAGAAATCATGACAGGTTCCGAATTTAAATCTTTAAATTCTGCTCCTTAGACGTTATAAAAGATGTTGAAGAAAACAGAAGAATTACACGAAAAAAAAATTCTGGGTTAGTCATTGTATGTGCCTCATAGCCGACAGGTATTCATTTCCAATGGGGTTATTCTACGCAGAATCATTCCCTCTGATTGGACGTGGCCTTGAATGAGAAACGGTGGCGGTTTCTATTTCTACTTGAAAGTCAAGAGCAAATTCAATTATTCTAATGTCATTTATACTGTCATTTATACTGTTGTTCCCATTAGCTGAACAATTCCCAATTTTCTTCTCGCTTTCATGCATTTACTTTAGGTTAACGGAAAGCTTAATTTGATAATGTCAATATTTTCAGTTTTTCCACTTCAAATGACATTTGGTGAGCTCTTATGCAAAGATATTATTCTTACGGGCGACGTAATGTTCTTCACACAATGTCCCAGAAAGCAATACGCAGTCCATCAAACGGACGCGCCGTCGCTTTAAGGTCAGGCTTTTGTAATCGGGTTCCTTGTTTAATGGATAAAAAAGGGTAAGATTAATTACTATGTAGATACTTGGTGGATATGAATGTGATATTTATTTTTGGTGATATACAAAATCAATATAATAACCACTCGGCTGAGTTCAGCTAATTTCTTGAACAATCGGAATAAAAAGAGTGATTAGTCTTAGCCCCATCCGCCCCGACATCCGCCTGTATGGCGTCAGCATATTTCATTATTTGTGGATAGAAAATGTTGAGGTTTATTTTTATTTGTATCCTCGAAGACATTGGTGGACTTCTGTATAATTATTATATAATTACAGGACAGTCAAAACTTGAATGCAATTTCCGACAGTTACATGTACGACAGGTTATTGTAACCTCTTTCAGTCTCACTCTCACTTTCTCTGTTCCGCATCCTTGATATTTAAGATATTCATACGTGTGCCAGGTGCCCAGAGAACAATAGCACAACAGATGCCAAACTGCTCTAGGGTAGAAAATAAATACTGGATAAACTGGCCTGCCAACCCTGCAGGCGCCATCTGTCACATGTAATGGGCATTTAGAGAAACAATGCTGTGTCTAAAGAAGCAGTAACATGAATTTTAAAATAAAAAAAAAAATTGTTAGTATGCATCGAAAAAAAACCAACAAGACAAATTAAACGTTAAAATCGCAAAGTCTTTATTAAGAAATAAACTCCGCTTGCGCTCCTCTTCAGAAAGCGATTGAGCGATCCATCGCGCGACACTTTATTTCTCCTCCCTGCCTTCCTTATAGGAGATAGCCAGGGAGGAGTAATCGAGTGCCGCATGATGGATCGCCTTTTCTGAAGAGGAGTTTTGGTAAGTTATTTCTTAATGAAGACTTTGCGATTTTAAAGTTGAATTTGTCTTGGTGTTTATTTTTCGATGTATACTAATGAATTTCTTCAATTTTCTTTTGATGTTACTGGTCCTTTTAGCTTCTTCTGTGATGAAACAGGAAGAGATTGGTGAGACTGTAACTTCAGCTTTTACCCATATGCTGATAAATGTATTGAAAGGAAACCATGACATTCATTCTCAACCTCCCTTAGGCTCACAGTGTAATATAGCCCTTCCCTTAGCTTGTTCCATTGTGAAGAGATGGATTCTGGGACTTGGAGTCCCTCTGCTTTCCACTGTGGTTGATGCACAGATTCTCTTGAACGCCGAGGGACTTCAATTCCCAGAATCCATCTCTTCACAATGGAACAAGCTAAGGGAGAGCTTGAGAAACCTTGCCACCTTACAAACCATGGAATCTGGTCTCTGTAACAAAAATAGTTAAATTTATTCTGTAAAAGGGGGGGGGGGAGTATAATTACACTTTAAATACTTTCACTGCTAAACAGACAAGACAATAAAGAAGCCAGAGCTCAGAAAATACATTTTCTTTATAGGTAGATCTACATGAATATCAATTATGGGGATGCTGATAGCATGTAACAAAGCCCTTAGATCCAGCTGATAATAAAAGGGAATTGCAGAAAATGGAGAAAAAAATACAATACAATGCAATACAATAGCTCTGGGTTAAAGGGGTTGTTCCCCATTAAATGCACATTATGTATGATGCAGAGAGTGATATTCTGAGACAATTTGCAATTGGTTTTCATTTTTTTATTATTTATGTTTTTTGAATTATTGAGAATTTTGTTCAGCAGCTCTCCAGTTTGCAGTTTCAGGAATCTGGTTGCTAGGATCCTAATTACCCTAGCAACCATGCATTGATTAGCATAAGAGACTGGAATATGAATAGGAGAAAGAAAGTAATAAAAAGTATCAACAAAAATACATTTGTAGCTGTTTGTTTTTTTTTTTAGATGGGGTCAGTGACCCCCATTTGAAAGCTGGAAAGAGTCAGAAGAAGAAGGCAAATAATTAAAAACATAAAAAAAAGAATAATGAAGAACATTTGAAACGTTGCTTAGAATTGGCCATTCTAAATAAAAACTCTTAAAACTCTTTTTTAAGTAAATAAATGTAATTCAACATAAAAGTATGATTCAGTACACGCACATTGCTTTGTTTTATCAATGAGATAAACATGGATATAGTAACTGGTGTCGGCAGATGTTGAACAACATTCATTTTCCTGTGATATCGACTTAATTGATAGACACACATTGATAGACTCAGCATGTCCGGCGGAATGGTATAAATAGGGTAAAAATGCAAAGCACTTGAATGCCTGGGGCCCTTCTCTTGATTTAATTGAGGCCATACTGAATCCAGCAGGTATTTCTTCTGCTGCCTGATCTCTCCTGTGTGACAGGTCTTATTAAGGAACAGATAGACAGGGAGCAGAAGCTTTAATATTCTGGGCTAAGAATAAGAGCAATACATTTACTAATAAGAATCCTATATGCACAGGAAGCTGCACACTTTTGTTAGGATTTTAATCTAAATTCAGCTCAGACACTGGAAATGCATTGCAAAAAAACCCCCTTAAATATGGTTATAATCCTTAATATGACTGTGAATAATGAGTCCATTTGCACCCCCACCCAGGGTACTCAACTTTCTATTCCCGTACTAGACAAATTCATGCAGAGGGCAGATAGTTACATAGTTATATAGTTAAATTGGGTTGAAAAAAGACAAAGTCCATCAAGTTCAACCCCTCCAAATGAAAACCCAGCATCCATACATACACCCCTCCCTACTTTTAATTAAATTCTATATACCCATACCTATACTAACTATAGAGCTTAGTATCACAGTAGCCTTTGATATTATGTCTGTCCATTATGTCTCACTGTGTACGCTTGAGAGGGGATACACAGAAAACTGTGAAAAAACTGTGGCACTCAGGAGACAGTACCCTGGGCTGGGTTGGTTTTTTAAGATGAGTCTGGTGTAGCAGGTCAGAAACTAGGCACTTAAGTCTTAAAGGAGAAGGAAAGGCTAAAACTAAGTAAGCTTTATCAGAAAGGTCTATATAAATACACCAGTAAACCCTTAAAGTAATGTTGCTCTGAGTCCCCTGTCAAAAGAAACAGCACATTTCTTTCCTTCTATTGTGTACTCATGGGCTGCTGTATCAGACTTGCCTTCAGCTTAAACCTCCAGGGCTATGGCTTGAGCATGCTCAGTTTGCTCCTCTTCCCCTCCCTCCTCCCCTCCCTGCTGTAATCTGAGCCCAGAGCTATGACTGAGCAGGGAAACTCAGGCCGTATGTGATGTCACACCAAGCTAATATGGCAGCTGTATCCTAATCAAACAGAGAGAGCTTCTAGAGCTGTGTACTCAGGTATGGTAAAGCATTCTACGGAATAAATTGTGTTATAGCTTGCACTATTGTGGCTAATCTATTCACAATAAACTGCTGCAATACCTTTCCTTCTCCTTTAATAGAGATTTGCTACAGGATAGGTTTATTCCAATGGCTGATC
The DNA here is from genome assembly GCF_017654675.1 of Xenopus laevis. Lineage (NCBI taxonomy): Eukaryota > Metazoa > Chordata > Amphibia > Anura > Pipidae > Xenopus > Xenopus laevis. Next base: position 15,442,621 of record NC_054373.1, read on the forward strand.
AATTCTTGGAAAGCTGCTGTGAGTGCATAAGCCCAACTATAGGAACAATAAATCAACTATTTTAAATGTTGACTATCAAAATAAAAAAGCTTAGGTTTATTAAATCTGTGAGTAAATGATAGGGGCCCTCTGGATATTGTCATGCAAATCAGCGGAGAAAATCCACCGGCAGCGTTGGACTCGGGATGAAATGAAAAGAGTGAATTAGTGAAATCTATCTCTGAATAAATCCAACACTTCATGTCCCTTCAAAGTGGATTAAGTTTCAGGCTTTCATTAGCAGAGGAGATTAGATCTGCCGTGCATTATGCAATGGAATACAGCTTGCACTTATTTTTTTAATCATTCCCGGCGCATAACCCATTCATAGAGAATCTGATGGAAGAGAGAAATATGCTAGTGCCGGCCAACGAACAAAGAACCTTGAATAGTACCGACATGTGTCCTGCTGAGCTTCCTTGTAAAATGTGGGATCTGCTGCCTGGCCCTGCTTCTTAATGGCCTCTCCTTTGGGGACGTGATAATTCATCAGGTTATGGAGATTTAAAAGAAGATCAAAGGGCAGAAATAATAATAAACCATGTGATAATCAACATATCTGTGATTGTTAACTTGAACTATAAAACGTGTCCGAGTGCTTAATTAGTAGCAAGTACACAAGAAAAAACCCTCTGAAACTGTCAGGAATGTTGGTAAATACACAGGGAAATCTGGCGCAATCTGGCGCTGCATTAATTACTACAAGAAATTAAACGCTAACGGACCACCAATATAGTAAAGATGTAAGGAAACAAGCTAAAGTGACCAATTGCAAGTGGTAATAGGAAAAATGTATCTATGTCCATATTAGAGAGGGTAGGCCTGAAACCAACAGGATCCTTGGGTCAGGCGAGTTTGGGCTGATTTCTGCAGAAGATTTCTGGACTTTACTTTTAGAGGCTGCTGGCTTCTGCCTCCAGCATCCTCTATTGATAGGTCCAAGCCTGCCCTGCCCCTTTTGTGACATCATAGATAGGTGGGTCAGACACAGTTCTATAGATATAGCTGCCTTGTTGGGTAGGGTTTGGGTTCGGAGGGATTGAGTTAGGGGTGGGTGCAGTTCTTGTGGACATGCAAGACATACAAATACATGTGCAATAAAGGTGGGGAGGGGCAGTTATGGCCCTTAGAACACCTTACAGCAGGGGCAGCAATAATGACCCCCTATGGAATAGTTTAAGCTGTATGGGCTAATGATGTGTGGGTCGACTAAAACATGAAACAAGATAATATGACCAACTGCAAGTGGTAATATGAGAAAGTTACTTATGTCCATACTAGTGATGTCAGCCTGGCCTGAAACCCACGCAACCCAGGCAGGTTCGGGACGACTTCTGCAGAAGATTTCCAGACTTTACACTGCTGGCTTCTGCCTCCAGCAGCCTCTATTTATTGGTCCATGCCTGACCCGCCCCTTTTCGTGACATCAGACATGTGTTTGTTGGGCACGGGTGTATAGATAGAGCTGCCTTGTTGGGGAACGTTCTGGTTGGGAGGGTTTGGGCTGGCAGGGCTTGGGTTAGGCTTTGGTGCAGGTTGTGTTTTTGTCCACCCGCACATCACTATCCATACAGCTTAAAATATTCCATAGGGGGTCATTATTACTGCCCTGCTGTTAATCCCCCCTCCCCATCTGGGATCAAATTCTAATATTACCCACACTGAACATAATACAGAGCTGGGACAAGAGGGACTGTAACCAACCTTCACTTGCCCACCCATCTCCCGACTGACCCCCAACCCCTCAATCTCCACAAAGGTCCCACTTTTGGTGCCTTCAGCATGCACTAGCAAAGGACAACAATGCCATTTTCCTTTATGCTTCACACCAATGCCCAACCTATTTACATGGGATTTTCTTCTAGTTCAGTTTCTAACTAATATTCAACTGTAACCCCCAGGTGATGGAAGAGGCCACAGGGCGAGAGACTAATGAGTAGTAAAAGTCTGTATTTATTCCCGTTGCAGCCGTGTCCTCCTCTGAACCTTCGGAAACAATCCTATTAGTTAATGTAGGTGAACAATAACAGGCAAAACAATGATAAATGCCGCTCTCATCTGGGTAAATACAGTTTCATAAATCATTACTCAGAATTACAGAGCTGAACAAATGATACAACTGAGGCTTGTAAAATATGGGAATGCACAATGCATAAAAATTAGATTTCTGTTGCAGAAAACAGTCCCGAATGCACAGTAGAGAAGGAGCCAGAATCACGTGGACTCTCAGTTACCTAAATGGATCACTTTTGTGAGTTCTCCCAAGTTTATATGGAAGACTTGTTTTCCTCTTGTGATTCCCACAGAAGAGAAAGTACTTCTGGGCATTGCTTATAAAGTTATTGTTCATCTGTCATTAGAGCTGTCAAAGGGATCAATGTCTTGCATGAGCCAAGAAGATAATGTAGCACTGCATTCTGCATGGCAATGACTTTTTTGTCTGCGACTGCCCTTGCTTGACTTTAGTCTGACTGCTCTGTGCAGGGCTTCTCATTCTCCATACATGACTGCTAGTTAGCTGCCTAACACTGGGACCCTCTATTCTAGATTCAGACTCACCTTATTTTAGCACAATTTGGGGTGGGGGGTAATTTCTGCTATTCCAACCCAAGCCCCAAGCCTAAACAATTGTATAGGTGTAACACTATTTGTAAATGTTGTGCAATACTCTACAGAAGGACCCTACTACTTCAAACCCCAGCAGAGCCTGAGATCCTGCACTGCCCCCTGGCCTTCCCCCCTGGCCACAGCAAGAGAACAGGTATGTAAAGGGGGGCCTGGGGGGAAGTGGGGGCCCTTGTGGCGAAAGCCCCGGTGGGCCTTGAACCCTCCAGTCCGACGCTGTCTCTCTCTCTCTTTCTCAGGATGTGCCCTCATAGCATGGAGATGAAGGCTTATTCACTCACACACACTCAGGTAGATCTCTCAACAACAGGCTCCAGTAGTTCTTAAACAATTATTGAAAATGTATTTCCTGGAACATATAACTCAATCAATTCATTTTAGTAATTAACTCACAATTAAATACTTTGACGGGATTGCTCGGGCAGGATATTAGTTACAACCAATGGATAGTCATTCAAAAGTACAAGGCCCTCCAAGTGAAACATATGGAGGGGTGTACCTCTATCTCTAAGTCTGTATACCCTACTCTGCCGGGTGACAACCAAGAATGTAGTCCTTTGGTTCTCCTCATTGGAGCTTCCAGCTACTCATTAAAGGAGAAGGAAAGTCTTCTTCCACCTGGGGTGCCAAATGTTAGGCACCACCAAGTGATTGTATTGACTTACTTGAAACTTCGGGCCGGTGCTCCTATCAGCAGTAAACTGCCCCGGCCCAGGGGGTTATACCAGTGAGCACCACGGAGTTATCCTCTTCCGGCTTCTTCTTTCTTCAAATTTCCCGGGGCAGACGCATGCGCAGTTGAACGGAATGGCCGGCCTTTTAGTTAAAGTTGAGATTTTTGTTCTACTGCGCATGCAAAGAAAAGAGGAAGACGGAAGAGGATCACTCTGTGTTGTTCACTGGTATAAACCCGGGCCGGTGTAGTTTTCTGCTGATAGGAGCACCGGCCCTGGGTTTCAGGTAAGTCATTACAATCACTTGGGGGTGCCTAACATTTGGCACCCCCAAGTGTATGAAGCCTTTCTTTCTCCTTTAACTATCCTGAGCCTATAGCTATGAGCTATAGCAAGGTATATATTTACACTGAATACTCCTACCTGAGGCCTTCCTCCACTGTAGTAAATTAAAACGAGGTTCAGTGCGCTGATATCTGATAATCGATGTGTCCTCAAAAACCTAAAAAAGGAAGCAATGTATAGTGTAGTATATCTTGTTTAGGTATTATATAAGTAATTAGAACCACTCACAATGTTGTCCCATAAATATAGGCATGAAAGTATTCTTTCTGCAAATGTTGTCGATAGGGGATCATTGAAGAGCGGAGTTGCACTGTGGATTAGCGCACGCTGGCAGGCAGGCTTCTATGAAACCGGCTTCAAGTTTGGATAATGGTGGCGTCTCTGCAGGATAGTCAGCGTGTTGTAGTTCCGCAATAGTTTGATCTCTCACAGTCTCCCAGTCTTGTCGGCTCAGTGGTCCGGGGGTAATTGGGGTAATTCAATAAGGCAGATGTTTGGGGGTAGATTTTAGAAAGGTTTATTGAAAAATAATACAAGCCCAACGCGTTTCATATCTCATGATACTTCCTCAGGGGCATCCACTTCCTCCACTGTAGGCTCTGAGTACCATCCAGCCAAATGGTGAAAAGAGTATGGACGACCTTATAAAGACTAGGAAACTTTTTGAACTATTGGGAACCTTAATTATTTCATGTCCCTTCACTGGTATAGGACAAATTGTGCTAGCAAATTCTCCAATATGTCTGAACCTTGTGCTGCAGTTCTCTAAGAGTGCACAGGGAGAGTAAAGAACCACCTTAGAATATCTACACTTAATTATGCTTCTGTCAACCTGATTCATTTGCTGGAGGGCTGAGTTGGTTCTGTATATGCTATGTCGGCATCCACCAAAAGGGTAACAAATAAAGAACAGCTAATCAAGTTAGGCCCAACTAATTTGTGATAGGCAGCCAGATCAGTTAGTGTGACCATTTGCTCCACAGACATCATACAGTCATGTTACACATCAGATGACCATAGTCATTCCTTCCCAGTACTTGATGCTGTGCATTCAAGAAATAGCCCCATTACAACTACCACACCTAAAGGCAGCAGTGGCCTTTACTTTGTGCAACCGTAGAACCCCAACAAATATTTTTAAAGCATAATGAGAAGTGTCATTAGCAAGATTTGAGGTCTGAGTCATAACACTGGAGCAAAAACTCTACAAGTATCAGCAATCACTTCAAAGATGCAACATTTAAGACTGTTGTGGACCTTCTTCAGGCGTGACATGACAATTAAGAGATATATGACTAGAACGTTGCACCTTACCGCTACTATCATACTCTCTGAATGAGTCTAGAAGTATAGCTGTCAATAATCAACAGCTTGGAAGCAGATTTTCTCTTGGTGTATATTTTTTTTTGGTTCTTGTTCTTTTCACTGATGAACCTGAGAAGCTTTTATAACCACAAGTGCAGCCTGGACTTCTTTGCCATGTGCAAAATATATATCTAGATCTCGCTCAGTATACATGTTTATAAAGCTGCTATTGTGATATTCCTATATTCCTCATTAGCATAAATATCTTATTAAGCCTTCATTGTAATGACAGCGTATATTTTATTTGCTACGTTCTTATATCCCCTTTTTTTAAAAGTCAATTAATAAGAAGTAATTTGGCAACAAGTTAATTGTGGCGCGCTGTAATTATTTCTCCTTAATTCATTTATGGGGGACGCAGCACTGTTGCTGTAGACGTATGGCAGACTGAGAAAGATGGCTTTGCAAATCCACAGAAGTTATAAATGAGATTTTATAGGGAATATCTGGAGGGGAATGAGCCCTTGGAGTAATTGGTATATTAAAAGTGAGAGACTTGAGAGAAAAGTCCAGTAAAGGACAGATGGAGTGACATGGAGCTGAGAGCTCTCGACTGCACTTATCAACCTGTTTATGTGCAACAATAGTTGCTATCTGATAGGCGCGACACAGAAATGCTTTTACTAATAAGACTTTTAATCACCAAGTCTGTCCATGAACATACTAATGGTTTACTTGTACTTTGAATTTTATGATTCTTAAAGGGGAATTTCACCTTTAACTTTTTTATTTGTTATTAGAGGACCTAATGCAAACAACAATTCTTTTTTTTTGCATGATTTGCCCTCCTGTTGTTCTTCTCCCTTACATGTGCTCAACAAGCACGCTGGCATTTCCATGAGACACCCTTCAATTGACTAAGTACAAATTTATTAGGCTACATCGGGGTCCCCAACCTTTTTAACCTGTGAGCCACATTCAAATGTTAAAACAAGTTGGAGAGCAACACAAGCTTGTGAAAAGTTCCTGGGGGTGCCAATATGGTCTGTAATTGACTGATGGTAGCCCTATGTTGACTAGCAGACTACAGGAGGATCTGTTTGGCAGTGCACCTGGTTTTTATGCAACCAAAACTTGGCTCCAAGCCTGGAATTCAAAAATTTGAAGGCCACTGGGAGCAACATCCAAGGGGTTGGTGAGAAACATGTTATAGACACCCCCTTACCACCTATAACTGAAGGGAAGATAGCAGTTGAGTATATAATATTCCAGAAGAGGCCCAGATCTGTGACCAACCACTGGTATAATTGGAAGCTAGGCTGGAAACTTTTTTTTACCCAAAAGCCCACATACTAAGCTTATAGACACCCCTTGCCACCTATATCTGAAGGTGGGACCACTATTGGGGATATAATATTCCAGATGAGGCCCAGATCTGAGACCAACCACTGGTATAATTGGAAGCTGGTCTGGGAACATTTTATCACCAAAAATCCCACATACAAAGCTTATAGACATCCCCTTACCATCAACAGTATTTGACTTCTCCACGAAGGAGTGTCCATAATCTTCTTTGCCATCTTTTTGTCTTCTATGGTGAAAGGTAGTATTGACATCACAATGCCCCATCTCACCCTAGGACCTGGTATTGGTTTCATCCTCTGCTCCTTAGAGTTAAACTGCTCTGCTTATCTAAAGGTCCATGTGACCATGGATGTTATCTAATACCAATCGTTTATATGGCTCCACTAAAGTGCGCACCTTCTGCACAGGTTATCCTATTAAAACGTTTCTCATTCTGATAGGGACAGTTGGGCAGGTTTTTTAAACATAAATATTCTAACTGTATTCAACCTGAGGCCAAAGTAAAAATGATAGCATGGCATAGGCTAGTCTGGAATTTTGGGAAGGCTGCCAGGCTACATGCCATGGGTACAGCCCTTGGCTCAGTATAGTCTATACAAATTATACTCAGGCATATATATGTGATTATAATATTAGCTGAGAGTAACGATGAATCTAGGCTATGCTATTTATTGAAAAGGTACATATTTCACAATTCTTCAGACCTGTTACAAAACAAAAGCTAAAATAGGACCTATTAATGCAGAGTCGTTGCATAATCACATGGAATATCAGCCAACGAAGACACATGTAGGTTTTGGAGGCTTCGCAGATTAAAACCCAGTCAAAGGTATCGTCTTCCAAATGATGAAGAAACAAGGAACCCATTTTTTTTTATCTATGAAGCTATGGGAGGGACTTCATTTTGCAACTCTTAATATTAATATAGTATTTAAGTCTTAAGGTTTCTTTTGAAGGTTGCCGTCTATCCTACAGCAATTCTGCAAGGTTGCTGATAGAACTTTCCACCTCTTCCTATCTTTTTATTGGTCCCACCTGCTTCCATTCAGAACCTTTCACCCAAAACCATTTAGCTTCATAAGAATCTGCAAAACACTCTCCTTAGACATATCTCCTCTGTATATAACCCAAGCAGACAACTCAACCCTACCTTACCCTTTACAAGTAGACTGACCCAGACTAAGCAGCCATTTATTTAACCTGAACATGCACAATATGCCCTTTGATCAATGTCAATGCTAATATATATATTTATTTGTCTTAAACGTCTCCCGGGTGCTCCACTATATTGAGTCTTATACCATATTATGTGGTGGGATTTACTCAGAAAAAATACAGTACCATTACATTATAGCACTGCAAAATTAACAGGCCATATGTTCATTAAGCTTGAGCAATATCAGCTTAGGAAAGCAGCAAAACCCTCTCTAATTCATCAACCACAAGCGCAAGCACTAAATATATTTAGGATTAGGAAGAGATGTTTATTGACTTTTATCTTTGTCAAAGAGATTTTATTTTGTACCAGTGAATTACAGGTTGTGTCTTACAGATGAGATTTGCTGGTATACAGGGTTCTGCATAATCCGGACAAAGCCCCCGGAGTCTTCATTACCCTTGTACTGTACTGTTGGTAATGCTGGAAGGTTCTCTGTGTGTCCAATGAGCAGTTAATGTGACTTGTGTATAAGGAACTGCTCAGTTGCTGCATATTACAGTCCCTGTATTTTACAAACCTCAATAAACGTTAGTTAGAGGTGCTGCCTCCATGTCTAAAGCCATTATTGTTATGTTTCTTGTTCCTAATATGCCTGTTGTACCTATTAATGTTAATAAGGTGCCCTACTTAGGTTATGGCCATTATGACTCGGGTGCAGAATTTTATCAACTTCTCATGTCCATGTATAGCACACACTGTTGTTGGGAACCCCTCTGCCATGGGCCCCTGACTGCAGTACCCCTGTACTCCCCTGATGGTCAATATACACCATTGCTTAGCACACGCCAAATAGATATGACACTTTGCATAAAAAAGGCTATACTTGGATAAAATATTAATCTACATGGTTAGGAAATTGGCTACAGGATCAGGTACAGGGGGTGTTTGTTAATGGTACATTCTCTGCTTGGAGAAAGGTTCTTAGTGGGGTCCCTCAGGACTCGGTATTGGGTCCAATTTTATTTAACTTGTTCATTAATGACTTGTATCGGTATTTGCAGATGACAAAAAACTATGCAGCCCAATTAATTCCATTCAGGATGAATTGGAGAGAATCCAGAGAAGAATGACCCCTTCCTGCTGTGAATCTATGCCCCTTTTAATACAGCCCAAGACCCTATTTGCCCTTGATACTGCTGACTGGCATTCCTTGCTACAGACAAGTTTATTATCTACAAGGACTCCAAGGTCCTTTTTCATTATGGATTTGCCTAGTGCAGTCCCATTAAGGGTATAAGTGGATATTTTTACATCCCAGGTGCATGACTTTACATTTATCAACATTGAATCTCATACTTAGCTGCCCAGATTGACAGTTTGTCAAGATCCTGCTGCAAGTATGTTGCATCCTGGATGGAATGAATAGGGCTGCACAGTTTTGTGTCATCTGCAAACACTGAAACATTACTTACAACACTCTTCCCATAGTCATCAATGAACAAGTCAAATTTTTTTTACCCAATACACAGCCCTGAGGGACCCTACTAAGAACCTTACTCCATTAGAGAATGTACCATTAACAACCGCCCTCTGTACCCGATCCTGTAGCCAGCTGCCCTTAATAATAAGCCCTTAATAATTGCAGCTCCTGTCCATCTGGAAGATCTTTTGAAGGAAACTGTTGTAGATGCATGGAAATAGCAATATAATGTAGTAGTAAACTGATATTAGTATATTTTACCCTGCTTTATTAAATAAGGTTAGCTTGCCATTGCTTGCTGTCACATTCTAACTGAGATTGGGCATGGATATATGGAGCCTTTGCATCCTATATATTTTTGATTCAGATTTATTCCCATGTGACAAGTAAAACGTAGCTCTTTCTTAGACTAAAAGCACAATTTGTGTTTCTTTCCATTGTTGGCCTTCAATGACAACACATTCTTCTTGGCAACCAAACATTGACATCACCAGGGTATTGGAGGTTGAAGAATAGTTTGCATTGAGAAAGGAAGAACCGGATATGGAAAATACCATGGCAAGGGGGTGGCAGTATCAGATTTCCTGGCACGACACAAACCCAAATCTCTGTAATCACTCTTAGCCTCGTTCATTTTATCTGTGTCAAGACGTCAGTTTGAAAGCTGATAAAGGTCTGTGCCAGCTGCCTCTAACACATTCATCTGTTTGCCGCAATTACTTGGCACCCGTTTACTTGCTACAGATTGCTTTGGGTGCTCTTGTGTCAGAGAGGTGTCTGAGATGGCACTAAGGTTAAGTGGAAAACAGATCTTATTAGAAGTCATATTAAGCTTCCAATTACTGCCTTATGAACAAATATGAGGACATAGGTCACTGTGCATGGAACACTTCTTCTCTGCATTTATAAATGAGTGGTAGCAGCCATATTGTATTGGGTGAGCCATTCTCCATTGACTTCAACACAACAGCTTGTTTATCCCCTAAAAAGAAAAAGCATTTATAATCCATGGGTTTCAAGCTTATTCGTTAAACTGGCATTGCTGTAAAACCCAATTTTGCATGGTATCTGTTTAGCTGGATGCTGAGTGCTGCCTAGATTGCACCTTGTACCTATCTTGGTATAGTTCTATGGCATTTCGGTATAAAGGGTAAAAGGAAACTTGATGGACTGCTAATGTAATATTCTGTTGCTGATTATGTCTGTATGAATCCATTTAGATTTGACAACACCCCTATCCAGCTATTCCTGGGAAACCAACCCGAGTTTATGTGTATGTCTGTAATTTTGGTAGGGAAATTAGATTGTAAGCTCCACTGTGGCAGCGACATATGTGAATAGCTGTACCTTCCCTTAAAGGGATACTGTCATGGGAAAATTTTTTTTTCCAAAATGAATCAGTTAATAGTGCTGCTCCAGCAGAATTCTGCACTGAAATCCATTTCTCAAAAGAGCAAACAGATTTTTTTCTATTCAATTTTGAAATCTGACATGGGGCTAGACATATTGTCAGTTTCCCAGCTGCCCCTGGTCATGTGACTTGTGCTCTGATAAACTTCAGTCACTCTTTACTGCTGTACTGCAAGTTGGAGTGATATCACCCCCCCCCTTCCCCTCCCCCCCAGCAGCCAAACAAAAAAACAATGGGAAGGTAACCAGATAGCTCCCTAACACAAGATAACAGCTGCCTGGTAGATCTAAGAACAGCACTCAATAGTAAAAACCCATGTCCCACTGAGACACATTCAGTTGCATTGAGAAGTAAAAACAGCAGCCTGCCAGAAAGCATTTCTCTCCTAAAGTGCAGGCACAAGTCACATGACTGGGGGCAGCTGGGAAATTGACAAAATGTCTAGCCCCATGTCAGATTTCAAAATTGAATACAAAAAAATGTGTTTGCTCTTGTGATTGATTGGTAAAGCAATCACAAGTGCACACACAAACACATACAAACACAAGTGAACACACAAATAAATACAAGTGCACACATACACAAATACAGGAACAGTGCATTCTTGCATCGGCTTTATAGAAGTTTTGAAGTTTTCACCCAACTCCTGCGCTTGGATGTGCTCTTCCATTAAACCTATATTTTCTCTCGGCTTGACAGCATTTCATTGTGTTGCCTTTAGCCTGACAAACCTTTTATTTTTCCATCAACATTGCAGCAAGAAAGACGACAAGTCCTCCCCCATGATCACAATTTATTCTCAGTCCTTTCCAGGAAAGATTGACGAGCTGGAAAGGGAATGACATAATTCAGATATTGTTGTTTACCTGCTGTTAGTAAACAGTCAGTGCTGCACCAGAGGCGTGTTATTGCCCCCAGACCGACGAGTATTTATAGATTTCAAGCAAAATATTTCATCTTGATTTGAAGAAACAGTCTCAGGGATTATATCACTCTCTGCATTTACTGGTTTTTAAGACAAATGGAACATTATGCTCAGTAAGAGCCCTCTAATCACAACAGTGTGTGGGTGGCTTTTTATGTGATATTACCCTTGGCTTTCCAACCTGTCCCAAGCAAGAGTTTGTGACATTCCCAACTCAGGCCTCCTACCATCGCTCAGTGACGTTATAGTAACACATAGAAATTCTATAAGCATGTCATTTACCTACAGTTTTCCTTTAAATAAATATCAGTTCAAAAGTCCAAAAAATCTGGAAATATGTCTATAACATGTGGAATCACAACATAAACCCCAGTCTGTGCATTGCAAATAATGGTCAATGAACAACTAACATGTGAGGACCATCAAAAGTGAGTTAGCTTATGAGTAAGTGCCCCATCATGCACGAAATGCGCAAGGCTGTCTATGTCCTAATAAATACTTTTTTCGTTTTACAATTACTATTACTACTGTTTTCACTTTTGATGGTCCTCACATTTTAGCTGTTCCCCTTGATCCACTAGACCAGGGGTCCCCAACCTTTTTTACCCGTGAGTCACATTCAAATGTAAAAAGAGTTGGGGAGCAACACAAGGGCTTTGATTGGTTGTTTGGTAGCCCCTATGTGGACTGGCAGCCTACAGGAGGCCCTGCTTGGCACTATACTTAGTTTTTATGCAATTAAAACTTGCCTCCAATCCTGGAATTCAAAAATAAGCCCCTGCTTTGAGGACACTGACACTAACATCCAAGGGTTTGGAGAGCAACATGTTGCTCATGAGCTACTGGTTGGGGATCACTGCACTAGACATTCCCCAATCAGGCCTTTAAACTCTCACTTAGAACCCACCTATTTAGCGAAGCTTGCAAGATAAGCCCACAACAACTTGCCTGCCTTTCATAATACAAGTAGACATTTCATGTATGGTGGCACACCAATTCCATACGTTGAAGAGAGAACCTGGTTGGCATTTGTATGGTTGCCTTTACTCCTGGTTACACTAATTACTGGTTTACTAATTCCTCTACACATTTACTGCTAATATTTAGATTGGAAGGACCTCTATAACCACACAAGCCATCTCTAACTCAGTTCACTTCATTTTTAGACTGTAAGCTCTTTTGAGAAAGGCCCTCACCCTACATTAGTGATACCCAACCAGTGGCTTGAGAGTAGCATGTTGCTCACCAACTATTTGGATGTTACTCTCAGTGGCCTCAAAGCAGATGCTTATTTTTTAATTCTTGGCTTGGAGGCAAGTTCTGGTTGCATAAAAACCAGATGTCCTGCCAAACAGAGCCTCCTGTAGGTTGCCATTGCATAAGGGCTACCAAATCTAGCCAATCACAGCGCTTATTTGGCTCCCTCAAGAACTTTTTTTGATGCTTGTGTCGCCAACTCCCAACTATTTTTACATTTGAATGTAGTTTACGGGCAAAAAAAGGTTTTGGACCCCTGCCTTACAGTCTTTTTACACTATGACAATGCTACAGTGTTAATGTACTTACAGTAAGTAAAATGTTATTGTATGTATGTCTAAGCTGCAATGTCTTGTGTTTGTACCTCCCTGTAAAGTGCTGCAGGAGTCGAAGCAATAAAAATGATAATACTATATAATGCAATTCAGAATTTTTCAGGCTATAAGACTCTGCTGACATTAACATCCTAAGTCACATATTTTGGAAGCTGCTGAAAACTCAGAGAGGGGGCAATTGATCTTGAGAAGTTACAGCTTTATCCTTAAGGGACTAAATGATAATCTTACGGCAAGATATTTTCCCTTCAGTAACATGGCAAGAGGTTGGAGTATGATCTGTGGCCTGTCTGAAGAATAAAAGTCACATAAAATATAATTTGTATCTGTAGATAAAAAAGTCATCCAACTCATATGTTTGTCCCATGTGTGTGTGTGTGTGGCTTAATGTAACCGACATGAGAGATATATGGGGATTGGTTGTAAAGAGATATATCCAGCTCCTCTGTGTGTCATTTGCCCATCAGTCTCCATAAAATATCAGGCAGGTTTATGGTTTCTTAAATTACTGAACGGATGGAAAATGTTACATTTGTTAAATCCATAGATTAAACAAGGCCAGGCAGTGGCTTAGTAGAACAATTCGCCAGCCGAGGGGTAGTGAATTCAGCTCATTATATTAAGATGGAACAGAACACTGATGATAGTAGATACCTGACTTAGATACCTAACTTCACACTCTTCATACAGTAGGTGCAATGTTCTCAGGGAAATATTTCTACAGGGCGGGCTGCCAGCCAATAGAATCCCTGCTCTCCTTGCCAAAATGTCATTGAAGAGTACGGAACAGCCATAAACCACCTATTATAGACTATCCCTGGTCCTTAAGCTCTAATTTCTTTAGAGACAAACTAGACTGCAATATAGGCTCAGCAATCAGTTGCACAACAACAAATTCAATACACCAGCAGCTCAGGTACATCAATCCAACTCTCTTCCCCCAGTTATATTAGAGAAATGAAAGACCCTTCCGGCCTCTTGTAGATGATTTATGTCTCCTGGTAAAGGAGGCCACTCTAGGGGTGAGGCTCAACCTTAAAATTGACTCTGATGTCATCAAGTGACATTGTATATTTAACACCACTTGTTATTCTGTCTGCGGATGTGGCCCTAGCCGGGAGCCTCGGATCCCTGAGCATAATCTAGCCTTGCTCTTGGCTTTAAATTGTTCCAAAATATGAGAAAAATATTGCTTGGATCTGCAACACACTAAATAACAAATGCCCATTCACAAACCGCAGCTTGTGTTTGTTATCAAGTCATGTGATATTTTGGGCACCGTATCCAGCTGCTCCTTGCCAACATGTATATGTCAACAGGTTTCAATTTCAGGATTCAGCCGACAGAAACAAGACTTCTTGTGATGTAGTGGCCCCCTTTTCATTCAATACAGAGGCTGCTTTGTGCAATGGAATATCCTGACTGGTACAGTACAATAACAAGCTTTGCTATCTCCAGCTCTTAACCATTTCCATTAGTAACGGGAAATGTACTGTCTCTTAGACATAAGCTTATTCAGTTGGGTGTATGTAGAAGAGGTTCATAGACACCATCTGAACTTCCAGAGACAAATGCAAATGTGTTTTTGTGGGTTTTTTTTTTGTCACAGCAAGGAGTGAGGCAAAATATGCTCCCAAACTGCCCATGAGGGGTGTAGTTTTAGTGAAGAGCAGGTGCTCCAAATAAATCTTGCTGTGTTACTGCATTGTATGTAGAACCTTAATGAGACACAGGGATTCTGTTAATAAAATAAAAGCTGGAAAGAGTCAAAAGCATACATCAAAAATGTGTTTCACCCTAGGGACAATACTACAGATAATACACATTTTCTCTGGGGTTTAAGTTAGCCTACAGTATAAAGACCTTTCAAAGGACTTCAAGAGGTTCTACACTACCCACACTCTACATATTTAACTCCCTACACTGATGGAAGACACTTAGGGGGAAATTCATCAAGGGCCAAATATCGAGGGTTAATTAACCCTCGATATTCGACTGGGGAATGAAAATCCTTTGACTTCGAATATCAAAGTCGAAGGATTTTACGCAAATACTTCGATCGAATGATCGAAGGAATAATCGTTCGATCGAACGATTAAATCCTTCGAATCGAACGATTCAAAGGATTTTAATACAACGATCGAAGGATTATCCTTCGACCAAAAAAAGTTAGGCGGACCTTCCCCATAGGCTAACATTGGGTTCGGTAGGTTTTAGGTGGCGAACTAGGGGGTCGAAGTTTTTTCTTAAAGAGACAGTACTTCGACTATTGAATGGTCGAATAGTCGAACGATTTTTAGTTCGAATCGTTCGATTCGAAGTCGTAGTCGAAGGTCGAAGTAGCCCATTCATTGGTCGAAGTAGCCAAAAAAACACTTCGAAATTCGAAGTTTTTTAACTTCGAATCCTTCTCTCGAAGTTAATGAATTGGCCCCTAAGTTTACTTCCTCTCTACATTCCACCAAGAAGATAAAATTAATATACTAAATGGCCTTCACTATCGTTAACTCCTGGAGCCTTGTAGGATCTAATTTGCCAAGAGCTAATCTTCTTCAATATATTAACAATGGTCAACTACGTCAAAGTCATTCCTGGTCTGGCCAGTCCTACACTCAACTTTCATCTGATTCATTAAGAATTCTGTTGATTCATTATACATTTTACACAGGAGCCAACTTTCAGTTCCCCCTGGTCTTGTCTTCAGGAGTAATTGTTGGCAGAAGTGGTGGGAATTCCCAGTCCTGAAGAAGCACCATGTGTGGTTCCAAAGCCTGCAACTATTTGCACAATTAAAGCTATTGTATTATGTGGTTGCTGCTTTACCCTCTGGAAATTAGGCACATTTAACATCCACATGCTTCAGGTCTCATTACTAATGGTTTCCACATTGGCAGATTTAGGTAAATTTTCAGTTTTGGGGCCCAGAATTAAAAGGGGACTCTGTGTCAGGTTGGACGGTCTAGGGGCTTTGGTTAATCCAACCCTGCTTGGCAAAGATGTCAAGAATCCTATTAAAGGGCAAGTAAAGTCTAAAAGAGAATAAGGCTATAAATGCTGTATTTTGTATACTAAACATAAACATGAACTTACTGCATCACAAGCCTAATCAAAATTTATGCTTTCAAAGTTGGCCGAAGGGGGTCACCATCTTGTAACTTTGTTAAACATCTTTGCAAGACTAAGACTGTGCACATGCTCAGAGTGGTCTGGGCTGCTTAGGGATCGTCATAAATTATCAAAACATGGAAACAAACAAAGCTGCTTGAGTTTTGCATGGCTGGGAAGTAAGGGGAGGGCTCCCCCTGCTGTTCATAAGTATGATTGTTTCCCTGCAGAGCCGTTAGGGACCGTCTGACAATTCCTATCCACAGCAGTCAATGAAGGGAGAATTTCACTGCATACAGTCAGGTTTCTTATAAAAACGGTACCGATTTTTTAATTAAAGTATAATGGAGATAGGGTTTGTTTTCATTAAAGAAAGTAAAAATGTGATTTTATTTTTTGCCTTTGCTTGCCCTTTAAGGCATATACACATATTATGTAACCTGTTTCTCTTGTTAAATTGGGTATGTCTAATGAAACAGCATCAAGAATTTTATTTACAGATGTTTATAAAAGTCCCATGATTTCATTAGGTGATGTGATTGCAAATTTCATAAAGTCTTTCCCTAATCATCCTCTTCCTCTCCTGAGCATTGGAAACTCATTTCCATCCAGAGAAACAGAGGCCGACTGCTTGTGTAATCGGCTCCAAATCAGTTTCAGAGTAACAGAATCTCTCATTTGCCGTTCAGGGCAATTACAGCACACTAGAAATGCAAATGCTGCCTACCTGCCTCTCTATGCTTATTACTACTATAATTTGCCGCATGTTTTTAACACAAGTGCTCTCTTACAATTTGCTCAAGCTTTCCGCATCTTGTCTGCTGCTCCCGTTTGCTTATTATTCATTACTAAGGGGCCTTTTCACTTTGCTAATCAGAAAAAAAAAAGGAATAAACTCCACGGAACGTATCGATCATTTACATAATGTAGAGATAATTGTTGGTGGGAACTAAACATCATGTAATTAAAGAAGAGCAATTCTAAAGCAACACAATGTAGAGTTCTAAGGCAACATGGTGAGAAAAAAAAAATTAAAGGGCCATTGAAACAATATTTTGATTATTCAGAAGTTACATGTTTTTGTCCAAATTCATAGCCTGGTTTAATTAGGAATGCATTAGAAATTTGCGCTGAGTTGTGCTCTTATAGAAAAAAAACAAATGCAGAAACCTGACCATTGATGTAGCCTTGAATATAATGCAATTATGACGAATAAAGTGTCTTGGAGATGGTATTGTAATTTCAGTTGAGCATTTACCCCTTTAAAGTGATTGTTCACATTTGAGTTACTTTTTAGTATGATGTAGAGAGTAATATTCTGAGACAATTTGCAATTGATTTTCTTTTTTGTTTAATTTGTGGTTTAGCTCTCTATTCAGCAGCACTCCAGTTTGCAATTTCAGCAATCTGGTTGCTAGGGCCCAAATTACCCTAGCAACCATGCATTGATTTGAATAAAAGACTGGAATATGAATAGGAGAGGCAGTGGCGGAACTACCGGGGGAGCAGGGGGTGTGCGCGGGCCAGGGCCCGCACCTCCTCAGGGCCCCCCGGCAGTCCGTGCGCGGACCAAATGCGGCCATATGGAGGGGGGAGGGGCCCAGATGCGCGTCACGCACCAGGGCCCCCCCCTCTAGGATAGCTACGGAGGAGAGGCCTGAATAGAAAGATGAGTAATAAAAAGTAGAATTAAGAATACATTTGTAGCCTTACAGAGTATTTGTTTTTTAGATGGGGTCAGTGACCCCCATTTGAAAGCTGGAAAGAGTCAGAAGAAGAAGAGAAATAGTGATGAGCGAATCTTTCCCATTTCGATACGCCAAAAAATCAGCGAAACTCCTAAAAAATTCGTGAAATGGTCAAAAACTTTCGAAACACATTGAAGTCAATGGCCTTCAAAATTATTATGGTCCGATCGACAATTTTTATACGCGCGACTCTTTTGTCCGAATGCATTAAAGTCAATGGGCGTCAAAATTTTGACGTGCAACAATTTTTTTTGTGAAGCAATTTTTTGCAGCAGTTCCGCAAAAACATCCACAGTCGGAAAATTCGCCCGCAAATCTATGACTGCCAATAAATTCACCCATCACTAAAGGCAAATAATTCAAAAACTATAAAAGACAAATAATGAAGACCAATTGAAAATTGCCCATTCTATAACTTACTAAAAGTGGACTTAAAGGTGAACCCATTCCTTTCACAGCAAGGACTGCAGAATATTAAGATGGAAGAGGTGCTTCTAACAAGAGCTTACAACCTTAAGGTTAGGGGAGCAACCGATACATGCAAAAATGTAATTATCCTTTATGATATGCTCATTTTAATGAATTTAATGTGTGTGGGGGATGTGTAACAAGATTGATCTTATTCTTCATGGAGAGTTTGGAAAAATCTCTGATAGGCCATTGCACCTGTTACCTTAGCCTCTATATAATCATCCAATAATGTACAAGATAAACAGACTTTAGTAGCTGTATAATGTGAGGGTACAAGCGGTACCCTCACATTATATTGTTAACCACAAAAATATACATAGCCCTCCTATTGTGTTATTATCCTCATGCATAAAGCTAATAGAGTGTGGCCTAATGTTGCAGGGGTCATGGCTGGATGAGCATCAGTAGGCAGACTTGTACACTTAATCATCTATTCATCAGAGCAGACTGGGCAGATGTTATTGGGCATGAAACTATATGAAAGTGCAAAGAGGCTGTTTAGATGCAATTTCTATGCATTTTAGCATGACCAGCCTTGTTGCTGCATTTGTACATCATCCTTTATAACTTAATTGCCGGAAATGTAGATGTTAGGTTGTTTGGCAGGGAAATGGCTAAATGGTTTCTGTATGAATAAAGGGAAAATTCATTTTAAAGGGCAAGTAAAGTCTAAAAGAGAATAAGGCTATAAATGGTGTATTTTGTATACTAAACATAAACATGAACTTACTGCACCACAAGCCTAATCAAACAAATGATTTATGCTTTCAAAGTTGGCCACAGGGTGTCACCATCTTGTAACTTTGTTAAACATCTTTGCAAGACCAAGACTGTGCACATGCTCAGTGTGGTCTGGGCTGCTTAGGGATCGTCATAAATTATCAAAACAAGGAAACAAACAAAGCTGCTTGAGTTCTGCATGGCTGAGAAGTAAGGCGGGGGCTCCCCCTACTGTTCATAAGTATGATTGTTTCCCTGCAGAGCAGTTAGTGAGTTAGTCTAACAATTCCTATCAAAACTCAACAGGCAGACGACACTTCTGGAATGAGGTTTATTGGGGTTGCTGCTGTTAAACACCTAACGCGTTTCGGGAATGTATCCCTTAATCATAGGCTGTAGCAGTCTTTGTTTTGTGTTTTACTAACAATTCCTATCCACAGCAGTAAATGAAGGGAGAATTTCACTGCATACAGTCAGGTTTCTTATAAAAACGGTACACATTTTTTAATTAAAGTATATTGGAGATAGGATTCGTTTTCATTAAAGAAAGTAAAAATGGGATATTATTTTTTGCCTTTACATGCCCTGTAACAAGAAATAATGATTCTCAGTTAAAATAAACAGCGGAATGGTTTTATTTCAAAGAGATTTAATAACTCTGTGCACCCCCAGAGGTGTAAGGGTAGAAAACTAATATTCAGCACTTTGCTTATATATATATATTGTGATGGATTAACTGCGCCGCTAGAAGTCCGGCTGTCACACGCTGAGGCGTTTATGTTTATAGGTCAACAAGCGTGTTTTCTTTACCCCAGCAATTCACATCTTTTTTTAATGATGGATTGAGATCACTTGGCGAATAGCTTGATACTGTGGTTCACAAGGTCTGGCCGTGTAGTTTTATGTTGTGGAAATTGCTGTAAGAAACCAGAAATAGGATCACAAATATGCATTTAGAGCAGTTACAGACCGCTGCCTTCGATTATTTGCCTTCAAACCTTCACACCAAGGTTCCAAATATTTCTTTCCAAGCTCCCTATTCATTTCTGGAATACAAATGAGAAGGGAATACGGTCAGAAATCAAAATGACATTTTGGTATTTATGGTCACCTTGTATAAAGTTAATGTTTTCAAACAAATCTGGAGTTACTGAGAGAATAAGTCCAAACTGCAGTGCTAGCTGCTAAATGTGCTTTATTGCCACAACATGTTTCGGGCTCAAGGCCCTTAATCAGGTGTTATACTCTAAAGGTGGCCATACACGGGCAGATAAAGCTGCAGATATCCGTCGTTTGGACCAATTTGACAGCTTATCTGCCCGTGTATGGGGGCTTCCGACGGGTCTTCCTGATCGACATCTGGCCACGATATCGATCGGGAAGGTTTGATTTTTAACCGACCGACCCGTCGGAGCCCCTTGGCGTATCGTAATTCGATCGTTAAACCATATGGCCGAACATTCGGATTACCCCCGATATAGCCCTGCCGTTAGTGGCATATCGGGAAAAGATCCGCTCGTTTGGCAATGTCGCCAAACGAGCGGATCTTTGAGTTTATGGCCAGCTTAAGTAAATGTATAACACTTGATAAAGGACCTTGAGCCCGAAACATGTTGTGGCAATAAATCACATTTAGCAGCTAGCACTGCAGTTTGGGCTTATTCTCTCAGTAACTCCAGATTTGTTTGATATAATTATACACCTGAGGTGGGGGTGTACACTGAGATCGAGAAGCCAATCAAACCAATCTCCCAAAGCGCAGTCATCTTTATCATAAAGTTAATGTTTGTCTTTCAAAATCAGCATCAAGGGTGGAAAAGTACCATATTTGGGACATAACCATCCATTTCTCCCATGAGACACAATCTCTTTGTATTATCTAAAAGTCTCAATATATATAATCAACCTAGTGTTATCTCCAGTCTATGCCCTTTTACACATTGGCCCTCCCTCCTTTACTTTGAATAAACATTGTAATTCTAAACCCGAGCTGATTTCTAACTTAATTCTACGCTTTATGGCGGCTACTAAGAAGACCGTATTTCGGTTCTGGATTTTGGAGTCTCCCCCCTCCACAAAAGAAATCTTAGCACAATTAAACCAACTATGTTGGCAAGAGGCCATGAAAATTAAATCAGAGGAACCACACTTTAAGCTCAGGTTTACTGATATTTGGTCTCTTTATTTTGATCAAATAGACTCTAAACATGAATCTAAAATTTTGGAGCTACTAACATTTTAGCTAAATCAATTTTAGGGGTATTAGAAAAGTGTCATCACAAAACTTTCTTGAATTGTAAATCCACCACGTGAGGTTTAATGTTAAGTCGTTTGGTTATATACTATTTTTCCTGGTGTTTTTGTTTTTCCTGGATTATTTTCCTTATGCCTAAGGCATATACAATTGTTGTATATTCTTGTACTGTAAACTGCATGGTATATGATCATATGAATTTTCATCATTTTAGAAATGCTTTGTTAAAAAGTAAATCTTTCATGCTTTGGAAAACCCAATAAAAATGTTGAAACATAAAAGTCTCAATATAATCTCCAAATCAAGGAAGTTGTTTCAGGTGCATTTAAAAGCATGCAAAGTTAATGGGAACCTCCTCAACTTGTAAACCTGTGGCTTCCAAACTGAAGGGCTTGCCTAGCTAGGGTGGCTTGGTGCAAAGGGGGTGCGTCTGGCCACCCTGCAAAAAAATCCCCCCACCCACTTCCAATCCCGCCTCCGCCCACTTCCTGTCTCCACCCACTCCAGCCTGACTTGTGCCCCCCTTCCTCGCCACAGGTAATAGAGTAGCTGGGGAGGAGGAGTTTTTTAGTAGCTATAGACAGTGTCGGAATGGCCCATCGGGATACCAGGAAAACTCCCGGTGGGCCAAAGAGGAGTGGGTCCTCATGCTGCTAAATTTTAGGCCTATTTCATGGCCATTCCCTATTTCTATGAGAACAAAGAGGCTAAGTAGATAATAATTGATTATAGAATAAAGAGAGCAGTCTAGGAGAATAGAGGTTGATTGAGGAGATAAAAAATATTAGTACTGAGAGTGGGCCCCTGGTCTAAGGTTTTATGGTGGGCCCCTGGTCTAAGGTTTTTGGGTGAGCCCCTGGAGTCCCAGTCTGACACTGGCTATAGAGAAAACAGCCCCCACAACAGGGCACCCCTGTTCTCTGGGCCCCACTGCAACGGCGGGGTCTGCTTCCTCTATAGAAATGCCACTATGCTCAACAGTTCTTTAGGATGAGATTTGGGGAGATAAGCCTGAAAGCCCAGTTTGACGGGAGCCTGAGGGTGAGATTTGGGTTGGTTGATACACTATGATACACGACTTTTATACCCATGAGCAACATTCAAATGTAAAAAGAGTTGGGGAGAAACAAAAGCATGAACAATGTTCCTGACTGGTTCAAAATATGTGCTGCCATTTGGTAGCCCCTATGTGGACTGGCAACCTACAGGAGCCTCTGTTTGGCAGTACATCTGATTTTTATACATTAAAAACTTGCCCCCAAACCAGGAATTCAAAAATAAGCACTTGATGTGAAGTCACTGGGAGCAACATCCAAGGGGTTGGTGAGTAAGACTGGTTAGGGATCGCTGCTCAATGGTATCCCACCCATCATCCTGCAGTGCAAATGGATGCATACAGCAGAAGGGGTCCCTACATGGTATGTTCACCTTCTAATGTTGTGTTTGTTTAGTTCAACATGGAGTTGACATGAGCTTCCTTATAATAATTACAAAAATTAACCGGAACAGTGTTGTTATATTGATCTTGAAGTAAATCAGATTTTGCTGCAAAGGATCTAAAACAATGGACTTTTTCATTCTTCTTTTACCCTAGATAACTTTACCTCAAAACAACATGGGTCGTCCATATCTGCATTATATTTAAGTGGCACTACAACTCGATAATATGAATAATCTCAGAAGTATTTTGTAATTCTAACTGTGGTGTCTCTGCAGCCATGCACATCAGAGAGCCACTTTCATGTGAGTAAAGTATTTCCACCAAAGACGTATGCCCTTTCATGGACGGTAGTATTGCATTCGCCATTGGCAGGGAGAAGCCTTTATATCAAATGCCAACTCTTTCTTTTTCATTCAGTGCCTGTTCCTGCTGCCACGTAGCCTTTTGAAGTTGGACTTCTTAGAGTGTCTTCAGCAAATGTGACTCTGGTCAATGCCAATATTGTGTTTTTTAACATTCATTTCTGAAGACAGATGCAGTTTTTAAAAGCCATTTATCAGATCGCTACTGGATGTGTTTTGAACTGAGGCACAAAAGGAGCGATGGCGTGGAAGTTGATATTTGCTTGTAATTACGTTACGGTTTTATTGATGTGAGGTTTGTTAAGGAGAGATAAAAGGACGACGTGGAGGACGGCAGCTGGGAGAATACTAAAGGGAGAATGCGTGTCCCTCTTTGTTTGCGTAGCTCCAGGGAAAGTTCATTTTAACCCAGTAAACCAGCAGCTGTTCAGATCTTGTTAAAAATCACACTTCCCGGCACCCCTGTTAACAGCCAAAAGCGGTTGTAAAGTGATGACAAGCTTTAGTACAACAACTTCTGTATGTTTGTGAAGATTCTCATTCATCCAGGTCATGGTATATCTGTAGAAATAAGTCAAATCAACTGGCTTTGCTGTGTTTTGTCATTGAAGACATTTTCACCAAACATCTTCAAGGAAAAAAAAACACAGCAAGTCCAGTTGATTTGACTACAGATACAGGTATGAGATTCATTATCCAGAAACCCGTTATCCAGAAAGCTCCGAATTACGGAATAGGTGTCTCACATAGACTCCATTTTATCCAAATAATCCAGATTTTTAAAAATGATTTCCCTTTTCTCTGTAATAATAAAACAGTAGCTTGTACTTGATCCCAATTAAGATATAATTAATCCTTATTGGAAGCTTAACTTATTGGGTTTATTTCATGTTTACATGATTTTCTAGTAGACTTAAGTCATGAAGATCCGAATTATAGAAAGACTCCTTATCCAGAAACCCCAGGTCCTGAGCATTCTAACAGAACCATACCGGTACAACAACTTCTGGTTTAGAGACAACCGCAAATGATCCCTTTCTCCTGAGCTCTAACTTTTAATATAATTTCACTTCTTCTGTTTAATTGTACATGTTTACATTAATTCCTAATTTTATAAGTTGTATTATATAACTTTCTCACTTACATGCTGATTTATTTAATATTCACCATTAATCAAAGCAGCTATTCCCTTCTATTAAATATAACATTAAAATCTCAGGTTCTTAGTGTACTTTCTGAGGAAAATTAACTTTTAACTTTTAAAATTAACTTTTTTTTATTTAAGCCCACAGTATATGTACCTGGGGAACTGTATATAAAAAAGGTTCAGTACTAGGTTATTTAACATTATAAAAACAGAAACACATTAAAGAAGCAATTAGTCTGTACATTAATTATTGCATGCTATTACTTTTTATTTATCCCACATATGTTGACAGCCTCTGCTAAATGACGCCCAACCACATCTAAAGGAAGACTCATGAATTTACTACCCCTATTTTAATTTTCATTCCTCTGTCTTCTTGTTAAAACTGGTGGAAATAGCCTTGTTTCATCCTGCTTCATATTGTTTCCGGTCAAGTGTCAAAATATGAATGGAGGATCTAGCCTTGTTTCATTCAGCTTCATATTGTGTCTGGCGTATTTATCCTTGTTTCCTCCTTCTTCATATTATGTCTGATATATCAAGCCTTGTCTCCTCCAGCAACATAGTGTGTCTTGTCAATAAAGTCTTGTTTCCTCCAGTTTCGTATTGTGTCTGGAGGATGAAGCCAGGCTTTCACTATCGTCACATTGTGTCTGGTGGATAAAGTTCCCTCCAGATTCATATTATGTTTGGTGGATAAAGTCTTGTTTCCTTTAGCTTCATACTGTGTCTGGTGGATAAAGTCTTGTTTCCTCCAACTTTATATTGTGCCTGGTGGATAAAGTCTTGTTTCCTTCAGCTTCATATTGTGTCTTGTGGATAAAGTCTTATTTCCTCCAGCTTCATAGTGTGTCTGGTGGATAAAGTCTTATTTCCTCCAACTTCAGATTGTATCTGATGGATAAAGTCTTGTTTCCTCCAGATTCTTATTGTGTCTGGTGGATAAAGTCTTGTTTCCTCCTGCTTCATATTGTGTCTGGAGGATGAAGTCTTGTTTTCTCCAGCGTCATAGTGTGTCTGGTGGATAAAGTCTTGTTTCCTCCAGTTTCATATTGTGTCTGGTGGATAAAGTCTTGTTGCTTCCAGCTTCATATTGTATCTGATGGATAAAGTCCTGTTTCCTCTAGCTTCATACTGTGTCTGTAGGATCTAGCCTTGCTTTCTCCAGCATCATATTGTTATTGGTGGATAGAGTCTTGTTTCCTCCAGCTTCATATTGTACCTGGTGTATCTAGTCTTGTTTTCTCTACATTACTTTTCTGTCTTTTGGATATATGCCGCCTGGTGCCCCGTGAAAAATTACAAGTTGTCTTTTGGATATAGCCTTGCTTTATCCAGGGTCATATTGCAGCTGGTGTATAAAGTCTTCTTTCCTCCTGCTTCAGTTGGTGCCTGGTGTATCTAGTATCTAGCCTTCATATTATGCCAGATGTATCAACCTTGTATTCTCCATCATCATAGTGTGACTGGTGGAGTTATATCTTTTTATATCTTTTTATATCTTCCACATTCATATTGTGTCTGGTATATTTAGATTTGTTTCCTTCAGTGCCATATTGTGTCTGGTGCATATATCTATTGTTTCTTTCAGATTTAGAGTAAAATCAGTGTATAGTGTCTTGTTTCTGGTGGACAGGTGACTGGCAGATATAGTCTTGTTTTTTCCTTCATCATCATTGTCATCATCATCATCATCATATATCATTTATAATGTGCCAGCAAGTTACTCAGCACTTTACTGTATGCCCATGGACTCCCTACATCTAACTAACTAGCAGAACCAGCAGAAGTTTGTGGCACTTATGGTAAAAACAAGACAATACTCACTTCTTTTTTGGACTTTCACTTACTTTGTTACTTAGTGAGTCTTATGGTCCCCCAGTGCTGTCATGTTACAGGTATATGCTAATTATCCAATATAATCCAGATTCGGGTCTAGATTATATTCCATTTATAAAGGTATACAAAAAAAACTTTGGAACTTCTGAGAAGACCAAGGCCTGGAAGGCCACATTCTGAGTTCAGTTGGAAAGGTTTGTGGTAAGACAGGTTGTATGTTCCCATGCAGAACATAAGTGAAAGGTAAACCTTGCATATAAACAGGATACTCACATTGTGCTATATTTTAAACAATGCCTTTTTGCTGTCAGTTCAGTCGTGTGTTCCTTAGTTTGTGATTAAAACTATACTTAAGGCTGACTCTTTCGCTGCATTAGAATTAGCACATCTTTTTTATCTTTCCTTCTGTGGCTTTTCTTTAACTACAAATCCATTTGGATTTTTGCATTATCTCCACAAGATTTGTGCAGGGTATAAAAGCAGCCAGCGGGACTTCTAAATAAAGATACTGAGCTGTCTCTACATGTAGTAAAGCCCCCAGAAAAAGAAATAAATCTTATTCTTTGTGACAGTGCCCCAGTAAAATTGTTCCACTTTATCGGCAGTGCTAAGAGATTAATCAACAGTTCACAGATGACTAAATAATGTTCAGTGGTTCAGTCCAGATTACTGAACACAGTAGAAAATACTCCCAAATTTAAAAATGCATCTAGAATTCTTTTTAAGTTCCTTAATTGATCCTTTCTCAGGTTAAAATAACAGCAACGCCGAGCAACTACACCTACTGACAATGGGGAACCCTTGAGTTTCCGCCATATTGGAACTCCATTAGCTCCAGGGTTCCTAAGGCCATGAGCTTCAATGGGCACACCAGACTCGCACCCAGTAAATCGGATGAAAATTCCATTTTGAACTGGTACTCTGATGATTTGTACTTGATGTCAGGAGGGCTGATGGTCAACAGCAGTTTATAAATGCTGCTCCATCATTTATTTTCCTTATAACATTAATTAGTGAAGGGATTATAATATTTAGCTTAGTGGTGCCAAAGTTCAGAATCGAAAGGGGATTGCGGATAAATTCGTTACATTTTTTGCTAGTCTTTACAATTTACAGTTAGATTTAAATGTTGTATATCCTGAAAGTTTACCTTGTGTTGATTCAATACATTTTTCTGCTTTAGTTATGCCTATTAACGAGGAAGAGTTCTCGAGTTATAGAGTTCCTATCCTTAGATAAAGTTCCAGGGATTGATGACTAACTGCAATATATTATAAGCTATTTAAGGGAATATTGACTCCTCAATTGGTGATTTTCTTAAATTTTATGGTGGAAGAAAAAAAAATTACAAGAAGTATTAATGGCAGTAATTGCCGTTATTCTTAGATCAGGTAAGGATCTTATTATAGGCCATTATCTCTATTGAATTTAGATATCAAGTTACTGTATATGCCTGATTTTAAGCAAAATTATTACCAGGATTGATTAAGAAGGACCAGGTAGCATTTGTTAAAATGAGGCAGGCTTCTGATGCCACTAGAAGAACATTGGATTTGACTCGTATCTAACCATTATAATAATTACTTATTTCTTTAGCTGCTGAAAAGGCATTCAACAACATTTGTTGGATTCATTTTCGGTAATGGAGAAATTTGCTTTTCCTGCTTGTTTTATTAAAGCAGTACCGGTAATAGTTTTATATTCAAATCCAGGGGCAGTGGTGTCCCCAAGTAACGGTACTTGGCTGGGATGCCCTATATCCCCTTTAATATTTAATCTGGTCATGGAATTGTTAGCTCAGAAAATTAGACAAAATTCAGTGATAAGAAGCATTATCATCAACGGCAAGAACATAAAATAAGTCTCTTTGCAGATGACGTTTTAATATTCTGAACCAATCCTGCTTCTGCACTCCCCCGGTCAAGATACCTTATGGATTTTTAAATCAAATTACAGTAGCTGATCTGTAGGAGCTACACTTCTTGATTGTCTTAGAAACATTCTAAACTATGGCAGAATGAGTGATTTAGACACCTGTAATCTTGTTATAAGTTAAGGGGGGCAGATCTTAAACATACATTGAACGCAAAAACTCTGAGCATTGCTGCTCTGTACTGTTTTTAGAGGGGAATTGTGGAAGCACTCAAGGCTAAATCAAAATATATTCAAATATAATGGAAGTGCTACTTACAATGCACTTCCCTGGGCCCCTGTCTCATAAATAATTCAGTATAAATGCAAGTGCATATGTTTACAAAACAGGGGTTTTTAGTTACCAAAGTTATGATCATAAAATTGAAAAGCCACCATACCACGTCAAGGTAAACCCCATATGGCGGTCCCTAACTTGCTTACTTTAAAAAGAGATACTTCTCTGCATAATAGCATTACCTGTGTTCAGTGTGTGTTGAGCATTGGTTTCAATTTGAAGGCTGAATCCTCCCCCGCCAGTAAAGGCTTTTAAGAGAGAGAGATTGCCCAAACCAACGCCCATATTTAAAAGCGTAGGACCACCATTAATTTTAAGGGGGGGGGGTATGGGGTGCTATTGAAAAACCACATAAAGCTATGCCACAGCTTCAGGCCAATATACAATATTAGAGGGGAATTGTGGAAGCACTCAAGGCTAAATCAAAATATATTCAAATATAATGGAAGTGCTACTTACAATGCACTTCCCTGGGCCCCTGTCTCATAAATAATTCAGTATAAATGCAAGTGCATATGTTTACAAAACAGGGGTTTTTAGTTACCAAAGTTATGATCATAAAATTGAAAAGCCACCATCTTTTTAAAGTAAGCAAGTTAGGGACCGCCATATGGGGTTTACCTTGACGTGGTATGGTGGCTTTTCAATTTTATGATCATAACTTTGGTAACTAAAAACCCCTGTTTTGTAAACATGCACTTGCATTTATACTGAATTATTTATGAGACAGGGGCCCAGGGAAGTGCATTGTAAGTAGCACTTCCATTATATTTGAATATATTTTGATTTAGCCTTGAGTGCTTCCACAATTCCCCTCTAATACTGTACTGTTTTTATACATGACTTCTTCTGTGTCCTCTCTGCTATCTATTTTATGCCAAGGTGAGGGACTTTATATCTATTAAGTCTTGGTCTGAATTTACTGTTTTCCTTTCAACATCTGAAATGTGTTTATCAAGAATATAAGTCGTGGTGCCACTGAGAACTTGACAACATATGACAGCTGGGGTATTTAACAATAATAAAAGCGAGCAAGGGCTCAATAAATTGCACATTAGTGGCATAAGAAAACACTATCCACTTCTCAATAAGTGATGGGCACTTCCCATTCTCAGTAGCCTTAGGCGACAAAAAAGATGAATACTCAAACAATGTTTTATTTGGAACGTATTGATCTGATTGCTCTGTCTTGTGGAACATTCAGTGAAAGTCATAATTTAATATTCTCCATTCCCAGGTGGTGAGAACACAGGAACTAAATTAGGGGTAGAAAGATGAAAGGAATATTTTCTACTGTTACTGTTTTTGAAACATTAATTATGCGGTGCTGAGGTTGATATCTCTGGAAGGGATCCTGAATTCCGATAGAAACAAAGGAAATGTGTGCCAGAGTTGAAAACAAAGAGAAGTGATACCGCAAACAGTGACAGAGCAGATTCACACATTTAACTTAGCTCTTTGGCTCTGAAAAGCTTTAAAAGTCATGGAACAAGATCAAAAACCATGTGTTGCTCAATGGTAGGAACTGAAAATAGCTCTAAAGGTGGCCATACACATAGAGATCTGATCGGTTGCTGATTTCGTCAAATAAGCATATCTCTCCCAGATATGCCCACCTTGAGGTGAGCAATATCAGGCTGATCCGATCGTGGTCCCTAGGGCCCAACGATCGGATCATATGGGGGTGGTCGGATCACGGGAACGCATCAACAAATAGATGTGGTCCACGATCCCTGCCCAACTGACATCTGACCGACTCTTGGCCAGATATAGAAAGCTGCTGCTAACTTTCGGCCTGTGTATGGCCACCTAAAGTAAGGTAGACCCTCTCTCTGTGCCTGAGGACATGGCCACATAGACAAAAAAAAACACTTAATAGCTGATGATGACAACAATGAAGACCACTCTACCGATACAACCAATGCTATTCTGTGACCACGTGCTATTAAGTGGGCACAGAACTAAATCGGTCCTTATATATCTCAGGCGGAGTATTATACCCAGTAAAATATCAGTGTGGGGGGTACATAATCCCATTTATAGTTTACAATAGCTGTGAACATTGCTCTATATAAGAGATAATATAACTTCATATTTCATCCTCACAACTACTTTAAGAAATAAATAATATCACAGGTTGAAGTTCGGCAAAATGTAATTACATTTCAAGCTGCATTAATTGGCTTCTCTTAGACAGTAAAGGCACTTTTATGGGAACAACAACAGTGGCTGCCAACTCACACACTGAGTCAATGGATCACCTACATCCACAGACAATGAAGATTTCACCTTATATCACTTAGATCCATCTTCTTTGGTTCTTCCTCTTTGTATCTTGTTAAAACCAATGCAAATTGTAATAGTAGTAGCATTAGTAATGATAAGATGCTTCTTTCTCCCTGTGTAGCCTGCCAATAATAATTGGCAAACATTGTGTTATAATTGTGTATCCTAGGGAAAATGTTCCAGGTATTTATTACTAGGAGATAGTTCCTTTTAGAACAAGGTCACAATTATAGTTAAGGAAACCATGGAACATGCAAAACAGATTTGGGCTTGTTGGATCAGACAGTGGCTTGCGAGCAATATGTTGGTCACCAACCCCTTGGATGTTGCTCCCAGTGGTCTCAATGCAGATGCTTATTTTTAAATTCTTGGCTTGGAGGCAAGTTTTGGTTGCATAAATACCAGGTGCACTGCCAAATAGAGGCTCTCGTAGGCTGCCAGTCCTCATATGGGATACCAAATGGCCAATCACAGCACTTATTTTGCACCACTCAGGAACATTTCTCTTGCTTGCTTTGCTCTACAACTCTTTGTACATCTGAATGTGGCTCACGGGTAAAAGATGTTGGAGACCCATGATCTAAAATTACAGGATGTGTTGGGAGGCCCCTCAGACTTGGGCTGGAAAAGATCTAGGCTGGTAGGACCAGCCAGTGGCTTGTGAGCAACATGTAGTTCACCAACCCCTTGAATGTTGCCCCCAGTGGCCTCAAGGCAGGTGCTTATTTTTAAATTCCAGGCTTGGAGACAAGTTTTGGTTGGGTAAAAACCAGGTGTACTGCCAAGCAGAGCCTTCCATAGGCTACCAGTCCCCATATGGGATACCAAATTGCCAATCACAGCCCAGACCTTGCTATGCTATAGACTTTACTGTTCTATGGCAGTGCCGCCCATCAGCCCATCTGGGCAACGTGAAGAGCAATGGAGGCTGGCAGAGGAGTTTGTCACTCCTGCCAAGTGTTTGTTCCTGGGAGAACATTGCCGGCAGCATTAACAGGATATTTGCAGTAGCTTCTTTGCAGGATTCAGTTATGGGTGCACCTCCCCACCCCCCATGTTGGATCAAGTACAAAGAAAGTATATTGGGCAGAGCTCCAATAAATGCCTTTATTTGCAAATGTTGGGCAACAGCAATGTTAATTCTCTGAAAGTTGCAGGAGCATTCACTAGTACGGTCTCAGGTGATGCCGACAATGGAACAGTTTTGGGGCTCCAAGGTCAGGACTTTACAAAAAGCACTGCTCAAATATGGTGTAAAGTAATGTGTTTATGAAGTTGTTTATTTCATAAATAAATAAATAATTAATTGTTCGGCCCTAGGGCAGAATGTTGGGATTACCGCGATATAGCCCTGCTTGATCCGCTTGTTTGGTGTTGTCACCAGACGCGGATCTCTTCGTGGATGGCCAGCTTTAGACTGGCAGCTACCAACCAACCAACCAACCAACCAACTAACCACAGAAGAGATATGAGACACAGATATGAGACAGAGATAGTTCTATTGACACTAGATTATGGGATAAATATTCATTGTCAGGATTAAATCTCTCAAAATTGTGGCACAGGGTAGCAATAGCTATAGCAATAAAATGGCAACAAATGAATATTTGTATGTATAACACTTTTGGGCATGGGAAAGTATTTCAGATTTATATTTTAGGGAGTTTAAATGTTAACTAGCAGTTTGCAAAACAGAACGTTATTATCAGTGACATAGATATAAAACTTGTTGCAAGCTGATGCCTTTGATGAGGGCTGCCAATAGCTATTATCTGAGTTTATGGGACACAAAGCTGCAACCGCCAAATCTCGAATCCCTACATATAAACAATACTTTTACCTCATTAAAATAATCACTCTGCACAATGCGCCTCTTTGGGGGAGACTTAGTGCTTATTCGATGAAATGATCTGAACAATCCATAATATTATAGCTAATCAAGTTTTACATTCAGTATCACGTCTGTATACAGATAAACAATGCTGCACTTCACTGCTGCAGAATTGCAACTAGTAAAGAGGAATATCCATATGGGTGTAGTTTTATGATATTTGTACTTAGAGGCTATTAGGAGACAATGAAGTTGTCATCTATAAACTTGTGGGCAAGTGCAAGAGCACTAAGGCAGTGGAGAAAAATAAAAAATTTGATGCAATGGTGCAGAACACAGCACTTGGTGGAGCACAGCAGCCCTGTTCTTTATTATCAACTTCCATAGGCAGGCAGTATGAACTAGGCATGTTTCACCATGTGCCCAACAGATTTGCCTAATTTGCACATCTGAATTAAAGGGGACCCATCAACCAAAAAAATTATTTAAAATCCTATTTTATCACATTAGTCAAGCAAAATGAACTTTAATTACACTGTATAAACTATTTGAATCTTGTTTCCTTCAGTCTGGCAATTCATAATTATAGCAAGTAGGCAGCAGCCATTTTGTGGACACTGTTATTAAGACAAGTCTTGTATCATCTCAGAATCTTGTTTTTGCACCAGAATGGGGGACCTGATGTCCATCCCCATGCCCTGGCTACACAATTAAATGGTTAAGAGAACTGGGGGAATGTGGGGAGAGCAGTGACATCTAGGAAAAGCTGAATGGAAAGTGAAAGTATAGACCCGCACCAGCCCCGCAGTGATGTCACAAAATTCCGGTGCCGGAAGTGCCGCGACCCCGAAGGTTTCGCACAGGAGTCGGCCGAATCCGCCCGGCCCACGGGCCCGTCCACACATTACTACCGCGTTTGTACTGAAAAGTCCTGACTTTCTCTGCACTGAACAGCCAGAAACAGATAAAACGTTTCTAACTTAATTGGCTTTTGGCAGAGAGCCCAGAATAGCCACCAGGTGCAGTTAATATACTTTTGTAACAATTTTGAGATAAGCAAATAAGTAATTGTAACAATTTAAATAAGGAGGTCCCTTGGGAAAAGTTAGACCCACAGCTTAAGGGGCAGTTCACCTTCATTAAGAAAACTGTAATAACTGAAAAAAACACAGAAATATGTTCAAACTTTCATAACCTGCCAAATTTTGTAAAATAAACATGGTATTACTGGCTCAAGGTTTCATAAGCAGCCTGTGTATATTCCTAGTCAGTAAAGTCAGTACAATTTATCAGGTCACTTGTGTGTATTTTAACCCTCGAGGAATATGTTGTCTGACCTCTGCAAACCAATCACTTTTTTCAACACTGATCCGCTAAGATGTTTTTTAGCCACATTTTGCCAAATAAGCTGTTTGCGTCTGATTCACGGTTATGAACATTAATTTTTCCAGTCGCTGGTTAATACCTGGGAATACTCAATCAGCTTCTGAATCGCGAGAAAAGGGAGACGCCGCCGTTTAATATTTATACTGCATGTCATGAATAGTAATGAAAGACATCTTTTTAGAAAAATGACTAATAAAGTGCCCTAAAAAACGCCAGGATTTATTTTCAAAGAATTAAGGATCTAATCAGAGAAAAAGCTTTTAAAGCTCTGGGAATTTAACAGCCCAATTTATCACTGCAGTTTAAATCTGCTTGAATGTTAACACTTCCCCCAGGAATACTGGCTTTTAAATTGGGATGCACCAAATCCACTATTTGGGATTCGGCCGACTCCCCGAATCCTTTGTGAAAGATTCGGCCGAATACCGAACCGAATCCTAATTTGCATATGCAAATTAGGGGCGGGAAAGTAAAAAGTGTGCTTTGTGATGAAAAGTTGCATGATCTCCCTCTCCATTAGTGATGGGTGAATTTATTCGCCAGGCACGAATTTGCGGTGAATTCCCACGATTCTCCACCGGTGAATAAATTTGCGAAACAGCCTGTATCCGGTTTTTTGGACGCTGGCACATTTACGCAGTTTTGCGAATTTTGTGGAGAGCGAAATGCCCTAAATTTGTCCATCACTACTCTTCGTCCCTAATTTACATATGCAAATTAGGATTCAGATTCGGTTCGGGCCAGACATGAGGATTCGGCCGAATCCGAATCCTGCTGAAAAAGGCTGAATACTGACCGAATCCCGAACTGAATCCAGGATTCGATGCATCCCGACTTTTAAATGACCCGCATGGTATGGGTAGAGCACATGGGTATTTATGAGCAATATGGTTTTTTGGGCCAATCAAAATGCCATCCTATTTAAATGATACATTTGAAAATGGGGTGCATTACTATTGCAGCCTTTTAAAGTCTTGTTTTACCCCCAACATTCCCCTTGATTCTCTGCATTAGGAATAGTCAGGATTCTTGCAAAAACATTGAATACCTTGGATTGGTATTTTCATCCAGTGCCATGTAGAGGGCACAGCCCAACAAACACTCTTGGATACAGGCCCTTAAAGAAGTGGTTCACCTTAAAATTAACTTTTAGTATGATGTTGGAAGTGATATTCTGATGCAATTTGCAATTGGTTTGCATTTTTTATAATCTGAGGGTTTTGAGTTATTTAGCTTTTTATTCAGCAGCTCTCCAGTTTGCAATTTCAGAAATGTGGTTGCTAGAGAACAAATTCCCCTAGCAACCATGCACTGATTTTAATACGAGATTGGAATATGAATAGGAAAGATCTGAATAGAAAGTAGCAATAACAATAAATGTTTAGTCTTACAGAGTGGCCAGTTACCCCCATTTGAAAGCTGGAAAGGGTCAGAAAAAAAAGCAAATAATTTAAAACCTATTAAAAAAGAAAAGTAAAAGAAAAGACCAATTGAAAAGTTGCTTAGAATTAGCCATTCTGTAACATACTAAAAGTTAACTTAAAGGTGAATCACCTCTTTATGGCAGAACAAATCTAATTCTGATTACTGAAATTATTTTTTTTAAAGAGCAAATATTCAATTTTGATATTTGACATGGGGCTATACGTATTTTCACTTTACCAGGTGCCCCCAGTAATGTGACTTGTGCTCTGGTAAACTTCAGTCACTCTTTACTACTACACATTATGAATTATTTGCAGTGTAAACAGTGTAAATCAGAAATAAAAACGTCACCATAAAAATCACAACAGAATTCCTTTAAGCTTCAATTTTCTTTAAGGGGAAAAAGATCCAAAAACATTTGGTGGTGAGATCGTGCAGATTGCAGCAAGTGACAGGGCCCATAAACAAGGGGCAGAGGAGTTAAATCACTTTCATGCCGTTCATAAACAACATAATGGAAACTGTGGGCTATTAAAAGCTGCAACTAAAGGTGCAAGGGGGCGTGGTGAAACTATAGTGCAGAATGCTGGCAGCCCAGGGATCTGATATCAGTAACGTGCCTGTCATTCATTTATGGGGGACTTTTCTTATCTACAGGGTTGACTCTGTCTCTTGAAGAACCAACAAGGGTAAATAGATTATTTCTTATTTTACATAGACATAAAAATATTAAATGTAAGGCACAACATCCCGAAGTTTCAAACAGTATCTCAAGTCATTGTGGTCTGAATTTTTTGCTTTAAACATAGAATAGAATTTTTTGCTTTAAACATAGACAGAATGTCCACGGTAAAGCCCAGAAGAACTGCTGTTGCGCGGGAGAAAGGCTGTAACTTACTCTTCCCTGTGCAACTATGAGTCTCAATTCCTATTAAAAAATAAGAGCATTTTCCCACCAAAATGTACTGGTCCAGTGAAATGGTACCTGCTACAGATACAAAATAGCAAGAACAAGCTACACAGCAAAGTAAAGCATGTGTTGGTTTTAGGGGTGAGCAACCTATTTCACGGTTTAAAAAATTGTCACATGAAAAAACGCCTGTTGGCTGCAATGTGTTTGGCAACTTTTTATCTTTTTGGCGAAGCAAAACAGGTCAGATTTGCCCATTTTGGTTTGTAAATAATGTTCAAGTTGCACTTTAGCTATGGGCCAGGGGAATATTCTTAAACCAAGGTCACACAATTTCACCAAAAAAGTCCCCTGCACACGTGAGCAAAATGACACTGAGGCCCCAGCATTTCATGTCACATTGGCCCCAGTGTTTTATGACCATCAGAATTATTAGAGGATAATTAGATTAGAGGATAAAACGGTCTGGAAGCCGGCACAGCTCGTCAATCGGTCACAGTTGCCTGGGTGCATTAAGCCCAAAAATTAGGTAGAAGAATGAAGAAGCTCGCACTCTCAGGACTTATCAAATCATATAGAGGTGTTTATTTAGATAACAAAAAACAACTAACGTTTCGGCTCGCACTCAAGTCTTTCTCAAAGGGTTCTCACTTTGAGAAAGGCTTGAGTGCGAGCCGAAACGTTAGTTGTTTTTTGTTATCTAAATAAACACCTCTATATGATTTGATAAGCCCTGAGAGTGCGAGCTTCTTAATTCTTATATATATATATATATATATATATATATATATATATATATATATATATATATATATATATATATATATATAACAAACAAGGGAAAGTTGTGCTCACCACTATTTTTTAAAACCATTAGGCGGGGGTGCAATGAGGGTGTGACCACAAAATACATATAGTCAACTACAAGAGGTCCTCTGCACTCAACCCATTATCAATATATTTAAGACAGCGACATATTGTGCATACTGCTACTGAAAAATGCCTTACCCTTTAAACAACACAGGGATTGTTTGTCCATATATTGCAATATATTTAAGCTGGCCAACTACGTCAAGGGCAGCCAAGTTTGGGAGTTTTACTTTGAAAGCAGCAAGTAAGTTGCAGGTAAAACTTAGTCCCTTTGTAAAATGTATAATTAAGCAATTGAACTCTTAATGAATCAGATGAAAATTAAGCATAGGACTGGCCAGATATGGGATGACTGTGACGTAGTTGGCCATCTTAAATATATTGCAATATATGGACAAACAATCCCTGTGTTGTTTAAAGGGTAAGGCATTTTTTAGTAGCAGTATGCACAAAATGTCGCTGTCTTAAATATATTGATAATGGGTTGAGTGCAGAGGACCTCTTGTAGTTGACTATATATATATATATATATATATATATATATATATATATATATATATATATATATATATATATATATATATATATATATATATATATATATATATATATATATACACTGTATATCTGTGTGTATATACTGTATGTCCCCCCCACTCTCTCTATACATATACTTAGGGCAGCAAATAGGCATCCCCAAATTTGCATTAGAGCTCATGTGACCATGGTTATGCCCCTCTCTGAATCTGAATCGATGGCTTATTATGCAGAACAGGAAAGGCTGTACACGTTTTATAAGAAAGTGCTGTAATTAGCTGCAAAAATAACAAAAATAAAAAGCTTCACGGACACTTAAAATCAATGCAACTCTTGTCATTACTTTGCCTCCTACATCACCTTGCTATTAGCCTCCCAAGATTTAGAAAGGAACAGCAAATTGCACATTGTAGGCTCAGAGCAACGCCATGTTCTAAAATTAAGTGCAGACCTCTGTAATTAGCACTTCAAGCTGAAATCAGAGGAAAACACATGTTGCTTATAAGGTGCTAGAATAACATTTCCATTATGCAATCGAAAAGTTGTGGAAACTTTGTGTTTATGTTTGGTGTGATGCGGAATTGCATGTTTACAGAGGTTTAGAAGGCCCATTGAGGATTTCTTATACAAACATATATATATCTATATATCAATTTGATTATGCAATAAAGGATTTTTTTCGAGTCCCTGTGTGCAACAGCATTTTCCCATTTTTGTCTACAGTATATAATATTCACCAGGTCTCATTACACCTATGGAGTGTGAGCATATGGCCCTAACAACGTCTCTCTCTCTCTCTCTCTCTCTCTCTCTCTCTCTCTCTCTCTCTCTCTCTCTCTCTCTCTCTCTCTCTCTCTCTATATACTATATATATCTGTACAAAATGGAGTGGAGCAGTATCCCAATCTGTGACTTAGTCCGCACAGTGGACAAATCATATATTTAAACAAAAAATTCCAGACTTCCAAATTGCGTGAGTATAAAGATTCCTTTGTCAGAAAAAATTTGCTGCAATGTTTTGAAGCATATGCAAATTAGGGATGGGAAGGGAAAAACATTTTTTATTTCCTTGTTTTGATATTGCCCTCCACACCCCTAATTTACATATGCAAATTAGGATTCGGATTCCCAAACAGAATCCTGCATTCCTACTAATTAACACACTTAACAGGTTAAACGGTATCTAACAAGGTTTAACTCACAATACAGTCAAAATGGTTTATCGATACAATGAGTGAGATCCAGCCTGTGTATCCCATGTTACATTACCTCATATAACATTTATACGTTAAACCTTAATGAGCTAAACAGAAAATGGTAACCCTAAGGGCAGGACTACATGGCCGATTCAGCCGCGATCCTATATGCTGCGGAAAATCGCAGGCGTCACGTCGGATGCGACGGAAACAAGGTAAGTAATGGCAGTGTTGGATCGTGTTGCGTTGTTGATGCGTCGTGACATGACTATTGGATGCAGACGCATCGTGCCAGTCATGTCGCAGCATTGCGACAATTGAATTACTTACCTTATTTCCGTTGCATCCGACGCGAAGCCTTCGATTTTGCACAGCGCGTCGGAATCGGCCATGTAGTCCTGCCCTAAGTGTGTTATAAAACATTTTCCCTATAAGCACCAATACCAAGCATTAAATTCACATAAAGGCATATAAGTCATACTCCCTATTGAGTCCCTTAGGATCCAATGTCTGGAGAGCATGTATCCAAAATTTCGCCCTCCTTTGGAGTAATAAAAGTCTGTATATATATATATATCAATATCTATCTATCTATCTATCTATCTATCTATCTATCTATCTATCTATCTATCTATCTATCTATCTATCTATACAGGTATGGGACCTGTTATCCAGAATGCTCGGGACCTGGGGTTTTCCTGATAACGGATCTTTCCGTAATTTGGGTCTTCATGCCTTAAGTCTACTAGAAATTCATTTAAACATTAAATAAACCCAATAGGCTGGTTTTGCTTCCAATAAGGATTAATTATATCTTAGTTGGGATCAAGTACAAACTACTGTTTTATTATTACAGAGAAAAAGGAAATCATTTTTGAAAATGAAAAATATTTGGATAAAATGGAGTCTATGTAATTCGGAGCTTTCTGGATATCAGGTTTCCGGATAAGGGATCCTATACCTGTATGTATATATATATATATATATATATATATATATATATATATATATTTATATATAAAATCTATCCAGTAGAAACCATACTCACAGGTCTTAAATATATTAAAAGTTTTTTTTATTATCAAGCTAGAAGCTTATGTTTTGGCCTTTCTCTCTCTCTCTCTCTCTCTCTATTTCTTTTTATTTCTGTATATATAAAGCTCTGTCTTCTGCACCCAGGCAAGCTGTTGGACCTGTTACATAAGTGCTCCACCTTGTGTGTGTGTATATATATATATATTTGCATCATTATGCAATGTAGAACAATTTATAATTTGTATTAAGCACCTTGGTAAATAGGACAAAGTTGCTAAATGTTGTCAGTTTTCTCCTTTCAGTATTTACATACAAGCTGTGGTGTGGCTATTTTGGGCCATAGCATGGAGCATGGTTGTTCTTAAAGTGAACACACCCCTTGTACAGGTTTTATTAAATAAATCTTTGTCCTGACTACTGACTAATGACAATTTTCAAAATACAAGGTTTGGGGGCCCAGCACCTTATTATTATTCAGCTAAATTCCCCTCAAAATTGCAATCTCGGTAATAACCTATGGTCCTGTTTTAGTATGTCATAGAATGGCCTATTCTAAGCAACTTTTCAGCTCGCATTCATCTATTTTTTTTTTAATCTTTTGAAGTATTTGCCTTCCTCTACTACCTCTTTAAATCCATCCAGTCTCTCATTCAAACCACTGCTTTGTTGCTAGGGTAAACTTGATCCCTGCAACCAGATAACTGCTGAAAAACCCGAGAGCTGCTCAGCAAAAAATAAATTCAAAAACTGCAAACAAAAAATGAAGACCAGATTGTCTTAGGGCTATGTACAGCATATTAATGGTGACCCCTCCCCTTTAAATGAGAATGAAAGCTCAACCGAGATTGCTACTCCCTATGTCTTAGGCTTCTGTGTTCTGCTTGTGCTTACACATTTTGCGCACATTGTTTAATGTATGTTGAGTTAAGACTATGTTATATTGACTAAAGATATGTTTCAAAAGCCAAACCAGGAAACGAATGTTCCTTTGTATAAAGCAACTCACATACAGTCGCTAATGCTTGTAAAACCCAACCTTGCTCTGTGCAACATCTTTGTATGGGAGCGGAATGGTTAGAAACCCAGAGAATACACACACAATATTGAGTTTCATTATTTGCATACAAAGGAGACAATCTGCCCGACTGAGAAATTACAAAGCCTCTGAGTTTCAAACTTTCTGCCATCCGAGAGATGAAGGCCAAAAACATGACACCTCATTTACTGATGAAAAGGAAGTTATTTTCTAAACACAATGAATGCGAGAGCCAAGCAACAGCTAAAAATACATTGTGCGTTTATGGGAAAGTTATTTTAAAGGGGCATTACCATGTAGACAATTTACGGCGGAGCAGTTTTCTATGCTCCGGCTTCTCGTGCTTTTATTTTCAGGGTCATTCTGTTGAGCTAGGGCAGTGGTTCCCAAGATGTGTAGTCAAATACAAGAGTCCTCTGCACTCAACCCATTATCAATATATTTAAG
Organism: Xenopus laevis; assembly: GCF_017654675.1. Taxonomy (NCBI): domain Eukaryota; kingdom Metazoa; phylum Chordata; class Amphibia; order Anura; family Pipidae; genus Xenopus; species Xenopus laevis. The sequence goes on from NC_054373.1 coordinate 15,483,796, forward strand.
ACAGAGACATTTTGTGCATACTGCTACTGAAAAATGCCTTACCCTTTAAACAAAACAGGGATTGTTTGTCCATATATTGCAATATATTTAAGCTGGCCAACTACGTCAAAGTCATTCCATATCTGGCCAGTCCTACACTCAACTTTCATATGATTCATTAAGAATTAAATTGCTTCATTTACCTGCAACTTACTTGCTGCTTTCAAAATTAAAATTCCCATACATGGCTGTCCTTTTATTGACCACCAGTGGGATCACCTGACTATAGCTGGGAAGGGTGGGAGCTACAACATGGAGCTGGTCACTGCTCCTGTATAAACTATAACAAACACGGAAAAGTTGTGCTCACCACTAATTTTTAAAACCATTAAGAGGGGGTGCAATGAGGCTGTGACCACAAAATATTTCATATTTTCAAAAATTCATATAGACAAATACAAGAGGTCCCTCAACCCATTATCAATATATTTAAGACAGCGACATTTTGTGCATACTGCTACTGAAAAATGCCTTACCCAAAACAGGGATTGTTTGTCCATATATTGCAATATATTTAAGCTGGTCAACTACGTCACAGTCATTCCATATCTGGCCAGTCCTATGCTCAATTTTTATGTTTTTTGTTATAGTTCCCAAGCTGTGGGGCTGGTCCCCTAGGGGCAGATTTACTGAAAGGCAAATTGAGTAACGCTGGCGACAATTCGTCAGCGTTACCGATTTCAGGCACTTTGTCGACTTACTAACGGGTGCAGGTGTAACTTCTATAGCGAAAGAGACAGACTCTAGCGGTCATTCACACTCTATCTCCAGGTGAATTTTCGCTCTGGCGAATGGACGTTACTCCGCAATTTCAGTAAAACGTGGATTTTACTAAACATTACCTCTTTCGCCAGACTTGCTTCGCCAACTCAGACCGGGGGAAGTGCACTGGAGTGCATAGAACTTCCACAATCTTCTGTTACTTACATCATATTTTTAGTGGAAAAAAGTTTCTAAGTCCCAAAAAAACTCTGGCGTCTTTTCCTTTTTTCAGAGTGATAGCCTGCAAAAGTTGGGTAACCGGGTTCAACCGGCAACATATACGTGATTGCCGAAGTAATGCTAGCGAAAATTTACCAATGTTTGGCGCCCTGGACGCAACTTTTTATTTTATTAAATTAGCGTTGTCTGATTAGCCGTCGCTGGCGAATTTTCGCTGCTTAGTAAATTTACCCCCTAATAGAGCCTGGAGCAATAGATGGGGGTCCTAGGCTGAAGGCCAGTTAGGGTGATATTTGTTCAGTTTTCTTTCCTGGAGAGAGAAGCCCAGCTTGAAATCTAGGGTGACAGACTAATAAGCAGTGAAAATATATTTTCTGTCCTAGATATTCATTTTTCTATAGCTGTAACTATGATATCAATCAAAGAGGGTCATAACCAAAAGTTGTGCTTGAACCAAAAAGATATTCAAACCCCTGGACTAATGTATCTTCTTCTGACTGTTTCCCCATAAACGTCTTTTGAGCAAGAACGCGTAGAAGAACTGTGGCTGGTATATTCCATCATGTTCACTTGCAGAGTACTGCAGGTTTATCAGGCCGATTAGGCAAAAAGTACCTCATTATAGCAGCAGAGTCAGGTTCTTTGTTGGTGCCAGGGGTTATGGGATGGCAGGCAGTTTTTGTAATGGTTTTTGAGTATTTTGATTACAACCTAGAGACTCACCAAACCTTTATGCCCTGTAGAACCAATCTATAATTGTTTACATTAGGTAGACCTGTCAACCCCCCACATACATATGTGTGTATATATACTCATGGTTGTAAGAGTCACTGACCCCAGCAACCGAAAACCAGACTGATGTTGAGGCTTCAATTTTATCATTAACTTTATGTTTTCTTTATAAGTTATCATTACACTGATTTAAAGAGCTACCATTATACAGACACATTGGGTTTATTGGGACACACACTGGAACACTTTTCAGGCCCTTACATAGAAGATGCAGAATTTGAATACAATCCTAAACTGCCAGGTGAGACGGTGGCTATTATAATTATGTAACAATTTATGTCATTTGTTTATGCGAAAGCAGCAGTCATACATGGAAGGGGCGAGAGAAAAGGAAAGTCAACACTGAGATGTACTAGTGTACAGTAGTCGTACTTACAGGTATATATAAATGGCATGGTTGAGATTATCCTATCTGAACATATAAGAATTAAACAGAATTGTCTTTGCATATTCTTAATAAAAAAGTTTTTTCCTATAGAGCAGGACAAGGGACCAGATGGAAAGCTTTCTACACCGCACACAATTTGTGTACCAATATTGAGAAATAATCGACAAATAGGAGCTGCCCAGCAAGCAGGCATCAAGCCGTTGGACATGTATCCCTTGGGTGTATGATGGTATAAAAATCCCTTAACCAAAAAAATGGGTTCCTATACAGTTGAGGGTAGGATTCCATAATTTCCCTGAATAGTTCAACTTTCTTCTACAAGAAAAATTAGCTGTTAAATGAGGCACATCTAAAGAAACAATTTTGTAACATAAATATACAGTATCATTGAGATATAGCCCCCAACCCTTCCGTGCTCCCATCTAAAATACCTGGCCCATCTGTGATCCCCTTCCAATCCTACTAAGTCATAGGAGCATACTGCTATGTAATAACACAAGGTAAAAGTGCCCCCAGTGCAGTGCCCCATGGCAAATAGTGAGTAGTCTCCGGTTAGCCATTTCAGCAGCCTCAGCAGACTTTAATGGCCCTGGATGATCACCAGTGTAGCCAATGCAAGAATTCAGGGGTAAAATTTACTTCTTTCTCTTTATAAATGCAAATGACATTAAACTCCTACTCACCCTAAGTAAGAGTTTATTGTTTTCCTGGTGCAACTGTTCAACCGACACTTTAAGTTAAAAATTACCCCAGTTGGCCTTATTCTGTTTAACATTTTTACTTGCTTCTAACCTTTACCCGATGAAAAACAAAGCCTGCAGAGAACACATGTCACAACCTGGATTTATTATGTCACATTAACAGACTGTACACTTGCACGTTGCATCCGGTTCTTTACTGGTCTGAGAAGGAAAACATTTACTGGCCTGGGGGGTGAATATTCTTTTATACGTGGGTTCTTCATGCAGCTGGTTATTAAATGGGAAGATAATGGTGTGAGACTCGGACAATAAGTTTCCTCTTTCTCTAGAAATTTGAAGAGTAAATATTGACTATTTTAGTCTCTCTAAATGGTTGGTACAGTATATGGGCATAGGTTAGTTGTCTGCAGATTTTTTTGGGTTGGGGTTATTCAAGCCACCAACTATAATTTGTGAGGACACCTTACATTATAAAAGGTTATAAATCTCAAAAAGCACCGCAGGTGCTCCGTGTTCTGTTATCAGTAAATGTTGCAGTTTGGGTAGGTGAGCTGTAAGTACGGCATATACACCCCATCAAAGGGCTTTTAGCACAATTTCCATGTTAATGTTTAAACTATGCAATAAAAATGTTATAAGCTGCCTTCTTCCAATCAGCCACGTGTTTTCTACTATTATAGACAATACAGACATGATTGTAGGAGAGAAAAATGTCTTATTTACTGCTGCGGTGACTTTTTATGTGCGGTGACTTGCCCTTTGACTCTCCACATTAGACTAAGATAAAAAGTTATACCGTAACCTGAAGGCCTAAGTCAAAAACCAATGGACTTGCTGAGTAATCTGAGCGGCTTCTTCATTTCAATTGAGTACAGGAATGGGATCTGTTATCTAGAATGCTCTGGGCCCAGAGTTTTCACAATAACAGATCTTTCTGTAATTTGGATCTTCATACTTTAAGTCTATTAGAAAATAATGTAAAATAAACCCAGTAGTCTGATTTTGCCTCCAATAAGGATTTATTATATCTTAGTTGGGATCAAGAACAAGCTACTGTTTTATTATTACGAAGAAAAAATAGTTTTTAAACATTTGGATAATGTTGCTAAAATGGAGTCTATGGGAGATGGCCTTTCTGTGATTTTGAGCTTTCTGGATAATGGGTCCCATTCTTGTGTGTGTGTGTGTTCTTAAAAACAGTTCTTAAATTCAACTCAACTCAAACTTCAGGTTAAAGTGTTTTTTTATGGTTCCATGGATGTACCATGGCTGGATTCTGTTGATTGAATTTGTCTTCAAGCCTTTAAAATGCTTGATATTTGATATCAAGCATTTTAAAGGCTTGAAGACAAATTCAATCAACAGAATCCAACCATGGTACATCCATGGAACCATAAAAAAACACTTTAACCTGAAGTTTGAGTTGAGTTGAATTTAAGAACTGTTTGGATTAGAGGTGAAAAGTCCAGTTATCACTATTATCTACTGCATGTCAACACGAGAATGAATAAATGTAAATATGTAAAAAATTTAAATATCATAGGACCAGGTGTCCATAAAGACACTGGGCAAGAACCCTGGACCCTTTATGCTAGAAAAAAAATAGCAATAGGCCAATAACAGCAGCTGAAGCAGAATCCATGCAAATGTCCACTAATATTTCAACAGCTGGAGAATGAACCAAATGAAGATGTAACATCAGGCACATGGAACAGCTGGTGGAGGTCTGAAGACCAAGAACTTTAACTGACTTAACTTAGTTATTCTACCACCCCTGAATCACAGGCTCATTGAAACACCTTGCACCATACCTACACCCCTTTATAAAAAGAGACAAATGAGGAAAACTTCTCCTGTCTTCTCTAGAAACCCCTACTCAAGGTGCACTCAATAGAAATGGCAAAGTTAAAGGGACGGTTCACCTTTAAGTTAATTTTAGTATGTTATAGAATGGCTAATGCTAATCATCTTTTCAATTGCCCTTCATTATTTATGTTTTATAGGTTTTGAAACGTTTGCCATCTTCTGTTACTGACCCCCATCTAAAAACAAATGCTCTGTAAGGCTACAAATGTATTGTTATTGCTTCTTTTTATTGCTCATCTTTCTATTCAGACCTATCTTATTCATAACCCAGTCTCTTATACAAATCAATGCATGGTTGCTAGGGGAATTTGGACTCTAACCACCTGACCGCTGAAATAACTGGAGAGATGCTGAATAAACTAAATAACTAAAAAAAAACACAAATAATAATGAAAACTAATTGCAAATTGTCTCAGAATATCACTCTCTACATCATACTTAAAGTTAACTCAAATATGAACAACCCATTTAAAGAGGAGACAGGAATAATGCAGAACTAGCTGCTAGTATTTTATCGCCTTCCAATAACTACTCCCTACCTGCCCAATAAATACATTTTCTGTAGGAATGCAGGTTCCATTCACTGGACTTATGATGAGCATTGTCTATGCTTCTAAATCAGTACAGCAAAGGAGTCAAGACGTACTCAACACACTTATGTAATTAACTCCACCCAAAAATCATCACGTCAACTGCATCTTATGTGTGTGGACTTAGGGAGGAGTATAGGCATATTTGCAGCCGCATTTACTTTATTTGGCACACTGATACCATACCTGACCTACTCTTTGTCAACCTTCCTGAGCCTAATTGTAGCAACGCTAGTATCTTATTTCTGTGGTGAGAAAGGGAGTCGCCTTTGTTTCGGTTACTAGTAATAGTAACATAAGGTGGAGGAAACACTACTGTGTTCTGTTCCACAAATAATAAATCCTCCTACCGGAGTTATTTGCAAAGCCAATGTTCCCTTTAGAGACTGCATAGCCTGGATATGCAAAATATAGGCCTGCAAAACAGAATGAGAAGCCCAGGACACCTTGCATTTAGAAATGCAAATAGCCTTGTTTTTTAATGTGAGAATTTGCATCAGCTTCTCAATGGCAGGTCTCAGTGATCACAGACAGGTCCCATTTTACAGATATGCTGTATCTGATAATGCAGTTGTTCCCAAACTGTGGTTCTGGATACCATCTAGGGGTTTGGGGCAATGGCAGTGTGAAGGCCAGTTAGGGAAGATTTGGGTAAAATACCTATTTGATAGTTTAGATAAACTTGAAAGTCCAGCTGGAATGTCATTTATGGTCATACATGGGGTGAAATACTTATTGTCTGTCTAAGATATTGTTGGAACTGGTGAATGGTAGATCCACCAAAACAGATACACCTGTAACCTTGTTATGAGGTAGGGGGATTCTAGCCAAAGTTTGGGACTCTAAGGGAAATCCAACTTAAAAAGTGAAAGGCAACCAATGCTCTAATGGAATAAAAGATACAACGATTGCTCCATGTCTAGTATTTCATAACAACCAATCAGATATTTGTTTTCAAACAATCGCACCAGCAAATGCTTAAGACTGGTTATTTTGCCCTACCAGAAATGGAGTAAATGTTGCACTGTAATTATATGATCTTCTAAGAGATATTTGCCCTTCTTTATACATCTCTGAAGGTACATCTGTCAGGAGAGAACAATCACTTGATACCAAAAAGGTAATCGTAGGCTTGTCTCTCTACAATGAGACGGATTAAATTAAAGGGATTATATACCTATACTTTTAAGTTGGGTTCAGATTAATTTTATTTTGGTAAACTTTTCTATAAACCATAATGAGATACTGTAGCTTATTTTGTACAAAGAACATTATTTATCTGCTTATTTGGGTTTCTTTATATCAGTGGGAGCAAAAGTGATCTCCTGGTTAACCCGCTAACTCATTGATGGTTGGGCGGGTTTGGATTGAAATGAGGCCAACCATTGTGGGTGCGGGTCAGACTAGGAAGTACACTCCTCTACTGCTCCTAAATATTCAGTGTCTCAGAACCAGAGGCATGCACAGAGAAGTGGGTATATGGGTAATGAGTGGGTCCTACTATGCCAACATTTTTCAGGTTAGGACCTGGTATGGCTTAAGGTTTTTTGGGTTAGGTGTGGGTTGAAATTTTCCTGACCCGTACATTGCTAGGGATCAGCCATGATTTCTCTGACAGGGTAAGCTCATCCATATACCTACATGTATCAGGTTCTCAGGTATGTCAGGGAAGTGGTTCAATGCTTGTTTAGCTTTACCAGGCAGTAGTTTTGACGACAGTATCCTTGTTTTAATTAGAAAAAAAACCCTCATTGGCACAATGCCTCTTAAAATTAGTAGGTATAATACAGGTCCGGACTGAGAATTAAAATAGGCCCTGACATTTCAGTTACACAGAGGCCCAAACAGCCCCCACCAGCCCACTAAATACTGACTTTCTATGGCACCTTTTAGCAGCCCCTCTGGAATTTGCCAGAACCCACAGATTGCCAGTCCAGGCCTGGTATAATATTAATAATGGGAAGCATGTCTTTTTCTGAGTTAAATTTTTCCTTTGCAATGGCTTTCAGATCGTTATAATGGCTAATTGATGAATGCCAGTGCAAGTACAGCTATATTTTGCATAGGGTGGTATCTATCATCAGGGTTCCCTGGCGATAGGTCAGTGCATCACTACTATAAATGTGCCTATAGGTTAGAATGTATGGCCCTGCCCAGTATGGTTTATAATCTATTTCATAAAGTTGGTTGGTTTGATCTGGTTGAGCCAATGGTGACTTGTGGCTGCCAATGTTGATCCACTGGTGCCTGCCTGGTGCTTTCCACCTATAAGTTACAGTATAACTTAATTTACGACATTTCCTACCATCCACGGATTTTATATGTTTTTTTCATTGCTGTGGACGTGCTTAAAATTGGCTCACTGATCTGTTTATGGTGCCTATGGCGGGGTCCTGGGTAAACAGGACCCTAGGAACCAGCTAAAACTCACACTATAAAACTTGAGTTGAAGAACAAAAAAAAAAAGTAAATGATTAAAAAAGACACAAAGTGAAAATAAAAACATTAAGACCAAATGCAAATGGTTTTAGAGCCAGCACTGTCTACATCAAGGTGAAATCCACTATAAAACAAAGAGCCACTCTTCAGTAAATTGCCCATTTCATAGCTTGGTGGTTATATTTCTGAAAGTTACATCAACAGATCATATCTTTGTTTTTTCAGAGAATAATTATTGGTATGCTTTGAGGAAGTGAGCGATCAGGTCACTCTAAGTAGACATGTTTCCTGAAGCAAGAAGACCGGTGTGTGTGAGTGTGTGGCTACTAAGCACCGTCTCCTGTTTCACTTTTGCAGACGGCGGCTCTTGGATTCCATCCATCCACCTGAAATGCCTGCTGCTCGGTGAAGTGGGGCAAGAATTGTGTGCATTCTTCTAGAACTTGTTCATCCTGTCAGCTGTTATGATCTAGTTCAAAAGCCAGGCACAGATATTACAGTTCTAGCAATGAAGAATCCATTGTTGGTATAAGCACACCCCTTTTGGCTGGGAAAGCTGTTAGACCTGATAAACAAGGTCTCCTGCATCTTTCAGTGGTATTTGATTTTTGGAAAGCGGAGCACATAAAATTCCAACCAGCCCATGCCAGATTTCACTTGGTTGCAAGTGTTTAAGAATTAAAGAGTCGCTTTCTTCGGCGGAGAGTAAGAGTTTGCAGTTGGCTGCACGCACACGACTGATCCCTTTACTGTTGAGCTCCAACCTAGAAGACAACATGGCTATGCAACTTGCTGGTCTAGTCTTGGGAGGCATTGGCTTGGTAGGAACTTGCGCTGTCACCGGCTTGCCCCAATGGAGAGTCACTGCCTTCATCGATAACAACATTGTGGTGTTTGAGGCACAGTGGGAAGGACTGTGGATGAACTGCGTTAGGCAAGCCAACATCAGGATGCAATGCAAGATATATGATTCACTGTTGGCACTGACACCTGACTTGCAGGCTGGCAGAGCGTTGATGTGCGTGGGTGTCGTATTGTCATTCCTGGCTTTCATGATCGCCATCATTGGCATGAAATGCACTGTGTGTGCTGGAGATAATTTGAAGACAAAAGGGATGATCCTTCTGGTGGCTGGCATAACATTCATCCTTTCTGGGATTATTGTTCTGATTCCTGTATCCTGGACCGCTAATCAGATCATCAGGGACTTCTACAACCCCCTTGTTCTTTCATCCCAGAAGAGAGAACTGGGCGATGCTCTGTACATAGGGTGGACAACAGCACTGGTTCTTATTGTCGGAGGGATAATTCTTTGCTTATCCTTCCGGAATGGTGAAAAGGAGGTCAGATACACCCTGCCGCCTAAAACAGTTTCCAGTGCCCCACAACGGAAGCCATCGAGCCTCTACTCCAAAAGCCAATATGTGTAGAACAGATTTTGGTGGCAAACTGCCAAGGATCCACTGGAAACAAAGTAGAATTGACATGGTTCTGACTATTGAAGCCCTTTGGACTACAAAATGGGAAAGAAAGATAGGAAGCCTTTCAAAACTGTGAACATTGGTCACTACAGAGGGACTTTGTTGTGTTTTTATCAAGATAACTTTGTGCAAGATTTAGGAAAAGCACTTGTGGTTCCGGGAAGCCGATGCCCAGGATCATACACTTATAGACTGTATCAAACGGGATTAAGAAGGATTTTAATGTTTTTTTGTGCACCAGAATATTTTCTTTCGGTTGACTTGCAGGTAACAGCGTGAATTGGAAAAATACTAACCAGTAAAGAATAAGTGGCTTTATGTCACTTCTTGACCTTTGATATAACTGTCTAATTGTTAGCTCTGAGCAGCTCATATCTTATATCAAGGCATGGCATGGGACTAGCCTGGTAAATTGTATATGCTGTATATATGTTATAGTTTAGCTATATGCTTATATAACTCATTATGCAATTAAATAATGAGTACTTCAAGGCACCCATTCCTGCATCTGTAAATAGTCTCTATTTATAGGGTTTAATTTACACCTGAATTGTAAGAACATAGCTGGCTGTATTGACAGTATAAACAGTCATGCTATTTCCATTATAAGCTGTGCCAGTTCTATAATGTTTTTGGTGTCAGCAGGGACATTTTCCATCAACTAATATGGCAACTTAGCGAGGAGGGTATTCCAATAAAGGAACTGGGCAGCCCTTTGAAATACCAATAATTTGAATAAATTCCTTATAGGAAAATTATATAATTATGTTCACTATAATTATTGCTACAGTAGTTTGTGTTTTGAACTGACAAATCAAAAGGACAGAGTTTGCCTATTTATTAATCTATAGCAACCAAAGCAATTAACGTTTCGCAATGCATTTTAAAATGATGAAATCAAAATTTAGTGGCTTTAGATTGGACGTTGCCATTGATTGACCACCAGTGATCTGACACAATTGCATGAGTAGAGCTTAGTAATTTCATCATTAAGGGGAGGGCACATTGGGAGCTGGTTAAGGTTATATTGATGACATCACTGTGAGATAGTGAGCTAGAGATCTGATGATTGGTCCTCAGCATGAGCTCATACTTTTCTTCAAATTAACTCTTCTTTAAAAATTTAATTTTGAACTATAGCTGAGTCCACCTTTCCCAGCTAAAGGAAGCTTGGAGGAAAAGGTCTAAATATACATAACTATGGATAAAAATAACCATGAGGAGGAACTCTGGGTCAAACCTCAGGTTACTCTGCACAAGTTCCTTGTCCCCTTTTCCCATTCCAGCCATAGACAACAAAACTATTTTTAGTGTAATGGGGGGGGGGGTAATTTCCATTATTTCTATGTAAATTTAATGATGTGTTTTACATGATTACCACCGCAGGGACAGGGACTGATGTGAATGAGAAATTATGTTAATAAAGTGCTTTTGTACATGTGTCACTGTATAAATAAAGGATAATAAATAACAACCTGTATGAATTTACTGTTTGCGAATAGCTTTTTGTGTGCACAGTGGTGATATCTGCTGGTCATAAAGATAATACTATTGCTACTGATTCCTATTGAAAGCAATGTGATATTTCCTTCTTGTATATATGAATACAAACAAGGAGATGATAAATCAGCGCTTTCTCCAGTGCATCACCCTCATGACTCTTCTCTGTAAGCACAGTGGCAGCAACTGATCAGAGAGAGAGTTTGACTTTCCCAGCCCAGCCAGCAGGATGGTAGGTGCCTTCAACAAGCTTTTTAATGGAACGTCTGGTTAAAGGAACCTCCTGTTTAAGGACATCCTCTCTGGAGAACATTTAAAACGCCACCTGGATCCACCTGAGGTCTGATGATGCTCTCTTCCTGCTGGCACCAATAGCTCCTTTATTTCCTACTGTACCTACAGCCCAGGAGGTGCCCTCAAAGTTGCATTGTCAGTCTGTGCCTGGGTACCCATTCTGCCTTAAAGGAGAATGTACCCCTACCATACATAGACCCCCTCCCTCCAGCCTAAGTGTTACCATTTCTGTTACTGATTCTGAAGATTTCTGGCGCCTGTGAACTCGAATACCTGAATCTGCACTGAGGGGTAAGTAAAACGTTAGGGGCATTTGCCCAGAGTAACACTTAGGCTGGGGGAAAATCTGGGAAACTGTAAAATCAGGGAAATGTTTTTTCCTTTGAGATACAATATTTACTGTGCTAATAACAAGGGTTAAATTGCAGCGTTAATGTTACACTATGGGGGGCACGTGCAAGACTCTCTGTCAGTCACATACACAATCTAAAGCAATAAGTGATTGGTGCAGGACTGTATAAGGGGCAGACTCATTGCAATTGACCATGTACAGGCAGAACCATGGCAAAATATACATCTGGTTACTATTTTAAACCTCTTTATTTCACAAATAATAACATTCATAGAGGAAAAAAAAGCAGTTTTTTGGGAGCATCAGGACAAAATTTTGATGCAAAATCCGGGAAAGCATTACTTAAAGTCAGGGAAATGTATCCATTGAAATGCATTATAAATTGGTGGGACCACAAATAAAAAATGTAAAATGCGGGAAAACTAAAAATCAGGGGACTTAAAATGGAGGTTTTTCACTGTAGTTCCTCCAACCAGTGGCTCGTGAGGAACATGTTGCTCACCCACCCATTGGATGTTGCTCCCAGTGGCCTCAAAGCAGGTGCTTATTTTTGAAAACCTGGTTTCAAAGCAACCTTTAGTTGCCTGTAGGCTGTTAGTCCACATAGGACATCAGATAGCCAATCACAGCCCATATTTGGCACCCCAGAAACCTTTTGCATGCTTATGTTGTTCCCCAACTTTTTTTTACATTTGAATGTAGCTCACGGGTAATAAAAAGTTTGGGGCCGCCTGCTCTAGAATAAAGGGTTACAATCTACATGACTGTCCAGGCAGAGTCAGCTACAGCAAAAGTTGTACCCTCAGATTTACTCAAACCCCCAATTTCTGGGGGTGAACTCCTATTTTATGTTGTAGATATTCTCTAAACCAGGGCTGTTCTAGTGCCAGATGTGGCCTTTCAAAATATTTCTATGGCTTCCAGTCTGTTTGAAGGCTCCAAAGACTTCACTGTTTGAGATAATGATTTTAATCTAATCCAGCCCTCAAACACACTATATAGGTCCTATTACATGTAATGAGATGGATAGCACTGCCCTTGTCATGGACCACAAACGGTGCTTGAACACAAAAAGTCTAAAAAACTCTGAAGAGCCAACATCGATCCACATAAGCCACAGGACTCTCTGAAATGTCTCTATTATAAGAAATAAATATGTGTAAATGGTGAGGGCATTAGAAATGACCTGGGAGTTGTATGACCTATAAACCTGCTGATGACCCCTAAATTAGCCACCAGATCTCACTCTGGAAATTGCACACTGAGTTAATTACAGTAAACAGTGTATAGAATGTTATGAGTGTGGGTAGAGATACCATGAAGGCACAAGATAAAACCCAAATCCAGGTGAGAGGTTTATAATAAAAGTATGCCAAGATAGTGTCCAAAGCAGTAGAATTACCCCATTTGCAAAAGAACATTACCGAGAAGGAAATAGTTATGTCCTGGTCAGCAAAAAGTTGCTACACTATACTAACCCGCCTGCTTCCAACCTAAATCAAACCCGACCCAGCAAGGCCCTCTATTTATAAAGCCATGCATCTCTGATGTCACAAAAGGGGGCAGGGTGGCCAGGCACACTGGAGGCCACTGGAGGTGGAAGCCAGCAGAGTAAGGTGCCCAAACAGGCTAGCCCTCACATCACTAGAAGGAAAGGTAAAACTAGTTGGGATGCCAAGTTGTTAAGCACCCCCTAGTGATTGTAGCATACTTATTAGCCTGGGCTGGTGCTCCTCTTCTTAAAAAAACCCACCTGTCCAGGGTAATACTTGCAGAACACCATGCCGTCATCTTATCTCTTCTTCCAGGTCCTCCTTCAGAAATTTTGCAATTTTGCCCAAACTGAAGCGGATGGACAGAGGAGCAGAAGGAGATCAAGATTGCAGCAAGCAAGACTCTGGATTGGTGCGGACATTATTGATAAACTGAAACTGCTTATCAGTCAGTGCCCCAATGGTCTACCTTTTCCTCCTGGACCAGCTGTTGCATAGGGTTCAAAGATGGGCCGGATTTATTTAATGGCATTGCCAGGGGTCCTTTTGTTTCTAAACCCTGCACTAATGTGGGCTGCAGACTATTAATGGAACTCACTCAGGCATGAAAAACTTTATGAAAAACACTAGTTCTGTTAATACATTCTTAGTGTAATGCTCAATTAACATTTAAAGTGATCTGAATATCACACATCAATCCTCTTTAGCTTATGCGGGTTTTATTCTCACGTTGCATCTTTTATTCAAAAATCTCCAGCAAAATGATGTGAAATGTGGAAGGTTTAATGCTTTTGGCTGTTCCTTGTCGTAGCGGCGGGCAATGGGAGCCATTAGGAACAGAACCGTATTACAATCTAAATGTAAAGTAGCTGGAAGGCATTTCAGAGTTCACCCCCTTCTTACACAGCAATAAAACATGAGATTATCCTATAAAGAGGTTGGAATGTACAAATAGAGGTCAGGCCAATAATGGGCTTCTAGTCTTTAGATACAGCACCTGTTGCCGCATTAATGAACCCTTCCAGGCAGTGTTCCCATGCTTCTATGGAACAATGTATATGTAGCTCTCATAACTATATTCAGGGGCTAAGAAACTTCGATCCATTACAACTTGAGGATTTGCTCTACTCGGAACAATAGAGCTAATGTCTGAAACTACTGAATGGAATACTGCATTCAATTGCATTTATAAATAACTCTAAGGTTGAACAAAAGTCAACCAGGGGTCTTCTGTTCTTGCCCCCTTCTCTTTACCTAACCGTAGCAAAGAAATCCACCCTGGGGCAAGTTGCTCCAAATTTTATAATCCAGAGCTGCATGGTGGGGTCAGTGGCTGCCATGATTGGTCATTCATCTTCAGGTCCTAAAGCTACTGAGCTCTAGAAGAAAATAGTGGCCATTTATAACAACTTTGCACCTACCTTCATGCCCAGATGAGTTGCTGCAGGTTTTTGCCCCCCATTGCAGAGCACATAGACCTAGGACCGCCCCATGAATATATTGCTGTCTGTGTTTGGCATTGCTGTATTATGAGGGGCATGTGGAGGGAGCACATGCAAATGCCCCCAAATATGTTCCTTGCACCAGTGTTCATGCCCCTGGTTAGCCATTCTGAACAGAGAGCAGAGGACCAGAAATCATGGTGGCCGCCAACTCTGTTGTGTAGCTCTGCATTTTCAGGATCGGAGAAGAGGGGAGCCCAGTATGGGCGACCCCTGGTTAAATTTCAAGTTTGTTCTCCATTTTAATAATTGAATGTATAATTGATGTGTGATGAAGAATTGTTTCTTTTCTTTTGACAGAATTTTATTTTTGGTTTACATCCCCTTTAATGTCACCATACAGGCATTTTATTTTAAAAATCCCATTGTTTGGTCATGTACAGGCCAACTTCTGTTAATACCATCCTACCAACTGGCCTGCAGCCTGGAGATTGTGAGATTATGTCATCCATGTAGCATGCCAATAGTAACTAGCCTAGCAACCTTTCTATAGGCCAATGGATTGAGTTTGGATCTAAGAAGAACCACTGGCCAAGAAGAATCATTGGCAGATTATATTTTCAGGATGGAAAGACCAATAGGAGTGCAGGATGGTCTATAGAAACCAACCATCTGAGGTGCCACCCATGAGACAGGCCAAGAAGGACAGTTGAAATAACTGAAATAGTCCTGTTGATCTGGGCAAACATTTTTGCTGGCTGTGTTTGTACCACAGGTTAATCCGTGAATTCAGTTTGGAGCTGATGCCCAATAAAACATTTAATGAAAAGCTAGCTGACAATTGGCCAGGAAATTAGATATATAAAACTGCCATCTGGTAAAGTGACATCTTGGCTCAGATTAGCAAGAGGGTTAGAGAGTTGGGTCAATCTGACAGCATAGGGACCTGCAAGAAATACAGGTTCAGGCTGAAGCCCATATAGATAGGGTTCTGGTGTGGGTTTCTAGGTGACAGTTGCAGAATACTGTAACTTTAAAATGGGCCCTGCAGCCAACTCTTTTCACCTGCTAATTATTGTTAGTCTTGTGTTGAACTCGTTCCCCCATCTAACAGTGCGCAGGTCGGAAATGGTTGCAAAAGTCCAAAGCACGGGAAAGGTGAGGGCGGTGCTGTTTGGGAAATTCCCAACCCATCCATCTCTCCATCCTATGTCTCTCCCCTCTTTCTGCTCCAACTCTGCATTCTACCTCACCCCTAGGGCTTATCCAAATCCCTATCAAGCACCAGAGCATGGCTTTACATAAAGGTCACTCAGGATAAAGGAGGCAATTTTGGGTCCATAAAGCACTGTCCCCCATGTGAAATAAAAGCTAGGAGCAGCAACCCATAGCAACCAATACAATGTTTGCATTTAAACAGGTGACCAATAAATTCTACCTGCTGATTGGTTGCTTTGGGTTACTGCCCCAGGGCAAACTTAGCACCTTTAATTACATAACACCATAAATACTATAAATAGTGGCACAGGAGAAACCACGGTGCAGACAATACCAACTTAGCATGCAATTAGCATGGTGGAGGTAATGTGGGTCCATTATTGCAATGTTGATATTTTATTTACAGAACTCTGCAAAACAGTAATGGTGCCCAAGGTATCTTGTGCCAGTAAGAACCACCCCTAGATCAACACTGCATCCGTAAAGCCAGCAGCATTGTGTCTGATCCAACACACCCCTCACACTCACTATTCACACTCCTGCCATCTGGAAAAAGGTACTGAAGCATTAGTGCCCTCACTACGAGACTGTGTAACAGTTTCTTCCCCCAAGCCATAAGGCTCCTGAATACTCAGGGACACTACAGATCTCTCACACACTCACACTCCATCTGACCTTACTATATACCACAACGTTACACAGCCACTGTACACCATTGTATAAATAAATAGCCATTGGATATAATTGTTCTCTATGAGCACATCTCATGTTCTTTATCATGTTCTTACTACTATCATATCACAATGATACACTCATCGTGTGTGACGTTTAGTATTATTTACTTAACATATTACATCTGCTGAGTGTGCACTGTCTTGTCCTGTTCCTGCACTGTGCTGTCCTGTCTTGCAGGAGTTGCATATTTTTGCACTTGCACTTTTTGTCTGTTGTCTGCTACATCTATGTTGTGTGTAGCACCATGGTCCTAGAGGAACGTTATTTCGTTTCCCTGTGTACTGTACAAACGTATATGGATGAAATAACAATAAACTCACTCTTGACTTGCTATTCACTTGCTCACTGATACACAGAGCTAAAGTTACAGTAGGCAGAATAGATATTTCCCTGGGGTTCTAACTCCTTCCCACCATTGTGCCCTAGGCATGTGCCTCTTCTGTCTACTCCTAGTTCTGACCCTCTTCATTTATATAGCGCTGACACACTAAACAGCACTTTTTCATATCAGCCCATACAATCTAAATACATGGGTTACCATTATGTTTGTGGCAGGGAACCCAAAATCAGGGGAATGCACATAGTGTCCTGGATGGAACCAAACCCAGGCTCCAGTAGTGCAAGACATCGATAGCGCTGCCATAGTGATCTGTGACTCTCCAACACTTGCTGAATTACAAGTTCCATCAGCCCAATAAAAACCAGAGGTTATTGTTTTGTATTTCTCCCACATGACTCTACTTTGGTGTGAGCCCTACTCTGGTATAGTAATCATCAAACCCAATAAAAAAGTATTGTTAAGTACAATCCTGTATAACAAATAATAATGGGATTCATGGTCGAAAGTTAAAGCTTGTGCTGCTTCTTACTGACATCTAGTGAGGTGTATTGGAACTACAGAAGAAGCTCCCACAAAGGACTCTGGGAGGAACGTTACTGTTCTTCATGGGGGAAACAGGTGCTGCTCTGGTGCCATAATGTAAGTAGATTTGTGAATGGGATATATATAGATAGATGATAGATAGATAGATAGATAGATGATAGAGCGATAGATAGAGAGAGATAGAGAGAGAGAGAGAGAGATCATTGTTAGATAGATAGATAGATAGATAGATAGATAGATAGATAGATAGATAGATAGATAGATAGATAGATAGATGATAAATAGATAGATGATAGATAGATAATAGATAGGTAGAAAGATAGATAGATAAATAGGTAGATGATAGATAGATTGAGCGATAGATATTAAGAGAGAGAGAGAGAGAGAGAGAGAGAGAGAGAGAGAGAGAGAGAGAGAGATGATAGATGATAGATAGATAGATGATAGATAGATAGATAGATAAGAGAGATAAATAGATGCCTATTGAAAGCTGGATGCATGGTCAGTACTGCAATCAGTAAAATGAAGGGACACTGGAACAAGGTAAGTGTGGTGCTGTTGGTAGCAGAACAGAACAGGAATCACTGGCACTCGAAGGCAGGTGCAATCAGGGACAAGCCCTTGTGTGTTTATTCAGCAGAAAATGCAACGTTTCGGGGTAAACCCCTTTATCAAGCTTGACAAAAGGGTTTACCCCGAAATGTTTATTTTTTGCTGAATAAACACGCAAGGGTTTACCCTAAAACTTTGCATTTTCTCCTGATTAAACACGCAAGGGCTTGTCCCTGCTTGCACCTTCGAGTGCCAGTGGTTCCTGTTGTACAATTCGGAGGGTGCCGATCCCTCCGTCACCGAACACCAGGCATCAATTTGTAGGCCAGGGTGTGCGAGTGGAACCTTCATTTTGAATCGCTGTTGGTAGAAGGTAAACGTCTAAAATGATTGGGGGGAACCTAACAACTTGCTCTCCCCTCCCATTGATTTTCCATTTCTAGACTATGGATCAGAATCACCCTACGGAATACAATGGTTTATGCCAGTTATACCAGGCAGGCAAAGAGCTGTAAAATGCCTATATCAAATGTAAAGCTGCAACAGGAAGGAGCAGGACAAACGAGGGAAAAGGATTGTGATTAGGGATGGGCGAATTTTTTCGTCTTTTTTTGCATCGGAAATGACGTCCATAGAGTTGTAAGGCGGCGTGCGTCAAAAGAAAAAGACGCGCATCAAAAAAATGTTGCCGCCCATAATGGGCATCGGCAACATTTCACTGGCAGCAAATTTTTGGCGAAACGAAATGGGTCAAATTCACCCATCCCTAATTGAGGTCAAGAGAACACAGTAGATTATTCTGGAGGAAAAAAGTAATTCTAAAATGAAATAGGACATCTGAATCTATACGAATGTACGTACATAGGCCCCCACATGTCCTGATATTTGACATTATGTAATGTGCTGTTTTAAGCAGATTTTATTTCCCTGGAGAAGCAGAAGGCTCGAGTTAGATATTTATATCAGAACCACTGGTACAGTCTCTGGTTTTCAAGGCAATTTGTCACATTTAAGATGATTTTATTAGATGCCCTTGATAGATTGAAAGGTCTGTATCTTATGCCTCTATTCAATTTACTTCAGTCAAATGAAAATATTCAGCTATTTTTCGTGCCATTTTTTTCTCTCAATCATAACCCTGGCAAGGTCTTCATTCACCCCGGCGTGTCATTAATTGTGCCCCTAATATCCTCCTAATATCAACCTTAAATTTCTTCTTCCCTGGGTTTATTTCTGCTTCGTTCCCTGGAATTATTTCTGCTCCGTTCCCTGGAATTATTTCTGCTCCGTTCCCTGGGATTATTTCTGCTCCGTTCCCTGGGATTATTTCTGCTCCGTTCCCTGGAATTATTTCTGCTCCGTTCCCTGGGATTATTTCTGCTCCGTTCCCTGGGATTATTTCTGCTCCATTCCATGTGTTTATTTCTGCTCCATTCCCTGTGTTTATTTCTGCTCCGTTCCCTGGGATTATTTCTGCTCCGTTCCCTGGGTTTATTTCTGCTTCGTTCCCTGGAATTATTTCTGCTCCGTTCCCTGGGATTATTTCTGCTCCGTTCCCTGGGATTATTTCTGCTCCATTCCCTGTGTTTATTTCTGCTCCATTCCCTGGGATTATTTCTGCTCCGTTCCCTGGGATTATTTCTGCTCCATTCCCTGTGTTTATTTCTGCTCCATTCCCTGGGATTATTTCTGCTCCGTTCCCTGGGATTATTTCTGCTCCATTCCCTGTGTTTATTTCTGCTCCATTCCCTGGGATTATTTCTGATCCATTCCCTGTGTTTATTTCTGCTCCGTTCCCTGTGTTTATTTCTGCTCCGTTCCCTGTGTTTATTTCTGCTCCGTTCCCTGGGATTATTTCTGCTCCGTTCCCTGGGATTATTTCTGCTCCATTCCCTGTGTTTATTTCTGCTCCATTCCCTGGGATTATTTCTGCTCCATTCCCTGGGATTATTTCTGCTCCGTTCCCTGGGATTATTTCTGCTCCATTCCCTGTGTTTATTTCTGCTCCATTCCCTGGGATTATTTCTGCTCCGTTCCCTGGGATTATTTCTGCTCCATTCCCTGTGTTTATTTCTGCTCCATTCCCTGGGATTATTTCTGATCCATTCCCTGTGTTTATTTCTGCTCCGTTCCCTGTGTTTATTTCTGCTCCATTCCCTGTGTTTATTTCTGCTCCATTCCCTGTGTTTATTTCTGCTCCGTTCCCTGTGTTTATTTCTGCTCCGTTCCCTGTGTTTATTTCTGCTCCGTTCCCTGTGTTTATTTCTGCTCCATTCCCTGTGTTTATTTCTGCTCCGTTCCCTGTGTTTATTTCTGCTCCGTTCCCTGTGTTTATTTCTGCTCCGTTCCCTGTGTTTATTTCTGCTCCGTTCCCTGTGTTTATTTCTGCTCCATTCCCTGTGTTTATTTCTGCTCCATTCCGTGTTTATTTCTGCTCAATTCTCTGTGTTTATTTCTGCTCCATTCCCTGTGTTTATTTCTGCTCCGTTCCCTGTGTTTATTTCTGCTCCGTTCCCTGTGTTTATTTCTGCTCCGTTCCCTGTGTTTATTTCTGCTCCATTCACTGTGTTTATTTCTGCTCCATTCCCTGGGTTTATTTCTGCTCCATTCCGTGTTTATTTCTGCTCAATTCTCTGTGTTTATTTCTGCTCCGTTCCCTGTGTTTATTTCTGCTCCGTTCCCTGTGTTTATTTCTGCTCCGTTCCCTGTGTTTATTTCTGCTCCGTTCCCTGTGTTTATTTCTGCTCCGTTCCCTGTGTTTATTTCTGCTCCGTTCCCTGTGTTTATTTCTGCTCCATTCCCTGGGTTTATTTCTGCTCCATTCCGTGTTTATTTCTGCTCAATTCTCTGTGTTTATTTCTGCTCCATTCCCTGTGTTTATTTCTGCTCCATTCGCTATGTTTATTTCTGCTCCGTTCCCTGGGTTTATTTCTGCTCCATTCCCTGGGTTTATTTCTGCTCCATTCCCTGGGTTTATTTCGGTTCCCTGGCTTTATTTTCAGGCCCTGATTTGTGGAAAGCCCACAAAGGCCCGGGCCTAGGGTGGCAGGATTTTAGGGAGCGGCATGAAATATGATTAAACGATTTTTAAAATTTACCATTTGTCGATTCCCAATGCTCTGGACCCAATGATAACATTTGCACATGTGTATGAATGAAGGGGAGGGGAGAGGGGACAGGTGCGATGAATAGCAGTGGGCCTAGATTTGTTATAAATACACATTATACATGAGGTTAATTTTCCATTTAAAGCCTTGAACCCTGACCTGTGGGCATGGGCACCCCTGGGAGACATGGAGCAGTGGGTGGAAGGCCGATAAGGACTGGTTTTGGAGTTCTTGTTGAATTTGAATGGTTCAATCACCTCTAGTTACATAAAATGTAATGGCAGGAGAGACCAAGTTGCTCCATCAAAATCCTGAGCTCTGGTTTTGGATTAAAAACTGGAAGGTATTTCCATAAATTTACCCATTTTCTAATAAGAAATGCCCATTGGAAGCTAATCCTGTAGTGATGCCAGACCCAGGGGCGATCCTGTCCCCTTGCTTGCTGCTGCCGCCCCCTCAGTCACCTTTTTGGCACTGGAGGGGGAGCAGGGGGCATCCAGGGGGAGTCCGAGGGGGCCCGGGGGGGGGGGAGGGTCCACTACAGTAGAGCAGCATACCTCCCAACTGTCCCGTTTTTAGAGGAACAGTCCCTCTTTTGACAGCTCAACCAGCAGTCCCTCGTTTGTCTCTTCCTAGACGCACTCTGGATGACGTCACCCAGGGAATGGAGGCGAGGCAGAGTGACATCATTCAGAGTGCGTCCAGGAAGAGACACGCTGTGTGAAACACGAGATACCGGCTTAAGCGATTCCGTTCTGGACCACCGCAGTAGACTGATAAGCGCCTTTTATCTGGTTTTATGTGAGTGTAACTTTTAAAATTTTTCTATGTATATTAAAGCGATTCCGGACTGGAATCTGGACGATATTAATGGCTGATATGCTCCAATCTATTTAGAACGTCTGTAAGTTAGGGATGCACTGAATCCAGGATTCGGTTTGGGATTCGGCCAGGATTCGGCCTTTTTTAAGCAGGATTCGGATTCGGTCAAATCCTTCTGCCTGGCCGAACCAAATCCGAATCCTAATTTGCATATGCGTTGTTTCACAGCTTTTTTTTATGTATTTGTATATTTCTACCGGTTGGAGAACGGTTACGAAATGGCAACGGGAGTGAATTTCCGAAATCCTTATCTTTTCCTTTGAAAGTGCTCTTCATTTTTGGCAGACTGGGCACAGCCAGTAGAAGTTAGTGATCAAAGAAAGTCATGCGATGTTGCTCGGCGTAGAACATCAGATGACTCTTTTCTGCTCACTCATATTTTCTGAGCAGAGCAACATCAACAACAATAGGACTTCAGATCTTTGATTTCATGTTGCAGGTCACAGCTATTGGCAACTGCACCAATGTTAGTAAATCAGCCCCTTTCTCTTCTACTGAAATCTTTTTCTATGAACCCCAGAATTCCATCTGCTTTTCCCATTCTCTATAACAATGCCTGTTGGTAATACATCTGATACATTATCCATGACCGTATAGCAAGCAAAGAGGGCTCTGCCCAAGCACTATTTTGGCCAAATGGGGCAACATCATTATCTTTGTAAAAGACATAAATGAACAAACCACTAGAGGGAGCTGAAATAATGAGTACAAAGCCAGAGCTCTTTCCCTTTCAGTGCAGGCAGTAACTGCTGTCAGGCTTACATATATAGATATATATATATTATATACAGAGATAGATCTTGGGGAAGTCTAATTGGATACACCTTGGAAATTCAAGGCTGGTGAAAAATGTTGAAAAGCTGTAAAAACGTCAAATCATATGAAGAACGGAGCAGGGTCTCAGCCTGCATCTCACAGATAATTCATGTAGAAGTTTGGGGAGCGACGCTGCATCTGCTGAGGAAAAAAGTGCAAAGTCAGCTATTTTGGGCAACTTCAAAATGTTAATATTTGACAAGCTGTGCAACTTGGCTCATCTGTATAATTACTGATCCGGACGGGTCTGCACCTGGCAGCCTTCCTGCTCTTCATTAGTATTCTTTTTCTGCAAAGCCATTACAGCATGCATTAGGGGGAGGGAATTAAAGGACAACTGTGCCGTTATTAGGTATTTTCTCTATATATTTCTCTAATTTTCTCTCTTTTAATTCCCTAGTGTTTTTGAGTGTTAGGTTTTACTAATTCACCTTGCAGCTTGATTCTTACCTAAGTTGTCTTGAGCCTGGCAACACCCCTCTCTACCGCCCCCATAACCCTCCTATTGTGTTACAAGAAGCCAACTGGGGGTTTGGTCTACTGGTTAAGGGGATGTGGACTGACATTGTTGTAGAGCTGAAACTCTGTGATGGTGGATTTGTTCATATTTTAGCATTTGCAACAATATCCCCTTTATTTTTTGCTTATAGGCTGTAGTGGTACAGGTATGGGACCTGGGGTTTCACGGATAATGGATCTTTCCGTAATTTGGATCTTCATACCTTAAGTCTGCTAGAAAATAATTTAAACATTAAATAAACCCAATAGGAATGTTTTGCCTCCAATAAGGATTAATTATATCTTAGTTGGGATCAAGTACAAGCTACTGCTTTATTATTACAGAGAAAAAGGAAATCCTTTTTAAAAACTTGGATTATTTGTATAAAATTGAGTCATTGGGAGACAGCCTTTTTGTAATTCAGAACTTTCTGGATAATGGGTCTCTGGATAACGGATCCTATACCCGTACCATAAAACCATGTCAGTATAGGTGTTCCCCCTAGTGAACACAATTATGCAGGAAAACCTCCTGTATTTTCCATATAACATGTACAGAGAGATACCACCAAACTATGCTAGTGTATATTTCTTTGTACTAAGCATAATTCAGCAGGAACAGACCCCTACGTTTGTGAATTACTTGTACCGAGAGATACCATGAACCTATGGAAGCAGAGTCCCCTATAGAAGTATATCCCCCTATGGAAGTATATCCCCCTGTAAGCACAATTCTGCTGGAATGGCTCCTAGATTTGCTCTTAGTCCATACCTGGACATACCATAAAACTATTGGCTGCCAAAAAGGTCCAAAAATTGAACTCACCATAACCACAAGCAGCGCCGATTCGGACCTATGCGCCGCCTGAGGCGGCTCCTGCAATGCCGCCCCCCTCGCCGACTTACTTGTCGGGAGGGGAGGCAGGAACACTAATGCGGAGAGCGCAATTGCGCTCTCTCGCATTAGTAAAGCCGAATTTCCGGTTTAAAAACCGGAAATTCGGCTCTTAAAGGTGCAGGAGCGGCTTTTTGCCGCCCCTGGAAACCGCTTCGGCGTTGCCGCCTGAGGCGAGCGTCTCAGCTCGCCTCATTGGCGGCGCGCCCCTGACCACAAGACCTCCCAATATCATAGCCTGTGCAGACAGATGGCAGCATAGGTATTCCCCTGTACTAAGCACAATTCAGCAGGAACAGTCCCCTAAGTTTGCTCATAGTCTGTACAGAGAGATCCCATAAAACTATGGCAGCATAGGTATTCCCCTGTACTAAGCACAATTCAGCAGGAACAGTCCCCTAAGTTTGCTCACAGTCTGTACAGAGAGATACCATAAAACTATGGCAGCATAGGTATTCCTCTGTACTAAGCACAATTCAGCAGGAACAGCCCCTAAGTTTGATCATAGTCTGTACAGAGAGATACCATAAAACTATGGCAACATCGGTATTCCCCTGTACTAAGCACAATTCAGCAGGAACAACCCCTAAGTTTGCTCATAGTCTGTACAGAGATGTTTGCCTAAAAACTCCAAAACTTTGAGGTATTGCATGAAACCCAGAACACATCAAAAATCATTGGGATTTTATCCCATTGACTTATATGCAACCTCGACAGATCCGAGATGCCTGATTTTCTGATTCGGACTTTTCCATCCTCTGAATTTTAATACATTCTGAAAAATTTGTGTTTTTTTTTTCATGATTTTTACATTCAGAGTAAATAACACCCTAAAAGTTAACTTAAAGTTGAAACACCCATTTAAGTATATACATCAGGAATGACAACCTGCAACCCCCCGCATCCCGTGTATGTTTAAGGGCTACTAGGGTGGTTTGTGGCTGTAATGTAATAACGCATTTGTAGTCCCCACACGCCTGCTGTGCACGGGCTGCCAAACCAACTTATCCGACGGAATAAAAGTGGAAAACTAATTTCAGTTGCCCTTAACTTGTGCAGCCCCTCTCTGTGTGTTTGGCCAATAAGTCAGATGCTGCTCTGTGCTCTGACAGACGGCAGGATTTGCTACACAGCCTGATGATTGCCAGCTCTGCTTCCCAAGAGGTAACCCAGCAGCTGTGGCCCTCATCGCCATGGCCTTGGGAGTCACAGCACATATGGTCTGAATAAAAAAATTTAAAAATGAAAATTTTTCATTAAAAGAAGCACTGCCTGCGTTCACAGATAAGGGATGTAAGTCATATAATTCATTTTATTTCCGTTGCCATAGAAATGCCTTATCGGCTAGATTGTGCCTAATATGCGCTTATGTATAATCAGATTAGAAGCGGCGAGATTTATGTTTCCAGCAAAGTTACAAAACAGATAAAGCGGGTTTCTAATGTAACACTGATCCTAAGGACAATAGCACTCCGTCTGGGACAAAACAAGTTTCTAGTTGAAAATATTTAATTCAAAGAGCGTAAAAGTTCATAGGAGGGATCCAACGCCACCCTGCTCTCCAAAGGGAACGTATTAGAAACTGTATGTAAATATGCAGACAGTGTGGCACCCATTGCCACGTCCAAGGCACCCTAGCGGGTGGCAGGTGTTTGGAGACATTAAGAAATTAAAGGGTTGATTCACCTTTACTTTTTAGGGCCGATTCACTAACTTCGAGTGAAGGATTCGAAGGTCAAAAACTTCGAATTTCAAAGTTTTTTTGGGCTACTTCGACCATCGAATGGGCTACTTCGACCTTCGACTACGACTTCGAATCGAAGGATTCGTAGTAAAAATCGTTCGACTATTCGACCATTCGATAGTCGAAGTACTGTCTCTTTAAAAAAAACTTCGACCCCCTAGTTCGCCATCTAAAAGCTACCGAAGTCAATGTTAGCCTATGGGGAAGGTCCCCATAGGCTTGGCTAACTTTTTTTGATCGAAGGATATTCCTTCGATCGTTGGATTAAAATCATTCGAATCGTTTGATTCAAAGGATTTTATCGTTCGAACGAAGGAATTATCCTTCGATTGTTCGATCGAACTATCTGCGCTAAATCGATATTCGAAGTCGAAGGATTTTAATTCCTAGTCGAATATCGAGGATTAATTAACCCTCGATATTTCACCCTTAGTGAATCGGCCCCCAAGTATTTTATAAAATAGCTAATTCTAAGCAGCTTCAATTTTTTCATAGTTTTCATTCTTCTGACTCTTTCCAGCTTTCAGACCCTCAAATATTCAGGCCTCTCCTATTCATATTCCAGTCTCTCATTCAAATCAATGCATGGTTGCTAGGGTAATTTTGACCCTAGCAACTGGATTGTTGAAATTGCAAACTGGAGAGCTGCTGAATTAAAAAGCTAAATAACTAAAAAAAACTACAAATAATAAAAAATGACCAATTCCAAATTGTCTCACTCTCTACATCATACTAAAAGTTAATTTAAAGGCGAACTATTGCAAAAATGAAAATGTTATATAAGCTTCATCATACTGAAATAAGAAGTTTTCAAAATATAAACAATTAAAAATTCGGTGCCGTTTCTGAAATAATCAAGTTTATCTCTCTCTCAGCATCTGTTTCTCTTCATTCTCCCTTCATGCGGCAGTTGGGTGTCAGATATTAATTGACAGTTACATCCAATATATCTTATAGGGGGGGCTCCTTTTGCCTAGAAGATGTATTAGAGCTCATTCTATTAAAATCACATCATGTCTCTCTACATGCAGGATTTTGTTTGAATTGGAATCAGTTATTTTAGTGAGCTTTAATTAATCACAATAAATATGCAGTGATGTCACCAATCATCATCTGTACTTAGTGATGTCATCATTGTTACCATTTTAACTGTACACTTGTAACCCATGCGTTATTTTATTTTAGTAAATTTATTTAAATATCCTTCTCTGTAGAGCTGATTTCTGCTAAACAGACAGGGTCATATTAATATATGGGCGAAAATGTAGGGGGTTGTTTTATCCATTGCTATTGCAGCTTCACCCTAATTCAGGAATAATATATGGCTGGATAGCACCTACTAGGCAAGAATTTATTCACCAACATCTGGTGAGTTACAGGTAGGCTGTCCTTAATTTGGCTCCAATTAAAATATGAATAATAATTCATTAATGTAGACTTCACATTAGTAAACCATTTAGAATTCATGACTAAATCAACATTGAGCTTATGTAGCATTTTTTAAAATACATTTATATATGAAACACCTGGTCAGTGATATTTTCACTTCCTGCGACAGATACAGCCCCCATTAATCTGTCTGTTGAAATAGCTAAGACTTCACAAAGGCATCAGTGTAGGGAAGTATGACAAAATATTAAAAAATGTAGTTCCTCAAAATTTACCTTTCTCTGCTCCCAGGTTCCCACTAATGCAGGGTACGACTTACAACATGAGCCTGACATTTGTTTGATATTAAGGCTGGTTAGTAGTGGGATAACAGCCTCTGGGAAGGGACTGTGGGATAACAGGTATAGTGGGGATATATGGTGCCTATAGTAACAGTGGATAATAGTCTCTGGGAAGGGAGTGTGACTGTGGGAATAACAGGTATAGTAGGGAGAGATGGTGCCTATAGTAACAGTGGATAATAGTCTCTGGGAAGGGAGTGTGACTGTGGGATAGCAGGTATAGTAGGGAGAGATGGTGTCTATAGTAACAGTGGATAATAGTCTCTGGGAAGGGAGTGTGACTGTGGGATAGCAGGTATAGTAGGGAGAGATGGTGCCTATAGTAACAGTGGATAATAGCCTCTTGGAAGGGAGTGTGACTGTGGGATAGCAGGTATAGTAGGGAGAGATGGTGCCTATAGTAACAGTGGGATAATAGTCTCTGGGAAGGGAGTGTGACTGTGGGATAGCAGGTATAGTAGGGAGAGATGGTGTCTATAGTAACAGTGGGATAATAGTCTCTGGGAAGGGAGTGTGACTGTGGGATAGCAGGTATAGTAGGGAGAGATGGTGCCTATAGTAACAATGGGATAATATTATCTGGGAAGGGACTGTATCTGTGGATAGCAGGTATAGTAGGAAATATTCAGATTCGGTAGCATTGCTTTCCACTTCACACGTGTAGGCATTGCAAGCGTGACTATAGTAATTATCAAACAACTCTTTAAAATAACAGTATAAAATGATCCTCTGTGGTTTCTTTCATTCCTTAGCGTACACACACACTCATTGGCAGTGCTAATTAATTTATATGAAGTCTAGCACAAAGTAGCACAGAGTTTGGGTGTGCTTATTTACAGTAGTTTCATGAACCAGTCACAAGTAAAGTACGAGGAAGTAATGCCATCACAGGTCTCTTTATTTCTAGGAACCCATAGCATCATGGGTATTTCTTGATCTGGTCCTTAAAAAGAAGCGTGAGTCTGAACTGTGTGGGACCCTGAACCATTGCCCCTATTAAGGGGTCCCAGAATTGAAGCCACAATAGTTTTGTACCATTGGTGTCATCTAGCAATTGACAACTTGTTAACGTTGATTTAAGGTTGTGTAGCAACTCCATTTGTTTTCACTGACTATCTTACATTTAATCCCATTCGTTGTTCTTGCTGTGTTTAGACGAAAGCAAAACCCATAACTAGTTCAGAGTCAGAGCTGTGAAATGCATATTTGCATTATAAACACTTTATTAAATAAATCCCTAGGGTGTGTCCACATGAGGGCAAGATAGTTGTTTGAAATTGTATGCATACAATGGGAGTCATGGTTTGTAGGTTTGCAGTAATTAGAGAATATACTGTATGAATGACTTGACATGATACTTTAGAAATGACTTGGTAGTATCACGTATGATATAAATATGCTGAGTGAGGCTTTAGTTTCGAGGCAGCAAGGTTCTTAGAGTGCTCGAACAACAAAGCTTGAAAAAAAAGCAACAAAGACAGGCACAATGCAGGACCGAGATAGAATAAGAGAAAAGTCGTTGCAGGTGTAAAGTTTGCTAAAGTTCTAGTAACCCCAGCAGATGACATTTAATGGTCCACCGTTTGAAAGCAAACATCTGATTGGTCGGTATGAGCAGTTACACGTTGCAACTTTTCTTACAATGCCCAACTTTGAAATTCGGCATGAAATCAGAGACTTGAATTCCTGGTAATAAAATACAGATGGAGCAGACCTTGCATCCTAAAAGTATCTGGACTTCTACCTGTCCAACCACCTCTCAATATGAAAGCAAACATATTATTAATATGAAGTTGGTTCTCTTTTTGCTTTAAAGGAAAACTATACCCCCCAAACAATGTAGGTCTCTATAAAAAGATATTGCATAAAACAGCTCATATGTAAAACCCTGCTTCATGTAAATAAACCATTTTCATAATAATATACTTTTCTAGTAGTATGTGCCATTGGGTAATCATAAATAGAAAATTGCCATTTTAAAAAATAAGGACCGCCCCCTGGGATCGTAGGATTCACTGTACTCACAAACATACCAACAAACCATATATGTAAGGTCACATGAGCCAATTAACAGACAGAGATGTGTCTTTTGCTTCCACACTTCTTCCTGTTACAGTTAGAGTTGTAGTATTTCTGGTCAGGTGATCTCTTCCTGTTACAGTTAGAGCTGCAGTATTTCTGGTCAGGTGATCTCTGAGGCAACACACAGACCATCATTCTTTAATATGCCACTTAATATGATATGAAGTATCTGTTGCTTCATTTTTGGGGTATAGTTTTCCTTTAATAACACCCTGCTCTCTTCTGGGAAGGCTTCCAATAGATATTGGAACATTGTCAGTGGGATTTGCTCAGCCACATTAGAGAGGCTTGAGTAAAGGATAAGTAAACCTTTAACATAAGTGAATGTAAAATTAACGAGGGTGCTATTCTAAGAAATTTTGCAATGTACATTCATTATTTATTTTGTTTTTATTCCAAGATATTAAGGGATACGTGTCCTGTTAACATTAATGAATTTTGTTACAACAGCGCCACCTGCTGGTCAGTTTCCCACCAGTCTGACCACCAAGTAGTCAAGGAAATTTTCAAGAGAAATAAAGAGGCTGCTCTGATGTTCTTCTGCTTAGGAAAGGTTTAAGAAAAGTTTTTAATTTTTTTCCTAAGCAGAAGAACATCTTTCTTTCTTCTGACAACTTCCTTGACTACTTGGTGGTCAGAATGGTGGGGAAATGACCAGCAGGTGGTGCTGTTGTAATACAATGTTTTATATTAAAAGTACATATTTCCTTTAATATCTTGGAATTAAAGAAAAATAAATAATGAATGTAAATTACAAAAGTGCTTGAAATAGCACCCTCGTCAATTTCACACTCACTTATTTTAAAGGTTTACTTATCCTTTAATGTTAGGAATCAGGTCTGCCTCACATTCAACATTTCAATTCATCCTACATGAGTTCAGTTGGGTTGAGGTTAAGCCACTCTGGTTCTCCCACTTCCATCTCAGCAAATCCATTCTGTATGGACCTTACTTTTTTATGTTGTTGCATAGTTGTGTTGAAATAAGAAAGAGCCTTTGCCAAATTGTTGTCACAAATCAGGGACTGAACTAGGTGCAGGCAGGTTCCTTGGATACAACTGCAAGTGGCGGATGTGAATAACATGGTAATGTCTTGTTCAGTCCTCACTACGTGTTGCCCTGGGGCTAAACTCCTTCCTTCATTAATCCACCGAGGCCAGATTAGTGAGCTTCAGTTTTATTAACAAAGGGGAAGGTGTGAAACTAGGAAAAATTGAAAAAAATTACAGTGCTTACTATACAGCAAATCATAATATGACAAAGTACATTAAAACACTGTGGAGGGCACCCCGAAACGTTAGGGGAACTTTTGCGAAAATGAAAATTTAATATAAGTTTCATCATAATGAAAATAAGAAACTTTTTCAATACATCAATCAATCAATTAAATATTCTGCATTGTTTCTGAAATAATCAGGTTTATCTTCATTATCCCTCTCTCAGCATCTGTTTCTCTTCATTCTCTCTTCATGCAGCAGTTGGGTGTCAAATAATCACCAATCACCAATATATCTTATAGGGGGGGCTTCCTTTCCTAACAGATGTATCGGAGCTCACTCAAATAATTGATTCCAGTACAAAATCTAACAAAATAACTGTCTATTGCACAAATTCTGTATGTAGAGAGACATGATGTCCGGTGATTTTAGAGTGAGCTCTAATACATCTTCTAGGCAAAAGGACCCCCCCCATAATATATATTGAATGTAACTGTCAATGCAATTCTGACACCCAACTGATGCATAAAAAGAGAATGAAAAGAAACAGATGCAAGAAAATAAAAAACTGGTTGTATTTAGAAAGTTTCTTATTTCAGTATGCCAAGGCTTATATAACATTTTTATTTTCACGATAGTTCCCTTTTAACATGTGTAAATATGCATATGGTGGATAACATCTGTGAAAGAGTAAGACCTAGATGCCTGGTCATAATAGCGGTGCCATAAGGTGATGGCAATTAACAAATTACAGAATAAAATTTCGGAGAATACAGGTACACAAAAAAACAGGAAAATAATGACCTGCATTCATAAACCAGGGCTGAAGTTTATTAATACCTACCAATGATGAGGCTGAATGAGGCAGGATTGCTGCAGATGATGTTATCCTAGCTGTGAACTAGGATATCTACAAAGACCCCTTGATTCTTCTCATTTAAGGAAACTCCCAACACACTGCCATTTAGTGTATAACTTGCATTTATATTATTTTTGCCAAAGTGCATAACCTGCATTTATTAACATTGAATCTCATTTTCCAGTTTGCTGCCCAGTTTTCCAATTTAGACAAATCGCTCTGCAAAGTGGCAGCATCCTGCATGGAACCTATAGTTCTGCACAATTTTGTATTGTCAGCAAAAATAGAAACAGTACTTTCAATGCCCACCTCCAGGTCATTAATAAACAAGTTGAAAAGCAAGGGACCTAGTACAGAGCCCTGCGGTACTCCACTAACAACACTGGTCCAATTAGAAAATGTTCCATTTACCACCACTCTTTGTAGTCTATCTTTTAGCCAGTTCTCTATCCAGGTAAAAATACTATGTTCCAGGCCAACATTCCTTAATTTAACCAGTAACCTTTTGTGTGGCACTGTATCAAATGCTTTAGCAAAGTCTAAGTAAATCACATCCACTGCCATCCCAGAATCGAGGTCTCTACTTACCTTCTCATCAAAAGAAATTAAATAAGTCTGGCAAGATCTATTACACATAAAACCATATTGGCACAAACTCACAATATAATGATTAGCATTGAAGTCCAGTATCTTATCCCCTATTAACCCTTTGAAAAGCTTTGGACTGAGGTCCACCTGGCATTGTTACATAGTTAGTTACATAGTTACATAGTTAAATTGGGTTGAAAAAAGACAAAGTCCATCAAGTTCAACCCCTCCAAATGAAAACCCAGCATCCATACACACACCCCTCCCTACTTTTAATTAAAATTCTATATACCCATACCTATATTAACTATAGAGTTTAGTATCACAATAGCCTTTAATATTATGTCTGTCCAAAAAATCATCCAAGCCATTCTTAAAGGCATTAACTGAATCAGCCATCACAACATCACCCGGCAGTGCATTCCACAACCTCACTGTCCTGACTGTGAAGAACCCTCTACGTTGCTTCAAATGAAAGTTCTTTTCTTCTAGTCTAAAGGGGTGGCCTCTGGTACGGTGATCCACTTTATGGGTAAAAAGGTCCCCTGCCATTTGTCTATAATGTCCTCTAATGTACTTGTAAAGTGTAATCATGTCCCCTCGCAAGCGCCTTTTTTCCAGAGAAAACAACCCCAACCTTGACAGTCTACCCTCATAATTTAAGTCTTCCGTCCCTCTAACCAATTTAGTTGCACGTCTCTGCACTCTCTCCAGCTCATTTATATCCCTCTTAAGGACTGGAGTCCAAAACTGCACTGCATACTCCAGATGAGGCCTTACCAGGGACCTATAAAGAGGCATAATTATGTTTTCATCCCTTGAGTTAATGCCCTTTTTTATGCAAGACAGAACTTTATTTGCTTTAGTAGCCACAGAATGACACTGCCCAGAATTAGACAACGTGTTATCTACAAAGACCCCTAGATCCTTTTCATTTAAGGAAACTCCCAACACATTGCCATTTAGTGTATAACTTGCATTTATATTATTTTTGCCAAAGTGCATAACCTTGCATTTATCAACATTGAACCTCATTTTCCAGTTTGCTGCCCAGTTTTCCAGTTTAGACAGATCACTTTGCAAAGTGGCAGCATCCTGCATGGAACCTATAGTTCTGCACAATTTAGTATCATCTGCAAAAATAGAAACAGTACTTTCAATGCCCACCTCCAGGTCATTAATAAACAAGTTGAAAAGCAAGGGACCTAGTACAGAGCCCTGCGGTACTCCACTAACAACACTGGTCCAATTAGAAAATGTTCCATTTACCACCACTCTTTGTAGTCTATCTTTTAGCCAGTTCGCTATCCAGGTACAAATACTATGTTCCAGGCCAACATTCCTTAATTTAACCAGTAACCTTTTGTGTGGCACTGTATCAAATGCTTTAGCAAAGTCTAAGTAAATCACATCCACTGCCATCCCAGAATCGAGGTCTCTACTTACATTCTCGTAAAAAGAAATTAAGTTAGTCTGGCAAGATCTATTACGCATAAAACCATGCTGGCACAAACTCATAGTATTATGATTTGCTATGAAGTCCAGTATCTTATCCTTTATTAACCCTTCGAAAAGCTTTCCTAATACTGACGTCAGACTAACTGGCCTATAGTTTTGAGGCTGAGAACGGGATCCTTTTTTGAATAGAGGCACCACATTAGCAATTCGCCAGTCTCTCGGCACAATACCAGATCTCAATGAATCCTGAAAAATTAAGTAAAGAGGTTTGGCAATCACAGAGCTAAGCTCGCTAATTACCCTGGGATGAATACCATCTGGCCCTGGACCTTTGTTAATCTTAACCTGTTCAAGTCTCTTTTGAATTTCTTCTTGTGTGAACCATGCATCATTAGTTGTATTACTAGAATTGGGAGTGTTAAGAAGGAAACCTTCACTTACTGGTTCTTCATTTGTGTAAACAGATGAAAAATACGAGTTCAAAATCTGCGCTTTTATTTTGTTTTCATCAACCAGCTGATCCCCCTCTGATAGTAAGGGTCCCACCCCTTCCTGCTTCATTTTTTTACTATTGACATATTTAAAAAATAATTTTGGATTTTTTTTACTGCTTGCTGCAATATCCTTTTCTATAGCAATTTTAGCTTGCCTTATAGCTTCTTTGCATGATTTATTGGCCTCCTTGTACCTTATAAATGTTTCGGCTGTACCAGCTAACTTGAAAGCCTTAAAAGCACGTAACCCCTCTCCACCCCCTCCACCCCCTCTCCCCCAACGTGTACCTTGTAGTGCACCTTGTTTCTCTTTTTACGGCCGTGATCGGGGCCTGGAGGTGGTCGGGGGGCAGCACCTTGGGTTTCAGCAGGAACGGATTTGGTCTGGACCAGTCAAACCCTGCTTAGAATTATATTTTATTTCATGCCAAAGTTTAGATTTGCATCTGCTACCCCTTTAATGGATGAAAACTAGTTTAATAACTTCAGGAAGCAACCTCACAATCACAGCCATATCTAAATATATATCTATTAGATTCATAGATTTAGTCTACAGAGAAGGAAGGTGTATGAGTGGTATTTTGGTGGAGAGATGTCATGTATAACAGCTTCATAAAATTAAGATTCAGCACTTCGGCTCTCAAGAGCTGTTGCATCCGACTGAAATTGATCATGTTCTTGGGGCGCTTTCAGTCCTTTTGTGGCACATTTTCAGTATGAGTTGCTGTGTAGCTGACATGTAGCGAATATATTGGCAAATCAGGGAATATTTGGATAGAGCTGGCTTTACCCGGGTATCCAGAGGTAATTATTTAGCTGTATAACTGCCAGATCAGTTTACTATGAGATTGCTTGGATTATGGAAATGCCTACACATTTTTCTGTGATTATTCCCTGTTATTCAGTGTATGTGTGAAATTATGCAAATTAATATGATAATGAAGATAAAGTATGTATATATGTACCTCACGTACAGGTATCATCAACAACTTGTTATTTAACAATTACAATTGTTTATAAATGCTGTAAACAAAGATGCAGAGTTGGCATTAAATCAGAACTTTGAAATATCTATGGCTAATGTCACACAAGGTGGTGGTTGGTGGAAAAATGGCTGAACTTGGCTGT
The DNA here is from genome assembly GCF_017654675.1 of Xenopus laevis. Lineage (NCBI taxonomy): Eukaryota > Metazoa > Chordata > Amphibia > Anura > Pipidae > Xenopus > Xenopus laevis. The sequence continues at coordinate 15,519,001 of NC_054373.1, forward strand.
ACCACTTCCCGTTAAATATAAAGGAAACACCTGGCAGCAATGGTTTTGGGAATTTTTTCGCCAGTGGAAATATATGCCGATGGGGTGGGGCGGGGCAGGCCGGTAACCATATTGCATGATATTTGTTTAAAGACTATGATGTGCAATTGCAGATGGAATGTGCCATTCAACTGTTATTTCTATTGAGATGTGGAATCCTGCAAAGGTCTAGTCGACTTGAGCCAAACATACAAGGGGATTGTGGGAGAACTCCAAGGATAGTTCACCTACAGTTAATATACAAGTTGACATGAAAAATTGACTTGAAAAATTGACTTGACCCTCATCTACAAACCATATTACCAGACTCTAGAACCTGCTACCAAAAACATACCGGTGACAGGTTTTCCTGTAACCCACCCTTAATCAAGGAAATTGCATTAGTGGAGGGGCAGGATCATGGTAGCGGGGGGAGTTCAAAGCAAACTTTTTCAGAAAACAAGAGCCGAATTCTCTGCCAAGCTTGAAATCAATACTTTACATCCACCTCGTTTCTTCTCCATGGTTTACACAGAACATGTGCACAAAAAGTTAGGAGCAGATCAGCTGTGGTACAGGCACATGCAGGCCTCATAGATAATACACTTGATTTAGGACAGACAATTCTTATGATAGTTACAAAAGTAAAATTCTATTTACCATTACAAAATGACCTACGCGGAGCAGGGCTTGCCAATGAGTAAGGACACAACTTTAGTGTAGAACCCAATCTACAGTGAATATTTCCTGGTCTTCTGCAGTTAGAAAAACTGATTGGTTGGTATAGGTTGCTGGACCAGCTCATACTTTGCACCTTTTGCAACATAACCCGAAGCCCATTAATGTCACAATCTAGAGTGGAGAATATAGCAGCAGGGGCAATATCATTCTAGGACTAGTAAACGAGTAAATCTGATCTGCTCATGGTTTCCTGAACCTGATCGAAAATTACTTCATTGAATACTACAGACAGGGTGGGGCTTTTTGTAGATAACAAATAAAAAATAACTAAAACTGCATCACCCCATCACCATGCACACTCATATGGAACTGGTAACGCCCAACACCATAGTCAACAAAATATTCTATATCTTCCTCCATCAGGTGATGCAGAATGATAAAGCTTGATAATAATGTACTCGTTGGTACTTGTGTTCTATATTGATTGATTTGAAATCACATTCTACCCTTTATTTTCAATCAGTAAAATTTTGAATCAAACTCGAAATTCAAATTTTTGCGTTTTTTGCACTTGATAAATCTCAGATATTCAAGTTTCAGAAACTCAAATTTGAAAAAAGAGTCGTGATCGGGATTTCTTAATGCAGAAAACTCAGATTGTGGTGAAAACTCTATTTGAATGTTGATAAATCTTCCACTTTGTGTATTGTAGTTGGAAGTAATCCAAGCAATTCTGTAACTGGTAATGTAAAATTATTATTTTTTTCGACTTTTGCCGCTGTTGAAACAAAGTAAAGGGAATGTTCTCCTCAGTAGTAAAATACTAAAGTGATTTTTAATAGACCATTTAATTTTTTATGTGTTTTTTGAATTTTCATGTATGGGACCTGTTATCCAGAATGCTTGGGACCTGGTGTTTTCCAGATACGAAATATTTCTGTAATTAGGATCTCCATACCTAAAGTCTACTTAAAAATCTGGTGAACATTAAATAAACCCAATAGGACTGTTGTACCTTTAATTATTAATTATTTCTCAGTTTGGATCAAGTACAAGCTACTGTTTTATTATTACAGAGAAAAAGAAAATACTAATTTGGAGCTGAACCTGACGAAAATTGCTTTACCGAAGACTTCATTGAACACCACAGACAAGGTAGGGCTTTTTGTAATAATAAAAAATAACTAAAACTGCATCACCCCAGCACACTCATATGGAACTGGTAACGCCCAACACCATAGTCAACAAAATATTCTATATCTTCCTCCATCAGGTGATGCAGAATGATACAGCTTGATAATAATGTTCTTGTTGATGCTTGTGTTCTATATTGATTGATTTAAAATCACATTTTTCCTTCATTTTGGGTAAAATTTTGAATTTAACTCGAAACTCCATTTTTTGTGTTTTTTGCACTTGATAAATCTCAAATATTCAAGTTTCAGAAACTCAAATTTAAAAATAGTTGCGATTGGGATTTCTTAATGCAGAAAACTTAGATTGCGGTCAAAACTCAATTTGAATGTTTCACTCTGTATATTGTAGTTGACAGGAATCCAAGCAATTCTGTAACTGGTCATTTACAAATTTGAAAAAATATCAAATTTTAAATTTAATTGTATTCAACTTTTGCTGCTGTTGGAACGAAAATAAAGGGGATGTTCTCCTCAGTAGGCCATGGTATCCTAAAGTGATTTTTAATAGGCCATTTACATTTTTTAATGTTGTTTTTGAATTTACAGGTATGGGACCTGTTATACAGAATGCTCTGGACCTGGTGTTTTCTGGAAAAGGAATGTTCTTGTAATTAGGATCTCCATACCTTAAGTCTACTAAAAAACAATTTAAACATTAAATAAACCCAATGGGATTGTTGTGCCTTCAATAAGGATTATTTATATCTTAGTTGGGTTCAAGTACAAGCTACTGTTTTATTATTACAGAGAAAAAGAAAATACTAATTTGCAGCTGAACCTGACCGAAATTTACTATACCGAAGACTTCATTGAACACCACAGACAGGGTGGGAATTTTTGTAGATTACAAATAAAAAATAACTAAAACTGCATCACCCCATCACTATGGAACTGGTAACGCCCAACACCATAGTCAACAAAATATTTTATCTTCCTCCATCGGGTGATGCAGAATGATACAGCTTGATAAAAATGTGCTTGTTGGTGCTTGTGTTCTATATTGATATTCACTTCCTCTAAGAATTGCAAGAAGGATTTTAGGATTTTTCTGCTGCATGTTGTATTTATCTTTATGTCCAGTATTTATCTTTATGTACAGTCACATATGTATAATTATTTATTGCCATTGATTACAATTGTAGGTAGTGGCACCTTAGGGCTCTGTGTGTCTCTACATTGTCTGACCAATTTGATTTGGAGGATCATGTGATGCACCCTTATATTCACCAATCAGAGGCATCCTCATTATATGTAATAATACATTGACTGTGATCCAATGAGATCACCCAATGGGTACAGATATGAGATTCATTATCCGAAAACCCGTTATCCATAAAGCTCTGAATTACGGAAAGGCTGTCTCCAATAGACTCCATTTTATCCAAATAATCCACAGTTTTAAAATGTATTTCCTTTTTCTCTTTAATAATAAAACAGTAGCTTGTACTTGTTCCAAACTAAGATATAATTAATCCTTATTGGAAGCAACAGCAGTCTACTGTGTTTATTTAATGTTTACATCTAGTAGACTTAAGGAGGCCATAGACGTAACAATTACGACCTTTCTTTGAAAAGATCTTTCCAGGAAAGATTGTTTGTTTCAATACACACGTGTAGAGCTGAATTTCAGATATACATATAGAAACAATAGAATTCTACCTGTATCTGACGATTCAGCACTAACAATGGCCGATGTTTGGGTCCCTTCAAAGGTGCCTGATCAAAAATCAATTGATGAGCAGACCGATATCCAAGTCTTCTGCCGATATTGGTCAGCTTGTCTCCCGCTATACACGCACCGAATATCTGTGTGTTATGGCCACCTTTAATGTATGATGATCCAAATTACAGAAAGATACGTTATTTGGAAACCCGCAGGTCTCAAGTCTTCTGGATAACAGGTCCCATACCTGTATTGATGTGATGGGTGATAGGGAATTTAAAGGTATGGGACTTGTTATCCAGAATGCTGAGGAGCTGGTGTTTTTTGGATAAGGAATCTTTCTGTAATTAGGATCTCCAAACCTAAAGTCTACTAAAAAATAATTGAAACATGAAATAAACCCAATTGGCTGGTTCTGCTTCCAATAAGGATTAATTATATCTTAGTTGGGATCAAGTAAAAGGTACTGTTTTATTATTAGAGGATAAAGGATATAGTTTTAAAAATTTTTATTTCTTTAAAATGGAGTCTATGGGAAATGGCATTTCCATAATTTGGAGCTGAACGAGACTGAAGATGACATTACTGGATACTTCACTCAACAGACAGGGTGGAGGTTTTTTTTAGATAACAGATAAAAAAACAAAACCAAAATTGCATCATCCCATCATTCTGCAGATTGAAATGGAATCGGTAACGCCCAAAACCATATTCACAAAAAATGTTTTATATCTTCCTCCTCTAGGCACATTATTCAAATTGATGCTGCTTGTTACATAATACACTAATTGGTACTTGTTTTGCTTCCCCATAGAATTCCACGCAGAATTTGAGGATTTTTTTGAACACATATGATATTTATCCTTGTGCATTATTACTTGCTGCCATTGAATACAATGTAGGTTGTGTTTGTTTTGAATTACTGCTGGATAGTGATGGGCGAATTTATGCAAAAAAAAAAACGGGCGCCGGCGTCAAAAACGGGTGCCGGCGTCAAAAACGAGACGCCGACGCTGTTTCGCAAATTCACCCATCACTACTGCTGGACAACAAGACCCCCAGTGGTACTGATTGATTGGCACCTTAGAGCAGTTTGTGTCTCTATTATGTTTGGTCTATTTTATTATTCCAATAATAATTCTTTATTTTTATTTAACCCAGGATAAAAATTTGATACATTCTGCCATTATATAAAACGTTTTAAATATAGTACAATGAGCCACAAAAAAACCTGAACTGATCTTCTTGCCAACATGTGAACATTCTGGGGCTTATTTATCAATACATGGACTGTTACCTATAGCAACCAATCAGTGATTAGCTTCTTAAAGCCAACTGCAAGTAGAACAATGAAAGCAGCAATTTGATTTTGCCATGGGTTACTGCCATGGGCAAATATATCCAGAGTTGATAAATGAGCTCCATTAATTGGGAGTGATAACCCTTAAATTCGCCAACAAGAGTCATTCTCAGACCCGAATTATTTACTAAACTCCGAATGCAAAAATTACATAAAATTCGTGATTTTTGATATAAAATCTGACTTTTATCGGATTAAACCCGAGGATGGAAAATTCTGTATCTGAAAATCTGGATTCTATGACCTATCGAGGTTGCTTATAAGTAAATGGGAGAAGTCCCAATGATTTTTTGATGTGTGCTGGGTTTCGTACAATACATAAGAAAATCTGTGTTTTGGATGAAAAATCAGAAAAAATCGTGAAAATATGATGAAAAATCAGAAAAAATCATCAAAATCTGATATTTTTTTAATTTTGTCCAGCAAACAACATTTCCAGGAAAGTGTATTAATAAATAAGCCGTAAAAAAACCCGTGCTGAGTTTTTTTCAGAAAATAAATTAGATAAATTCGGACTTTAATAAATAACCCCCTATATGTCACAATGAACTGACTGTGCTCATCACCTAATGCATATTGAAATGATGGGGGATGGTAAAGCCAACTGTCTGAAAATGCTTCACCATATGACTAATGCAAATTTGAATTCCATCTTTTAAAATGAACTTTGGGAAGCACATTTATGATAATTCAAATTTAAAAAAAAAATTCAAATTGGAAAAAACAGGTTGGATTGTATGAATGGTGAGAAGTAGCGTGTAAGGTGCTGTTTTGGGTTAAAAAAACTTTGGACCCGTTAATCAACAACATAGTCCCTATTGTAAAATATAATGATTAAAAGGCCTATTTATTTTGCTATGTAAAACAAAATTTCCCGAAAAAAGAAACGCTGTTAAAAGCTGTGTAAAATAAATGGTAAAATTTATCATAGTGAGTTTATTTTACACCATGCGAGATTATTTATTTTACACTGCTTCCGAAGTTGCACAAAAAAAAGGCTCATATAAAAAGTATGCCATTTTTACATAGTGATACCCGGAGATGCCAGTAATGATTCTGCTGTTTTTTATACCACATAATATATATGCCCCTTTAAAGGAGAAGGAAACCCCCTGGGCGCAAAAACCCTCCCCCCCCTCCCCTGTGTTGCTCCCCCTCCCTCCTCCCCCCTGGCCTACCTGTCCCGCTGGGCAAATGCCCCTAATTTGTTACTTACCCCTCTGCGAAGGTCCAGTCCACGGAGGGGGATGAGGGAGGGGGAGCAACACAGGGGAGGGGGGAGGATTTTTGTACCCAGGGGGTTTCCTTCTCCTTTAAGTCAATGAGGAGTTCCATAACAATATAATGACAAAAAGCTACAGGCTGAGTTATACAGGGAATTCTGAGTATCACTCATGTATTATAAGGGATAATGTACCCCCTACTGTAAATGATAAGGATATTAGAAGTCACTGAGGGGTTCTGTGACCGTATAAAGGCACAAGGCTGCAGGCTGAGTTATACAGGGAACTCTGAGTATCACTCATGTATTATAAGGGATAATGTGCTCCCTACTGTAAATTAATCGACTATTTTGGATTCGGCCGAACCCCCAAATCCTTTGATAAAGATTCGGCCGAATACCAAACCGAATCCGAACCCTAATTTGCATAAATTAGGGGTGGGAAGGGGAAAAAAATATACTTCCTTGTTTTGTGACAAAAAGTCACATGATTTCCCTCCCCACCCCTAATTTGCATATGCATATGCAAATTAGGATTCTGATTCGGTTCGGCCGGGCAGAAGGATTCGGTGCATCCCTAATTTTCACACACACACGTTCGTTGATGCAACAATTGAATACAAACAAAAACTTTCCGAATTATTTGTATTCTAGAAGTATGACTTTTTATGGGGAATTTAATAAAAGTCGCAAAGAGCAAAACAATTCGCACCAATAAGAATAAATATCCCCATCTCGCAATGTAATATTGTTCCTTAAACTGTTATTGCATTGCGAATTGTTATTGCGCGTTGCGAATTTTAAGAAGTGCTTGAAGGTGTCGTAATCTTTTGAAGCAAACATAACGACTTTTTCAGTAAGACGTTTTCTTACTTTACTGTGCATTGGCGCAAACGATAAAATTCGCAAACGGTCTTCCACTGTCGGAAGTGGTCACTAAACAGTTCGCAAAAGCTATAATAAGTTTGCGCAAAGCAAAATTTGTTCTCGCAAAGGCATTACTTTTTACATGTCGAATATTTTTTCCGTTACCGACTTTTATTACATTCCCCCATTTATGTTGGCGTATCAGTGACTGCATGGCAATGCAATGAAGCAGCAGAAAGGAAAGTAGGGTCGATTGTTTAACGAGCATAATAACATTTGTTAAATCTGCCATCCATAGATGGATTTCTACCTGAAAGAACAGCCAATGACCCGCTCTCTGAGCAATGAACTAAAACACTGATGTTATATTAGTCTAGAACTCCCAGATACAATGATCGTGCACTTCCCAACGGCGCTCAGATTTAGATAATAAATCCAAACACAAATGGAGCAGGATAATTGTTCTGAAGAAATCCACTCTCACTCTCCACTCTCGCTGATACCATTACTGATGATTCCATTAATATCACATTTTAGGCTCGTCACAGAATTTACAGAATCTATAGGGGTTATTTACTAAACTCCGAATGCAAAAATGACGAAAAATTTGTGATTTTTTTTTTTATAAAATTGGACTTTAAAAAAAATCACAAATGGATGGAAGGATGGAAAAGTCTGAATCAGAATATCTGGCATCTCAGACCAGTCGAGGTTGCATATAAGTCAATGGGAGAAGTCTCAATGATTTTTTGATGTGCTCTAGGTTTTCTAGCAAAAAGCATAAAAAAATCTGAGTTTTTGAGTGAAAAAAAATAAAAATATCATGAAAAATCAGAAAAAATTGTGAAAATCGGATGAAAAATACGAAAAAATTTTAAAAATTTGATTTTTTCCCACAAAGCAAAATTTCAGGAAAATTTAATAATACATAAGAGTAAAAACCAAGAGCGGATTTGGTTGGAGATTGTAGCAGAAAATATTGAGATAAATTCAGACTTTGATAAATAATACCCTATAAGTTTGACGTTCCTTGTAAATCTAAAGAAGAAATTTTAGGGGCCAATTCATTAACTTTGAGTGAAGTAGTCGAAGTAAAAAAACTTTGAATTTCGAAGTGTTTTTTGGGCTACTTCGACCATCGAATGGGCTACTTCGACCTTTGACTACGACTTTGACTTTGAATCGAAGGATTCGAACTAAAAATCGTTCGACTATTCGACCATTCCATAGTCGAAGTACTGTCTCTTTAAGAAAAAACTTCGACCCCCTAGTTCGCCATCTAAAACCTACCGAACCCAATGTTAGCCTATGGGGAAGGTCCCCATAGGCTTGCCTAAGTTTTTTTGGTCGAAGGATAATCCTTCGATCGTTGGATTAAAATCCTTCGAATCGTTCGATTCGAAGGATTTAATCGTTCGTTCGAACGATTATTCCTTCAAATCAGTTTTTGCGCTAAAATCCTTCGACTTCGATTTTCGAAGTCAAAGGATTTTAATTCCCAGTTGAATATCGAGGGTTAATTAACCCTCGATATTCGACCCTTGGTGAATTTGCCCCATAAAGACCATCTAAAGTACTTTGTAATGTCAGGTTCCCTTCCAACACAAACGCTCTGCTCCAATGTTAAAACATGAACTCAATTCATTGTTCTTGTCCTGCGGAGAAGCAAGGAAATGCCAATCACAGAATTCAGGTTGAAGCAGAAAAATTGGGTCCACTGATCATGTGGTGACTGTTAAATTTCCCAGTACCATTTCAAGGTACAGTATCACATGGATTCCTTATCCCAGTAGGAACTGCCACTTACCAGGCATAATTGACACTGATCACTGAAAGGTTCTGGTTGCTTTATTTGGTCCACAACTTATTTTTACGTCATCTATTTGTATCAGGCCATTTTACGGCTTACACCTGAAAAAAGAAAGAAGATTAAAGATGGCATCACTTATTCATGCCCTAGTATGTCATGGATGTAGACATGTATAGATCCTTTAATGCTTTAAGAATTTTATAACCAAAAGTAGATTTATTAAAGTCTGATGGTCTAAAAACTCAGAATCCGAAACCCCGGCATCTAAAAGCTCTTGAGGTCCTGTATAAGTCAATGGGGAAGGTCCCAGTGTCTGCGCTGATGTCCGTACCAATATCCAATGATTTTGGGGTTTCGGCGCAAAAAACTCAGAAAACTCCAAAAAAAATGTAGTTTTGCGGAAAACTATGAACAATTCAGAGTTTTTAGGGAAAGCTCCAAAGTTTTGCCCTTTGCCTATTTTTCCTGGCTTTTTTCTTCATAAAACCATTACCGTATATACTCAAGTATAAGCCGAGTTTTTCAGCCCCCAAAATATGCTGAAAAACTCAACCTCGGCTTATACTCGGGTCAAGCGCAGGCGCCTAAGAATAGTCGCAGGCTTCCAAGAATAGTCGCAGGCTTCTAAGAATAATCGCCGGCGCCCAAGAATAGTCTCCAAGAATATTCGCCGGCATCCAAAAACGAGACGCCGGCACCTCCAATGGGAGCAGAAACCCTCAATTTTTTGATTGAAACTTACCAGAAGCTGCTGCATTTCTCACCCTAGGCTTATACTCGAGTCAATAATCTTTCCCAGTTTTTGGAGGTAAAATTAGGTACCTCGGCTTATACTCGGGACGGCTTATACTCGAGTATATACGGTAGGTCCATTCAGGAATTCAGAGTTGCTCAGATTTCTAACTTGGAAATACTGAGATAAATTCAGACCTTGATAAATAACTCCTTAGTTGTTATGGGGCGCTCTGTATCCTCCCTGGCAACGAGAAACTTTTCATTAATTCCAATTACTTGTATATCTGCACTCATTGAATTGCCTATTGGCACGACCCATTCCAATTAAAATTAAATGCTAAATAATTTTGACGTCCAATAAAAAAGCAAATGGCTCATCTACTCTGTATTAATGTATTCTCTAGGTTCCCTTTAGTTAATTGAAACTGTTTCGGATCTATAATACTATCTAACAAGAACAAATGCGGGGACAGAACGTGACGCGCAACCTCAAGGCAAAGTTTTTTTTAGTGTTATAAACTAAAAATCTGTTTCCAGTGATGCTCATATTGATTTTAAGGATTCCCGCAGCATATCTACCCATGGCTGCTTGGATAAAGATGTTGCATATAATTATAGATAAAGATTATTGCTTATTTGTGCTGTTAGATTTGTTTTTAAAGACAGATTTATTGGGGCATTTGTATTGTTTTCACGGTTAAAGTAAATTAGGAAGAAAACAACTAAGAAATAAGAAATAAGCAATACACAGTTCCATATAACAGAGAATGGATGCAATTAAATGCAATTAACATGCAAATAGCAAAATGTCATTATATCCTCATTCCTTTTATACATTTTTGAATACTCTATGAAAGAGAACCAAATACAGCTAGGGGATCAGTTATCCAGAAAGCTCTGAATTATGGAAAGGCCATCTCCCATAGACTCTATTAGTCTATTTTATCCAAATAATCCAATTTTTCAGAAATGATTTCCTTTAATAATAAAACAGTACATGTATGGGACCCATTATCCGGAAACCCGTTATCCAGAAAGATCCGAATTACGGGAAGGCTATCTCCCATGGACTCCATTTTAATCAACTAAAACAAATTTTTTTAAATTTTTCTTTTTCTCTGTGATAATAAAACAATAGCTTGTACTTGATCCCAACTACGTTATAATTAATCCTTATTGGAAGCAAAACCAGCCTATTGGGTTTATTTAATATTTTCATGATTTTCTAGTAGACTTAAGGTATGAAGATCCAAATTATGGAAAGATCCATTATCCATTATACAGGTATGGGATTTGGTTTCCAGAAAACACAGAGTTTATCCATTTTTATCAAAACATTTTCTACATTTTTAAAAATGTAAACAGTACTCTGTACTTGATCCAAACTAAGATATAATTAATCCTTATTGGAGGCAAAACAATCATATTTGGTGAATTTAATGTTTTAATAATTTTTTAGTAGACTTAAGGGATGAAGATTCAACTTACAGAAAGATCCTTTATCAGGAAAATCCCAGGTGTCGAGTATTCAGGAAAACAGATCCCAAACCTGTAGTAATAAAATGTTAAGATGTGCACAAGATTATACAAAAGTATAGTATACGGGTCACTCAATAATATTTTTACATTATATACAGTATTAACATCTGTGTATTGGGCACAGCTATATCATATGTCACAAACAAGAGTTCAGTAAGTTTACAATTATTTTTTTTGGTTATATATATGACCGAGGAGTTCCATGATCATATAGAAACACAAGGCCAAAGGTGACTTCTAATATCCTCATATTTTGCAAGAGGAGGTACTTTATTTATTATAATACACAAGCTTCAGTGAGTCATGTGACAGAGATGACATCACTTAGCTCAGTTTATAACTGATGACATAATTAACCAACGTTTCTAAGGATATCATTTACAGGATATTCGTGGTTCTTGTGTATTATATACAGTATATTTATATATATATATATATATATAAATAAATATATATATACGAACTACATACCAGTGGGAGCAGGGACAGTCATCATATGATATAGGTTGATGATCTTCTTTGGATCTTGACATAATGTTCCAGACTTGTGATTGAGTTTATTGCAGTGGCGGAACTACCGGGGGGAGCAGGGGGTGCGAGCGGGCCAGGGCCCGCACCCCCTCAGGGCTCCACCGGCAGTTCACGCGCCGCTAATTCCCGGCCAGTTCCGGGTGTACGGAGGGGGGCCAGGCTGCGCGTCCTGCGCCAGGGCCCGCCCCCCTCTAGTTATGCTTCTGGTTTATTAGTGATTCCAGAGGGTATCCCTGTCAATCAAGAATATTTATAAGAAAATTAAACTGTTACCTAAAGTTTTGTAAATAATCAACCAACCATTGCAATCGAAGGGAGGAATTTAATTCAGTTATTACATTATTAACAGTCTATTGCCTATTTTAGCGCAACCGTATTTGCAGCTGCATTCATAACTTACCCATGCCCATTACCTTGAGAGAGCTGTATTATTGTTTTGACACACTAACTTATCAAGAAGAAAAAACAGTCAAAAGCAAAGAGTAAATATCCAAATGGAACAGCATGACTTCTTCAGTTGGGGAAAATACCAACTCTGCAACTGATAGAAAGACAAGTGTCTCCTCCCAGGAAGCATCTTATGATAGTTAGGGGCCGATTCATCAAGAGTCGAATATCGAGGGTTAATTAACCCTTCGATATTCGACTAGGAACTAAAATCGTTCGACTTCGAATATCGAAGTCGAACGATTTAGCGCAAATCCTGCGATCGAACGATCGAAGGATTATTCCTTCGATCGAACGATTAAATCCTTCGAATCGAACGATTCGAAGGATTTTAATACAACGATCGAAGGAATATCCTTCGATCAAAAAATCTCAGGCAAGCCTATGGGGACCTTCCCCATAGGCTAACATTGACTTCGGTAGCTTTTAGCTGCCGAAGTAGGGGGCAGTACTTCGACTATGGAATGGTCGAATAGTCGAATGATTTTTAGTTCGAATCCTTCGATTCGTAGTCGAAGTCGTAGTCGAAGGTCGAAGTAGCCCATTCGATGGTCGAAGTTGCCCAAAAAACACTTCGAAATTCGAAGTTTTTTTAATTCGAATCCTTCACTCGAGCTTTGTAAATGTGCCCCTTAGTGTAGAAGACCACTACTTGGTGTTATATAGTGAACAAAGTACCCCCTCTTGTAAATTATAAGGATATTATAAGTTACTGAGGAGTTTCATGACCATATAAAAACACGAGGCCGAAGGCTGAGTGTTTTTATACAGGTCATGGAACTCCGAGGTAATTATAATATCCTCATATTTTGCAACTGGGGGTACTTTATTTATTATAATACACAAATTTCATTGAGTCATGTGACAGAAATGACATCACAACTCAACGTTTATAACTGATGACATCAGAACTCACCGTTTATAAGGATATAATTTACAAAATATTCATGGCTTTTGTGTATAAGCTTTGCTTATGAACTTCACTTCTCGTCTCCTCTCATCACTTCTGCCAATTCTCATCTACAAGACTTCTCTCGGGCTCCTGCTTTTCTCTGGAACTCTCTGCCTCGAGCGGTCAGACTTTCTCCTTCCTTAAAAACATTCAAACGTTTCCTAAAGACCCACGTGTTTAGGGAAGCTTCTTCAATGTATCTTAATTAATTATAAATCACAAATTTGTTTCAAAAATCCTTAAGTCTCAATAGCACCCTAACCCTTCAGTTTGTAACTCTTGCGAGTAGGGCCCTCTAATCCTAATCCTTTTTATCATACTCTATAAACCCTTGTTTGTTATTTGGTGTTTGTTCCCTGTTCATTATAAACTAATGTAAAGCATTGTCTAACTTCTTGGCGCTATATAAATAATTAAATGATGATGATCATGATGATACTTGGTAGTACAGAGGATTTTATTTGTGACTTCTACTCAACAAGATCACCAAGACCTCAAATGCCAGTAGAAATTCACCAAGTGTTTTTTCTTTTTCACGTGAAGCAGAACATCGAGCAACCCAAAGAAGAGGGTGCACTAAGCTCCTAAGTAGGACTATAACTGCCCTCTTGATTTTCAATAACATTTTAATTCTGCCAGAATTGCATAGTAATCTCTCTGTGTTAGATAAGAGCAAGATGATTGATTACTTTACTACTAGTAGGCAGGATTCCCACTTCTCCTATCTGAAATTACATTTGGACTGTCTTCTGGGGAAAGCTGGGGAATGGCAAATGTTTTATGGAAGGATTTCATAAATAGAACAATAGTTAGTCAGGTCGTCTGCTTGTTTTAATAGATGGCCCTAATCAATTACTTGCTGTTGTCATTATAAACAAAAGTTGTTCAATTTTAGATTCCATTTTAGATTTTTTTGTAATAATTACCCTCACAAGCACCACGCAAATCCAGTTCTCATGAGAAATAGGATGGATGTTTACGTAAGAAAAGCCTACAGTTCCAGACAAATTCATTCTCAGGCTTTCAATATTTTCCTAGAGCAGCTGGTTTTTAATCTCGGAGAAACAGAACATCCAAATAGTTGTTTCCATTATAACAGATTTCTGTTACATGTAGTATTAATGATTATTCATAACAATGGATTTCAGATCACAGATCGTTAAAATGTATCTACAAATCCATTCCAAACCCCAGTATTTATTTAAATAGAAATGAGCAAATCCTTGTGGTTGGGTTTGAAATAAACTATTGCTATGTATACTGTATATATGCAATCCCAATCCTCTAAACAAATTCACATGAAAACACACTAGGACTTACTATGTACTATATGGAAAAATAGTTATTTTAGTTCAGGTTATACAAGGTTATGGTGACACCTGATTAAAGGAGTCAGAAATCCATCCCCTGACACAGAAGGTTACATAGTTACATAGTTAAATCGGGTTGAAAAGAGTCAAATTCCATCATGTTCAACCCTTCCAAATTAAAACCCGACATCCATACATACACCCCTCCATACTTTCACATAAATTCTATATACCCATATCTATACTAACTATAGAGCTTAGTATCACAATAGCCTTTGATATTATGTCTGTCCAAGAAATCATCCAAGCCATTCTTATAGTCATTAACTGAATCAGCATCACAACATCACCCGGCAGTGCATTCCACAACCTCACTGTCCTGACTGTGAAGAATCCCCTACGTTGCTTCAAATGAAAGTTCTTTTCTTCTAGTCTAAAGGGTAGGGATGTAGCGAACGTCGGAAAAAAAGTTCGCGAACATATTCGCGAACTTGCGCAAAAATGCGAGCGGTTCGCGAACGGTTCGCGAACCCCATAGACTTCAATGGGAAGGCGAACTTTAACATCTAGAAAAGACATTTCTGGCCAGAAAAATGATTTTAAAGTTGTTTAAAGGGTGCAACGACCTGGACAGTGGCATGCCAGAGGGGGATCAAGGGCAAAAATGTATCTGAAAAATCTGCCTGTGTGTGCTTGGAAGAGATAGTGTAGGGGGAGAGCTGTTAGTGATTTCAGGGACAGATGATAGTAAGTTTGCTGGCTAGTAATCTGCTTGATACTGCTCTGTATTGGAGGGACAGAAGTCTGCAGGGATTTGAGGGACATTTTAGCTTAGGTAGCTTTGCTGGCTAGTAATCTACTGTTCTCTTTAAACAACTGCCATACGTTGACCTTGTAGGCATTGTTTGCCCAGTTTTTTTGGACGCAGCCACTGAAGCACAGTTGCCATAAAAAATATGCCATATAAATGCTGAAAATAGTAATTTTTCGCCATACGTTGACCTTGTAGACATTGTTTGCCCAGTTTTTTTGGTTGCAGCCACTGAAGCACAGTTGCCAGAAAAAATATGCCATATAAATGCTGAAAATAGTCATTTTTTGCCATACGTTGACCTTGTAGGCATTGTTTGCCCAGTTTTTTTTGGTCGCAGCCACTGAAGCACAGTTGCCAGAAAAAATATGCCATATAAATGCTGAAAATAGTAATTTTTTGCCATATACGTTGAGTCAACGTATGGCAAAAAATGACTATTTTCAGCATTTATATGGCATATTTTTTCTGGCCTCTGTGCTTCAGTGGCTGCGGCCAAAAAAACTGGGCAAACAATGCCTACAAGGTCAACGTCGTTGACCTTGTAGGCATTGTTTGCCCAGTTTTTTTTGGCCGCAGCCACTGAAGCACAGAGGCCAGAAAAAATATGCCATATAAATGCTGAAAATAGTCATTTTTTTGGTCGCAGCCACTGAAGCACAGTTGCCAGAAAAATTATGCCATATAAATGCTGAAAATATGCATTTTTTTGGTTGCAGCCACTGAAGCACAGAGGCCAGAAAAATTATGCCATATAAATGCTGAAAATATAAATTTTTTTGGTTGCAGCCACTGAAGCACAGAGGCCAGAAAAATTATGCCATATAAATGCAGAAAATATGCATTTTTTTGGTCGCAGCCACTGAAGCACAGTTGCCAGAAAAATTATGCCATATAAATGCTGAAAATATAAATTTTTTTGGTTGCAGCCACTGAAGCACAGAGGCCAGAAAAATTATGCCATATAAATGCTGAAAATATGCATTTTTTTGGTCGCAGCCACTGAAGCACAGTTGCCAGAAAAATTATGCCATATAAATGCTGAAAATATGCATTTTTTTGGTTGCAGCCACTGAAGCACAGAGGCCAGAAAAATTATGCCATATAAATGCAGAAAATATGCATTTTTTTGGACGCAGCCACTGAAGCACAGTTGCCAGAAAAAATATGCCATATAAATGCTGAAAATAGTCATTTTTTGCCATACGTTGACCTTGTAGACATTGTTTGCCCAGTTTTTTTGGTTGCAGCCACTGAAGCACAGAGGCCAGAAAAAATTAAACCAGTAGGGTTTGCACCCTAGTTTGTAACGGTGGCGGAGGGAGGAGGAGGACGCTAAAGGACAGCTGTGTGTGGAGTCATGAGGCTTGAAGAGAAGGACAGCTGCATAGAAGTCAGAACAAGTCTTCCGGCGTGCAGTAACCCTCCGAGATCCACCCCTCATTCATTTTAATAAAGGTCAGGTAATCGACACTTTTGTGACCTAGGCGAGTTCTCTTCTCAGTTACAATCCCTCCTGCTGCACTGAAGGTCCTTTCTGAGAGCACACTTGAGGCTGGGCAAGACAAGAGGTTCATGGCAAATTGTGACAGCTCTGGCCACAGATCAAGCCTGCACACCCAGTAGTCCAGGGGTTCATCGCTCCTCAGAGTGTCGATATCTGCAGTTAATGCCAGGTAGTCCGCTACCTGCCGGTCGAGGCGTTCTTTGAGGGTGGATCCAGAAGGGTTGTGGCGCTGCCTTGGACAGAAAAACATTTGCATGTCTGACGTTACAGACTGGCCAAAGGGCTTTGTCCTTGCAGGTGTGCTCGTGGCAGGATTACTGGCACCTCTGCCCCTGGAATGTTGATGAGTTCCTGAAGTGACATCACCCTTAAAAGCATTGTACAACATGTTTTGCAGGCTGGTTTGTAAATGCCGCATCTTTTCGGACTTGTGGTATGTTGGTAACATTTCTGACACTTTATGCTTGTACCGAGGGTCTAGTAGCGTTGCGACCCAGTACAGGTCCTTCTCCTTAAGCCTCTTGATACGGGGGTCCTTCAACAGGCATGACAGCATGAAAGACCCCATTCTCACAAGGTTGGATGCAGAGCTATCCATCTCCGCTTCCTCATTATCAAGGACTGCATCATCCACGGTCTCCTCCCCCCAGCCACGTACAAGACCAGGGGTCCCCAAAAGGTCACCACTAGCCCCCTGGGAAGCCTGCTCCTGTTGGTCCTCCTCCTCCTCCTCCACAAAGCCACCTTCCTCCTCTGACTCCACTTCTGGCACCTCTCCCTGCGTTGCAGCAGGTGCCTGGGTTCGTTCTGGTGATTCCGACCAGAAATCGTGCGCTTCCAGCTCCTCGTCACGCTGGTCTACAGCCTCATCTGTCACTCGTCGCACGGCACGCTCCAGGAAGAAAGCGAAGGGTATTAGGTCGCTGATGGTGCCTTCGGTGCGACTGACCATATTTGTCACCTCTTCAAAAGGTCGCATGAGCCTGCAGGCATCGCGCATAAGCACCCAGTAACGGGGGAAAAAAATCCCCAGCTGTGCAGATCCAGTCCTACCACCCAGTTCAAAAAGGTACTCGTTGACGGCCCTTTGTTGTTGCAGCAGACGTTCCAACATAAGGAGCGTTGAATTCCAGTGAGTCTGGCTGTCAGAAATCAAACGCCTGACTGGCATGTTGTAGCGCTGCTGAATGTCAGCAAGGCGTGCCATGGCTGTGTAGGAACGTCTGAAATGGGCCGACACCTTTCTGGACTGGGTGAGAACGTCCTGGAATCCTGGGTACTTGGAGACAAAACGTTGGACTATTAAATTTAACACATGTGCCATGCAGGGCACATGTGTTAAATTGCCTAGTCTCAACGCTGCCAACAGATTGCTTCCATTGTCACACACCACTTTTCCGATCTGCAGTTGGTGTGGGGTCAGCCACCGATCGGCCTGTGACTGCAGAGATGACAGGAGTACAGATCCGGTATGGTTTTTGCTTTCCAGGCACGTCATCCCCAAGACAGCGTGACAACGGCGTACCTGGCACGTCGAATAGCCTAGGGGGAGCTGGGGGTGCACAGGTGTGGAGGAGGAGAAGGAGGACCCAGCAGCAGAGTAAGAAGAAGAAGAAGACGAGGTAGAGAGCGATGGAGGAGTAGAGGTGGTGGCAGAACCGCGTGCAATCCGTGGCGGTGACACCAACTCCACTGTTGTTGTTGAGCTACCCATTCCCTGCTTCCCAGCCATTACCAAGTTCACCCAGTGGGCAGTGTAGGTGACATACCTGCCCTGACCATGCTTGGAGGACCAATGCGTCAGTAGTCATATGGACCTTTGGCCCAACACTAAGTGACAGAGATGCGGTAACTTGGCTCTGCACATGTTGGTACAGGTGTGGTATTCCCTTTTTAGAAAAAAAATTGCGGCTGGGTACCTTCCACTGCGGTGTCCCAATTGCTACAAATTTGCGGAAGGCCTCAGAGTCCACCAGCTGGTATGGCAAAAGCTGGCGGGCTAAGAGTGCAGACAAGCCAGCTGTCAGACGCCGGGCAAGGGGGTGACAGTCAGACATTGGCTTCTTACGCTCAAACATGGCCTTCACAGAAACTTGGCTGGTGGCAGATGACTGGGAATGGGAACAGGTGGTCAAGGTGGAAGGCGGAGTGGAGGGTGGTTCAGACGGGTCAAGGAGAGCAGAGGTAGAGCAGTAAGATGCTGGACCAGAAGGAGTGTGGCTTTTAGTTTGCCTGTTGCCTTTGAGGTGTTGCTCCCAAAGTGCTTTGTGCTTGCCGCTCATGTGCCTTCGCATAGAAGTTGTACCTATGTGGCTGTTGGGCTTACCAAGGCTCAGTTTCTGACTGCACTCATTGCAAATTACAATGCTTTTGTCAGAGGCACACACATTAAAAAAATCCCACACTGCTGACTTTTTGGAAGTGTGCGATCTGGCGGTAACAGTAGAAGTTGGCGGCATTGGCGGCAATGGCGGGTGCGTTGGCCGGCTGAACACAGGTGCTGATACATGTTGTTGCCCTACTGATCCCTGCGGGCTGTCCTCCCTGCTTCTTCTAAGTCTTATTCTCCTACTGCCTCTCTGACTCTCCGTCTCTCCATCTGAACTACCCTCCTCTTGCTCTCTTCTACTAGGCACCCACAAAACATCAATCTCCTCATCATCATTCTCCTCAGATGCATCAATTTCTTCTGACACATCACAGAAGGAAGCAGCAGCGGGGACCTCCTCCT
Source organism: Xenopus laevis (assembly GCF_017654675.1). Lineage (NCBI taxonomy): Eukaryota > Metazoa > Chordata > Amphibia > Anura > Pipidae > Xenopus > Xenopus laevis. Next base: position 15,538,381 of record NC_054373.1, read on the forward strand.
CATCACTCATTATGTCCATCTCTATCGTGTTCTCTGCCAGAATTAAATCTGGTGTAAGGTCCTCATCTCCTTCATCTTCTTCTGGCAATAATGGTTGCGCATTACTCAGTTCAAGAAACTCATGGGAAAATAACTCCTCTGACCCCAGTGAAGAAGGGGCACCGGTGGTGGAGGAAGTGTTACGTGGGGTGGCCATAGCAGTGGAGGATGAGGAGGATGTTGTGGTAAAGTTAGAAACGGTAGAGGATGGGGTGTGCTGTGTAAGCCAGTCAACTACCTCTTCAGCATTTTGGGAGTTCAGGGTCATTGGCTTTTTAAAACTGGGCAATTTGCTAGGGCCACAGGATTGCATAGCAGCACGGCCCCTAGCACGGCCTCTGCGTGGCGGCCTGCGTTTGCCTGGCATTATTTTTAAAAAAACAACAACAACAACAAAAACTCAGTTGGTTTTTCTGGAAACGATAATACACACAGCTAGATGGCGGGTTGAAGAAAACAGTGTGCAAATAATGCCTACAAGGTCAACGTATACACTACTACAGCGGTGGATACGGATTACGTAAAATATATGAATGCTGCTTGAAAAAAAGTAACTCAAGTGGTTTTTCTAGAGACGATAATATTATCAATATTTAGACAAAATGTGAACAAGCTCACACAGCTAGATGGCGGGTTGAAGAAAACAGTGTGCAAATAATGCCTACAAGGTCAACGTATACACTACTACAGCGGTGGATACGGATTACGTAAAATATATGAATGCTGCTTGAAAAAAAGTAACTCAAGTGGTTTTTCTAGAGACGATAATATTATCAATATTTAGACAAAATGTGAACAAGCTCACACAGCTAGATGGCGGGTTGAAGAAAACAGTGTGCAAATAATGCCTACAAGGTCAACGTATACACTACTACAGCGGTGGATACGGATTACGTAAAATATATTATGGCTGCTTGAAAAAAGTCACTCCGGTGTTTTTTCTGGAGACGGTAATATTATGGATATTTAGACAGAATGTGAACAAGGTCACACAGCTAGATGGCGGGTTGAAGAAAACAGTGTGCAAATAATGCCTACAAGGTCAACGTATACACTACTACAGCGGTGGATACGGATTACGTAAAATATATTATGGCTGCTTGAAAAAAGTCACTCCGGTGTTTTTTCTGGAGACGGTAATATTATGGATATTTAGACAGAATGTGAACAAGGTCACACAGCTAGATGGCGGGTTGAAGAAAACAGTGTGCAAATAATGCCTACAAGGTCAACGTATACACTACTACAGCGGTGGATACGGATTACGTAAAATATATGAATGCTGCTTGAAAAAAAGTAACTCAAGTGGTTTTTCTAGAGACGATAATATTATCAATATTTAGACAAAATGTGAACAAGCTCACACAGCTAGATGGCGGGTTGAAGAAAACACTGTGCAAATAATGCCTACAAGGTCAACGTATACACTACTACAGCGGTGGATACGGATTACGTAAAATATATGAATGCTGCTTGAAAAAAGTCACTCCGGTGTTTTTTCTGGAGACGGTAATATTATGGATATTTAGACAGAATGTGAACAAGGTCACACAGCTAGATGGCGGGTTGAAGAAAACAGTGTGCAAATAATGCCTACAAGGTCAACGTATACACTACTACAGCGGTGGATACGGATTACGTAAAATATATTATGGCTGCTTGAAAAAAGTCACTCCGGTGTTTTTTCTGGAGACGGTAATATTATGGATATTTAGACAGAATGTGAACAAGGTCACACAGCTAGATGGCGGGTTGAAGAAAACAGTGTGCAAATAATGCCTACAAGGTCAACGTATACACTACTACAGCGGTGGATACGGATTACGTAAAATATATTATGGCTGCTTGAAAAAAGTCACTCCGGTGTTTTTTCTGGAGACGGTAATATTATGGATATTTAGACAGAATGTGAACAAGGTCACACAGCTAGATGGCGGGTTGAAGAAAACAGTGTGCAAATAATGCCTACAAGGTCAACGTATACACTACTACAGCGGTGGATACGGATTACGTAAAATATATTATGGCTGCTTGAAAAAAGTCACTCCGGTGTTTTTTCTGGAGACGGTAATATTATGGATATTTAGACAGAATGTGAACAAGGTCACACAGCTAGATGGCGGGTTGAAGAAAACAGTGTGCAAATAATGCCTACAAGGTCAACGTATACACTACTACAGCGGTGGATACGGATTACGTAAAATATATGAATGCTGCTTGAAAAAAAGTAACTCAAGTGGTTTTTCTAGAGACGATAATATTATCAATATTTAGACAAAATGTGAACAAGCTCACACAGCTAGATGGCGGGTTGAAGAAAACACTGTGCAAATAATGCCTACAAGGTCAACGTATACACTACTACAGCGGTGGATACGGATTACGTAAAATATATTATGGCTGCTTGAAAAAAGTCACTCCGGTGTTTTTTCTGGAGACGGTAATATTATGGATATTTAGACAGAATGTGAACAAGGTCACACAGCTAGATGGCGGGTTGAAGAAAACAGTGTGCAAATAATGCCTACAGGGCAAATAATGCCTAAAAGGTCAACTTATACACTACTACAGCGGTAGTAAAATAAAAAAAGTAAAATAAAAAAAAAATGAATATTAAAAAAAAAAAATTAAAGTTGGTGCTGCTGAACTACTAGGAGCAGCAGATTAGCACACCAGTCCCACTCCCCAACACTGCTAGACTAATAGCACTGGGCTCTTATAGTAGTAGTAGTAGTAGTAGTAAAACAACAAAAAAATAAATAAAAGCAGTCCTTACAAGGACTACTGTTATTGCAGCAGTCAGCAGATGAGATCAGAAGCAGGACAGCTGCCCACTGCAGCTACATACAGAGCACTGCAGTAGAAGGTAGATTACTAGCCAGCAAAGCTACCTAAGCTTAAATGTCCCTCAAACCCCTGCAGACTTCTGTCCCTCCAATAACAGAGCAGTATCAAAACGATTACTAGCCAGCAAACTTTCAACTGTCCCTGAAATCACTAACAGGCAGCAGCTCTCTCCCTACACTATCTCTTCAGCACACACAGGCAGAGTGAAAAAACGCTGCAGGGCTTCGGTTTTTATAGGGAAGGGGAGTGGTCCAGGGGAGAGCTTCCTGATTGGCTGCCATGTACCTGCTGGTCTGGGGTGAGAGGGCAAAAAAAAGCGCCAACAATGGCGAACCCAAAATGGCGAACGTCGCGCGACGTTCGCGAACTTCCGGCGAGCGCGAACACCCGATGTTCGCGCAAACAAGTTCGCCGGCGAACAGTTCGCGACATCTCTACTAAAGGGGAGGCCTCTGGTACGGTGATCCACTTTATGGGTAAAAAGGTCCCCTGCTATTTGTCTATAATGTCCTCTAATGTACTTGTAAAGTGTAATCATGTCCCCTCGCAAGCGCCTTTTTTCCAGAGAAAACAACCCCAACCTTGACAGTCTCCCCTCATAATTTAAGGGGCTGATTCATTAAGAGTCGAATATCGAGGGTTAATTAACCCTCGATATTCGACTAGGAATTGAAATCCTTCGACTTCGAATATCGAAGTCGAAGGATTTAGCGCAAATTCTGCGTTCGAACGATAATTCCTTCGATCGAACGATAAAATCCTTCGAATCTAACGATTCGAAGGATTTTAATCCAACGATCGAAGGAATATCCTTCGATCAAAAAAATGTAGCCAAGCCTATGGGGAAGGTCCCCATAGGCTAACATTGACTTCGGTAGCTTTTAGCTGCCGAACTAGGGGGTCGAAGTTTTTTTTAAAGAGACAGTACTTCGACTATCGAATGGTGGAATAGTCGAACGATTTTTAGTTCGAATCCTTCGATTCGAAGTCGTAGTCGTAGTCGAAGGTCGAAGTAGCCCATTCGATGGTCGAAGTAGCCCAAAAAATACTTCGAAATTCGAAGTTTTTTTACTTCGAATCCTTCACTCGAATTTAGTGAATCGGCGCCCCCAAGTCTTCCCTCCCTCTAACCAGTTTAGTTGCACTTAGTCTCTGCACTCTCTCCAGCTCATTTATTTCCCTCTTAAGGTCTGAAGTCCAAAACTGCACTGCATACTCCAGATGAGGTGCATAACTTTGCATTTGTCAACACTGAACCTCATTTTCCAGTTTGCTGACCAGTTTCCCAACCTAGACAAATCACTCTGCAAAGTTGCAGCATCCTGCATATAAATTAATTTATTCCGATAGATAAAACTGACGGAAGGGATGGAATTAAGTTCCAAAACTTATAGTGATAGTAACATTGCATGTAGTTCTGGATCTGGTAAGCATGAAGCCGATATTTATTTCAGCAGGAGAATCCAGTATGTGCAGGAGCACGAACATTTTCTGGCTGTGTCAAAGCATGAGTAAGCCTATAAAAACCAAGTGCAGTTGGGCACGTCTCTGCAGGTCGGATTATAAAATACCTTGTGCCAAGCCATAAACTGGAGGCATGTACAGGTATGGGACCTTTTATCCAGAATGTGCAGGACCTTGGGTTTTCCGGATAATGGATCTTTCCGTAATTTAGATCTTCCTACCTTAACGCTACTAGAAAATCATGTAAACATTAAATAAACCCAATAGGCTGGTTTTGTTTCCAATAAGGATTAATTATATCTCAGTTTGGATCAAGTACAAGGTATGGTGTTATTTTTACAGAGAAAAAGATAAAATGGAGTCTATGGGAGACGGCCATTCCATAATTCGGAGCTTTCTGGATAACGGGTTTCCGAATAACAGATCCCATACCTGTATTGTGGTTTTTTTTATGATCCTACATATCATGGTTAAAATACTTGTCTTTTTATGATGTTGTAATGAAACATCCTGTTCAACTGATGTGGAGTATAATTTTTTATTTCCAAGATTCCTGGGAAAAGCAGTGAATATTTCACGAGATAAATGCAGGAAACCAACCTGTTGCCATGTGATTTTCCATGAGCCTCAGTGATGTGCCCAAGAAGTAAAACTTAAGCTTTGAATCTATAAAAAGTGTATACAAATGCATTGGGTCTAAATTTAAAGGAGCTTCTTCTGTTGGACAAGCTTGTGTTTCTTACCTTGATAAATATATTTAGGAATCAGTAAAGGGATTGTCAGATTAAAGGTATTCTGTCATGGGAAAAAAACATTTTTTCAAAACATGTCAGTTAAGGGTGGTGGCAGACGGGGAGATTAGTCACCCAGCGACTGCGGCAACTAATCTCCCTGAAATGCCTTCCCGTCATCAAGAATATAAATCGCAGGCGAGATGGCATGCGAATCAATTCGGATTTCCGAACTCATCAAATCTGAATAGATTTGTATGCAATCGCGCCAGAGTCTCGTATAATCTAAATCGCCGGCAGGATGACAATCGGAGGCAATTCGTTTTCCAAAGTCGCCCAAAGTTGCCTCATGAGGAAACTTCAGGCGACTTCGGAAAACAAATTGCTCCGAGTGTCATCCCGCCGGCGATGTAGATGAGTAGATGGAGTATTTTCGGATTCAGATTTTTAAAGACTTTGGGGTATAATAAATCTCTAAAAACTCGAGTTTTATTTTTCCTGTAAAAAAATTCACGTTTTCCCCTTTAAAAACTTGACCAGATAAGTTAATAAATGTGCCCCATAATGTTTAAGAAAAATGGTCTTGCCAACACCCAACAATAAATTTAGACTCTTAATGGCCATAATATATTTTTTTTAAATATATTTTTTGTACAGGCAAAATAGGTTTGGTGTGTATTGGTTGAAGCAGACACTAGTGTGCACTGGCTATATGGAATGGATTGTGGGTAATTATGATGGATGTATTTTGGAATGTTTTAAAATGTAAATTAGTCTCAGGCTAAATACACTTGTGTTAAAGTAATAAAATACTGAAACACCTTATCTGTCAGATGACTCTTAAATTACTAGTACCGTTTAATTAATCGTTATGGAGGTAGTAATTACAGTGACTCATGGCCCTGGCTGGCTGGACAGGCAACACAGAGATGCAAATGAGAAATAGAAGCATCTTTAACATTCAAAAACTCTATTTAGCTAATGAAACAGTGCTTGTGAAACCCATTCATTAGAAGTACACATTTCTACTGAGATGATAAGCCAGTGGAAACCTACTAAATATAAAATAAGTGTGTACTTGATGTATTTTTATGGAGTTGCACCCCAGCCTGCACCCACAGAGCTTTCATGGTACTGATGAAAACTTGTGCAGTGGTTCAAAATTGCCTGCCTAAATGTGAGTTGGCACTAACCACCATGGATTGGAAGACTTGCTAAAGACCAGGGTCATTTACACTAGGGGTCACCAACCACTGGGACATAGACCAGTGGTGGGCTGCAATCTGTGCCAAACTGGGTCACTTTTGGTCACAGCTGCATTCTATAATAGCTGCAAAAACAAGGAAAAACACCCCAATTACCTGCAATCCCAGCTCCCTGATGTGCCTTTGACATGACAATAGCTGTGCGAAGCCCAGGAAGCTTTCTACTGATTGCGATAAGGACCAAAATACTGTTTGGACAGTTTTTTTGGTAAGCCTTAAAATGCACCCACGCTAGAGTCCTGCAGCGGGTTGGGTACCCGCAAAAAAAGGGTACCATACGATGTCACTTCCGGTTTGCAGCAACATCACTTCCTGTTTAATGATGATTGTCAGGTTGCAGATTTGGTTGTGGAGGGTCCGGGTCTGGTAGTGGATCAAAGTAGGTAATATGCGGGTTGCAGTTCGGGTCGCGGGCTGCGGGTTGCAGGTTCGGGTCAGGTCCTGGTCTTATAAATTGGTTCCGCGCAGGACTCTAACCTACGCTTCTACACCTCCTCCACCCCAGTCCTCATAAAAAACTGGTGCAAAAAAAGTAGGGGACTGCTGATTTACACAATACTTGGAAAGGAAGGCCAGCCAGCATTTCAGCACCAACATGCTGTGTAAAGCTTGGCATGGTAAACATAAATGTGTCTGTACCTGCCTTGTCTTCCTGACTGACTTGATTAATATTGTATGAGATTAATATCTAATAATTGCAGATGTTAGTCTAATATTCAGTTAATAACAAAGATTTAATTGCTTGTCGTCTGTAGGGTATAAACATTCAGAAGACATTTCACCCTACCACTGTGTCAAACAATGTGGACATTTCTCAACTGCTCAGGATGAAAAGGATAAAGGAGCAGCAAATCCCTTGTCAGGTTTGCCCAGTCAGGGTCAGCTGTATACCTCTGGGTCCATTTCTCTACCTTTAGTATCAATTAAGGAGGGTGATTTACCAAAATTCAGAATTCTATTTTTTTCAAGAATCATATCTTTTCTCTAAAATGTTTTTTAGATTCCTCTAAAACCCTAAATAATCAATTAAGTGTAAAAGCCATGAAAAACTCTAGTACAAAGCTTCAGCAAGTAAAAGCAGTCAAGGTCCTATAGAAGTATTTTAGAGCTTTTTGGATTTTTTTTTGCTAGTGATTGTCTAAAAAGCTATAATTGTTTTGGGGGTTATTTAACAAAAGTCGAATTTTAAAGCTTTGTGAGCTTTTTTTAGACCTTAAATCAGGGGTCTCCAACCTTTTGAGCCACATTAAAATGTAAAAAGAATTCGGGAGCAACACAAGCATGAAAAAGTCCATTGGGGTGCCAGATAAGGGCTATGATTGCCTATTTGGTAGCCCCTATGTGGACTGTAAGCCTACAAGAGGGTCTACTTGGCACTATACTTAGTTTTTATGCAATTTTAACTTGCTTTTCAAGCCTGGAATTCAAAAATAAGCACCTGCTTTGAGGACTCTGAGAGCAACATCCAGGGGGTTGGAGAGTAACATATTGCTCACAAGCTACTGGTTGGAGATCACTGCCTTAAATGAACCCGAATGAACACACAACTAGAATGGTTTCTAATTTAAGAAATAACTCGAATGTAAAAAACTGGAATCAGTGCAGTTGGGCTGAAAAACTCAAATAATCTAATTGATTGAGTTTTTGGCAAAAAAAAACCCCTATAATCGCCCGAGTTGATCGAGTTTTCTAGCAAAACCCACCGAAAAAACTTGAACATCATGAAGGCTACAAACATGGTTCAAGGAACTTCTGCCATTGACTTCTACATGACCTTGACAGGTTTTAGATGATATTTTCAGATTTGAGCTATTCCCAGCTTTGAGGCCGAATAAATCTCAAAAAAATTGAGTTTTCTTTAAAAAACAAACAAAAAAAAACAGTTTTACGAGGTTTTTTTTAACCTGAAAAATTGAGTTTGAGTTTTAAAGGGGCAGATTTATCAAGAGTCGAATTTCGAGTATATGCAAGTTTCTATAAACTCCCATTAACTCCCATGAACTCGAAATTCAAAAAAAAACAGCCAATCGATATATGTTGAAAAAATCTATTCAAATTCTATCTATTCAAATTTTTGAACCAAAAAATATTTTTTTCAAAAGTCCACAAAACGACTTCGAATTGATTGTAGAAGGTCCCCCATACCCTAAAACACCAATTTGGCAGGTTTTAGATGGCAAAAAGTCGAATTTAAATTCTTAAAGGGACAGTACATAATACATTTCAAAATTCGAATTTCACATTTTTTTAAATTCAAATCAAATTTGGACTATTCCCTAGTCGAAAACTCAAAATTCGAATTTAAAATTATCAATTCGACCCTTCAGAAATCTGCCCCTTTAAGTTACCTATAGGTCATGCTAATTGTTTTTTGTAAATTATTGTTAGTTGAAGTTCCTAAACCTCAGCCTGTCAGTTAAAGCCCCCTCGTAGATGATCACAGAGGTAATGTATTGGGCAAATACTTTATGGCAAAATTATAAGAAGCATGCAAAGTCAATTTTATGGTAGATGTAAAAAAGGATCATTTTCTGGTGTCAATATCTCTTTAATAATACAGTACATTCCTATCAATATTCATCATTTTCTAAACTTTTACGTTCTGAAAGTTTACTGTTTTATTTTATTGGAATAATTCCACCCTCTCGCTCAGCAGACTTGCTACTCAACAACATACAACTTTTTTGCGGCTATATTGATTATGTACGCCATTCAATCACATTAGGCTACTATCTAATGCAGTGTCTTGGCATACATATATAAAATAAATAACTTGTGGTTTACCAAAGTGCCCAAATTTAATTACATCCTATTCAGGTGTCGGAAATGTCAAACTGATAATGAGCGCAGCAAATTAAAGGCTATGTATAGACATGAAGGCTCTCAGACTCTAGGCACCATGTGTTTCAGATGCTACTCAGGAAAGATTAATTGTAGAGAATAGTATTTTTTTTCAGTAGAATAAAATAATTAAATTGCGTATATTTACCCTAAAATGAATCAGGCCCTCCCTTAGCTCATAAAAAGGTTGAAGGTAAATAACAATCATCCAATTCAGCCCTACAGTTTGGGAACTCCTGTTTTAGTTCTTGAAATGAAAGGGATATTTCCGTAATTTGGATCTCCCTACTTTAAAGGGATTCTGTCATGATTTTATGGTGTCGTTTTTTATTTCTAAATTACACTGTTTAATAATTCACTCTACAATATAAAATTCCCTTCCCGAACCAGTAAGAGCACTTTTTAGCTGTAATATTGGTGAGTAGGTGCATCTCAGGTCATTTTGCCTGGTCATGTGCTTTCAGAAAGAGCCAGCACTTTAGGATGGAACTGCTTTCTGGCAGGCTGTTGTTTCTCCTACTCAATATAACTGAATGTGTCACAGTGGGACCTGGATTTTTACTATTGAGGGAGCTGTTATCTTGTGTTAGGGAGCTTCTATCTGGTTACCTTCCTATTGTTCAGTTGTTAGTCTGCTGGAGTTGAGGGAGGAGGTGATATCACTCAAATTTGACCATAGAAGAAATCACACTGCAGCATTTCGAACTAGTGAAAATCTGAATTTATTAGTGCCAAATAGTCACTCAAATTTGCAGTACAGGAGTGACTGAAGTTTATCTGTATTATCTGTATTTATTAGTGCCAAATAGTCACTCAAATTTGCAGTACAGGAGTGACTGAAGTTTATCAGAGCACAAGTCACATGACTGCAGGCTCCTGGGAAACTGCCAATATGTCTAGCCCCGTGTCAGATTTCAAAATTAAATATTATAAAAATCAGTATGCTCTTTTGAAAAACAAATTTCAGTAGGGAAGTCTGCTGGAGCAGCACTTTTAACTGATGCGTGTTGAAAAAAAACATGTTTTCCCATGACAGTATCCCTTGAGTCTACTTAAAAATAATTAAAAAATTAATAAAACCCAATAGGGTTGTATTGCCTCCAATTTGGATGAATTGTGTCTTGGTTGGGATCAAGTACAAATTATTGTTTTAATAACAGAGAGTAAAAGGAAATCGTTTTTAAAATGTTATATAGTATATACATAATATATATGTATTTTCAAAGTTGTTCTACTGTACCAAAAAACATTACCCCACAGGCACACATGCCAAACTCTTTATTTCAGAAATGGGATTATATTGTCAATCTCGACATGATTATTCCTTTCTCTGGCCACACCCGACATTGTGTTATTTCTACATCTCCTAGACTTGTGTGATTGGGCAACGACTTGTGATTTGTCACCATCAATCTGTCTGAAACTATTAATAACTTAATATGGAGGCTTTGGCTTTATATAATTGGCCAGATTTGATTTGTTGAGAAACAATTAATTCCAGATTATCCCCATCAAGCCAGATGCAATTCAATAAAAAAAAAAAAGATCTCTCGGTTTATCATGTGAAAACTGTATTGGTCAGTGGGGAAAAAAATGGAACTGAACTAGGAGAAATCTCATCCTTGAGTTTTTTATGTGATAAACCATGAGAATTGAATCTGGCCCGTAAGTTTTAACGTATCTCATGGTTTATCACGTGAAAATTCAGGAACTAGGAGAAGAAACTTTTCTCCAAATTCAGTTGCAGTTTTTTTCCACAGACTTCAATACAGTTTTTACGTGATAAACATCGAGATACATTTATCTGAATTGAATTGCATTTCAAACTGAATCTCATCCAAGGGGCATATTTATCAAAGAGTGAAGTTGGATATCGTCACAGTCCACTAGAGTGAAATTCAGCCACTCTCCATTCATTTCTATGGGATTTTAAAAGAGTTTATCAATGGGTGGAAGTGAAAGTTCACCCTTTTATAAATACTCTTTTAAAAGTTCCATAGAAATGAAGTGAGAGTGGCGGAAGTTCACTCTAGTGGACGGTGGCGATCTGTAACTTCACTCTTTGATAAATATGCCCCCAAGAGTTTTCAAGTGATAAACTTTTTTTTTTACTAAATTGAATCTGGCCCATTAAACGATAAAATATAACGTTTTCTCCTGGAACTGAATCTGGTCCAATATCTTAATTCAATGAACTATAATGTACACCTTAATTAACTCACAGTGATAACCATTTTACTGCTCAGAATCAGATATTACCAGACCCATGAAGAAATATATAGTCCAAGCACCCGGGCCCTCTACATGGCCACTCTAATCTGACCCTCCGTACAGCCACTCTTACCTGAATCTCCCGCACGGCTCTTCTTACCCAGCCCTCCGCGACTCCCAATTCGCTGGTCTCCTCCGCTCCCTGCCCACCGGTAAGAAAGTCAAAGTTATTTGTTTTGGAAATGTTTCTCCATTTCGCAAATTTTTTTGCCGTTTTGTGAATTTTTCGCCAAAGCAAAATGGGACCGATTGACCCATCGCTACTGTCCACCGGGATCCAGCAGGGTCTGCTTCCTTTTAATTATGACAGTGAGTTGAAGCTATTGCTCTGCTCTCTGGAACCATTGCCCTGAATCTAGCCATTGCTATTTGCTATGCTACGCTGTAAGACGCGCAGGAAGATCGATGCTGTCCCTGACCTCCCGGCGCATCTCTCCTTGAATGTCGGTGTGCAGGCCCGCACTTCCCTAGTGACGCTGGTGTTTGAAACAGAGCGTCTTGACGCCTGCATCATGACACTGAGCGCCATGAAGTCACCAAGGAGTGACGACTTTTGAATTTTGGCGCCAAGTTATCTTTAAAAGGCCAGTCCACCATTTTAGAAGTGCCCAAGCTGGCTTCAGTTTATCTGTTCCTGCTCAAGCGTTACTTCTGTTTCCAGATATCCTGGTTTTGACTTCTGTCTGTCCCTTGACTACGATTTCTACCGCCTGCATCGAACTCCTCGTCTGACATTGACTATGTCTCCTCTTATCCCTGTCGGTACCTCGTTTACGCACTTCCGCGTTGGCTGCCGCAGCAGAAAGCCTGGGACCCCATAAGGGCATCGGTGAACACCGGAACCCACAGGGTCAATCTGTGCGTCTGAAGGTACTACCACTGAACAAGGTTCCTGATAACGTGACCATTACACACACTGAGGAAAACAAATTCCTACTGCAAAGAGAATAATGGACATTGGATAGCAGTGGGTTTTAGGTTACAAACATTTATAAAAAATATAAATATGGCTGTATCAGTCACGTTGATAGCCTCAAAGCCTCAAATTGTACCCTAACTGGCATTTAGACTGCTTTCCCACTGGTAGGAAACCTCTGACCTAACAGACAGGCCATATTATTCCTCTTGGTTATGCATAAGCTGCTAAATTCATTCACAGAGGCCTGACAAAAAACCCCCAAAAAACAAAGAGTCCCGTTCTACCTCCTACTGTGTCAGAATGATATTTATAGCTGTAGAACTAAGATATGCACAAGTGTAACAGCTAATAAGCAAGTTCTGTTTGTCTATTCCCGTGCTCTTGAAAATGTCCTAGGTTTATGGCAGAACAAACAGTCTTTAATTTACTTTTTTAAATGAGTTCTGGAGCAATGGAATGCTCTGCGAGCTTAATCAGTCTGTCCGTCACAGCCGTCCGACTCTTCTTATTATAGACGATCATTTCTCCTTTAACTGAACCTTCATAACCGATGCAGTTATGTATGCAAGGAATTCTAATACTCATTTAGACAAAAGCCATACAGAATTTACTGCGACAAGGCAGGAACATTTTACAATGAATTTGCTTTGTTATGACTTTTATTTTGGGATGCAAAGAAAACTGCATTGAACAACGTTATTAAATCATAACTTGGCGCTAAAGGTCTTTATAGATAACAAAGCAAGTCCAACAATTCATACACAATTGTTTATAAAAAATGAATACAGGTATGGGATCTGTTTTCCAGAAACCCAGTATCCAGAAAGCTCCAAGGCCATCTTTGATAGACTCCATGTTAAGGAAATAATTAACATTTTTCAAAGCTTTTTCTCTGTAATAATAAAACAGTACCTTGTACTTGATCCCAACTAAGATATAATTAATCCTTATTGGAACCAGCCCATTGGGTTTATTTAATGTTTAAATGATTTTCTACTAGACTAAAGGTATGAAGATCCAAATTACAGAAAGATCCCTTATCCAGAAAATCCAAGCATTCTGGATTACAGGACCCATACCTGTATATGATTCCCAAGCTAAAGGGTTCTGCTATACAATGGAATTCACTGTTATACTGGATGATACAGAATAAGGTACCATGTTGAACTTGGGGGGGGGTCTATTTTATTGGGGGTCTCATTTTTATGGTTTTAATTTTTTTGTAAAAATGACTAAACTCACAAACTCTAAACCTCCAAAAAAAATCTGATTAAAATAAATACAAAAGGAAAATTACTCTGAAAAGTGTGGATCCTTCTGCAGGTATAGTGAATATTTGGGGGCAGATTTATCAAGGGTAGAATTTCAAAGTGTAAAAAATTTCGAAATTCGACCATCGAATTGCATTACTTCGATATTCGAAGTTGAAGTCAAAGTTTTTTTTTTATCGAATTTGGCCATATTCGGTCAAAGTAAAATCGTTCGATTGTACGATGAAATACTTCGAATCGAAGTCGAATTTAGGCCTATTCGATGGTCGAAATACCCAAACAATAGTTTTTAACTTCGAAAATTCACTTCGACCCTTAGTAAATCTGCCTCTTGATATTTCTGCACCCAGGCATACATAATGACTTTGTCAAGAGTGCTGGTAGCCGAGTGGAATGTATATATATATATATATATATACAAGAACTTTGGGGGCACTCTCTTCACTAGGTTGTAACATTACCAGTATTTCCTAGTATTTTGATACATTTAAATAGTTGCGAGTGAGATCAACAACTGTTACAAAGTTTGTTTTTAAGTATCCTCCTCTCTTAAACAAGGGGTGTTTTAACAGTGAAATGATTATCTGTATTTCTTAGAATTTCTTAATGTTTAGTATTGATGTATTTTGAGTTATGCTATTGGATGCATTGTGATGATGACAAGGATGACATGTCAGCCAATTAACTTTTCCCGCCATCATGAGAAATAGAGAGAGAGAATAATGTAGCATCTTTTGTGAAATATAGAGGTCACCAAGGAGTTCCATGACCATATAAAAACACGAGACTGAAGGCCCAGTTATACAGGTATGGCACCTGTTATCCAGAATGCTCAGGACCTGGGGGTTTTCTGGATAATGGATCTTTCCATAATTTGGATCTTCATACCTTAAGTCTACTAGAAAATCATTTAAACATTAAATAAACCCAAAAGGCTGGTTTGGCTTCCACTAAGGATTAATTATATCTTAGTTGGGATCAAGTACAAGTTACTGTTTTATTATTACAGAGAAAAGGGTAATCATTTTTGAAAATATGGATTATTTGGATAAAATGGAGTCTGTGGGGCAAATTCACTAAAATGCGAAGTTGCGCCAGGCGCAACTTCGCCGCACTTCACCGCACTTCGCCGCACTTCGCCAGGCGTAGTTTCACCAGGGCTCCGCAAATTCACTAAAATCCGAAGTTGCGCACAGGGGTAGCGTAAGGTTGCGAAGTTGCGCTAGCGTTGATTCGCTATATAAAGCGAAGTTACGCTAGCGAAGGCTAATTTGCATACAGCGCAAAATTCAAATTTCAATGGAGGAATACGTATCTGCACTACAAATGCCTAGAAAACCTTCAAATCAGCAAATAAAATTTTTATTTTGCCCTACACATGTGCCTAGGTGTCTAGGTAAGTTGCCATGAGTCAGGAAATGTAGGGGGAGGAAGGGGAGCCCCAAAAAATTTTCGATCTTTTTCAGCCTATCAGCCATCATGTAGAAAACACGCCAGCGTTTTTTTGGGACTTAGAAAAAAAATTGACTTTTTTTAAAATAATCCCTATCTACTATATTGCGCTTCGCCAGGTCTGAGGTGGCGAAGGAAGTCTAGCATAAAAGGTGGCGTTCAGTACACTGCGCAAGTTAGTGAATTTGCGTAGTTTCGTCGCAAGCGAAAATTCGCCTGGCGTAAGGTTGCGAAGTAACACTAGCGAAACTACGCCAGCGTTCGTTAGTGAATTTGCGCAGTAGCGAAAATGCCAAACGCTAGCGAATTAACGCTAGCTTTCGGCGCTTCGCGGCTTAGTGAATTTGCCCCTATGGGAGACGGCCTTTCCATTAGTTGGAGCTTTCGGGATATACCTGAACATGTCATGGAACTCTGAGGTTACTTCTAATATCATCATCCCAGGTTTTGGTTCCATCCCAGGTTTCCTGCTGTTTTGCATACAAATAAAGAGAGGGTCTCCTTGATCCTCATTAAAGTGTTGTTCTAAAACCATTTCCCAGGCTTTACATATACTGACCGGAATATACTGACCACACTGCTCTACAGTCGTGATCTCTTTAGAGACAACCTTCTCTGAGCCCTAATAACCATCAGACGAGCTTCAAACTTTAGGGGGCAGATTCACTAAGGGTCGAATTTCGAAGTAAAAAATACTTCGAAATTCGACCCTCGAATTGAAATCCTTCGACTTCGAATATCGAAGTCGAAGGATTTAGCGCTAATCCTTCAATCGAACGATCGAAGGATTTTTCGTTCGATCGAACGATTAAATCCTTCGAATCGAACGATTCGAAGGATTTTAATCCAACGATCGAACGAAAATCCTTCGATCAAAAAAAGGTTAGCAAGCCTATGGGGACCTTCCCCATAGGCTAACATTGACTTCGGTAGCTTTTAGCTGCCGAAGTAGGGGGTCGAAGTTTTTTTAAAGGGCAAGTACTTCGACTATCGAATGGTCGAATAGTCGAACGATTTTTACTTCGAATCGTTCGATTTCGTTCGATTTCGATCGAATTCGAACGAATTTAACCAATTCGATGGTCGAAGTACCCAAAAAATACTTCGAAATTCGAAGTATTTTTCATTCGAATCCTTCACTCGAGCTTAGTGAATCTGCCCCTTGGGTAAATTTAAAGTAAATATGTCTTGGACTTAAAAATTAGCAAATTCCAAAATTGCTTCTGTTAAAATGCTATTCCCAAAGTGCGGGAATACAACCAGAACCAGAATTTTGCATTGTGCATATTGTACCCGGTTATTAAATGAGCCTGATCTTAAGACCATTTGATATACTTTTAAATGCAGAAATGTACAGCACGTACTGCCAGGTCACAAAATATCATTCCAATCTGGGTGCTTGTCCTGTGCAGTGAGAAAACAATTACTCCTAATGAGCGTGTCACAAGCACGTCATTAATGTGTTTTGGATTAAACATAGTTGGAGTCATGGCTGACTGAGCCTTGGAATTTGGATGACAAGAAGGAACAGCAGAACACACCCAGTGAACAAATCATGCCATAAATAAACTACTATCTTCATCTTTCCCCACAATAACACCGTGATACGATAACAAATACGTTAATGGTAAATACAATGCATAAATATATTTGGAATATATAGCTATATACTCATCCCCCACACACTCAAAAAAAAAAAATGATTGTATATTTTGCACTATACAGGAATGGGATCCGTTATCCGGAAACCCGTTATCAAGCTCCGAATTACGGAAAGGCCGCCCCCCATAGATTTCATTTTATCCAGATAATCCAAATTTTTAAAAATGATTTCCTTTTTCTCTGTAATAATAAAACAGTACCTTGTACTTGATCCCAACTAAGATATAATTAATCCTTATTGGAATCAAAACCGGACTATTGGGTTTAATAAACGCTGAAATTATTTTTAAGTAGACTTAGGGGCAGATTTATCAAGGGTTGAAGTGAAAATTCTAATTAAAAAAATTCAAATTAAAAAAAATTCGAATTTCAAGCTATTTTTTGTGTACTTCGACTAGAGAATAGTCCAAATTCGATTCGATTTTGTAAAAAATGAGAAGATTCAAATGTCTAAATGTATCATGTACTGTCTCTTTAAAAATTTGACTTCGATCATTCGCCATCTAAAACCTGCCGAATTGCTGTTTTAGCCTATGGGGGACCTCCTAGAACCTATGTAGAGTCAATCGGTGGACTTTGAATCAATGTTACTTCGATTTGTACTATTCGAATGAAAACGGCCTATTCGCCCGGAAAAAAAAAAAACGTGGAGGTTTTTAAAACATTTCGGTTGGTCTTTTTTTATTCGAATTTCGAAGTTTTTTTTTATTCGAAATTCAACTCTTCATTAATCGGCCCCTTGACGTATGAAGATCCAAATTACAGAAAAAAATACATTATCTGGAAACCCCCAGGTCTCAAGCATTCTGGATAACAGGTCGCATACCTGTATTTTAAAAGGTGTGCAATATGCACTTAATGGGTACAGCGCAGTTGCACCAAAATAATAGGGAGCACACGTCACTCTCATGGAAGAATGTCCCCCTTAGTACTCATACAAAGAGTATTCCCTGGGTTCTGTTGAGTTTCTTTGCTCCTCGCACTGGATAAAAAATTCCAACTTTTGGTAAAATTGGTGGCATTGGGTGTATAGGGTGTAAACAGGGTCCCGAGCTAGAGGACGGGTATGGGCTTCCTGCTTGTAAATAACCCCAATTGTGTCCTGTACCCAGTGGTGGATTTGCTATCAGATCCACAACTGCCACAAGGTGCCAAGATAAAGGCCGCCCAAGGGTGGCAGTTTAGCTCCCAATAGAGTGCCAGCACTTGTGACTATGAGACTGCAAATAAGCCCTGTATCATATAACTGTTAGAGCTAATCTATCATAGTGATTAATCAGGAGTATCTATATGGGGCACAAAAAGTGCAGTACCCCCGAACCTAGTCTTTGAGTTAACTTTTAGTATGATGTAGAGAGTGATATTCTGAGACCATTTGCAATTGCTTTTCATTCTATATTATTTAGTTTTTTGAGTTATTTAGCTTTTTATTCAGCAGCTCTCCAGTTTGCAATTTCAGTAATCTGGTGGTTAGGGTCCAAATTACCCTAGCAACCATGTATTGATTTGAATAAGAGACTGGAATATGAACAGGAGAGGCCTGAATATAAAGATGAGTCATAAAAAGTAGCGATAACAATAAATGTGTAGCCTTACAGAGCATTTGTGTTTAGATGGGGTCACTGACCCCAGTTTGAAAGCTATAAAGAGTCAGAAGAAGAAGGCAAGTAATTTAAAAAAACAATAAGAAATAAATAATGAAGGTCAATTGAAAAGTTGCTTAGAATCAGTCAGTCTATAACATACTAAGGGGTAGATTTACTAAAGGGCGAAGTGACTAACGCTAGTGAAGATTCGCCAGCGTGACGTCATTTCGTTACTTTGCCGATTTACTAACAGTCGCTGGCGTAACTTCGCTAGTGAAGGAGAATTCGCTCCCTTATGCTTGGCGAAGTTGTGCTCTGGCGAATGGACGTAACTACGCAAATTCACTAAGATGTGGATTTTACTGACCGTTACCTCTTGCGCCAGACTTGCCTTCACCACCTCAGACCAGGCGAAGTGCAATAGAGTAGATAAGACTTCCTCAAAAAATAGTTGAAAATTTTTCCAAGTCCCAAAAAACGCTGGCGACTTTTCATTTTTCAGGGTGATAGGCTGCAAAAGATCGTAATTTTTTTCTGGGGTACCCAACTTCCCCCCTACATTTCCTAACAAATGGCACATAAACTATACAGTGGGCTCATGTGTAGGGCAATATAACAACTTTATTTTATTTTATTAAGGTTCCCTGGGCTTGTGTAGTGTAATGTATTGGCTGCAACATATACGTCCATTGAAATTTAACTTCCCGCCGCATGCAAATTAGCCAACGCTAGCGCAACTTCGTCAGTGTTCGGCAACCTGGACACAACTTCGGATTTTAGTGAATTAGCATTGTCCTGGCGAATCTACGCCTGGCGAAGTGTTGCAATGTGAGAGAAGCTTTCGCTGGCGAATTTTCGGAGGTTAGTGAATTTGCCCCCTTAAGTCTACTATAAAAGCCTTTAAACATGAAATAAACCCTATAGGCTGGTTTTGACTGCAATAAAGACTAATTATATACAATAAGTACAAGGTATTGTTTTATTATTCTATGTAAAGGAAATAGAGCCAGGCACTCGCAGATCAACTGCAAATAGTTTTATTAGTACGACATGTTTCGGGCAAGGCCCTTTATCAATCAATGATAATGACTGTTTTATTATTACAGAGAAAAGGGAAATCATTTTTAAAAATTTGGATTATTTGGATAAAATGGAGTCTACGGGAGAAGGCCATTCCGTAATTCCGTAATTCGGAGCTTTCTGGATAATGGGTCTCCCAAATAATGGATCCCCATACCTGTACCAGCAAGTCCATTAAAAATGGCATTAGAATTGTTGGGTGTAAGGGTGAAACACCTGCTGATAGAGCCTGGAACCCTGGAATTACAGCCACCCAGGGTATGTTGAGGGGGATGCTTGGACTAGTGGAAATATGGCACTGTCCTCCTGCAAGGGGCACAAACTGTCAGTTTAGATCTTGCCTTCTGTACACCAGCCTGTTCACGTTTGCTGCATTGGGAAGCCATTATTCATGCCAGAAAAAACTTCATTCCTGAGATAGCTTTAATTTTTCAGTTGACATCTAACCTGATGAATATCGTTAAGGGAGAAAAATAATTTCCTGTTGTTTCCAAATCAGAATAGAAACTATTTTTTGGTTTGGTTTGTTTGTACGCCCCATCCGCATTTATAATGTGACTTATTTTGAGACTCAAATCGCATCATCAAAGTCATGTAAATAGGTTTATTCCATGTAGATACTGTAGATACTTCTTTTCATTATCGCTGCACTGAAAACTCAACTGGAAAAATGAAAGACTACAAGTATGGGATCTGTTATCCAGAATGCTCGGGACCTGGGTTTTATTATTATGGGAAAAAGGAAATCATTTTTAAATTTTTTTTATTACTCTATTTAATTAAAATGGGAGATGGCCTTCCCATAATTCGGAGCTTTCTGGATAACGGGTTTCTGCATAACAGATTTTATACCTGTACTATACAAAAGCTATAAAATCCCTGAACATCCCAACTCTGTGACCGAAAGCCACTTTTTAGTGCCACTAATAGGCTTTAATAATTTTTTTTATTTATCAAGGTCCGAATTTATCTGACTATTGGAATGAAAAAAGTCTGACCAAACTAGAATCCATGATTGGACCTTATTTATTATTTAAAAATTATGATTTTATTGGATCGGGGACAGATATGACGAAAATTTGAATCGCTTGATTTTTTCTGACTTTTTTTTCTGAATCCTTCGGCTTTTACAAACCTTTTCGCCGAAAAGTCAAATTTTTTTAGATTTTTGACCTAAAAAGCCTGAAACATTAGGATTTTCGGGCTAATTCGAGCGCAGACCACAGAAATTTCCACAGAAATGCCTTGATTCATCACTCATGTTTCTGCATGTTTATTAGGGATTTTCAAAAAAATACATAGCACTTTTTTTTTAAAATTAAGGAGAAGCAATTACAGTGAATCACAATATGCAAAGGCTGACTCCACCCAGCAGTGTGGCTACGTGTGCCATGCTACTTTCTGAGTCGCTCCACCAAAAATGTTATGACACATTGAGGTGCCATCATGTGAGGCAGCTGGTTTATATAAACCCATTCCCAACAGCTGCTCTCAGTCATTTCATATCAGAAAACTTCCAAACCAAGAGCTTGGGTCTAGCTAAGGCATTCCTGGTCAGTCTGAAGGACCAAAGAATACCACAAACCGTACTGCAAGAGGTCCAGCTGGCACATCTTTCCAAATCTCTGTCAGCAACTTACTGAAGAGACATGGCATACTTCATTCTGCACATACTTGGCATCGTCCTGGGGGCAATCAGTGTGCTACTTACCATTATTGTCACATCAATGGCTCAGTGGAGGGTCTCTTACATGGTGGAAGGCAATTCCATGAACTGTGATAAACGTATTGATGGAATGTACTTAAGTCGCTGGGATGGCTTATGGGTGACCTGTGTTTCGAAGCACATAGGCAGCATGCAGTGCAATGGCTACGATTCCCTAGTGTCCATCTCTACTGACTTGAAAACTGGCAGAGTGCTGATGTCTTTTGCTGTGGTCATCTCCATTATTGCCTTCATCACTGCCATTGTAGCTTTCTGCTTCTCCCGATGCTGCAGAGGCAGAGATGGGAGCAGATACTGCCTGTTTATCACGGCTGGAATCGGATTTATTTTGGCCGCAATCCTTGTACTGATCCCAATAAGTTGGACAACCAGCAACATTATCATCGCCATTAACAACCACCTGTGCAAAACAGCCCAAAAACAAGAAATAGGGGAAGCTCTGCTTCTTGGCTATCCCACTATTGTCTTTCTTCTCATCACAGGAGCCATATTCTGCTGGCCATACCCAACTCATGAGAGATGCAATAGTATTGAGTCTTGTTCAGACTCTTCTCTGCCAAAACCAGTGTATGTACCGTGCCAGACCCAGGACAGAATGCCATCCCAGGCTCATTATTCCCAGAGCCAATACATATGAAGTGCCTTTTGTTTTCTACATTCCAACAACTGTACCATAATAATGGACACGTTCCTTCCTTGTAAGCATACTCCTCAAGATCTTCAACAGTGAAATAAAAACCATGGCAGTGCTGGGCCAGAATCTTTTTCTACATAGAACACCAAGAAAGCACCAAACCTTGCCTTCTCCCCTGTACTGCAGAAAGAACACTGTTCTCTTTATTCCCTAGTAACTGTCAATACTTCACGCAGGACACCACTTGGCCTAAAGCCTAAAGCCTTCTCCATTCCTGTGCAGAGTTCACCTGAAATTGGACTTGTGGGTATTCAACAACTACATTTACAGAAATGTCCAATATTAGAGTTTTCTGCTATGAGATTAGGGAGACAATGCACATACTACATGCTACTACTGGCAGTCATTGTATTTTTAATATAAATTATTTTGAGATATTTTAGCTAGAGCAGTTGACAAAGACATTAGCACATAGAGAACATAAAGAAAAGTAAATATAATTTATACTGAATACTTCAGCATTTTTGTATAGGTTGTAAATATTTTTTTGCACAGTTACTGGGTTAATAGTGGTAGCCATAGGCTACTGCTTACTCTGATATAGACGAAGATGGGGTATGGCATTGAGGTCATGGGGGGTCATTTATCAACACTGGGCAAATTTGCCCATGGACAGTAACCCATGACAACCAATCAAATTGCTGCATTCATTGTTCTACTTGCTGCTGGCTTTAAAAAGCTAATCACTGATTGGTTGCTATAGGTAACTGCCCATGGGCAAATTTGCCCAGTGTTGATAAATGAGCCCTAGAATGGACTTATTGATATTATAGCTATGATGACCCATAGCACAGTATTGGAAATACATGGGGAACTTCTAACAAAGGGGGTGAGTGGTTACTCTGTGGGATGGATGGGAACATGGGCCACAAATTTAGTAGAGAAGGACTCATTACTCCATTACTTGCCTAAGATCTCTGATGGGTAGCATCATGTTCTGGAAAGAAACATTTCACATAGGCTTAATGTATTTATAGTATTCGATATATTTTGTTATATTGTATAAGAATAGGTTATTTTACAGGTTATAAGGAAAATCCTAATGTACAGTATAGTAATATTACTGAGTATGTGTATTATAGATTCATGTTTTACTCAACTGCAGCTTCAAGCATCAAATCAAGGTGGAAGAGCTGCAGTTGATTTGTGAGATTTCTAGGTTTTCCCTAACACAATGAGGTCCAACCAGTGGCCCTGTAGTTATTGGTGAAAGACTTATGCTTTTTTAGCCTGTGGTTTTGAGGAACATCAACCAGCTTCATGCTGGTCGATGTTCCTCAAGACCACAGGCTAAATATATCTCAGTTTGACATCTAACAGGGATAAGCAAATTGTTTTACCGTGGAAATGACGCCCATAGACTGCAATGGGAGAAAAAAATGTTACATGTCAACAAAAAATGTTGCACGTAAAAAAAATTTGCCACATGTCACCCCTAATAGCGAAATATTTTGTTCATAATTACATTTTTTTTTTTTTTTGCATTGTTTTCATTTTAACCAGGGATAGAAATATCATCAGCATTCTAACAAAAGCTTAGTTCCTCCAGCCCATTAAAAATGAAGGAGATTCTGCAATGCATATCTAATAAATTCATTTAAGGAAGTAGGATCTCTCATTAGTTGCCGCTGTCCCACAATTAAAACATTTATAGCTCATAATTGTCTGGGATATGTATAGTGAGCAACAGTCTGATTTTTCCCACTAAATCTACCTTTGTGTAAAACAGGTTTTGTGTGTGATCATAATGGAAGTGTTCTAAATACAATGTTATTTATTTGCTGTGTAATTATAAAATTGTGTTCATGTCTGCGGTTGTTTATGTTATATACAGTATTAAGTATTTATATGGTGCCACCAGTGAATAGATCAGCTTACAGTAGGAATCTCTGATGGAACGTGGGATCTGTTCTGATGAGCTTACACTCGTGATGGGCTTACAGCCTATGTTGAAGGCAATCTCTAGAGTCTAGACTATGATGTCCACATGTATCATGTTGCACTTTTCTTAACTCTAATGCACCCCTGAAGCCTTCCCCATATGTGCTTAGAACTCAAACAAAAGACATTTAGAAAGACAGAGAACATTATACTGATTCATCTGGTGCACCTCAAAAGGTAAAAGTGTCTAATGCTCTGTGTGTAGATTGAACCGGAATACAAAATCTTAGTACACAGCATTCTCTCCATACAGTAAAAGCTTTTGGGTAAAGACATGTATAAATATGATGTAAATGTTTTTGGGCACAAAAACATTTTGAATTGAGTGTGTGTTTACTGTACTGATATATAAATATATTTAATGTCTATTTATTGTAAAAATAATAAAAATAAATTCTACTTAATGATTTCGCCTATTTTTCCTTGTGACATCACACATTTAGTTAGATTTACATCTCCATAAATTCTCAGTAACCAGGCTCTGTGCACGTATATCTCATAGAATATTAATAAGAGGTATGAGGAACACACATTAAAATGACTTGTTCCAGGCCACAGCACTAAGCCATTGCTCTAACTGAATATATTACATGAAGACAAACCACATAAAGATATGAGAAATAGGGATGTAGCGAACGTCGGAAAAAAAGTTCGCGAACATATTCGCGAACTTGCGCAAAAATGCGAGCGGTTCGCGAACGGTTCGCGAACCCCATAGACTTCAATGGGAAGGCGAACTTTAACATCTAGAAAAGACATTTCTGGCCAGAAAAATGATTTTAAAGTTGTTTAAAGGGTGCAACGACCTGGACAGTGGCATGCCAGAGGGGGATCAAGGGCAAAAATGTATCTGAAAAATCTGCCTGTGTGTGCTTGGAAGAGATAGTGTAGGGGGAGAGCTGTTAGTGATTTCAGGGACAGATGATAGTAAGTTTGCTGGCTAGTAATCTGCTTGATACTGCTCTGTATTGGAGGGACAGAAGTCTGCAGGGATTTGAGGGACATTTTAGCTTAGGTAGCTTTGCTGGCTAGTAATCTACTGTTCTCTTTAAACAACTGCCATACGTTGACCTTGTAGGCATTGTTTGCCCAGTTTTTTTGGACGCAGCCACTGAAGCACAGTTTGCCAGAAAAAAATATGCCATATAAATGCTGAAAATAGTCATTTTTCGCCATACGTTGACCTTGTAGACATTGTTTGCCCAGTTTTTTTGGACGCAGCCACTGAAGCACAGTTGCCAGAAAAAATATGCCATATAAATGCTGAAAATAGTAATTTTTCGCCATAACGTTGACCTTGTAGACATTGTTTGCCCAGTTTTTTTGGTTGCAGCCACTGAAGCACAGTTGCCAGAAAAAATATGCCACATAAATGCTGAAAATAGTCATTTTTTGCCATATACGTTGAGTCAACGTATGGCAAAAAATGACTATTTTCAGCATTTATATGGCATATTTTTTCTGGCCTCTGTGCTTCAGTGGCTGCGGCCAAAAAAACTGGCAAACAATGCCTACAAGGTCAACGTATACACTACTACAAGCGGTGGATACGGATTACGTAAAATATATTATGGCTGCTTGAAAAAGTGACTCCGGTGTTTTTCTGGAGACGGTAATATTATGGATATTTAGACAGAATGTGAACAAGGTCACACAGCTCGATGGCGGGTTGAAGAAAACAGTGTGCAAATAATGCCTACAGGGCAAATAATGCCTAAAAGGTCAACTTATACACTACTACAGTGGTAGTAAAATAAAAAAAAAGTAAAATAAAAAAAAATGAATATTAAAAAAAAAATTAAAGTTGGTGCTGCTGAACTACTAGGAGCAGCAGATTAGCACACCAGTCCCACTCCCCAACACTGCTAGACTAATAGCACTGGGCTCTTATAGTAGTAGTAGTAGTAGTAGTAGTAAAACAACAAAAAATAAATAAAAGCAGTCCTTACAAGGACTACTGTTATTGCAGCAGTCAGCAGATGAGATCAGAAGCAGGACAGCTGCCCCACTGCAGCTACATACAGAGCACTGCAGTAGAAGGTAGATTACTAGCCAGCAAAGCTACCTAAGCTTAAATGTCCCTCAAACCCCTGCAGACTTCTGTCCCTCCAATAACAGAGCAGTATCAAAACGATTACTAGCCAGCAAACTTTCAACTGTCCCTGAAATCACTAACAGGCAGCAGCTCTCTCCTACACTATCTCTTCACACACACAGGCAGAGTGAAAAAACGCTGCAGGGCTTCGGTTTTTATAGGGAAGGGGAGTGGTCCAGGGGAGAGCTTCCTGATTGGCTGCCATGTACCTGCTGGTCTGGGGTGAGAGGGCAAAAAAAAGCGCCAACAATGGCGAACCCAAAATGGCGAACGTCGCGCGACGTTCGCGAACTTCCGGCGAGCGCGAACACCCGATGTTCGCGCGAACAAGTTCGCCGGCGAACAGTTCGCGACATCTCTAATGAGAAACACATTATGTCAAACACTCATCACAAGTACTCTCTCATATTTGATCGATCCTTGAGTGAAGATGCTAGATCCTTCTCAAATGTAACAGACAGACTTCTAACATTGTACAGCATAAACTCTGCTGGCGCTCCATATAATTACCTAGAGGGTGTTGACTAGGATTTCCGTAAAACATTTAAGGTTTTCATCAAAGGGTTGTAAGGTCTAAGCCAGTGGTCCCCAACCAGTAGTTCGTGAGCAACATGTTGCTCTCCAACCCCTTGAATGTTGCTCCCCTGTATGTGGCCTCAAAGCATGAGCTTATTTTTGAATTCCAGGCTTGGAGGCAAGTTTTGGTTGCATAAAAACGAGGTGCACTGCCAAACAGAGCCTCAATATAGGTTTACAATCCACATAGGGGCTACTAAATGACCAATCACAGCACTTTTTCATGGTAGTGTTGCTCCCCAACTCCTTTTACTTCTGAATGTTGCTCACGGGTTCAAAAGGTTCGGGATCCCTGGTCTAAGCAGTGGATTTTTAGACTTGGTGTAATGTAAGGAGTCCCAAACCCAGAACTAACTCCAAGATTCTGGTCTGGACCCACTCTTCTGCCTACAGAAGCCATCTTTGGCTTCGGGTGGAGCCCTCTACTACTCAAATGCCGCCAGGTCTTATTGTGGGAGAACCAGGGAGAGAGTTCTGGGTGAGCACGGGAACCAAACGTGTGCGAAAGGGGGAGCAATAAGTGAAGTCAAGGAATAGGGCGGTTCAAGCCAAACGGGCAATGTGGTACCAATCAGATGGCAGATGCAAGGTTGGGGTCACAGGCCAGCACCGAATCAGAATGCGAAGAATAGTTAAACAAAGGAATCAAAAACTGAATAATAGAACTTGGAAGCACACCCAGGAACTCAGAAAAGGACCTTTACTTTGGGCAATGCAAAACAGTGACATGTGCCTTTGAATATAGGTGCAAACTCGATGAATATAGCTTAAAGCCGAACATCGCGTTACCACAGAGGCGGCAGAAGGATATGGCACACACAGGTCAGCCATCAGGGGGGGACAGGGGGGAGAGTTGAAGGGGGTCCGAGGGTAAGGGGGGCCCCGGCCACGCCACACTTACTTGATTAGCCGGGCCCCCATCTTTCTGAGAGCTGCTGACTTCGGGAAGGCATGGAAGTTTAAAGGGCCCTGGCCACCAATTTTCTTATAATGTGTGTGTGGGGGGGGCCTGGCGACCAATTTTGGCCACCAATTTTTTTTCTCATTTGGGGTCCTAGCCACCAATATTTTTTAATGGGGGGGCCCTGGCCACAAATGTTTTTTTATGGGGGGCCCTGACCACCAATATCTTTTTATTTTCTTTTAACATGTGGGAACCCTAGCCACCAATATTTTTTTTGTTTTTTTACTGTGGGGTGCGGACCTGTAGGTGGGGCTTGCGGTGGGCGCAGCCCAGGAAATTTTGTCAGATGGGGCCCTGCGATTTTTGATGGTGGTCCTGGGCACACATCAAGAAGAACGTGCAGAAGGAAGTGCAGGGCATCCCCGCAGGTGAGACACCAGGTACCACCTACTCACACTTGGGGGCAAATTTACCTAGGGTCGAATATCGAGGGTTAATTAACCCTTGATATTCGACTGCCGAATTGAAATCCTTCGACTTCGAATATCGAAGTCGAAGGATTTAGCGCAATTCGTTCGATCGAACGATCGAAGGAATAATCCTTTGAATCGAACGATTTGAAGGATTTTAATCCATCGATCGAACGAAATTCCTTCAATCAAAAAAACCTTGGAAAGCCAATGGGGACCTTCCCCATAGGCTAACATTGGCCTTGGTAGGTTTCAGGTGGCAAACTAGGGGGTCGAAGAATTTTTTAAAGAGACAGTACTTCGACTATCGAATAGTGGAATAGTCAAACGATTTTAGTTCGAATCGTTCGATTCGAAGTCGAAGGTCGTAGTCGAAGGTCGAAATAGCCCATTCGATGGTCGAAGTAGCCAAATCCGACCATTCGAAATTCGAACTTTTTTTCCTCTAATCCTTCACTCGAACTAAGTAAATGGCCCCTTGGACTCTTTACAGTCCAAAATGAAGTTCTAGGTTTAGGTCAAAATGTTTGGGAGTTGGGACTAGTAACTCTTATTGCTCTATCCATACGGGATCAGTGAAATCACAGAGCAGTGGAGACCTTCTGCAATTGCTTGACCTGCGTATTATAGAAGTTTGTCCAACTCTGCTTCCTTATGGCAGGTTTTTGAGAATTAATAGCTATTGCCAAGTTGCTCCCAGATTTTCTTTCTTAAATTCCCACTCTTCCTTCATGAACCAAATTGAAATTTCACTTACAGACAATTATTAGTCACATTGTAGCCTTCCTTTTTTCACTAGTGCTTCCTGCTCATCCAGTTTTTGCTTTTCTACTTTTCTTTTACTTCTTAGTTTCCCTTGGTAACTGGGTAAACCCAGCTCTGCCTTCTAGTCTGTGAACTATAATTAATCTTATAATACACAGGTAGTCTCGGGGCGATTATCTTGTAGTGCAAGTGAGTATTGTTTATCTTACTGCACATAAGTAATATTCTGACTACATTCTTAAGAATTAAGAATAATTCCCAAAATATTACTTGAAGAAACAGAAGAATATATTTTGTTAAAATGACATAAAGCAGTAATATTTGATTATATTGTACATTTCCAGGATAGCCAGTGTGCTATAGGAGGGGTCCCCAACTTTTTTTTTACCAAAAAAAATTTGGAGAGCAACATAAGCATGTGCCATGTGGACAGGCAGTGTCAGGAGACTCTGTTTGGCAGGACACCTGGTTTAATACAACCAAAACTTGCCCCCAAAACCGGAATTCAAAAATAAGCAGCTGCTTTGAGGCCACTCAGAGCAACATCCAAGGGATTGATGAACAACATGTTGCCCAAGAGCCACTGGTTAGGGACCACTGTGCTATAGGGAAAATTTTTAAAAAAAAGAATAGAACACAAAGGGTGTTTACTTAACTCTGGTCGAGCTTTTTGGGCAAAACATTTTTCGTGTTTTTTTTTTTAACGAGTTTTATTTAAGCCCGATGCAGCAAGAAGCCCGAATCCAAAAATCGACCATCTCAGATCTGCGGAGGTTGTGTACAAGTCAGTGGTAGAAGTCCCTCTCCTATTTTGAAGTTGTTGTAGTCTACTCTGGAATTAGCCCGAAAATCCGAACATTTTGGACTTTTTGGGCAAAAATCTGAAAAAGTCTGGCTTTTTGGGAAAAAAAATCAGAAAAAATCGTAGGATTCAGGTTTTCACTTGGTTTTAACAAGTTTTCATCCGAACCGATAAAATAGATCTTTTTTAATAATAAATAAGGTAAAATCGGGTATTAGAGTTTTGATGTGTTTTTTTTATTTAAAAAAATTAGATAAATTTGGATTTTAATAAATAACCCTTGTTCTGTTACCTTATAGTAATACAGTAGAACCCTAATTTTACATCCCCCAAATTTAAATTTTCCCTGATTATTTGTGGTCCTGTGATTTAAAATTTACCCCGAATTTTATGTTTGTTTTGCATGGCTTGAGAAACATAAAGGAGGTGCTCTGCTGCAGCTCCTTAACACTGAATGATATTATAGCCTACAGTCCCCATAGCATATCTCATAATTTTCCTATTAAAAAGTGGGATATATTAAGCTATGTACATAGTCCTCCATGACCTTGTTCAGTTAGGCATGCTCTCATTCTCTGACATGTGCAAACCACCTGCCCCAACACAGCCCAGTCTAGGTTCTAGGTCTGCCAAAGCTTTTCTCTGCCTGGCAATGTATTTGCCCAGCTTTACTCTCCGGTGGGAAACTGTAGTAGTAGTGTAAGTCTACCAGAGTAATGGATACCAAGGACCCACCAGCCACATTTTACCTTGATACAACACCTGGTTTGTATGGCAATTGCATTAAATCTTACTTTCTGCTCTTGCTTCTTAATGTTCTTCCAACCAAGGTTTTTTTTTTCTTCTACATCTTCCTTTAATGTTGTCTATATATATATATTCCTCCCCAAAACATTCTATCTTCTTCAGCTTAAATTCTGTTTGCTCCCTTCAAAACATTCCTCTTTATTACTGTATAATTGCCTACCATACCTTTTTCCTCCTTCTTTTCTATCTTTGCATTTTTTGGTAATTCCTGCAGAGTAGTTGACTGCTAAGAACTTTGTGAGCAGCATAAATTTAAACCACTCAGTAGCTGGTGAAGATGGCAGGAATTAATCACTGAGACCGTTGCTAGTATTCAAGTGCATTGCAATCTCGTCAGTGCAAGGAAATGAAAATCATCAAAAGGGGGTTTAATGGTAATGGTAGAAGACAGTAGAGCTCACTGGGTTAAGGTTCCAATGATATTTATTTCCATTATCTGCTTGGGCCAATCTGGATATATATATATAATATATATATATATATATATATATATATATATATATATATATATATATATATATATATATATATATACATAAGGATGTCTCCTTTGTTGTTCTTGTTAAAAACAACAGTCCAAAAAATGGAAGACATAATCCTACAATACTATTTCAGTCAACTGCAACTAAGCAGAAAAAGGGAAGCGGATCACACACTCAATGGAAATTTTTTTTTTTTTACAAAAGCTTACAACAAATGAAGTAACCAAAAAATAAAGAAATAAATAAATAAATCATGGCCCCAAGAAGTAGCCCTAAGCATTTCGACCAATCAGGTCTTCTTCAGGGGCACAAACACAAAGAAAAAGTGTTTGTGCCCCTGATGAAGACCGGATAGGTTGAAGCACATAGAGCCACCTCTTGGGGCCATGATTTATTTAACTATTTTTTGGTTACTTTATTTTTTTCCATTTAGAGTGCGATCCTCTTCCTTTTTTCTGTATACTAGATTGTGCTAGATTGTGGGAGTTCCTGTAGGATTGCACCTCGCTTGATGATTATTGGTTGTGCTCCCTTTATATCTTTTGTATTTACATTGTAACTGCAACTAAACATTAGACTTTCCGAACTTTGTATTTGTCTCTCACATTAACTCAAGGTGTCAGCTCGGGAAAGTCAAATCTACCTGAGCAGCTTGCGGGAAACAAGTCAATGTGCCCAAACATCTGTTTTTCGTCCCAGCTGATTTTTGATCTGAATTTATATTAAACTCTGAAATTGAAAATCATTAGTCCTCCTAAATTACACGGCACAACATGTTCCCCGAGTCAAACTGTCAACGTGAGAGAAACCAGAAAGAGAGAGAGAGAGAAAAGTTTGGAACATAAAAGTACACTGAGTAAGCGCGGCACATTCCCCAGGATCTCACTAGCCAATCCGGCCTGCTCTGACCATGTATCACAAGGTAAATACACTGATTTGTATTTCTCACCTTTAAATTACAGAGCACTACACACGTTTTATAGAGTACTTATTAGTACTTTATAAGGTAACATAAGCTGCACCACCCAGTATTACATTCCAGAGACATTCCGGCACAATGTATCACTCACGGAGTACAGTGCAGCAAGATAACCATGTTACTGTAATGCATTCACATGTGTGTGTGTTAAAGTAACAGTAACATCAAGAAATAAAAGTGTTTTAAAATAATACAAATATAATGCAGTGTTGCCCTGCACTGGTAAAACTGATGTGTTTGCTTCAGAAACATTACTATAGTTTATATAAATAAGCTGCTGTGTAGCAATGGGGGCAGCCATTCAAAGGAGAAAAGGCTCAGGTTACACATCAGATAACAGATAAGCTCTGTAGAACATAATGGTGTTATCTGTTATCCACTATTTAACCTGTGCCATATAGCCTTTTTTCAATTTCCGCCATTGCTACACAGCAGCTTGTTTATATGAACTATAGTAGTGTTTCTGAAGCAAACACATCAGTTTTACCAGTGCAGGGCAACACTACGGGGCTCATTTACTTAGCTCGAGTGAAGGATTAGAATTAAAAATACTTCGAATTTTCGAAGTATTTTTTTGGCTAATTCGACCATCGAATTGGCTACTTCGACCTTCGACTACGACTTCGACTTCGAATCGAACGATTCGAACTAAAAATCTTCGACCAATAGACCGTTAGATATTCGAAGTACTGTCTCTTTAAAAAAAACTTCGACCACCTTAAACCTACCGAGCATCAATGGTCCCCATAGGCTTTCCTAGCTTTTTTTGATCGAAGGAAAATCGTTCGATCGATGGATTAAAATCCTTCGAAACGTTCCATTCGAAGGATTTAATCGAACGAAGGGAATGCGGTAAATCCTTCGACTTCGATATTCGAAGTTGAAGGATTTTACTTCGACGGTCGAATATAGAGGGTTAATTAACCCTCGATATGCGACCCTAAGTAAATGTGTCCCTCTTTGATATTTTAATATAACTTTAAAACGCTTTAATTGTTTTGGAGTTACTGTTCCTTTAACTAGTGGTGTTTACAGGGGCGGTTCACCTTTAAGTTAACTTTTAGTACGGTATGTTATACAATGGCTAATTCTAAGCAACTTTTCAACTGGCCTTCGTGTTCCCTTTTTTTTTTTTTATAGTTTTTGAATTATTTGGCTTCTTCTTCTGACTTTTTTCAGCTTTCAAATGGGGGTCACTGACACCATGTAAAAATCAAATGCTCTGGGAGGCTACAAATTTATTGCTACTTTTTATTACTCATCTGTCACTCCCTCTCCTATTCCTAGTCTAGTCTCTCATTCAAATCAGTGCATAATTGCTAGGGTACTTTGCACCCTAGTGACCAGATTGCTGAAATTGCAGCTGAAGGGCTGCTGAATAAAAAGCTAAATAACTTAAAAACAACAAATAATTAAAAATGAAAACCAATTGCAAATAGTCTCAGAATATCACTCTCTACATGATACTACAAGTTAATTTAAAGGTAACAAACATTCTTTAAAGGGCATGTAAAGGCAAAAAAATAAAATCCCATTCTTACTTTCTTTAATGAAAACGAAACCTATCTCCAATATACTTTAATTAGAAAATGTGTACCGTTTTTATAAGAAACCTGACTGTATGCAGTGAAATTCTCCCTTCATTTACTGCTGTGGATAGGAATTGTCAGACGGTCCCTAACTGCTCTGCAGGGAAACAATCATACTTATGAACAGCAGGGGGAGCCCCGCCTTACTTCCCAGCCATGCAGAACTCAAGCAGCTTTGTTTGTTTCCCTGTTTTGATCATTTGTGACGATCCCTAAGCAGCCCAGACCACATTGAGCATGTGCACAGTCTTGGTCTTGCAAAGATGTTTAACAAAGTTACAAGATGGTGAGCCCCTGTGGCCAACTTTGAAAGCATAAATCATTTGTTTGATTAGGCTTGTGGTTCAGTAAGTTCGTGTTTATGTTTAGTATACAAAATACAGTACTTCTAGCCACATTCTCTTTTAGACTTTACTTGCCCTTTAAACCTCCTGCTAAAAACATAAGCCTTGATATATGATCTAGAACCATGCACCTTGATAAATAAACAGAAACATCAAGTCACCCAACACATATGGGTGGATAACTATCTTTTAAAGTAAAAGCAAACCTAATTTTTTGTCTGGTTTTCAAGATAGGAGCCCTTTTTCTACACACTATAATGAATGTTAAATAACAGCGCCACCTGCTGTGCATTTTGTCCGACTGGACAACAGAAAATTAATTTAGGGTGGCCATAGACGTAACAATTACGATCTTTCTTGGAAAAGATTGTCAGATATACAGGTAGATATAAGGGAAGAAACAATAGAATTCTACCTGTATCTTACGATTCAGCACTAACAATGGCCGATGTTTGGGTCCCTTCAAAGGCACCCGATCAAAATTTTCTGTCCAGCCCGATCGACGAGCCGACCGATATCCAAGTCTTCTGCTGATATCGGTCGGCTCTTTTTCCACCATACACGCAACGAATATCGGACAAAAATTAGTTTCATACAATATTATCTGTGCGTCTATGGCCACCTTTAGTGTCAAAAAAAAAAACTTGACCAAAAAAGCATTCGTTAATTCTTCTCTGCTCAGTAACTTGATTTTATAAAGAGAGCCACATCTATGGCAGAATTATGAAAGATGGTGAAGAGTCTGCAGAGAAAAGTCAGTAGGAATATATTTTGAGAATATTATTTTACATGTACAAATCGTTCGATTCGTACAATTCGAATTCGGCCGAATACGGACCTATTCGATCGAAAACTTAATTTCTGTAGGTCTTTTTGAATTCTAATTTCGAAGTTATTTTAATTCGAAATTCGACCCTTGATAAATATGCCCCTTGGAGGTTTCGTTTGTTCGAGCATTGACCAGGGCAATATCCCATAGCAACAAATTTACATTCATTTTCTTACTTCTACTTTCTAAAACTTGCACTCAAGGCTCCTTTTAGAGATAAGGCCCTTCCATGTAGAATGAATACAAAACCTCAGCCTGTGAGTATGATAGAACATTGTATAGATACCGTGTGCTGGATTTCTAACCCCCTGTGTTTATTGAACAGGATCTACCTCTAATGATTTTGATGCGATCCTTATCTCACCTTAATCTGTCCTTGCATAATAGTTACAGTGTGTAATATAGCCTGGAAGAGTCATTCCCTCCAATCATCTTTAATCCATTAATTAGCCAATGATGCAATTTATTATGCCATATAACATATAGTTGAAGATTGCAATATAATGAGGTTGTAGTCTCCTGCCCATTTGGCACTGGGTTGGCAGAATATAATACAGGAAAAAATGAATCCTCTGTTTTAATGATATGAGATCTGTTGTTTCATTAATGGTCAAATATAATGTAAATTGAAGAAAATTAATAATTTATAAAAAAAATAGATAGTGATATCACCAAAA
This sequence comes from Xenopus laevis, assembly GCF_017654675.1. Lineage (NCBI taxonomy): Eukaryota > Metazoa > Chordata > Amphibia > Anura > Pipidae > Xenopus > Xenopus laevis. The sequence goes on from NC_054373.1 coordinate 15,573,489, forward strand.
GCAATAGAAGGCTGGATGACAGAATTACATATACAGGTAGGGGAAACCCGTTATTCAGAAAGCTCCAAATTATAAAAAGGCCATCTCACATAGACTCAATTTTAATGAAATAATTGAACATTTTAAAAATGATTTCCTTTTTCACTGTAATAATAAAAATACAGCACTTTGTACTAGATCCCAGCTAAGATATAATTAATCCTTATTGGAAGCAAAACCAGCCTATTGGGTTTATTTAATATTTACATGATTTTCTAGTAGACTTAAGGTATGAAGATCCAAATTATGTAAAGATCCATTATCCAGAAAACCCAAGGCCCTGAGCATTAGATTAGCATTGGATAACAGGTCCCATACCTGTATTACAAATGTTAAATCTCATGATTGCAATTGTTCCTTTATTTGTCTCCTTCCACATTTTATACTATATATGAAACAAGCAGAAGTATATTTTTTAACTTTAATTATTAAATATTGCTTTTACTTTTATAATGTTGGATTCCCTTGAGGGCTGGATAGCCAAATATAATCTATCTGCATAATATCGGTTCACTACTCCCTGAGCTAAGGGTCTGGAGTTGGTGCATCTGAAACACTGATTCCACATATTGAGTTTAATTTGCCAGTAGAACCTCTTTCTTCTCTTTGTCCACTGATTTTGGGGGTCAGGCCTGGCTCATATTTGGAGTTCCAAATCCTCCAATAGGAGTTCAGCTGAGATGCTGTCAGGGCTTTGTGTAAACCAATCAGGTTCTTCACCTCCAATCTCAGCAACATTTAGGGGCAGATTCACTAACTTCAAGTGAAGGATTCGAATAAAAAAAATTTGAATTTCGAAGTATTTTTTGGGTACTTCGACCATCGAATTGGTTAAATTCGTTCGAATTCGAACGAAATCGAACGATTCGAACTAAAAATCGTTCGACTATTCGACCATTCGATAGTCGAAGTACTTGCCCTTTAAAAAAAACTTCGACCCCCTACTTCGGCAGCTAAAAGCTACCGAAGTCAATGTTAGCCTATGGGGAAGGTCCCCATAGGCTTGCTAACCTTTTTTTGATCGAAGGATTTTCGTTCGATCGTTGTATTAAAATCCTTCGAATCATTCGATTCGAAGGATTTAATCGTTCGATCGAAGGATTAGCGCTAAATCCTTCGACTTCGATATTCGAAGTCGAAGGATTTCAATTCGAGGGTCGAATTTCGAAGTATTTTTTACTTCGAAATTCGACCCATAGTGAATCTGCCCCATAGTAGAGATTTCACTTTGTGTATGGGGGGGGGGCATTAAATGGGTTGTTCACCTTTAAATTAACTTTTAGTATGATGTAGAGAGTGATATTCTGAGACAATTTACACTTGTTTTTTATTTTTTATTATTTGTGGTGTTTGAATTATGTAGCTTTTTATTCAGTAGCTCTCCAGTTTGCAGTTTTAGCAATCTGGCTGCTAAGGTCCAAATTCCCCTAGCAACCATGCACTGATTTGAATAAGAGACCGGAATATGAATAGGAGATGCCTGAATAGAAAAATGAGTGATAAAAAGAATCAATAACAATACATTTGTAGCCTTACAAAGCATTCATTTTTAGATGGGGTCAGTGACCCCCATTTGAAGGCTGGAAAGAGTCAGTAGAAAAATGCAAATAATTTAAAAACTATAAACAATAAACAATGAAGACCAATTGAAACGTTGGTTAGATTTGGCCAGTCTATAACATATTTAAATTAACTTGAAGGTGAACCACCCGTTTAATGCGCTGAAACAAAAAGTCTTCTCCAAATTGTTGTCACAAAGTAGGAATTATGGAATTGTCAAGAATGTCATTGTATCCTGTAGTCTTCGGGTTTATTTTCCTGTAACCAAGGGTCCCATTAAAACTTTGCAAAGGAGTCATTGTCAGTTTGGCTACATCCAGTTATTCATTCTCCATCAGGCAGGTATGGTTCTCCTGGCATTTTCCACATCCAAGATTGATCTGTGAATATGGTGAAGCACAATTCATACGTGTCCACTGCTCTGGAAAATCCATTGGTGGCAACCTTACACTATTCCAAGTGATGCTTTGCACAGCACAAGGTGATGGTAGGCATGAGAATAGCTGATAGCCCGTAAAAAATAACCCGTACCACTATGTTCTTGTATTTCCAGACAATTGGAAACCTGCAATGAATTTGCCTCAGCTAAAGAAGGGGACCTTGATGACTAAAATCTGAAGCAACGACCCTTATTGGCGAAGATGTCTATTTCCTTACCAATAAAGTCTTTTATTGAGATGCTAACCCTTCTTGCCATGATTTGCCTCCTCGCAGGTAAAATATCCAGGAAAGTTGCACTCAAACCCACCACGTGTAGTAATAGAGGCTTCTAGTAAAAAAAACCTCATAACAAACCCAATAAACTGTTATTGCATTGATATTCCTTTCAGAGACTTTAGAAGTTTAGAACTTTAGATCCGTGCCATGCCTCCTAAACCACTACCATTACATTTTCACACGTCTATTTTGTCTTAGTGATAGTAAACTCTAGTGGCACCATATTCATATTTTTGATTATATTTAAATCATTGCATAATGTGCTTCTCATGGAGGTAAGATCTGGGCATGTGAATTCGTTAATTAGAGTCATCTGATATGCTGATTTTGGGGTAGTGCCTTCAACTGATGCAACAAGCATGTTCCACCAGGTGGAGTTATATGTGCCATTTAGCTGTATTTTAGCTGCTAATCTATTCAGTTTAATATTAGTCACACCAGTATGAGTTAACAAATGACAGCTGTAATCAAAACAAAATGATAAACACAACATGATAGTATACTTTGGTAATTATTAAGGAACCTGAGTTAAAAAAAAATACACGTGCCCACACTGTTTATCCTGCGAAGCCCAACCCAGACTGGATTTCTCCTGTTTATAGCACAGTGAAACTCCGATACCACAGAACAACATGGAAGCTCTGTATTGTTAGGAGCACGTGCCAGGTCCCATCAGCCAACCTTTCATGAAATCATTTCATTGTCCAAGCCAATTGCATAGACTCCTTCTTCTTCTCTTTTGAGATAGTCATTAGAATCTTCTTAGTCTAAGAAAGTAAATGCCATCTCCTTGGAGTGCTGGGAACTCCTGTTTCCTGGTAGAAGTTCTAATACAGAGATCAGAAGAATGATGGAGTTATCAGCATATAATAAGCATTAAAAATGGTTTATTTAAATTAGTCTTAAGGCAAAAGGTTGCTATGGCAATTGCCACCATAGCAAGTCAAGATGCAGCCTTCTCTGCAGCTGTAACTTTCCTATGTTGCCCTCTGGTTTGACCTTTCTTATCCCAGCCCTCTTTCCAATACATGGAGCCTGTATTATCTTGGGGTGCAGGGTATATATATATATATATATATATATATGTAGATGAATAGGGTGCCCTGCTCCCTGCCCACCCTCCTAGAAGAACGGGAGAAATCTAGTCATGGCAGAAGCTTGTGTCCACAGGTGATGCACCACTGCTTTAGGAGAGAGCAAAAAGCCCTTACAAATAATGTTAAACTAGTCTTTACTTATACAATATACACCATCATTTCTAGTGCTTGTAGGGATTTAGGGGCAGGACATGAATTTCTATTAACTATGACACTATTAAACATAACAGACTGGGATAAGGAACAGCAGATAAAAGATGGCCGAACACAGCAAAGTTGATTGCAGACACATTGGAATTTAAAAGAAGCATTATTAGATGTGCTGTACTATAAGGAACCACTACTACTGCTCTCCTGTATGGTGTATCCACAGCTTTCATCAGTTCTGGCTGTTCCACTTGCAGTTTGACTGGGATGCAGAGCAGGTTGGGTTGGATTTTATTGAACGAAGCTCACAAGGAAATGATGCATAGTGTAATTACTATACCAGTAGATAATTAATGAGGTTTATTATGAGGCTCATATTACACAGACAAACAAAAGCATGCATAAATAGTTCTACTGTACAAAGTAACCCTTTCCATGACCAAAATCTTTCAAACTTCATAATATCTCCTCCAGATTTAAAACAAATGGAGCTACAGCTCCAGGTCTAATATTAATATTATTAGTATAATTTTATTATATAATTCCAACATATTCTGCTAGAACTCAAGCACAGCAAGTAGGTTTTTTTTGTTTGAAGAATGAAGCTTCCATTGTTGCCGCTCTGCCCTTTGCCACTGTAGGGGGTGACACACAGGTTGTGTTGGGAATCTGGGGATGAAGGTCAAGGGTATCACTAATCACATGGGGTGATAATATGAGAATTCAGCAGCAACTGGCAAGGTATAGGATTATAGGGCTACCACGGGGGGAGGTGAAACAGTAAGGACTGATGTAGGGGGCTCCTCCAATTTACATCTGGTGTTCCAGAGAGAAACGTTTTAAAAAGCTGATGCCAGGTGGGACTTACAGAGGGTCACAGGGTATGGAGGTTGTATGGAAGCCCTAAGAAACCAAGATAAAGGAACACATGGCACAACCGTTGCTGATTTCATACTTTTCTAATGGGAGGAAAGTAATGCTATAGGGAGCAGACCCGCTGACTGATGGCAACCTACATTGAGGCTCTGTTTGGCAGGACACCTGGTTTTTATACAACCAAAACTTGCCTCCAAGCCTGGAATTCAAAAATAAGCAACTGCTTTGAGGCCCCTGGTAACAACATCCAATGGGTTGGCGTGTAACATGCTGCTCATGAGCTATTAGTTGAGGATCACTGGTGTAAGCAGTTATTGTCTCACTGGTAGGTTGACCGCCTCTACCCTTATGTCTTTCCAATTGAGTTATAATCCCATTACTACTACTACTTTAGAAAGGTAAAAATGTGGAGGATAAAACGCCCCAACCAGTGGCTCATGTTCACCAACCCCTTGGATGTTGCTTCTAGCTACCTCAAAGCAGGAGTTTATGTTTCAATTTCAGGCTTGGAGGCAAGGTTTGGTTGCATAAAAACCAGGTTTATGGCCAAACAGAGCCTCATGTAGACTGCCAGTCCATTTAGGGCTACCAAATAGCCAATCACAGCTCTTATTTGGCAACCCAGGAACTTTTTTCATGCTTGTGTTGCTTGCTCCCCAACTCTTTTTGCATTTAAATGTGACTCACGGGTAAAACAGGTTGAGGACCCCAGCCTTAAACCATTCTGTGTGCCATGGTTCTAATCTAGGGATTCCCTCTACTAAGGACAATTCAGCAGGGGTGCCCTCTAGGTTTGCTCGTGGCCTATACATAGAGATAAAATAAGACTATACTAGTATAGGTGTTCCCCTCAATTCTTTGTTAAATTTTGGGTACAGTGAATCTTTACCATCATTTACATTTGTTTTTTTGAGAAACATAGTGTACAAGTCTTATGACAAATACTTTTGGGGTGAAGACCCACATAGGCCCCTGATGCACAATATCAATATACATGTAAGAAACAATTCATTCTCAATCATTCTCCCAAAGGTTTAGGAAGACACAAATAGTGGTTCTTCAGCAAGTGTTTTGTTATAAAGAGGCCACTCTCACTTGTTTGGAGCCCAGCTGGACTCCTTGCTCTTCATGCTTGCCAATGGCTGCTCCTTCCTACTTGCCAAAACATTGCATTCCAAATTGTTCTCATCATAATAACTAGTACCATAGAACAAGGTATTTAAAATGCCAAGCCTGTATAATTATGTCCTTAATAACATGGAATTGGCTGCCGTCTTTACCCCTCTGTTTGGTATTTTCTGCATTGGTCTGTGCTGCTGAACTAATAAACAAGCCACAGGCTGAAGATTCACATGTTGTACCCACAGCTGAACTCTGAATAATAAGTATTCATTGGCCTATGAACCTACTTTATTTAAGTGACCTTAAGTATTTCTATAAACCATGTCTGAGCTGCCCAACTAATTAATGACAAATAATTATTCACAGAGGGACGGCCATGTAAGCATTTTATGCTCATCAGCCTGAACATTACACTGACCCTGAATTTTAAACATGGTTTAATTAGTGGTTATATAAAAAAAAAACTCAGCAGGTCCCCTACCGTCATTCACCTAATGGCATTTAGTAGTTTCCCTCTCCAGCTCAGTTCCAATAGGTATTCCTTATAATAACAGCACTGTTATCACATAACCAGAGAACTCACTCTGCGCCCAATAGTCATTGAAGAAGGATACTTATGGGGGATGTAAAAAAAAAGTCAGTAACAGCAAAAAACATTTTCCTTTGTGTGAATTTAATTCATCTTTTGTGAATCTGGAAACTGTTCAGCAACTACGTCTGACAATGGTAGAGGAATTGCAAATATTCTAGTTGTGGCAGTCTACAGTGTATGAAATAACATTTCTTACTGAAAAAGTTATGTTTGCTCCAAAAGATTACAACACCTTTAAGCATTTCTTAAAAGTGCACAATGCTCAATTAGTGTTAGTGTAGAGCAGTGGCTTTGAGACTATTTAGAGCCCCCCCACAAGCAGCACCCTCCCGTAAACAAACTCTCTCCCCTTTCCAGCCACTTCTCCCACCTTCTAGCTCACTGCTGCGCTCCTCAGTTTAGTGGTGGAATGGGGCAAAATTTTACAGGCAAAAGTGGCTGGGGAGAAGGACTTCCATTCAGCAGCTCCCCCCCCGTAGGGTTTTCTATATTGTAGCTATGCCACAACCTCCTTTTATGTTACATTTTGTCAATTCTACTTAGTCCTAGACATGTTACTAATATAACAATTTATATTTTAATGCATGTATGTTACTATAACATGTTGTGGTAAGAACCTTCTGTTACAGTTCCAGAAGTATCCACAGTGGCAAATAAATACTGGCCTTTAGACTAAACCTTCCTTGCTTACTTTGTTGTAGTTGACCTGCTATAGTTCCAGGGGTACCCAGGGCACAAATAAACACTCACCCCAAATCTCCCCCTAACTGGCCTTCAGGCTGGGCCCCCTTAGCTCATAACAAGGTTACAGATATATAGAAACATTGGGGTAACAGTCACCCTGCTATAGTTCCAGGGTTACCCAGGGTACAAATAAGCACTCACCCCAAATCTCCCCCTAACTGGCCTTCAGGCTGGGCCACCTTAGCTCATAACAAGGTTACAGATATATAGAAACATTGGGGTAACAGTCACCCTGCTATAGTTCCAAAGGTACCCAGGGTACAAATAAGCACTCACCCCAAATCTCCACATAACTGGCCTTTAGGCTGGGCCCCTTAGCTCATAACAAGGTTACGAAGCAGAACTTTCAGTATAAGTTGAAAAATAGGCACAAAATAAGAAAGTACTTAGAATGGCTCATTTGTTTTTTCTCATTGTTCCAATGATTGCTCATTTTTTTTGGAATATCCTTTCGTACTTTATTAGGGTTAGGTCTGGCAAACTGAGTCTTCTGAAGTTCAGCAGTTTCCTTATAATGTGATATACCCCCTTCCTCTGAGGAGAACTAGTACTCTGCTCCATGACTCCATTCTCAATTACCCCTTTCTTGGGACATCTCCCAGCATGCCCCTGGCACACATTGAGTAACACACAAACTGCAGCACATCAATTACAAGGTGAACAAAGATCCTTTTATTGTTGTCACAAATGCAACTTTTCTGGCTTCTGGCCTTTAATTTGCCCTTCATCAAGCCTCAACATGGTTCACATTTGTCTTTTTGGGACCTCCCCACTCTCTGTTTCTTTTAAATAAAAGAAATACTAACAAACCTTAATCCCTAAATAATTAAAAAGGTAATTACAAAAGCATTATTCTATATGCTAGTGAGCAAATGATCATAAAGCCTGTCTGAGTCTGGAAATGAACCGGTTTTATAATAAATACTTACCTGATGACTGGCCTCCCCATCATTAGAATGTGCCACATTTCTACCTGTGTAGTGTGCACCTAAATGAGTGGAAATCATTTGGAGAATGCATAGTCATATCTTAAAAGAGTGGGTCTTTAAGTTAACTTTTATTATGTTATAAAATGGCTAATTCTAAGCAACTTTTTAATTAAACTTCATTGTTTCTTTATAGTTTTTTTATTATTTGCCTTCTTCTTCTGGCTTTTTCCAGCTTTCAGATGTAAGGCTACAAATGTTTTTATTACTCATCTTTCTATTCAGGCCTCTTCTATTCATATTCCAGTCTCTTATTAAAATCAGTGCATGGTTGCTAGGGTAATTTGGACCCTAGCAACCAGATTGCCGTAATTACAAACTCAAGAGCTGCTGAATAAAAATCTAAATAACTCAAAAACCATAAATAATAAAAAATGAAAAGCAACTGCAAATTGTCTCAGAATATTACTCTCTACATCATACTAAAAGTGAATTTCAAGTGGTAGAAGGAAACAATCCAAGAGCTGTAGAAGCATTTTGGTGTGGAATTGTAATGAATATTCACCGGTCCTCTTCGGCAAGATGGCGGTTCCGGTTCTCCTCGGCAAGATGGCAGGCTCTAGGACTTCCTCATGGCACGTTCTGATGCCTGTGCGCCAAACGTGCGCAACATGTTGACGCCAGCGCATCAGAATGGACACAGCATCAGGACACCAGCACGTCAAGGTGCGCAACGTCAGCACGCAGTGTCTGTTTGGCGCCAAAACTGTCCTATTTAAGATGCCAGAACATTACAGACCTTGCCCAAATATAACTTCATCTTATTTAGTTCCAGGGTGTGATCTATTGCTAATTCCTTTGATTCTTGTTATTGACCTCGGCCTGCTATTTGGATTATGAACCTCGCTGCCTGGATTTGACCCTTTGCCTGGACTTTGTTTAATCTTTTGCCTAACCCTTTTGTTACCGCAAACTGTATTGAACTTAAAGCTTTCTCCTTGGTCCGCAAAATCCCAACAGAGCCTTCGGGCCCTGACAGGAATATAGTTATACTTCTTCATTTTTGTTTTTCATGAGCAGAAAACATAAATGTCACATTGTTTAAACAAACTGACCTACAATGCCTTAGGCAATAGGCAACCTTTGTTTTGTATGATTTTATCTCTGCATCTAGGGCCAGCTTTACTCTTACAGGAATAGGATGTTCTCATCAGTATATAATCATTCAGCTTGACTGTATGTACAGCATATTGCAGTGACATATGTATTTAAACACATCAAGATTGCTAACCTGATTCAGAGAGAGGCATGGGCATAGCATACATTGTAAATAGTCATTAGTGTAAATTTGGTCTGAGCTGGATCTTAATCTGACCACACCTGGGAGGCCTGCCAGCCTGGGCAATTTCAACCTATATTATGGCATGACTTTGTGATTATGCCCTGAATCAAGCTCATTCTAAAAACAATGTACCATTGGTAGGTGCAAGCCATAGGCATGTGAATCAGCTACAAATTACTCTAGTAATAATGACAATTGTGGTATGTTCTATGGTGTTCTGTCATCTTCTACTCACTTTGCTGAGATGATAGCATCAGCAAAGCACAATGTTCTTAAGTAGCCCTAAACCTAACACCTGCTTCTTCTATTGCACCTTATACTGTACCTATAGATCAGTGGTCCATAACCAGTGGTTTAGGAGTAACATGTTGCTCACCAACCCCTTGGATGTTGCTCCCAGTGGCCTTAAAGCAGGAGCTTATTTTTGAATTCCAGGCTTGGAGGCAAGTTTAAGTTGCATACAAACCAAGTGTACTGCCAAACAGAGTCTCCTGTAGGCTGCCAGTCCACATATGAGCTACTAAATGGCCAATGACAACACTTATTTTCTCCCACCCAGGAACATTTTTATGCTTGTGTTGCTCCCCATCTATTTTTACATCTGTATGTGGCTCACTGGTAATAAGGGTTAGGGACCTCCACTCCACTGGACATTTAACCCAATCACTTTTTACAGATGAGGCCCACGCAAATACATTCCCATCCCCATTTACAGGCCTGGATTTATGGGGAGGCCACAAAAGGCCTGGGCCTAGGGCAGCAGGATTTTAGGGGCGGCATGTCACCCAGCAGCATCAACATTGGTTTGAAGCACTGGGGAAACACAGGAGGTTTGTTTAGTTTGTTAAAATTCCGGCGTGCCGATCTTCAGTGTTCCGGACCTGACAAATTAAATTTGTGTATGCCTACTTCCAGACGGGCAAGGACAACAAATGGCGGCGAGCCTAGGGGCCCCCAATATGTATACCCGGCCCTACCAATATATTTTGATATAATCTCTCTCTGTAAAATGCACCGAGAGTTTTGCCTCCCAATGTGTCTGTCCTCGTTGTGTTGTGCACATTCACAGCCGGTGCGCTTCTGGCGTCGTCACACACATCGGTCAGGAGCAAATGACGCAGCTGTCGGATTGCTTGCGTATGACGCAAAGAGAATTCAACTTTGGCACCAATTCTCCTTTTAAAAAGGCCCTTTTCCATTGTAACAGTGCCCAAGCTGGCTTCTGTTCACAGATCCTGCTGAAGTGTTATATTCTATTTGACTTTCCTGGTTTTTGACTTCTGCCTGTTTGACTTCGATCCTTGCCGCCAACCTTGACCCAATTGCCTGGTTTTTGACTATGATTTGCCTGATCCTTGCCGGTACCTCTTCTCAAACTCTCTTGCTACCAAACGCACAAATTCCTTGTTGGTTCCGCAGCAGAAAGCCCAGATTCCCTAAAGGGCGTCAGTGAACACCGGAATCCGCAGGGGTTCTTTTGTGCATCTGACATTACCAGCTGCCTTTAAGGTTCCAGATTGACAAGTACGTTATAGTCTCAAAGAAATTCGATATATACTTGTATTTCATTTTATCTGACTGCTCCTTGAGCTTTCTGCTCACCCTCCATCAGGGCCGCCATCAGGGGGGGACAGGGGGGACAAGCGTACCGGGCCCGGGCATGAAGGGGGGCCCGGCAGCGCTGCATTTTTTTGAAGATCCGGGCCCCCCTTACGAGCGCCCGAGCCGTACGTCATTCCTCTTGAGTGCCGAATGCGGAAGTGCCGAAAAGCCGAAGCCGATGCGCCGAAAAGACCCGAAGTCACGGAAAAAGCTGAAGTCCCGAAGTCACGAAGCGCCGAAAAGACCCGAAGTCACGAAAACAGCCGAAGCCGAAGTCCTGAAGCAGCGCAAAGACCCGAAGTCACGAAAACAGCCGAAGCCGAAGTCCTGAAGCGGTGAAAAGACCCGAAGTCACGAAAGGAGGCGAAGTTGAAGTACTGAAGCCATGAGTTCAATTCTACTGAACACCAGTTTGTGTTTTTTTTTTTAATCCCCTGGCCACCAATGTATTATTTTAATATTCTATAGGCCCCTGCCACCAATCTTTTTTTTTAAACTTTTTTTTTGGGGCCCCAATTTTTTTTTAACTCGTAAGGGGCCCCTTGCCACCATTGTTTTTTTTTGGGTTTTTTTTTTTAAAAAAAAATTAATTTTCTTTTTGGTGGCCCCAAATTTTTTTAACTTGTAAGGGGGCCCCTGCCACCAGTTTTTTTTTTTTTCAAAAAAAAAAAAAAAATTTTAAATTTTTTTTGGGGCCCCAATTTGTTTTTAACTTGTAAGGGGGCCCCTGCCACCAGTTTTTTTTTTTCAAAAAAATTTTTTTTTTCCAAATTTTTTTTTGGGGCCCCAATTTGTTTTTAACTTATAAGGGGGCCCCTGCCGCCAATGTTTTTTTTTTTTTCAAAAAAAAAATTATTTTTTTTTTTAATTTTTTTTGGGGCCCCAATTTGTTTTTAACTTGTAAGGGGGCCCCTGCCACCAGTTTTTTTTTTTAAAAAAAAAATTTTTTTTTTTCCAAATTTTTTTTTTGGGGCCCCAATTTGTTTTTAACTTATAAGGGGGCCCCTGCCACCAATGTTTGTTTATTTTTTAGTTTTTTTTACATTTTTTTTTGTTGGGGCCCCAAGTTTTTTTTAACTTATAAGGGGGCCCCTGCCACCAATGTTTTTAAAAAAAAAAAAAAAAAATGTAAATTTTTTTTTTTGGGGCCCCAATTTTTTTTATAAGGGGGCCCTGACCATCAATAGCTTTTTACAACTTGTGTGGGGGGGGGGTTACTTTTTTAGCGCTGATGTCTGTGTGGTCTTTTAACTGCGATGTGGGCGGGATATGGGGCGGAGCTTGGTCGTCAGTGTGGGCGGGGCCCAGGGGGCCCCAAAAATTTTGTTGTACGCGGCCCTGCCCTCCATTCATTCATTCAAATGCTTCCAGTTTTACCTCTCCTACATTGTAATCAGATCTGTTTTATTTTTTAATTACTTCTATAAACCACATTTTATAGTGAAGATATAACATAGTATCAGCCCATTGAGCAGATAAACTCTCACTGCTCACACGGAGAGAACAAAATGTCCTTTAGAAAGGATAGCCTTCATGTTGTTCTGAGGGTAATGTCTCCAATGCCCATTTATACTTTATAATTAAAGTTGACAACAATACAAGCATTCCATGTGTGTTCTATCATGCTATAATTAAATGTCACATTGGTAAATTATACTCTGTCATTCTATTGTCTGATGTGCGTGACTGGGTTGATACATATATGAATCTCAGGCATCTGATATTGTCACTTTGCACAGAACTAGTTCTCAAGCACCACGAGAAGAAAGTCTAAATCTTTTGACCCTTATTAAGTAGAGAAAATGGCTTGCTTTATGGTTCAGATCATTGGAGTCCTCTGTGGGAGCATTGGTATGGTTCTAACTTGGATAATAACATTAATGCCTCAGTGGAGGATATCGGTCATCGCTGAAAACAATGGACATTCGATTAACCGTATTGATGGACAATGGATCAGCCGATTTGACGGGCTGTGGATAACCTGCGTCAGTAACGGCCATATCTCCCAACGGTGCAACGGCTATGATTCTGTGATGTCCCTCACAACAGACTTAAAAGCTGGAAGAGTGTTAATGATTTTTGCTGTTACATTGACCTTTTTAGGCTTTCTCTTCTCCTTTGTTGGGATGCTGATGTCCCAATCCGCCGGAGGCTCCACCCCCGCGACCCCGCCCCCGACTCTGGCTCCGTCGGCCGTCCGGCGCGCCTGCCGCTATCGACCGCCACCGCGGCGCCCTGTGCCCACCTGCTCTCCCTCCCCCCCCTCATGAGCGCCTTCTCCACCTCCCGCCCGCGCTCCCCCCGGCGCTCCTCGCGCCCCGCCCCCCCCCCCCCGCCCCACCCCCCGCCCCCCCTCCCCCCCTCCCCCACCCCCGCCGCCCCCCCCCCCCGCCCCCCCGCCCCCACCCCCGCCCCCCCCGCCCCCCCCCCCCCCCCCCCCCCCCATTCATCGCCCCCCCCCCCCCCCCACCCCCGCCCCCGGCTCGCTCGCCGTCCCGCCCCCCCCCCCGCCCCCCCCCCCCCCCCCCCCCCCGCCCCCCCGCCCCGCCCCGTCCCGCGCCCCGCCCCCCCCCCCCCCCCCCCCCCGCCCGCGCCCGTCCCCCCCCGCCGGGCCCCCCCCACCTCCCACTCCCTCCGCCCCCCCCCCCGCCCCCCCTCCCCCCCCCCCCCCCCCCTCCTGCCCGCGCGCGTCTGCCCCGCGTCCCCCCCCCCCGACCGCGCCTCCCCCGCCTCCCGGCGCTCCCCGCGCCCCGATCCCTCCCCCCCCCCCCCGCGGATCCGGCTCCGCGCGCCCGCCCCCCCCGACAGACACCTACCTCGCGCGCGGTCCAGCCCTCTCGGATCTCCCCCCCCCCCATGCGCCACCCCCAGCCCCCCCCCCGCCCCGCCCCCCTCGGCCCCACCCCCGCCCCCCCCCCCGCCCGCCGCGGCTTCGCCGCCCCCCCCCTCGCTCCGCTCGGCCCTCCCGCCCCCCCTCCGCAGCGCCCGCCCGCGGCCGGCCCCTCACCTGTTCTCCGTCGTCCGACACCGCGCATCCTGCGTGCCCGCATGCCCCGCCGTCCCCCGGTTGCGGCCCCTGGCCTCGAAGCGCGAGACGCTCTCATCCCAGCCACCTCCTCATCGCCTTTGAGCGTGCGCGTTGTTTGCTGCTTACTTCTGGGATCTTTTATATTCTGAGTGTTATTCTCATCGTTATTCCTGTCAGCTGGACAATGAAGAATATTATCTTTTACAGCTGTGATTCCATTGTCTGCAAAGGAGCATTGAGAATTGAATTAGGAGAGGCCTTGTTCCTGGCTTGGCCAACTGTTGTCTTTCTCCTGGTCGGAGGGATAATTATGTGTTGGGTTTGCCCATGTAAGCACCATGAAGAAAGGGGCACCTACGTCCCACCCAAGGATCAAGAATTGGTGTGTAGAGAACGTCAAACTGAAGAAGAACTGTCAAGTTGTTACAGCAACCCGCACCACATTTAACCACTTTCTGGACTCCTGCCAGTTGCCAAAGGGTTCCATCTTGCTGGCAGAGACAAACACTTGATGGACAGACATGTAAAGACTTATCTTGTATCTTGTAATTATGTATATATTGCCTTGGTGGTTTGTACAATGGAATCTATTTGATCTTTACACTGTTTGTTTAATGTACAGTAAATACATATATATTTTTAATTTAAACAAGCTCTGTTTCATTTTTTTCAACAAAGGGTTGACCAAATAAGTTGTATGTTAAAGAATGTCCTATTGTTATGTCCTATTATGTTTCTTCTTCTTCTGCCTATTTCCAGCTATCAGATGGGGGTCACTCTCCCCCAATATCCAGAAAAACTATTTTACTTTTAGTTACTTTTTTTAGACTTATTTTTCTATTTATAAATCAATATTTATGCAATAATAAAACAATACCTAGGACAGATATGGAATCCATTATCCGGAAACACATTATCCAGAAAGTTCCGAATTACAGAAAGGTCCTCTCCCATAGAGTTTATCCAAATAATCCAAATTTTTAATAATGGTTTCCCTTTTTTCATCATAATAATAAAACAGTAGCTTGTACTTGATCCCCACTAAGATATAATTAATCATTATTGGAGTCAGAACCAGTCTATTGGGTTTATTTAATGTTGACATGATTTTCTAGTAGACTAAAGGTATGCAGATTCAATTTAAGGAAAGATCCATTATCCGGAAAACCCCAGGTACCAAACATTCTGAGTAACAGGTCCCATACCTAACTAAGCTGCATAAACCCACATTGGTGGTAAAACAATTACTCTTGCCCTGTGAGTCTTATTCTCTGCTGCTGGGAGCCAACCATCTTCGTCTTAGGGAGGAACTACACGGACGATTTCCGAGCGATCCATCGCGATGCGTCGCATCCGACGTGACGCCTGCGTTTTTGCGCCAAAATTGTCCATGTAGTTCCTCCCTTATATTCCACTAGTGAAGTGGGGACAGGGGCATTCCTAGCCCCAAAGCTTCCTTGAGATGCAACCCCTTCTTGTCCCTACAGACTTACCTTTACAGCACTAGAAGGGCTGCAATTGTGCTCTCAGCGCTAGAAGTGCCGAATATCAAGTTAATAACCAGGATTTTGGCCCTTAAAGTTAAAAGGAGTGTCTATTTGCCACCCCTTGTAACTTGTGGGGCTCTGCTGCCTGAGGCAAGGTGCTCACCTTCTCATGTCAAAAAAGCCCCTGAGTGTGTGGATACCATGAGCATTTTCATGCAGAATAAAAACAATTAGTTGACCTTTCATTTTTATACCTCAGGGAAACTCCCAGTTACTACCTACCTTACTGATTTTGGACTTATTGCTTTGGATGGGAGCAAGGGAGAGGATACTGAAGTATACACATGTAAAATAGCTCATATACCAGCATATACAGTTTAGATTCAAGGGGTGAGTGATATATGCCCCCCCCCTAGTCAACCAACCCCCTTATTTTACAATAAGAAAGTAAGGGGAAAGGCAGCCAGAAATAGGGGCATATGGCAGGTTCCCAGCAGCAACAGGTTGTAAAATAAAGGACGTTTTCTTCCAAAAACAACAAAAATAGCGTTCAGCAGCAATAACAATTCAGCAAAAAGACAGTGGCAGGAAAATTACAGACCTCTGAGCAGGTAACTGTGTGTGTATGTGTACAAAGACTTCTATGCGTTTAGTTGCCAGACCTCTTTCTGTGTGTCTCTCTCAGTAAGAGTCCTTGAGAGACTGATAAGCCTGGGTTTTAAGGGCTACTGTTTAGCCACCTGAGGCTAATCAGACCCAGCTGGTCAGCCTGTAGGACCTCACTCTGCTATAGGGCACATTTTCCTCCATTCTCCATCCAAGTAGCCATAGTTAGGAAGAATTACCGAATGACCACCCAGTGTAATGACATATTTACCTTTGAACCACATTCAAATGTAAAAGGAGTTGGGGCAACACAAGCATAAAAAAATCCCTGGGGGTGCCAAATAATGGCTGTGGTTGATTTGGGAGCTCCTATGTGGACTGGCAGCCTACAGGAGACTCTGTTTGGCAGTACATCTAGTTTTCATGCAACCAAAACTTGCCTCCAAGCCTGGAATTCATAAGCTGCTTTGAGGCCACTCCGAGCATCATCCAAGGGGTTGGTGAGCAACATGTTGCTCCCAAGCCACTGGTTGGGGACCACTGCCCTAGTCTATGAATGCATTCAGCTCTATACCCCAGTAAAGGGGCCTAGAATATCTTGTTTAAACCCCACATCTTATCAGGCATCAGAAAAACACCCTATTATCTGTCACAGCTACTATGAATCCAAGATTGGGAGCAAAATGGTCCACGTCTCTGAGCGCACTTAGTTATGAAGGTATTGCATAATGATTTTGTGTTTGGTCTTTACAAAGTGGTTGTTCACCTTTGAGTTAACTTTAAGGTGGTTAATTACTAAACTCCGAATGTAAAAATAACAAAAAAAATTGTGTTTTTTTAATAAAATCTGACTTTTAAAAAATCACAAATTTTTCAGAATTTATTAAACCCCGAGGATGGAAAAGTCCAAATCAGAAAATCCGGCATCTCAGACCTGTCGAGGTTGCATATAAGTCAATGGAAGAAGTCCAAATTATTTTTTTTGATGTGTGCTATGTTTCGTGCAATACCCCGATTTTTTGGGGGGTAATTCAGAAAAAAACTTGAAAATCGGATGAAAATCCAAAATATTTTGAAAATCAGATTTTTTCCTGCAAAGCAAATTTTCGGAAAATGTAATAAATAAGCGTAAAAAAACAGAGCGGATTTGATCTAAATTTGTAGCAGAAAATATTGAGATAAATTCCGACTTTGATAAGTAACCCCCTGACTATGATGTTAAGAGTGATATTATGATACAACCTGCAATTGGTTTTCATATTCTTATTGTGGTTTTATTGTGGGTATATTTTGTTATTTAGCTTTTTATTCAGCAGCTCTCTAGTTTGCAATTTCCGAAATTATTCTAACTACCATGCACAGATTTGAAGAGACCGGAATATGAATAGGAGAGGCCTGAATAGAAAGATGAGTAATTAAAAGTAGCAATAACAATACATTTGTAGCCTAACAGAGTTTTTGTTTTTTTAGATGGGGTCAGTGACCCCCATATGGAAACTGGATAAAATCAGAAGAAGGCAAATAATTAAAAAACTATTACAAAAAATTTAAAAAAACGGAAAGCCAAGAGAAAAGTTGCCTTAGAATTAGCCATTCCATAACATACTAAAATGTTAAATTAAAGTTGAACCATCCCATTAATATATATTTTTAAAATTTCTTCTATACAGCATAACTTATGTTTATGGATCATAATCCAGCCTACTCTATGTTGAAAGGGCTTGTGTAAGATTCAATAACTTCCAGGCATACCAGGGATATTTCAGTGGCATCACACATCTAGATTAATTAAAGCTCACATGTTCCATGCATGCAGTTCCCCTGTTATTCATCCTATTGTTTAATGTATGAGCCTGAATATATAAATGGACCTAATCCAATGTAGCACATAACATCACATCACGTCTCCATCTCTGCACTTGTGCTTCCAAAGTCTGGTCTTGCCATTGTCTTGCCTGGAAGAACATGGCTCATTTGGTGGTGCAGATCATTGGATTTCTCTGTGGGTGCATCGGGATGATTCTTGCCTGGGTGATTACGTTTATGCCTCAGTGGAGGGTGTCTGTCATTTTGGAAAATGATGGATCTCAAAATTTCCGACTTGATGGACAGTGGATCAGTCGCTTCGATGGCCTGTGGAGCACCTGCGTTAATCAGGTCCAGAATGCACAACAGTGTAAAAGCTATGACTCCGTGATTTCAGTCTCAACAGACATAAAAGCTGGAAGAGTACTGATGAGCTTTGCTGTTATATTGAGTTTTCTAGCATGTCTTTTCTCCTTTATTGGGCTGGTGCTCACTAGATTTCAAAATAAGTACGGGAAGCACTGCCTTATTCTAACATCGGGAATCCTGTACATTATTAGTATTGTTTTGATGGTTATTCCAGTGATCTGGGTGACGGCCAACATTGTTTGCCAGGCCTGTGAGCCTTACTGCAAAGGAGGATTCAGGATTGAGCTAGGAGAAGCCTTGTTCCTTGCCTGGCCAGCTATTGGATTTCTTCTTGTTGGAGGGATAATGTTATGCTGGGCCTGTCCAAGTAGGCACCAACAAGAAACATGCATCTATTCCACACCTCAGGATCATGGCGTGGCATGCAGAGTACGTCCGACAGATAGAGAACTTTCAGATTGCTACAACAAGATTGAGTATATTTAAATGCCAGAGGAATTGCTTCCAAACCAACAAGGTACTCAAATTTGTGGAGTGAACAATTATATTTTGCCTATTCATAACTTGTATGTATTGTATTACAGTTTTAGAAATCTGTATAAAATCTGTATAAAATCAAAGATAGTTAGATAACTTTTTCTAAACAAATATATTTTATTACGGTAGTGCTTTCCAAATTGTGTAATTGCCTCAACCCCTGTCCTGAGCTGGGGAACCCTTCTTTGAAGGCACCTGAACATTGCCCGTTGTTAGGGATAAACTGTCAGATACAGGTAAAATCTGACAATTCAACTCTACACGTATTGAAAAGATCTCTCCAGGAAAGATCATAATTGTAAATGTCTATGGCCAACTTAACATATAATTAATCCTCATTGGAAGCAAAACCAACCTATTGGGTTTATTAAATGTTTACATGATTTTAGTAGACTTAAGGTATGAAGATCCAAATTACTGAAAGATCCCTTATTCAGAAAACCCCAGGTCTTGAGCATTCTGTTTAATATATCCCATACCTGTATATAGGATGCCATATAATGGATCCTCAAATTCACTGTATAGCAACTGCTGCACAAAGGGGGTAACATAATGCCAATGAGAACATTTGTTTCAGGTGCAGTTACTCACAGCAACCAATGAGCAAATAACTTTTACTGTTCTACTGGACAATGATGGCTGCTGTACAGCTAAATAGAGCAATTTGAGACCAGCCAATCACATTGAAGAAAAGCTACAGCAATACAACCCTTCCCACTTTTTCCTGAATTGATAGTGGTCTCACACTGAGTATTTCTGTATTTGTTTTCTCTATGGTCTTATTTACTGAAGACCTTTTTCCTCCATGGGAGGAAATGAGTACTGATGCTTAATAAAGTACCAAAGAACTACAGTAAATGAGAAATGCTTAAAGGGGAAGTAGGATCATTTCGCCGGTACGAATCTACTGCGCATGCGCCAAAAGTCACGCGCATGCGCAGTAGATCGTACCAGCGAAATGATCCTACTGCGCATGCGCCAAAACGCCGTTCACAGCAGGAAGAAGATCGCGTGGAAGAAGATGTCGTCTGTGAACTCCCTGGACTGGACCTGCGCAGAAGGGTAAGTAACAAGTTAGGGGCATTTGCCCAGCGGGACGGGTAGGCCAGGGGGGGAGGAGGGAGGGTGGGCAACAAACGGGAGGGGGGTCGGTGGGTTTGCGCCGACTAGGTTTCCTTCCCCTTTAATTTTGTTTGAAATGTGTAGAATTGTAAGCACGTTTAGCCAGACTACTTTATGCACATCACATTTCCTGACACAGCATTTATGATAAACAATGAATTGTTCATTGTGATAGAAATCGAATTAATGTAATAATTGTTAGACACGTGTTCAAATTATAAGGCTCGAGTTCTTCATTCATGTGCATGGTGCTTGTGGCCAGATAAAAACAGGATATGATTATCCTTTAGTCATTGCTCTAAGTGAAGTCACAAGAACAACTATTCTAATTCCAGAAGTTTAATCTCTATCTTCTTGTATCTCTTGCACTAGGGATTCTGGACCTGATCTCTTGGAATGGCTACTGGAGAATGGACATTATTTGTACTTCAATAATTGCATCACAGTACTGGTTTGGGATCTCTTATGTGGAAACTCAATATCCAGATTCTTGAAGCTCCCAAATACTGGAATGACACCTCCTAAAGTCATATTTTTTTTTTTAAATAATTCCTTTTTCTCTGTACTATTGAAACAGCATTTTGTACTTGATGGTGACTGAACGGCATGAATTTATATGGCTGGCAAAACAATCCTGTTTTTTTAGTACAGCTATGTGTGTTATCCGGAAACGTTATCCAGAAAACTCAGAATTATGGGAAGGCTGTCTCCCTTAGACGTCATTTTATCCAAATAATCCAAATCTTTTAAAAATGATTTACTTTTTCTTTGTAATAATAAAACAGTGCATTGTACTTGATCCCATCTAAGATATAATTAATCCTTATTGGAAGCAAAACCAACCTATTGGGTTTATTTAAAGTTTACATGATTTTCTAGTAGACTTATGGTATGAAGATCCAAATTTTGGAAAGATCCATTATCTGGAAAACCCCATTTCCCAAGCATTCTGGATAACAGGTCCTATACCTGATCCAAATTAGAGAAAAGAGAACCCCAGCTCCCAAGCATTCCAGATAACCAGTCCCACTGTGAACCTAAGGGAGGCTAGGAAATGGATCATACACTTTACAGACATACTATCATGGTTTCCTTTCAATCTGAAGAATAAGGTATGTTTATTTAAAAAAAGAAAATAAAAAAAATACATATACACACATACATATATATATTATATATATATATTTTTTGGAAATTTAAAAAGTGTTTATGCACCACTTATACATGAGCCCAACTGAGCAACTTCATCTCAAAAATGGAGGTGTACTTTTCCTTTAATATAATAAAAGTCTCAAGGGTTGCATCAGGTATAGTAGCCCATAGCAACCAATCAGCAGGTAGCATTTACTTTAACAGTCAATCTACAGTAGTACACAAGGCAGTAAATAAGCATTGGATCTCAAATTTAACCCTTACAAACTTTTACTAAAGGTTTTAATACGTGTGCCTTCCCAACCACTGATGTGAATCACCCTAGAACTTATAGTGGTATTGTGGTATATACCGGAGACTAGTAGTCTTCAAACTGAAATCTTAATACATTCTAATTGCCTAAATTATTATCATTGCCCTTTATTTAAATATATAAATACCCTTTCCCTTCTCTTTTTTGGCCTTGGTCAATGGTAGAAGGGGGAGCACAGCACCTACAGTTTCTCACTAGGGGAAGGCCTAGGTCAGTAGGGACCCACTGGGTTTTTTCCTGGTGTCCCATTGACCCAATTCAACCCTGAACATGGGGAGAACAATGGCCTGTTTACATATGGGATTTTATTTATTGAACATTACACCATAAGGTTTAGAAAGAGCAGTATTTGCTCCATCTAATCTCATGCAATATATAGCAGTGCTTTGAGTCCAAATACATAAGAACCTTTGGTTTAATTAAACTGTCATCAGCAGAAGAGCTTAAAGGAGAAACAAACCCCTTATTAAAAAAAAACCCTACCCCCCTACCCCTCATAGACCCCTCTCACTCCTCATCCCAAGCCTAGCTGCTACCCTGGGCAAATGCCCCTAACGTTTTACTTACCCCTTGGTGCAGATTCAGGGATCGGAGTTCACGGCAGCCATCTTCCGGGTCTTCGTTTCTTTTTCTGGCGCTTCAGCAGTTTCCATCCATTTCTACCCATACGCAGTTGTCGCAAACCGGGAAATTGCTCCAACTGTGCATGCGCCGTTCCGCCGGTCTCATTCTCAGATTACCGAAGACACGGAAGATGCCATGAACTCCGATCCCTGAATCTGCAGTGAGGGGTAAGTAAAAAGTTAGGGGCATTTGCCCGAGGTAGCAGCTTGACTGGGGGGGAGGAGGGAAGGGGGTCTATGCAAGGTGGGTGGTAGGGTTTTTTTTTAATAAGGGGTTTGTTTATCCTTTAAGAAAAGAGGCTTGTTGCCTCCATCATGCTATAATAAATAACCAAAAGTAGATTTAGAGGAAAGTATAATGGTTTCAAACCAATTCATAAGATAAACATCAGGCTCCTTGCTTTAATAGTCTATGGTCAGGTACTTTCTACACAATGCAGGCAGTACTTATACCAGATAATTAGTTTATCTCACACTGAGAGTTTAATATACGTGAGAGTTAATTATTCCTGTGTTATGGTAGCAAGTTCAATTCTTCATATGAGGGAACTCGTTTTTCTTCACAGCAAAACAATAACAGCAGCTCATTATATGCTGCATCACTCATTCCAAGAATACAAATACCATTGCTCATCTGTGAAGAAATCTAATAATTTGCCACGTGATTTCTATTTACTTTGGTGAGAAGATGTTGACGGCTGGTGGTGACTTTACGAAGCCACATTTAGATCAGGCTAAATCCTTCAGACAAAATATAGGTATGGGATGTTTTATCCAGAAACTTGTTATACAGAAAGATCCACATTACAGGGAGGCCATCTCCCATAAACTCCATTTTAATCAGATACAACTAAGATACAACTAATCCTTATTAGAAGAAGAACAATCCTATTTTTTTTTTTTAATGTTTAAATGAACTTTGGAGATCCAAAATTCTGAATTACGGGAAGAACCCTTATGAGAAAGGCCCAGGTCCTGTGCCTTCTAGATAATAGGTCTCATACTTGTGCCATAGAAACACAACATGTGGTATTGCCATCTGACGGGCTTCCCTGACCCATATCTAGCCAGATGTTGATCGGTCAGGTTTAATAATCCCGTTAGATTGAGGTCCTCATCGGTTCATTGATGTAGTCCTCGCAAGACTTACTTGCATTCAAGGTAGGCGTATCTGGGCAAGAGTCTCATGTATGGCCACCTTAAGAGAGAGATGAAATATATGGTGTGAACAAGCAGAGACCAATGAACTCTGTCCATTCTCCAGGTTTTCAGATGGTTGAATGAGTGTTGAGGATCCAGCTCCACCACCATTTCTATCTATTGA
The DNA here is from genome assembly GCF_017654675.1 of Xenopus laevis. Lineage (NCBI taxonomy): Eukaryota > Metazoa > Chordata > Amphibia > Anura > Pipidae > Xenopus > Xenopus laevis. The sequence continues at coordinate 15,596,620 of NC_054373.1, forward strand.
GTTTATTGTAAAGTGTTGTGTAACTTGTTGGCTTTATATAATGACAATGAATTTACTGTAAAGCATAAGCAAACCATATAGATACAATCTACAGATGGCCAAGAAAATTGGCCAAGATTTCTCACCGTGCCCCTGATAAAATTGTATTATAACAATAAATTGCTTCATTCTAAATATACAGGGGATGTGATATCCTGGTTTTTATATTGTTATATAACAGAATACATTAAGAGAAATAGTCCATAGAGTAGCATAATAAAGGAAAGGGCGTCACTGTAAGTACTGTATATCAGCGGAGCTGCCAACAACCAGCTGTTTCTTTTGCAAAGAGGTGAACATGAGTATAGAGTTGACTGGATCATAGGATGGATCAACCAAACCATTTAAACACTGCAGCCTATATAATGAAAGAATGGAGGTGGGTAATACACACAAATAAATCTGTGTTAAACTTACACAACAATAATGATAATATGTTCTTGTCTCATCTAAAACCTAAACATACACAGACACGCTAAAAACATATATTGCAATTCTTTTCATCTCAGGAGGGGAGCAGGGGAATTAATGGAAATAATTGCAATGTATGTTATTATTGAGATCCAGGGATGCCAACAACTTCGCTGTAATAGGATTTAGGATTGTAATAGGAGTAAAACTGGATAGAAAAATGGGTAGACCCTCACGAAACTAGCAGATCTTTGCCAATTTTGAACAACTGCCGGTGCTTGAACCCAGTACCTTCTGGTTGTTGGCTACTAGTCTTAACCACTGGGCTCGGGAGAGCAGCCAGCGTGTGCTCATCTCCTTTCCACCTGTTTCCCGGGCTGTGTTTTATCACCCCTACAGTATGATTGGTTGGGTGTCTCAGCCAATCAGGGCTGATTCTGCCTATATAAGCCCAGCCCTCCTCACAGATGGGCCTGAGCATTGGCCTTGCATTGCATTGCTTGCACCTGAGCACGTGAGCTTGTCCCTAGCTCTTGTTTTTGCTCTAGTCCCGCACCCTGACCTGTTCTTGTCCTGCTCCTGATTGGCTCTAGTGCCAGTCCTGTTTTAGATTCAGTTTCTTCACCCGCACCTTCCTTTCTTCTTAAGGCTATTCCTGATTCTTATGATCAATATCAGGTATCACCAGATCATTTACTGCTCTAATTTTTTTGAAGAACTATGGTTCTCCTGACTCCTAGATTGGAGCATGTCAACCTAAGTGGCCATTTGAATATCATTTTGCATTAGGGATTTATTTAGTGGAACTGGATCCAAGCTACATCAGATAGGGACATGATGGACAACATAATCCCCCATGTTTTTTTTCTTTTTCTCTTCCAAGAACAAATTAAATTATTATCTTATTTATAATATTATTATTTTATTATATGATGGATTTTTTTTAAAAAAAAGCATATTTAATGCAATGTCTGATAGACTGAAGACTTGAAACAAATTTTAATAATGCACTTTCTATTAATATGTAGGACAGCCCTTATCACCTGCCTCTACACAGTCACAGAGTAATATCAGTTACACAAGTGTCCTTTGACAGTGTAACCACCTCCAAAACTATGGTCAACTTGTGTACAGTGTGTAGCACTGCCCTCTGTGTTTAGACAGATGTACTGCAGCATGAGTATTGCTTTCAGAATTTAGTATGTATGATGTCATGCAAATTTGCTTCTTCGTCTATAAAGGGTGTGGCTGCAATTATCCTTACTCTTCCATATCCAACATATATTTACGTGCCTTTGCAATGGAATAAGCAGCTGAACAGTCATTGTTTCCTGGGATGGAACCATATTGTCATCTGCAGAGTCACATGTGAGGAACCCACCTCTCCCCACATCTAGATAAGAACAGGAACATGGACAGCAGGTGACTTCATGTGCTGGACATACAGGAATGCAATTAATTGTGCCTCTGTATTTATGTAGGGTTTGGTAGGTGATAGAAATGTAGATAGATAGATAGATAGATAGAAATGTAGATAGATAGATAGATAGATAGATAGATAGATAGATAGATAGATAGATAGATAGATAGATAGATAGATAGATGATAGATGATAGATGATAGATAGATGATAGATAGATAGATAGATATATAGATAGATAGATAGATAGATAGATAGATAGATAGATAGATAGATAGATAGATAGATAGATAGATAGATAGATAGATAGATAGATAGATAGATAGATAGATAGATAATAGATAGATAGATAGATAATAGATAGATAGATAGATAGATAGATAGATAGATAGATAGATAGATAGATGATAGATAGATAGATAGATGATAGATAGATAGATGATAGATAGATAGATAGATAGATAGATAGATAGATAGATAGATGATAGATAGATAGATAGATAGATAGATGATAGATAGATAGATAGATAGATGATAGATAGATAGATAGATAGATAGATAGATGATAGATGATAGATAGATAGATGATAGATTGATAGATAGATGATAGATAGATAGATAGATAGATAGATAGATAGATAGATGATAGATAGATAGATAGATAGATAGATGATAGATAGATAGATGATAGATAGATAGATAGATAGATAGATAGATAGATAGATAGATAGATAATAGATAGATAGATAGATAGATGATAGATGATAGATAGATAGATGATAGATAGATGATTGATAGATAGATAAATAGATAGATAGATTGATAGAGATAGATAGATGATAGATATGATAGATAGATGGATAGATAGATAGATGATAGATAGATAGATAGATAGATAGATAGATAGATAGATAGATAGATAGATAGATAGATAGATAGATAGATAGATAGATAGATAGATGATAGATAGATAGATAGATGATAGATAGATAGATAGATAGATAGATAGATAGATAGATAGATAGATAGTAGATAGATAGATAGATAGATAGATAGATAGATAGATAGATAGATAGATAGATAGATAGATAGATAGATAGATAGATAGATAGATAGATAGATAGATAGATAGATAGATAGATAGATAGATAGATAGATAGATAGATGATAGATAGATAGATAGATAGATGATAGATAGATAGATGATAGATAGATAGATAGATAGATAGATAGATAGATGATAGATAGATAGATAGATAGATAGATAGATAGATAGATAGATAGATAGATGATAGATAGATAGATGATAGATAGATAGATAGATAGATAGATAGATAGATGATAGATAGATAGATGATAGATAGATAGATAGATAGATAGATAGATAGATAGATAGATAATAGATAGATAGATAGATAGATGATAGATGATAGATAGATAGATGATAGATAGATGATTGATAGATAGATAAATAGATAGATAGATTGATAGATAGATAGATGATAGATTGATAGATAGATGATAGATAGATGATAGATAGATAGATAGATAGATGATAGATAGATAGATAGATAGATAGATAGATGATAGATGATAGATAGATAGATAGATAGATAGATAGATGATAGATGATAGATAGATAGATCATAGATAGATAGATAGATAGATAGATAGATAGATGATAGATAGATAGATGATAGATAGATAGATAGATAGATGATAGATAGACAGATGAGAGATGATAGATAGATGATAGATAGTGACGGGCGAATAAATTAGCCTGGCGCGAATTCGAAGAATTTCCGCAATTCACCACCGGCTAATAAATTTGTGACTCTCCCGCGAACATTCTCCGGCGTCAAAAAATTTTTCAACACTATTAAAAGGGCACCTTGAGTCTACAAATAACCGTGTAGTGTTCCTGTAATTATTCTTGACTTTAATGCCAGCGTCAAAATTGACACGAGCAACAGTGTTACGGCAGAGACACAAGCTCAGATTCGGGGAGATTTAGTCGTCCGTTGATAAATCGGCTCTACTTTGGGGTTAACAAATCGACTAATCTTCCTGAACTGCCTCCCTCCGGGTAGAATCTAAATTTCGGCGGGATGGCACTCGGATCGCTTTGTTTTCCAAAGTCGCCCAAAGTTTCCTCGTGAGGATTTACATTCTAGCCGCCGGGAGGCAGTTTGGGGAGATTAATCGACCCGAAAAAGAGGAGATTTGTCGCTAGGCGACTAATCTCCACAAATATGAGTGTGTGTCTCTGTCCTTAGTGTTTTTATGGGTAAAGAGTAAGATATGTCCCAAACTGTTGAATAGGTAAGGTTACTGCTTTTGCCAAGACTTTTAGAAATAGGACCCATTTATTTCCCAAATGGTTTAAAAAAAAAAAACATGGTAATATCCCACCCATCCTAACATTTAATCCTAAAATCCTCCAGGAAAATGCCAGCTTCCAACCTTCAAGCCTTTTGAGAAAACCCATACCCTAAAAGATGAATGAAGACTCTTTTAAGAATCAGTATAAAGATGGAAAACAATTATACCTTTTCTTAAACTAATGTTTTTCAGATGTAAATGTCACATCAAGGCATGTTGCGCCAGTGAATCTCAAAGTTATTTTTAAAAGGGCACCTTGAGTCTACAAATAACCATGTAGTGTTCCTGTAATTATTCTTGCCTAGTTAACAGCATTCAATTTGGTACTGGTAGTTACTGATTGTACATACAATTACTGCTGTCGTGCCAAGAAGTTAAATATTTTTTTTTTAAAAAAAACTTGCTTAATATACAAGTCACTAACAAGGTAACACAAATCATTCTAAAGTTTCTCAAGAACCTACAGGGTGACTTTAATATTGTTTTTCCGTGAAATGCTTGAGGGCCCTTCTTGTTGATACAGGTATGGGACCTGTTATCCAGACCTGGGATTTTCTGGATAATGGATCTTTCTGTAATTTGGATCTTCATACTTTAGTTATACTAGAAAACCATTTAAACATTAAATAAACCCAATAGGCTGGTTTTGTTTCCAATTAGGATTAATTATATCTTAGTTGGGATCAAGTACAAGCTACTGTTTTATTATTACAGAGATAAAGGAAATTGTTTCTCAAAATTTGGATTATTTAGATAAAATGTAGTCTATGGGAGACAGCCTTCTCATAATTTAGGTTTCCAGATAATGGATCCCATACCTGTGTTTGCAGTATACAAAGGGATGCACTATAATATGTTTGCATGCAATATATGGATCATTCTGGAGTTGTACCATAACACGATTTGAACGTGTCAATCCCTAAGACTTCCATGGCCACATTATTTAGCTTCAATTCCTAGAGAAATAATATAAAATCATCTCTTTCATAGTCCTTCATGTCACAATCTCTATCCCTGGGAGCCAACATAAAGCAACATTTCTATCTATGACCCCGAACATAATTGGATAGTAAGACCTTAAAGGAAAACTAAACTCTAAAAATGAATTAAAGCACTGCGTATCTTGTCGGCACTATATAAATAAATGATGATGATGATGATGATATGGCTAAAAAAGCCATATTTTATATAGTGAACTTATTGCACCAGACTAAAGTTTCAGCTTGTCAATAGCAGCAATGATCCAGGACTTCAAACTTGTCACAGGGGGTCACCATCTTGGAAAGTGTCTGTGACACTCACATGCTCAGTGGGCTCTGAGCAGCTGTTGAGAAGCTAAGCTTAGGGCTCGTCACTAATTATCCAGCAGAAAATGAGCTTCCCCTGTAATATAAGCTGATGCTACAGGTTTGCTGATTATTAAATTCTGATGCTAATTGCACTGGTTTCTGTGCTGCCATGTAGTAATTATCTGTATTAATTACTTATCAGCCTTATATTGTGACATTTCTATTCTATGTGTACTGTATATTGTGAGTGGCTCCCTAAGCTCAGAAAGTGACAGCAGCACAGAGCATGTGCAGTGAATCAGCAGAAAAGAAGATGGGGAGCTACTGGGGCATCTTTGGAGACACAGATCTTTACTGCTAAAGGGATGTGGTTGCCTTGGGCTGGTACAGTAGCCTAAAACATAGCTACTTCTTTAGTTAGGCTTTAGTTCTTTAATTATTCCAGCACCTGAACTGCTTTCAATATATGTGCCAATGTCTTACTCAAGATTAATATGTGTTCTGCAGCAATAATACTAATGCAGCAATCTGAAAATGCTTTCATTTCAGATTGCTGGAAGAATTGGATCTCTATCAGAGATAGGTACAGTATGTATATTAGTGAATTCAGGATACAAGTAATGATATATTTAGGGTAGGCCTGAGAAGGTGCCCGGTTAGAGAGGAGACACCGCTCTAGAAAATGTTTTTGGTACGCAATAATAATGAATAATTATTGTTAGATTTTCTGCTATGTGAATGCTGCTATACCCCCAGCCTTGAGCTGTTGCACTACAGAGAAAAGAAAGGCAGCATCCTTCTAGTATTGTCAATAGCCCAGTTGGTGGGTTGCAGAGATCTCAGAACAGCCTGGTCCTAAATGGCTTATGTGCTGGATATACCGTACTACATATCTGAAGTCATGGAATCCTGTGAGGTCTGCTTTTAGAGCCACATAATGGGTATTTGTGAGACTATTAATCTGCCCATGCCCTGCCGTATTTTCAGTTTGGTCACTCTTGACTTAATAATGAGCCCTTTAAACCATATATGGGACCTAAATCATTACATTTAATCGATGTATGATTGAGGCTCAGATCTCATTGACCAAGGACCACATTTGCCCATATATGGCCAATGCCATCTCTTTGGGTTATAATCTATCTATTGGGTTATAATCTATCTATAATCTAATTATTGACTCAAGGAGGAACATTCAGAAGAACCTGTGTCAGCCCATCATGTTGGTGCCCAGATCTGATAAATATTTGCTCATCTTGTGATCTGCCGAGATGAATGGCTCTTTACTCATATAGTCAGGTTTAGCCTACAGCAACCATAAAAGAAAAAACTCATTCATAACATATAGATTTGTCCAAGTAATACCTTTTGAAGATGTCAAACAAAACAGGGGAAGCTTTACTGAGCAGCATTCTGTAATAAATCTAGTAAATGTAATGGAATGTTAGTAAGTAGCTCACAGCATCTTCCTTTGAATAAATGCCGGAGTATGAGAAGATTCTGGTTTATTCCAGAAGAACTAATTGGTAACAAGGCATCCTGCACAGCTGAGCTAAACTGTGAATAAAAACCCTAATCCAGATTTAACCAGACGAATTAACAACACTTAAAAACCCCACGTGCAGTGTTCTGGGAAGAGATTTTCATGGCATCTGCAATAAATTGTGTATTCCTAAGGAATGACTGCCATATTGATTCGTATATAATTATGAACAAAGGGTTGAAGCTGATCTCTTCTTGTATTCTGCCCAGATCCAGTTGGAGTCTCCAGATCAAACCTATTTTTGTATTAAACAAGGTTCAGTCATTCATGACTTTCAAAATTACTTCACTACATGAGAAAAGTGATCTCCTTTGTCTATACTTCCTAGTATTTTGTAAAGATTTAAGGCCAAATGAAATGAAAAAAGTCTAATTGTTTTAGGTCTTTCTTAAAAAGAAATTCATGCTGTGGCTTATAATAAAAACACTGCCAAAAAAAAAGAAGTATTGGGGAGTTGTATCCCTCTATCATGGGATTGTAGCTGTGGCTGCTCAGTGTATTTCCCCTCCCGGAATCAGTCAGAAAACACAATTTCTTATGCACAGTCACCTCTTTTTGTAGCAGCAACACAGACACATGGGGGCAAATTCACTAAGATGCGAAATTGCGCCAGGCGCAACTTTGCCGCACTTCGCCGCACTTCGCCGCACTTCGCCAGCCGAATTTTCGCCAGCACTCCGCAAATTCACTAAAATCCAAAGTTGCGCACAGGGGTAGCGTAAGTTTGCGAAGTTGCGCTAGCGTTGATTCGCTATGTAAAGCGAAGTTACTCTAGCGAAGGCTAATTTGCATACTGCGCGAAATTCAAATTTCAATGGAGGAATACGTTTCACCACTACAAATGCCTAGAAAACCTTCAATTCAGCAAATAAAAATTTTATTTTGCCCTACACATGTGCCCACTGTCTAGGTAAGTTGCCATGAGTCAGGAAATGTAGGGGGGAAGGAGGGGAGCCCCCCAAAAAAAATTCGATCTTTTTCAGCCTATCAGCCATCATGTAGAAAACACGCCAGCGTTTTTTGGGACTTTGAAAAAATTTTGACTTTTTTTTGAAGTAATCCCTATCTACTCTATTGCGCTTCACCAGGTCTGAGGTGGCAAAGGAAGTCTAGCGTAAAAGGTAGCGTTCAGTACACTGCGCGCGTTAGTGAATTTGCGTCGTTTCGTCGCTAGCGAAACTTCGCCTGGCGTAAGGGTGCGAAGTAACACTAGAGAAACTACGCCAGCGTTCGTTAGTGAATTTGCGCAGTAGCGAAAATGCCAAACGCTAGCGAACTAACGCTAGCGTTCGGCGCTTCGCGTCTTAGTGAATTTGCCCCATGGAGATATCTCATTACCGACCATTTCTAGGTCTTTGCCTCTTTTGTACAACCCCCATGTGGCCTCCATGTCCAGGTCAATCCAGACAATTTTCTTTTTATATTTTATAAATTTTTATTCTCAGGACCATCTTTGGATAAATAATGGAGAGCATTAGGGATGGGCGAATTTGACCTGTTTCGTTTCGCCAAAAATTCGCTGTCTGTGAAATGTCGCCGACGCCCATTAAAGTCTATGGGGGTCAAAATTTTTTCGTTGGCTTCAGAAGGGTTTTTTGCCTTCCTCTGGATCAACTGGCAGTTAGGCTGGTTATATACAGACTTTAAAGGTTGAACTTGATGGGCGTGTTTCTTTTTTCAACCTAACTTACTATGTCACTATGTATTACAGCCATCTTCCACCCACAAAAATAAGCAGAGCCCTACTCGGCTGATGCAGTTCTAGTCGGTTAATGAGGAAGAGTTTTAGTTGGCTAATGAATTGCTGAGCTTTTTTCTCTGGTCTCCACTGATGATTAGTGATGGGCGAATTTATTCGCCAGGCGCGAATTCACGGCGAATTTGCGCGATTCGCCGCCAGCGAATAAATTCGCGAAACGCCCGCGAAAATTCGCGGCAAAAATCCCCCGGCGCCAAAAACGGGCGCCGGCGTAGAGAAAACGGGCGTCGGCGTCAAAAACGGGCGCCGGCGTCAAAAACCCAATTCGCCGTTTCGCGAATTTCACGTGAAATTCACGAATTTTTCTGCGAAGCGAAACAGTGCAAATTCGCCCATCACTACTGATGATCTTAAAATACAGCACATGGAACATAGTGATATATACAAGAAACTGGATTTGCACAATTAGTCAGATTATTTAGAGATGCACTTTGCAAAAGTGGTTAATATAAACATCACTTCTAAAGGAATTTTGTGCATAAATTAATGGCCCAAACATGTTGGATTCTGGGCTGTGCTTTCCCGCATTAAAAAATAAAAAGATTTTCCTAACTGTGCCATCTTTCAGCCTGAATATTGTGGATACTGCATAATGTAACTTTGATTATCTGCCATCAGATGTACAAAGTTACCTCTGATTGTGTTTTTGACTGTTTCAGTAAAATCATCACACCACTGGCTTTTTAAAATGAAAAAAACTAAAATCTATCCTGCTATGTGGCTAAAACAAGACACCGATATAATGACTTGAGTAAATCAGCAGCCTTGCCGGATCTCATGCAAATGTTGCACCAAACTGCTGTGTCGTTGTTTTAAACCCCTTTGAATTATTTTTCATACATAGAAATATGATGAGTTTTTGGATTCGGAATCTGCTTAATGGTCACAGCAACACGAGGACATGGCTGTGATAATGGTGCACTTTCGGAAAATGTTCTGTTTTTAAAGATGCTTCAAAGATGTTCTGTTTTAAACTACTCACAAGCAATTCATGCCGCGTGTTTAATGAGCAGTGTTTGTAGTACAGGTATGGGATCCGTTATCCAGATACCCGTTATCCGGAAAGCTCTGAATAACAGAAAAGGCCATCTCCCATAGACTCTATTTTATCCAATAATCCAAATTTTTGATTTCCTTTTTCTCTGTAGTAATAAAACAGTACCTTATACTTGATCCCAACTAAGATATAATTAATCCTTATTGGAAGCAAAACCAGCCTATTGGGTTTATTTAGGGGCAGATTCACTAAGGGTCGAATTTCGAAGTTAAAAATACTTCGAAATTCGACCCTCGAATTGAAATCCTTCGACTTCGAATATCGAAGTCGAAGGATTTAGCGCTAATCCTGCGATCGATCGATCGAAGGATTTTTCGTTCGATCGAACGATTAAATCCTTCAAATCCAACGATTCGAACGATTTTAATCCAATGATCGAAGGAAAATCCTTCGATCAAAAAAAGGTTAGCAAGCCTATGGGGACCTTCCCCATAGGCTAACATTGACTTCGGTAGGTTTTAGGTGGCGAACTAGGGGGTCGAAGTTTTTTTTAAAGGGAAAGTACTTCGACTATCGAATGGTCGAAAAGTCGAACGATTTTTACTTCGAATCGTTCGAATCGTTCGATTTCGATCGAATTCGATCGAATTTAACCAATTCGATGGTCGAAGTACCCAAAAAATACTTCGAAATTCGAAGTATTTTTCATTCGAATCCTTCACTCGAGCTTAGTGAATCGGCCCCTTAATGTTTGAAAGCTTTTCTAGTAGACTTAAGGTATGAAAATCCAAATTATGGAAAGATCTGTTATCCGGAAAACCCCAGGTCCCGAGCATCCTGGATTACAAGTCCCATACCTGTATTTGGTCCAGTTCATCTGCATGGCTTTGTGCCTTGGACACGGACAAAGCCATGAGCCAATGTTAGCCCAACTCATCCTTAAAAGGGAAGATGGCCTGTGCTTTCAACAATCATCTTCATCAGCGATACCTGTTGCTAGTTGGGTTGAACTGAACCATTTACTACATTTTCACAATCTTGCGTGCTCCCGAAATCCTGAAATCCTTTGCAGATTCTCCTCTAACTACAGTAATGTGAGGTGACTGCAAGTGAGTGTGCTTTTATTTGATTATAGTACAGGTATGGGACCTGTTATTCAGAATGCCTGGGACCTGTGGTTTTCTGGATAACTATTCTCATTATCTGTTCAACAAGTTTTCTGCTTTTTCTCCAACCTTTCCCCAAAAATTCAGAGGGTCTCCAGGAAGCCAGTCCAATGAGGCACTATTATTACTAACTTCTTCTTCTAAATTATGCTCTTCTAGATGTATTCCATGTTGTTTTTCCTTTTTTTGCACATTTTTACATATCCCCTCTCCGGTTCTCTTCCCATTCTCTCATCTCTTGCTCTGCTCTTCTCATTCATGATCAAGAGTACTCTACTCCACAAGGACAAGGTAACAGTTACCAAATGTAGAATATTTTTATTGCTGTTGAAGTGTTAAAGGCAAATAGATTGGATTCAGTTAGACTGTTCAATCACTGTGCTTCCGTCCAATGAGGGGTGGGGTTTAAACTATATAGGGCTGTATGGTGTTCCTTTTGTATTACACTTGACAAAGAGCACAGCTCGAAACATGTTGTGTTTTGCAGCAACCCACTGCGTTTGACTGGAATTCATCACTCCTTTTCCCATGTGTTGAAGTGTTAAAGGTGGTGATCTTATGCCAGGGGGTACATTACTTAGATGGGAATTTGACTGAATAGTGATATTTGGCATGTAGCCAATTGCTGGGGGCTGGGTGATATTGATTATGACATTTGAGAGACCCAACCCAAAGCCAGACTCAAAGGGGTATATTTATCAAAGAGTGAAGTTAATAATGAAGTTCCGCCACTAGAGTGAAATTCCGCTACTCTCCATTCATTTTTATGGGATTTTTATAGGCTTATTTATCAAAGGGTCAACTTTCACTTTCACCCATTGATAAATACGCCTTTCAAAATCCCATAGAAATGAATTGAGAGCTGCGGAATTTCACTCTAGTGGCGGAACTTCACTCTTTGATAAATTTACCCCAGAAGCTGAAGAAATGACTTCCTAGAAGATACATCAGAGAAGATCATTATGGGCCACCTAAAGAGCATTCTCCATACCTTCTACTTGAACTAGATATCAGATAATTATCTTCCAATTAATTCCAATATTGTGATCTGTGTGACTGTGTTCTGTCCTGTGTATTGTTACATAACTCTGTCACCAAATGCCTCCCACATATTTTCTCCCATATTACGGCTCTTGGTAACCAAGGTGTTATAGGTTCAGATCTGTAATGTCATCCCAAAATAAAAATAAAGGGCAGGTCTTTGGTTGCACACTTCTGTATTTCTCTTTGTCTACAGGGATTCCAGCAAGTTATGTCCTCGGCTAGGAGAGCTTGGAGCCTCTGAGTTTGTCATCGCTGTCGATGCCCTGCATCACATAAGGTTTACCTCCTCAACTAGAGACAAGAGGGAACAGCAAGGGAGCAGCCATAGTGCCATGGGGGTGGAACTGGGTCGGTGGGGCCCATGAAGTCTGGGGCCCATGGTTTTCTTTCTCAGTGTCCTTCCAGCCCAGTTCAACCATGCTCATGGCAGATAAAAAATCTGGGGCAAGGTGCAGCGGGCACTATTGGCAGGTGTATGTCAGCCATGACTATACTGCCTGTAATAGGACAGTTGGTAAGTAAAGGGCTCTGGTGCGGCGTGTGCATGTGAATAAGGTGCAATTTAGGGGGCAGGTAGGGGGAAGGAGAGTAGGGATGTCTACATATCTTCTTATGCCATTCATTATTCATCGGAGAATCACATGCCTTCATTTCTTTCAGTATTTCAGTTTCATCACTCTTTCTATGCATTGTTTGTCAAGCTCCAGCATCTTGGCATCTGTTGGCACTTAAGGAACAAAGGAATAAAAAATAGGATTCAAGTAAAATTTAAGTCCCCGGGACTGTTGGAGGCATCCCTCACTGGTGGAATAACTGTATAACTGTGTTATACCACATTTTAGCAGGTGCCCAGCCAAGCAGCCAGTGATTCATCTCATGAAAAGGTTGAACAGAACTGACCTGCAGTAATCCTGTAATGGCAATTAACTCGGCAAAAGAATAATATCACTTCATTTTACCCGCTGTGCAAGAAATATACCTTTTTCCATTAACAGTTACCTGGCTGTATGATATACACACTTCTCATGACTTGCTAGAGAAAATCTACATATACCCAAATTGTCATTTCATCACGGCAGGAACCCAGTGTATATTATCTTAAATGATAATGAAAATTTCATCGAAAGCACTTTCAGTTTTAAGGATATTCGTTCATTCAAATGAGGGTGGTTACAAATGAGTTGCTTCATCTTCTTCTTTAACACCTCGTCTTATAGAAGGGCTTTAACAATGCAAAATCCTTCAGTGGCTTATTTAATCATGTTCTTGATATTCCAGGATTTTATTTGGAATTTCAATATAAATTACACGGGAGAGACAATTCTCATCATAAATAAATTATAGGCTATCACTAGTGATGAGCGACTCTGTCCCTTTTCGATTAACCAAAAAATTCACTAAACTGCTAAAAATCTCACAAAATGAAAAATTTGTGAAACACATTAAAGTCTATGGGGCAAATTGACTAACCTCCAAAAATTCGCCAGCGACGGCTTCGCTCACAGTGCAACACTTCGCCAGGCATAGATACGCCAGGACAACACTAATTCACTAAAATCCGAAGTTGCGTCCAGGGCACCAAACGCTGGTGAAGTTGCGCTAGCGTTACTGCGCCAAGCGAACCGAAGTTGCACTAATGTTGCCTAATTTGCATACTGCGGGAAGTTAAAGTTGAATGGACGTATATGTTGCAGCAATTACATTACACAAGCCCAGGGAAACCTTAATAAAATAAAATCATGTTGTTATATTGCCCTACACATGAGCCCAGTGTATAGTTTATGTGCCATCTGTTGGGAAATGTAGGGGGGAAGCCGGTTACCCCCAAAAAATGTACGCTCTTTTGCAGCCTATCACCCTGAAAAAAGGAAAAGATGCCATGGGTTTTTGGGACTTTTTTTGAGGAACTCCTATCTACTCTATTGCACTTTGCCTGGTCTGAGGTGGCGAAGGCAAGTCTGGCGCAAGAGGTAACGTTCAGTAAAATCCGCATCTTAGTGAATTTGCGTAGTTACGTCCATTCGCCAGAGCGCAAATTCGCCAGGCGTTAGGGAGCGAAGTACCGCTAGAGTCTACCTCCTTCGCTAGCGAAATTTTTGCCAGCGTTAGTCACTTTGCCCTTTAATATCGTAGCCCCTATGGACATCTGTTTTTGTGGCACAGCTATTTTTGATGCAGCAACTTTTTTTTAGCAAAATCCATTAGAGTCTATGGGCGACTTTTTTTGACAATGACTTTATTGTTGCAGCAACTTATTTGTCGCCGCAACTTTTTCTGTAGAAAAATATATTAGAGTCCAAATGTATTGAAGTGAATCGCCATTTTATCTTGCTTTTTTTCCTCTTCTAATTTTTTTCTCAAAGCACATTTTTGTCGCAGTTTCGCAAAAAATAATCCGCCCATGCGGAATTTTGCTGCAAATCCATACATGCCAAAAAAATTTGCTCATCACTAGCTACCACCCAACCATTTTAAAATGACCACATGGCTAAATCTGGCCCTACATGAACAGAGGAAATCATACAAGAATGTGGTTTTATATGGTTTTCAGTGCATGAAGAACAATGGGATTAATAGAAAGGTGACCATTCAGATGTGACGCAGAGGGTATCCTATTGCCCGGAGTGTGATTGCCTTTAGAGGGAACATTCGTACCAGTGATGGTACTCAAATTTTACTACAATAAATAAGAATCGGGCTGGGCCAAGTAGTATTGCTGCCCCATGGCCACCCCTTGCCTGCTTGCTCCCACAATCCTCCACCACCAATGCCCTTGTTGTTTTTTATTGAAGCTTGAGTGCTCCATTCACCCATGTATAATATATGCATACAATAAAAGTACAACACAGTGCATAGTGCATGTTATCCTTAAAAAAGGCTAAGTCCAATCACAGGGTTACCTGGCCAATAGGCAAAAAATGAACCAGAATCTTCAGATTCCACCGCACCAAATCTAGGGGGGAACCCCTTTATACCTGACATCGTCACCCAAAAGGCCCTCAGGACACAAGGGCCTACAGACCTCCTTTAGCACAAGGTTAGAGGGCCCTTTTGTCCTTCACCCTCCAGCCCGAGGCTTACAAGGGATCATGATAAACCAATGGCCCTCTGATGAAGTTCCAAAATGTACTAGGCCTTCGGCGTGGCTAGATTTCGTGGGTGGAGGAGCCTAGTGGGCACTACCCCCCCCCCCTCCAGATCTGTGCTTAACTCGGAGGCTATTGTGCCAAATCCTAAAAAAGTGCAAAAGTGAGTAAAGGTGACCATACATGGGCCCAACGATGGGATCACAAGGCCAGATTGATGTGGTCTTCAATTTGATGGTAATTTTAAACCTGTCCAATTGATGTCTGGCCAATTTAGAGGGCCCTATATACTGGTCAATGAGCTGACAACGTTTTCTGTCTGCAGTTTTTCTCGACACGTATAAGGCCACCTTAAGTGCTCACATCTTGAACAGATCAGGATACTTCATGTTAGCCAAAAGGCAGAGAAGCTATAAGGATTAATTACTGTATATCTTAGTTGGGATCAAGCACAAGCTACTGTTTTATTATTACAGAGAAAAAGGAAATCATTTTTTTTTGTATAAATTTGGATTATGTGTTTAAAATTGAGTCCATGGGAGATGGCCTTCACATAATTCAGAGCTTTCTGGATAATGGGTTTTCAGATAATCGCTCCTATACCTGTGACTAATCGGTATTGTGGACAAAACAATCCTATTTGGTTTAATTTAAGTTTAAATGATTTTTGCAGATTTAAGGTATGGAGATCTAAAATGCAGAAAGATCCCTTATCTGGAACACCCCAGGTCCTACGCATTCCAGATACCGGGTCCCATATAAAATCTGAATCTGTAAAGTAATAAAACATTTAAAAATAAAAATCTTGTGTGTAATGATATGATTATTGATTAAATAGATCCTGCAGAGGTGGCAGGAGGCTCTGAATCATGTTGTGTGCCCCTGCCCTGAGAAGTTTATTTGGATTCATCATTTGGCAGAAGTGTTTTTTTTTCCTGCTTTTATTACGTGCCAGTGAGTATGAGAAATCCCTGCTGCTTCTATAACGCAAATCTCATGGACGCTGCACTGTTTTGTGAATCAGTTAGAGAAGCGAATGTCTCCCACTAGTGGAAGGAAAGGTTTCTTACTTCCCATTGTCATCTGCTCCTTATTGACTAGTAGTCCATGAAAAGCCCCAGTCGTGTTGTCTTATCACATACGATCTCATCACAGGCATTTAGATGAAGTTAACAGTAGCGGTAGCTATGTTTTTGGAAAATATTATCCATTATATAGCACCAAACATCATAGTTTCCAGTGTTTAAGAGATTCTATATATAATATATAAAAAATGTCGAGCTATTTTTTGTGTACTTCGACTAGGGAATAGTCCAAATTCAATTTGAAAAAAATTAAAAAATTCGAATTTTGAAATTTAACATGTACTGTCTCTTTAAAAATTCGACTTCGACCAATCGACATCTAAAACCTGCCAAATTGCTGTTTTAGGCTATGGGGGACCTCTCAGAACCCATTTGGGGAAAAACTTTGAATGTGCTATTCCTTCGATTTGTACGATCCTATTCGACCAAAAAAAAACTTCGACTTAAAAAGTTTTTTCAATTCGAAATTCGACCCTTAAAGGGGTTGTTCACCTTCAAACAACTAGTTGTTATCAGATAGATCACCAGAAATAACGACTTTTTCCAATGACTTTCTATTTTCTATGTGTCACGGTTTTTCTAATATTGAAGTATAAAGTGTAATTTCTCTCCTTCTGGGAGGGGGGGTCGCCGATCCTGTAAACTGTTCTAAATTGATACATTTAGTTGATACATTTCTTATCTTTGTCCCTGCTGAGCAGAATCTCTGGGTTTCATTACAGGCAGCTGTTAGAATTGATACAATAGTTGCTGATACTCCAGAGATGCTGCTGAGAAATGTATCAACTAAATGTTGTAAAATTGTAACAGTTCAGAATCTGCACCTGAATTACTGAGCTGCCAGACTCAAACACCAGAGACACGGACATTCAACTTTAAACTTAGATTTTGGAAAAAACGTAAAAAATAAATAATGGAAAGTAATTGGAAAAAGTCATTATTTCTAGGGAACAATCTAAAAACAACTAAATTGAAAAAAGTGTTTGGAAGGTGAACAACCCCTTTAATAAATATATAAAAAACACTAACACTAAGGGGCAAATTTACTAAGGGTCGAATTTCGAAGTGAAAATACTTCGAAAATTCGACCATTGAATTTTAGTAGTACGATAGTCTAAGTTTTTTTTCAATGGAATATTGCTGTTTTCGATTAAATTAAAATCATTCGATCGTACGATTAAATCCTTCGATTCTAACGATTCGACTGATTTTACAAAAAAAAAATTTGACTTCTCAAAACTTAGCCAAAGACTCATATAGGTTCTAGGAGGTCCCCCATAGGCTAAAACAGCAATTCGGCAGGTTTAAGGTGGTGAAGGGTAGAAGTCGATGTTTTTTAAAGAGACAGTACTTTGATTGTCAAAGTTTTTTCTATTCAAATTCTATTCAATTTTGGCCTATTCAATGGTCTAAGTGGTCGAAGTACCCAAAAATTACTTCGAAATTCGAAGTTTTTTCATTCGAAATTTCACTTCGACCCTTAGTAAATGTGCCCCTTAACTTGCAACAATTACACTTAACCTGCCTGTATGTATTATGGGTGTGGAAGGAAACTGGAGAACATGGAGGAAACCCACACAGACATGGGAAAAACATGCAGATAGTTCCTAGGCTGTATTTGAACCTTCAACCTTATCGCTGCAACACTTTTTCCCAGGGCTGGATTTAGAGCAGCGGCACCCCAAGGTCGCATGGTCCCAGTGGCGGCCTCTTTTTGCGCACACGCCGCCTGCCACTGCATGGTCCTAGTGCCGGCTAAGCGAGCACACTTTCAAGCACCGGAGCACTGGGGAGCTTTGAGTCCCCAGTGCTCCTTAGGGATGCGGATGGGCCCCAACATTTCTGCCGCCCTAGGCCGGGGCCTTTGTGGCCTTGCCACAAATCGTTGCCTGCTTCTTCCTGCAATGAATTTCCTGTAAGGTTGCAGAGCACAATGTACATTTTCCATACCTCCCAACTGTCCCGTTTTCAGAAGGACAGTCCCTCTTTTGACAGCTCAACCCGCAGTCCCTCGTTTGTACTGGAAAGTCCTGATTTTCTCTGCACTGAACAGGCAGAAGAAGAAACAATGTTTCTAACTTAACTGGCTTTTGGCAGAGAGCCCAAAACAGCCACAGCTGCAGATAATATACTTTTGTAACAATTTCGAGCTAAGCAAATAAGTAATTGTAAAAATATAAGATAACAGGTCTCTTGGGAGAAGTTACACTCACATCTTAAAGGGCAATTCATCCTTATTATATGCAGAACTGGAATAAATGGGAAAAAAACACAGAAATATGTTCAAACTTTCATAACCTTGAAAACCTGCTAAATTTTATAAAATGAACATGGTAATTTGGGGGTGTGGCCACAAAAATGGGTGTGGTAAAAGAAATGCAATGCGCTGCTCGTGGCAACTTTTTTGTCCTTCTTTTTATTTCCAAAATGTTGAGTAGACAAAACAGAATTGGACATAGTCCTTGACATCTGGAAAAGATCTATAGGTGCATTTTGGGGCATATTTATCAAGGGTCGAATTTCAAATTGAAAAAACTTTGAAATTCATAAAAAGACCAACTAAAATTAAGTCGAAGTTTTGTTGTGGTCGAACAGGTCCGTTTCGATTGAACAGGTCTGTATTCGGCCGAATTTGAAATGTACGAATCGAAAGGAATAGCGCATTTGAACAAATTTGAATCAAAGTTTTTCCCCAAAAAAAACATTGATTTTTCAAAGTCCACCAATTGACTCCAAATAGGTTCTAGGAGGTCCCCCATGGGCTAAAACAGCAATTTGGCAAGTATTAGATGGCGAATGGTCGAAGTCAAATTTTTAAAGAGACAGTAAGGGGCAGATTCACTAAGGGTCGAATTTCGAAATTCGACCCTCGAATTGAAATCCTTCGACTTCGAATATCGAAGTCGAAGGATTTAGCGCTAATCCTTCGAATCGAACGATTCGAAGGATTTTAATCCAACGATCGAACGAAAATCCTTCGATCAAAAAAAGGTTAGCAAGCCTATGGGGACCTTCCCCATAGGCTAACATTGACTTCGGTAGCTTTTAGCTGCCGAAGTAGGGGGTCGAAGTTTTTTTTAAAGGGCAAGTACTTCGACTATCGAATGGTCGAATAGTCGAACGATTTTTAGTTCGAATCGTTCGATTTCGTTCGATTTCGATCGAATTCGAACGAATTTAACCAATTCGATGGTCGAAGTACCCAAAAAATACTTCGAAATTCGAAGTATTTTTCATTCGAATCCTTCACTCGAGCTTAGTGAATCTGCCCCTAAATGTTAAATTTTGATATTCAAATTTTAGAATTTTTTTCTCATTTGAATTGAATTTGGACTATTTCCTAGTAGAAGTACAGAATAAATAGCTCAAAATTCGAATTTTTTTCATTCGAAAATTCACCTCGACCTTTAATAAATCTGCCCCTTAATGTCAGCTTGCGGATTTTAGCATGTTTTAGCACGCTTTTGTTTGGAATGGGTAACAAAATAAATACCTTGATAACATTTGGATGTCAAAGGTATGTAAAAAGCAGGTATTTGGCACAAAGTATTTTAGAAAATCACATACAGATGAAGCCACTTGAATTTTTGTGTTAAATGCGTCATAATTTGGGATTAACTGAAGAAACTGTGTTATCTAAATTCATCTTAACTCATTTAATGCATTTAACCTTTTCATTAGCATACCAAAGCATCATTGTTAACAATGGTGAATGCTTTAATTTGATGGGATGCTGTGACGCAGATTTTTGTGTTAAATGGGATAAATAGGTTAAATGTGTTTAGACATTCTCTGTTAAACACACAAACCAAGCTGGCTTCATCTGTATATACAGTGTGTAGGGGATGGAAGATTTAGTTACCCTTTATTCAGGCAGACTCTGAGACAGCTAAGTGGGTCTTAATTTATTATTGGGAAAGGTTTCCTTATCCTGGGTTAGTGTTTTTTCCCGGCAGTTCAGTAACTGGCCAGTAGATGTCATTGTTCTGGGAGCCAACATGTGATCTGCCTCTTTTCTTTGGATTCCACCTTCCTACAAAGTGGTTGATGGTTAGGAAGAAAGTAGGTCCAGTAGGTGTAGACAGTTTGGCTCTAATTTTGGAATAGGTGACTCCAGGAGTGAGAGATTGGTTCAAATTAGCTAGTAAGCAGTCTGAAGTTCCACCAAGAATTAGAAGGTACTGTATATAGGTGTACCACCCATGCAAGTGTACACTCAGCTTCCACTTGACTAAATCCACCTTTGAATTATTGACCTCTGACAGGTAAAGCACTGGCCATGTTCTTTGTACTCAAATATGTTGAATATGTGTGCTGTGTACTGAACTCCAAGAGGGTGTCTGTGTTCCTGTAAATAAAGAGATATCATTTGTCTTAAAATGTACCATCTGTTAAATAAACAGATTCATTGTTTTAAGAACCACTGGCGCCCAAAGTTATTTGAGAAAGAGTGAATGCTGTGTGCCCATACCTGAATGGTATTCCTCCTTGTTATAAGCAAGGGCCCATCTGAAGCTTAGGGTTGCCACCTGTTTTCTTTGGGAAAATGGGCAAGGGGGGGCCAGGTGACGTCATGGAGGTTGCCGAGTGACTTTGGGGGGCTGGCCGGGTGACCTTGGAGGGGGCGGGCCAATGACATTGGGGACAGGCTGAACGATGATGAGGGTGGGGCAGTGAAGTTTGGGGACAGACTAGATGATGTCAGTGACATAGCGATCTGCTATTGGCTGATCGCCATGTCATTCACTTAAATGTCCTGTCCAGATTTCCTAATTTGGAGATCCAGAGAGGCACTTTTCACCCGGGCAGCCCCTCCAAAAACTGGTCTGTCAGAATCGAATTATATCAGTGCCTACCGGGAGTTACTGGGAGTTCAGTGTCAGACTGGCCCACTGGGATACCAGGAAAACTCCAGGTGGGCCCAGGTGTTAGTGGGCCCTCTTGTTTCTAAACATTTGGCATATTTCATGGTCATTCTCTATTTCTTTATGGGTAAAAATGCTTAATAATGGGAGAATATTGTAAGTATATATAGAAGACTAGGAGAATAAAGAGGTTGAGCAATTAGAGGAGGAATAATAGTTTGGAAAGGTCCACTGTCTAAGGTTTTCTGGTGGGCTCATGGTCTTAGGTTTTCTGTTGGGCTCACGGCTTTAGGTTTTCTGGTGGGCCCAAGGACTAAGGGTTTCTGGTGGGCCCCTGACATCCCAGTCTGACATTGTGGGAGTTAGACACCTTGCCCAAGTCTTGACAACAGTAGCCAGTAACAAGAGGAAGATTGGGAGTACTCCTGACCCATACTACTGTTACATATATAAAGAACTCTGCACTATATAATAGTTACTGTTCTTGTGCCTGGGAAATATGAAGAACTTGAATAGCTTGAAGAGCTAATTAATTGTGTAGGAATGAAACCAGGTTTCCTGGCTCCAAAGATCTGTATCTAGTCTCATGTCACTGAGCTCTTCCTCCCCGGGCAATAAATGTATTAGTGCATCAGCATCTGCACAGAAGGTTTGAACTGGAGGGACATGTCATTTTATAATTTTTAAAAAACATTTAGAAATATATCTATGTAATCTCCTTTGTGTTTCAGGCTATTGCCATATCTTCTTTTTGTGTTTACAAACATGGAGCTCACTTATTTAGATGAAAGACTCACAGGCAATCAATATCAGATGAATCATTTATACATCTGAGCTTTGCCCATATCCAAAATAAATTACACTTAAGTGGATATATTTATTGCTTATTTATTTCCCTATCTTTTAACCTCATCACAGGCTTTAAACAAGTAATAGTCTTATCAGTGCTGTTAAGTAGATCTAACAAGCTGGCTAGGCTCCATTCCAACTTTGCGTGGCACAAACCATTAGGGTAGGGACACACTGGGCGATTTGGGGAGTTTTAGTCGCCTGGCGACTAATCGCCGCGACTTTTCTCCCCGAATGCCTCCCCTCGCTCTGCGCCTGGCTAAAATGAAAAATCGCCTGCGCTAATCACACGCGGCGATTCGTTTTCCGAAATCGCCCGAAGTTGCCTCACGAGGAAACTTCGGGCGACTTCGGAAAACGAATCGCCGCGTGTGATTAGCGCAGGCGATTTTTCATTTTAGCCAGGCGCAGAGCGAGGGGAGGCATTCGGGGAGAAAAGTCGCGGCGATTAGTCGCCAGGCGACTAAAACTCCCCAAATCGCCCAGTGTGTCCCTACCCTTAGACATACGGACGGGACAAATGCTGCTTGGTGCACATATATGTACAGTAAGTACAAAGAGGTGTAAAGGCTTCCTGAATAATGTCAATACATGCAACAACTAGTGATTCTGCATTTCGCCATCTGTGAGATTTTTTGTGAAACTGCAGCAAAATACACAATGGCACAATACAAAGAAAAAAAGCCATAAGAAATAACTCCCATTGACTAATTCATTTGGACAAAAGAGTCGCCATAAGAAAAAACGGCATTGAATTTCATGCATTTAGATAAAAAAGTCACCATAAGAAAAAACACTCGTTGACTTTAATGCCTTTGGACAAAAAAGTCGCCATGAGAAAAAACGTCATTGAATTTCAAGCATTTAGACAAAAAAGTCACCATAAGAAAAAACTCCCATTGACTTTAATCTATTTGGACAAAAAAAATCACCATAAGAAAAAACTCCCATTGACTAATGCATTTGGACAAAAGAGTCGCCATAAGAAAAAACGGCATTGAATTTCATGCATTTAGACAAAAACGTCACCATAAGAAAAAACACTCGTTGACTTTAATGCCTTAGGACAAAAAAGTCGCCATAAGAAAAAACGCCCAATGAATTTGCCTCACGAGGAAACTTCGGGCGACTTCGGAAAGTGAATCGCCGCGTGTGATTAGCGCCGGCGATTTTTCATTTTAGCCTGCGCAGTGTGAGGGAAGGCGTTTGGGGAGATTGGCCGTCGCAAAGAAGAGGCGATTAGTCGCCAGGCGACTAAATCTCCCCAAAACGCCCAGTGCGGCCTTACACTGATGCATTTGGACAAAAAAACTCTCCATAAGAAAAAACGCTCGTTGACTTTAATGCATTTGGACAAAAAAGTCGCCATAAGAAAACTTTGCGCACTTTTTATTTTTAAGACCATTGTGATTTTAATTACATTGAGCTAATTTCTAAGTTCCTTAATTTAGATCTTTGTACCCTAAACGGGTGATTCACCTTTAAGTTAATTTCTAGTATGTTGTAGAATGGCCACATAAAAGCATCATTTCAATTGGTCTTCATTATTTTTTTTTTATAGTTTTTGAATTATTTACCTTCTTGACTCTTTCCAACCTCTATCCAACCTCACTGACCCACTCTACAAAAACAAATGCTGTGTATTTATTGTTATTGCTACTTTTTATTACTCATCTTTCTATTCAGTCCCTCTCCTATTCATATTTCAGTCTCGTGTTTACATTTGTGCATGGTTGCTAGGGTAATTTAGACCCTAGCAACCAGATGGATGAAACTGCAAACTGGAGAGCTGCTGAATAAAAAGCTAAATAACTCATACAACACAAATAATAAAAAATGAAAACCAATGGTAAATTGTCTCAGAATATCACTCTCTGCACCATCCTTAAATGTTAATTTAAAGGTGAACGATCCCTTTAAGTCTACTAGAAAATCATTTAAGCATTAAATGAACCCAATAGGCTGGTTTCCCATCCAGTACGGTTTCATTCTGGGGTTGGATTAAGTACAAGGTACTGTTTTATTATTATATTATTACAAAAAAAAAAAATCATTATTAAAAATCTGGATTATTTGGATACAATGGAGTCTTTGGGAGACGGCCTTCCATTTCTGGATAATGGGTTTCTGGATAACGGATCCCATACCTGCAGTAATATGCGTGTGTGTATGGATGATGGGTTTTCATTTGGAGGGGTTGAACTTGATGGACTTTGTCTTTTTTCAACCCAATTTAACTATGTAACTATGTAAAAAGACTGATATTTAATGCATTATTTGAAGAAATCATGAAAAATTAAAAAGCATGCATTTTTATTAAGATGCAACTATAGGATAGGGTTAAATATTTGTTTTTTTTCTCTCTGTATATCAGTATATAGGAGCTTTGTCTGGCACATAAGAATGAATCAGCTGTTCTACACATGAACCGCAGATAGTTGTTATAAAACTTGGCTTTATATTTTCCTGCTGGAAATACATGTAATGTAAAGGGGGGGGGGGAACAACAAAAAAATTAGCTTTATTGCCCAAATCTGTTGTTATACTGCTGTTTGCGCCAAGACATATGTGTTTTGCTTCCTTTTATTGAGAGCCAGTGTGATAATTACAGTGATTTAGATACACCGAGCTGGGGACTGAGTAAAGTTATAGATGCATTAAACCGTTGGGTGATTCATACTTTTGTCTCTGAATAAGCTGCACTGCGGGTTTTCAGACAGATTTCTCACTTTCTTCCCTTCTCAGATATGAAAACTCATCATATTTGGGTTTCATTGTTCATTTAGCTTGGCTGTGAGCTGCTGGAGAAAATGCACTTTGTTAACCTGTAACCTACTTTCATTGGTAACAGGTATGGGACCTGTCATCCAGAATGCTCAGGACCTGGGGTTTTCCGGATAGCAGATCTCTCCGTAATTTGGATTGTCATACCTGAAGTTTACTAGAAAATCATTTAAACATTTAATAAACCCAATAGGCTGGTTTTGCTTCCAATAAGCCGGCGTCCGGTTTTTTGGACGCCAGCGGTTTTTACGCCGGCGTCCATTTTTTTGTTCCCATGTGCAGGACTGGCGAAAAAACGGCGTAAAAAACGAGGCACAGTTTTTAGCCGAATTTTTCGGCGAAGTGAAATGTCCCAAATTCACCCATCACTAGGAGCAACATTTTGGCTTGAATTGTCCTGCTCAAAACATTGCATTAATCTTAATTCCAATGGAAGTATGTTGGATCCTCCTTAATCAAGTTTAATTTGGGATTTTTTGTGAACAACAAACTGTGCAACTTTAGGCAGTGTCAGCCACTAGCTATTAAAGCAGATAAAGTGCTGTGGGACCTATTATCCAGAAGGCTTGGGACCTGTGTTTTCCCGATAAGGGTTCTTCATACCTTAAGGGGGTTATCAAAGTCAAAGTTTTTTTTTTATACCTCGAATGAACTCAACTCATGGTATCTTATTTAAGAAAAAACTCAAGCTATTTCCTGGGTCAGTGTATTTTAAATCTTGAAAAATTTGAGGGTTTTTTTGACCCCTAAAGTTTTGACTAAAAAAATCACTTGAAAACTAATTTTTTACAAAATACAACTCGGACCTTAATAAATAATCCCTTAAATCTAAAAATAATGATTTAAAAACATTCAATAAACCCAATAGACTGGTTTTGCCTCCAGTAAGGATTAGTTTGCATCAAGTACAAGGTATAGTTTTATTATTACAGAGAGAAAGGGAATAGTTTTTAAAAAAAATAATTATTTCCTTAAAATGGAGTTTATGGGAGAGGGCCTTCCATATTGGAGCTTTCTGGATAATGGATTTCCAGATAATCGATCCCATACTTGTATATGCACTGGGAATAATTTAGCAGAATTTAATTTGACGGATTATGGTATTTTTGTAGCCCAATTTAACTATCACAGTGTAATTATAGAGAAGTGTGTACAGGTATGGGATCTGTTATCCAGAATGCTCGGAAACTGGGGTTTTCTGGATAGCAGATATTTCCGTAATTTGGATCTCTATACCTTAAGTCTACTAGACAATCATGTTCTGTAAACACTAAATAAACCCAATAGGCTGGTTTTGCTTCCAATGAGGATTAATTATATCTTAGTTTGGATCTAGTACAAGCAACTGTTTTATTATTACAGAGAAAAATTAAATAATTTTTAACATTTTTTATTATTTCCTTAAAATTGAGGCTATAGGAGTTGGAGCTTTTTGGATAACAGATTTCCGGATAATTGATCCATACCAGTATATACACTGGGGATAATTTATCAGAAATTAATTTGATGGATTATGGTATTTTTTCAGCCCGACATGTCAGTTAATTTTTAGGGGCATGTTTACTAGCATTGGAGATAAATATCTGGAAAGATTTCGGGAGATGTTGCCCTTAGCAACCAATCATCAATTAGATTTAAACAGAAAACAAAAGCAAAGAGCTGATTGGCTGCTGAGGGCAACATCTCCAGAAATCTCTCCAGATATTTATCCAATCCAATGTTGGTAAACGTGCCCCTTAGAATGTTATAGAATTGCTAATTCTAAGCAACTTTTCAGTTGGTCTTCATTGTTTGTTTTTTATAGTTTTTTTTAATTATTTGTCTTTTTCTTCTGACTCTTTTCAGCTTTCAAATGGGGGGTCACTGACCCCATCTAAAAAAACATGCTAATTAATAAATCATACTAAATGTTAATTTAAAGGTGAACAACCCTTTTAACTGTCACTGTATAATTATAGAAAAGTGTGTACAGGTATGTTCTATTGAATGACTATTATTCTGTACTGTGCATTGGACTTTTCTTTTTGGCTTGTTCTGTATCATTAGTGATAATACCCTTATAATCAGTTTGAAGGGTCACCGTGATTTGACGTTATGAGCCTGGTCCTCCATGATGGTTTCCTGCCTCCGGGAAGTCAATCCCTTGATCATATGGTTTGTAAAGTCCTTCTGAATGTAATTACTGTGGTTTTTGTTGCTGCTAATTTTATACTGCGAGCCATTGGCCTCCGATGTTTCATTTCAGAAACTACAGGGACTTAATTTAAATATATACTAGGCTTGTGTTTCTGTATCCACTCGCAGCCTAATTATTCCAACACACCGTTTTGGAACAATAGTATACTAATGGACTTTTATTTCTTCAATTATATAGATTTGCTTACTGGATTTAAGAGTCGTTTC
Source organism: Xenopus laevis (assembly GCF_017654675.1). Taxonomy (NCBI): domain Eukaryota; kingdom Metazoa; phylum Chordata; class Amphibia; order Anura; family Pipidae; genus Xenopus; species Xenopus laevis. Next base: position 15,623,742 of record NC_054373.1, read on the forward strand.
TTTGAACATTAATATTTGTTAAAAATAGGAGCTCTCAGATGGAAAGTAATGTATTAAACAATAGTGCACAGTCAGTGTTTCTGTGTAGGCTCATGCAGCTGAAAATTGAGTATTTACAGAATTACTGAAGTTAAAGGGGCTGTTTACCTTTGAGTTAACATTTAGGGGCCATGTTTTTTATGGCCAAAACTGTCAAATTCGGGAATTATTAAAATTCGATTCAAGTTTCTAAAAATTTATCATACACTGGTCCTTTAAGAACTCTAATTTGACTATTCGCCACCTTAAACCTGCCGAATTGCTGTTTTAGCCTATGGGGGATGTCCTGGGATCAGTTTGGAGTTGTTTGCTGCCTTCCTGAAAGGAAGAAAAACTTGAATCGAATTTGATTCAAATTCAATTTGAATTTGATTCAAATTTGAATTTAATCCAAGTTTGCGGGTCGATCGCTTTCACCCGAGTTTGAAAAATTTAAATTTTTTTAAAATAAATTGCAGTTGGTCGAATTTCGAGTTCATGGGAGTTTAAAAAAAACGGCGAAACGCGGAAATTCACAGCGAATTCATCACTACCCTGTAATAGTGGAAGAGACTTGTTTTTTTCACCGCTGCCCAGCAATAGACGCTGCTTATGTCTCGTTTCCCAATTTGGTAATTGTCAGGAAAATGTAAAGGGAATGAATTCAGGTTCTTTGTCAAGCTAAGCAGCAGTACGGCCATTACATATACTGGATACTGATACTGCATGAATAGCAATAGAAATGTTTTTATAGTATTTTATGAATTTAGGGACAAAAGGGGAAAGCCATGAATGCATTGCAGCACATAAATGAACTTGAAGCTATTGAGAGAAAGTGAGGGCAGAAAAGGTTAATGCATTATGTGTAAGACCCGGGGAGCTTTCACGCTATGAAAATGACTTTGCAAAGTAAAAATGGATGGAGGACGGCAGCGCATTGCTGGGATTTAGAGCAGGTACAGAATGGGAATACATTACTGCCATCAGCTCTGCCAGCACATCAAGAAATTCAGCTGGAGCTGAATAGAAATTTACACTTCAATCTGCTGAATAGGTCGTGTCTTTTAAATAATAATTGTACAAAACGTTGAAATCTGAGAGTTTAAAAGAGAGTTTCATTTAAGTAACCTTTTGGTACCTTATAAACAGACCTACTATTTATGGTTTTAAGTTTACTAGCTTTTCTGTTCTGCCTCTTTCTGGTCTGCTCTATGGAATTACAGGGTCGCTGACCCCGGCAACCGAAAAAACTGGTCAACAGTGAGGCTTACATTTCATGGTTATTCTTATTTTCGTATTGCTTATGTTTCTCGTGAAATGCCATTACAGGTATAGGACCCGAATTATGGGAATCCATCTGCCCTACGCTCCATTTTAAGCAAATAATTCAAAGTTTTAAAATACATATATTTTTTTCTTCTGTAATAATAAAACAGTAGCTTGTACTTGATCCCAACTAAGACATAACTAATCTATACTGGAGCAAAAGCAATCCTATTGGTTTTTTTTTAAGTTTAAATGATTTTTTAGTAAATCTACGGTATTGAGATCCAAATTACGGAAAGACCCCCTATCCGGAAAAACCCAGGTCACGAGTATTCTGGATAACAGGTCCCATACCTGTATTTACCCTAAATTCTAATTTTATAAATAGTGCGACTCTGCACCTCTCCCTGAATAGGAAACGGCATAGCATAGGTGTTGCGTTCTGCCTGAGCCCACCAGTGTCTGTACAGGTATGGGACCCATTATCTGGAAACCCGTTATCCAGAAAGCTCTGAACTATGGAAAGGCTGTCTCCCATAGACTCTCATGACATTGAATCCAAATATTTGCAAATGATTTCCTTTTTCTCTGTAATAATAAAATAGCTCCTTGTACTTGATCCAAATTAAAGGTGGTCATACACGTAGAGATCCGATTGTTTTTTGATTTTGCCAAACGAGAGGATCTCTCCCCCGATATGCCCACGTTGAGGTGGGCGATATCAGGCTGATCCGTACGTGAGACCTAGGGCCCAACGATCGAATCATAATGTAGCCAATACAGGCGGTCACATCACGGGACCACATTAACTAATAAATGTGGCCGTGATCCAACTGGATTTTTAATTCTGCTCGATTGACATCTAGTCGCCCAGATATCGATTGGGAAAGCCCGTCAGAGAGCCCTACACACAGGCCAATAAGCTGCCGACTAGGTCTGTCGGTGAGCTTTTATCGCCCCGCGCAGGGCAGCCGTCAGGGGGGGACAGGGGGGAGAGTTGTAGGGGGCCCGAGGGTAAAGGGGGGTCCTGGCCACGCCACACTTACTTGATTAACCGGGCCCCCCCATCTTTCTGAGAGCTGCTGACTTCGGGAAGGTATGGACGTTTAAGGGGCCCTGGCCACCAATTTTCTAATAATGTGTGGAGGGGGGGACCTGGCCACCAATTTTTTTTTCTCATGTGGGGTCCTAGCCACCAATATTTTTTAAGGGGAGGGCCTTGGCCACAAATGTTATTTTATGGGGGGCCCTGACCACCAATATCTTTTTATTTTTTATTAACATGTGGGAACCCTAGCCATCAATATTTTTTTTGTTTTTTTACTGTGTGGTGGGGAGGGCGGACCTGTAGGTGGGGCTTGCGGTGGGCGCAGCCCAGGAAATTTTGTCTTATGGGGCCCTGCAATTTCTGATGGCGGTCCTGGCCCCCCGCATATGGCCAACTTAAGATTTAATGAATCCTTATTGGAAACAAAACCAGCCTATTTGGTTATTTAATGTTTACATGATTTTCCAATAGACCTAAGGTATGAAGATCCAATTTACGGAAAGATCCATTATCCGGAAAACCCCAGGTCCAGAGCCTTCTGGATAACAGGTCCCATACCTGTTGTAATGTAATTAAAGGTACAGTGTTTGCCTGGGTCTAGTGACCGATGGCAACCAATCAGATGTTTGTTTTTTGAAGCAGCTGACCAGTAAATGCTACCTTGCTATAATACTTCTTACTTCAAATGTCTAAAATGCACTCGGAAGCGCAGAAAATATTTAATTTAATAACAGTCTAATGGACTATATTACAGTACAGAGTCAGCGCATATATTCTCTTATTATTGGTCATTTGTATTCCATTTATTGTGCACTTATTGCACCCTGCCCTGCACATACTAAATGATCCCTTACATTTTCCCTCTTGTTATTATAGATGAGTATATGTTAAAAAATAAAAGCTGGTGTGCATTAGCCCCACTGGGTGTGTATCGAAGAGTAAGTACTTTTCCATTTAGCATCTTATTGCAATGGCAGCAAGAGATTTTGTAGGAGCCGGGAACATAAAAATAATGTGCTTGGCAATCAAGCATTGCAGGGCATTATACATACAAGTGTCTCAGCGTGGAGCTGTGCTTGTCTGCCAGAGATCCTGATCCTCCAGCTGTGAGTATAGCAGTCTAGCATCGCCTGCCTATTCTTTCTATAAAAGGTTATGATTGTTCCGCTCCTAGACAACTTTATTCTTGTGCTTTAATATTAAAATTCCTTTCAGCTTGGTTCATCATCAACACTGCTCTTGTGTACTTCCATGGAACAGAATTTATCTGCTGCTTCATTAATACCCCAAAGCCTTAATTTTTTATAAATTATAAATATAAAGTGCTAAATGCAACTTATCAAAGAACTGAACCCTTTATGACTTTAAGTTAACTTTTAGTATGTTATAGAATGGCTAATTCTAAGAAACTTTTCAATTGGTCTCCGTGATTTATTTTTTTATGGTTTTTGATGGATTTGCCTTCTTCTGATTGTTTCCAGCTTTCAAATGGGGGTCACTGACCCCATGTAAAAAGCAAATGCCCTGTAAAGCTACAAATGTATATCTATTGCTACTTTGTATTGCTCATCTTTCTATTCAGGCCTCTCTTATTCATATTCCATTCTCTTATGCAAATCAATGCATGGTTGCTAGGGGAATTTAGAACCTAGCCACCAGATTGCTGAAATTGCAAACTGGAGAGCTGTTGAAAAAAAGCTAAATAACAAACAAATAATAAAACCATAAAACCAATTGCAAATTGCCTCAGAATATTACTCTACATCATACTAAAAGTTAATATAAAGGCGAACAACCCCTTTAAGGGCTATAGTACAGGGACTTTTAATTGCTGCCTCTTAACAAGAACTAAACCCTAAAAAACAATTTGAATTGAAATGCCATATTTTATATACTGAACATACTGCACCTAAAGGCATCTCTATCATAGTAGTAGTAGTAAGTTGTGCACAGGAGCTCCCCATATTGGATTTTGGTAGGAGTGTCAGTGGCACTGCACATGCTCAGTTTGCTCTGGGCAGCTGTTAAAAAAAATTAGATTAGCGCTCAAATAACTGATTCCAGTACAAACAAAATCTAACAAAATAACTGCCTTTTGCACAAATTCTGCATGTAGAGAGACATGATGAAACTTGATTATTTCAGAAACAATGCCGAATATTTAATTGAGTGTATTTAGAAAGTTTCTTATTTCAGTATGCTCAAGCTTATTCAATTTTAATTATCGCGATAGTTCCCCTTTAAGGGCAAATCATCAATCAGAAAATGAGGTTCGTCCGTCATATAATCTGATGCTACAGGGCTGATTTTTAAATGTGGATGCCAATTGCATTGGCCACAGAGTCGCCATGTAATGAGAATCTGAATTAATAATTAATCAGCCCTGTATCGTGACATTTATATTGTGTATATATATACATATGTATATATAGTGAATAAAGTACCCCCTCTTGTAAAATATAAGGATATTATAAGTTACCGAGGAGTTTCATGACCATATAAAAACACGAGGCCGAAGGCCGAGTGTTTTTATACAGGTCATGGAACTCCGAGGTAACTTCTAATATCCTCATATTTTACAACTGGGTGTACTTTATTTATTATAATACACAAGTTTCAGTGAGTCATGTGACAGAAATGACATTACTACTCACCGTTTATAACTGATGACATCACTACTCACCGTTTATAAGGATATAATTTACAGGATATTCATGGCTTTTGTGTATTTTATATATATATATATATATATATATATATATATATATATATATATATATATATATTTTGTGCATTGTGAATGGAGGTAAGTGTCAGCAAGCCCAGAGCATGTCCCTAAGATGAGGTATGTGTCAGCAGTAGTGATGGGCGAATGGATTTGACTGGCTCGAATTTCCGCTTTTCACTGCCGGCGAATACATTCGTGAAACTGCAGCTAAAACAGTTAAATTTTGGACGCGCGGCCGAAAAGTCGCTTGCTTCAAAATCATCACGCATAATAACACTATTCGGACACCCCTTGACTTTAACGACAGCAGCAAAATGGACGCAAACGACTTTTCATACGCAGGCATCAATTTTCAAGTTTTACAAATTTCACTGGAGTTTTTCGGCAAAAATTCATCCATCACTATTCAGCAGCCCAGAGCATAAGCTGAGAATCACAACTAAAGGAGATGGAGAAACTAGAACTTCAATCATTTTTATTGTGTGTTGTAAGTGGATAGGGAAGGACAGAAGACAGAAAAAGATATTTGTGTAGAAAGAGAGAAGATAATGCCAGGGAACAAGGACACATATTGAGAGAGGAGCCAAAGGTGGAAGAGAAAACCGGATTTTAACCATTGTATTAAGAAAGAGGTCTTTGAAGCGGTAGGTGTCAGTACCAAGGATTTGCGAGTCAAGATCTATAGGGAGATATGAAGAGTTTTTAATGCAAGGAACATCTGAACAGCGACCAACAAGCAGCAGAACTAGAGCATGGAGCCAGGGAGATTAGTGGAGGAAAGCAGGTTGAAGATTTACAGGCTTTACAGGTTTATAGTAAGATATTTTCATGAAAAGAGTTCTATGTATTACATACAGCTCCCACAGTGTTGAATAGGCAATTTCTGTATTATCTAAGATCTAGGTGTCTCTGGGATTCTTCTTCATATATACTAAAATTGGTATCAGTAAATACCTGCAATCTAAAATAGCTTCAGTTAGATACCAGGTTGTCTTAAAGGGATTGACTGCAGAGGGGTTTCTTCCTTTGGATCACAGAAAATCTAATCATTACGAGAGGAGAAGCTCGATCCTCACGAGTATTGTTCTTTTCCAGTCGAGCTTGTTCGTTTTGTTGGCAGAAATACTAATGCGTGAATAAACTCCGAAAAATAGAAATAACGAACAAGTCAAATATTTGAAATTAAGTGCAAAAAAAGCCCCAAAAAAACCAAGAGACTGGAATATAAATAGGAGAGGGACTGAATAGAAAGATAAGCAACAAAAAGCAATAACAATACATTTTTCAGCCTTACAGAGCATTTGTTTTTTAGATGGGGTCAGAGATCCCCATTTGAAAGCTGGGAAGAATCAGAAAAAGATAAATACATCAAAAACTATAAAAAATAAAGAATGAAATCTTTAGTGAAGTGATGGGGTGAATTTAGTTTTTTTTTTGTTTATGTTAATTGCTGGCCAGTAAACTGTGGAAATAGCTATGTGTATAATTATGTAAATACTTTGTTTAGGTGTTAACTAGTTTTGGTTAACAAATTGAGGCCTACATTGTTTGAAGCATGTAGTTCAGCTGTGCTGACAGTATATGAAAATGGTGCTAAAAGAATTGTATATTGAAAGCTATGTTTGTTACATGTTACTTCACAAGAGTGTGCATGGAAAGATTTACTTTTATCTATAATTGTGCAATTGATTGTACAAAGTTTCATGAAGCTCTTACCTAGAGCTCTCAGAGAAGCCACGTTCTAAAGAGGTGGGCAGCCTCTCTTCTAATGAATATTTATAGGGTAGATGCTGATCACATGGTGTCAGCATAGAGCAGTCTGAAAGCTATAGAAAGCTGCAGACTGAAATCATTAGGTCTGATGTTAATCATTAAGTCTGTGTTAAGCCTTTGTGAGAGGTTGTTCTGGAGCTCAAGTGTGTGCTTGCAGGTTTACTGCTGACCCCCTGCTGGTGAAAGTGTATACTGCATCTTTGCACACATTGATTTCTGCATTTGCTTAAACATAAAGCACCATTTTTTCCATTGAAGATCTGTCTGGTTACTGAACCTACATGTGACAAAAGCCAACTGAATAATTGGCCATTTAATAATATACTTAAAGTTAACTCAAAGGTGGACAACACCTTTAATGAGTCTGGACAGTATCAAAGTTATGCTGTGCGTGATTTTTTCCGTAAACCATCAATTATTTACACTGCCTGCAGAGGGAACCCTGGAAATTGGGCCCAGCTTTAAAGTGGAGCTTACTTGGGTGAGATTCAAATCAGGAGGCAGGACGGATGCAGGAGCAGGGTTGGACTGGGCTCCTGGGACACTAGGAAAAACCTTGAAGACCCCAGCCCTTGTAGGTCCCAACCCTTGTAGGCCCCAACAACCCAGACCTGCTCTCCACCTTCAGCCTTGTGCAGCACTACCCCCTGACCTCCTGCCCAACCCACATTAAGACCATGAGAAGAGGAAGGTACAAATACATCCATTTTTGAGTGACAACAACTTTAGCTGCAGTGGTAAACAAGCCCTTGTGCCTTCTACAGTAGGGGTCTTCAGGCTATTTGTGTTCCAGCATTTGGTCTCGAGTCCTTTCCTTAAAAGAAGCTGCAGGGTTAAGGTCCCCTATGGTCTGAAAAGCTCCACATGGTTGGAAATCCCTGTTGGTCCTAAATTGGATATGGGAGGGGAGTGAGTCCTTTTCCCAAGTGCAAGGTGCCCTGGCACATACCAGATTTGGCCAGAAGGTGTAACTGCTGCACAATTTCTTTATAAAGCAGAGTTGCCATGTGCTCAGTCTTTTTCCCCTTCCACCCCAGTTGGGGTTGGATGTGGCTGGAGCATGGAGTACCCCAAGGGTGTACTGGCCTTTGGTGGGCTTGGGGTATGGGGCACCAAGTATTGTAGAGCGCGACTGGAAGGAGATGTCTGGAGCTCAGAGGCAGCAGAGAATGTGAATGGAGGCCTTTGGTGTGCTCACACTCCGGATTAGTGTTGGAGCTCGGCCTGAAGAAAAGGATTTCTGTGTGAGCCCCCAGTTAGTTTCTGCCTGAGGAAGGGTATTGAAAGGCTCCAGCATATGTCCCCTGGGTGAGGACAGGTGTTGATCATGTGCCTGCTACAAGGAAGCTACTGCCTCTGTCTAACAGGAGAAGTATTTTGTCATGTGGCACTACCCAGGGTAAAGATCTAATGGTAATTGGTACTGTGACTGTGTTTGTCCACCAGGAGTGCAGAGTGGGACTGTGTCCTGGATAGAGACTGTGCTAGGAGTAACCCAGTGCAGAATTTATATTGCTTGTGATTTAATCTTGCCTTTTCGTCTACTTATATAAAGTTCTATTTGCTTTTTTTTTTATTTTTATTATTTGTACCTAGTGGGGCCACTCGTAGTTGCGTCCCCAGATCCCACTCGGTAGAGGCACTGCTCATTAAAAATTTCCAGTATCTTTCACATAACAAAGGGGATGCAGGCCAAATTATATTCATTAAGAGTATACTGTATATCCTTTAATACATGATAGGGTTACAAAGCTTAAATACATATGTCAAATATACTTATATTAGATGGTCTGATAATAGCCAGGATAGCAAATGAGCATAATCAGCCAAATAACCAAAACTGATTTAAAAATTATACCTTCATTGCATTAATGTTAATGGAAGGCTGTTTTGTCATTTGGGTCCTTCTCTACTGGCTGCAAAGTGCTGTTTTAGAATACGTTCCATGTGCCATTAGCCTTAGAATGAAATAAACGTACCATTAGCCTTAGTGAAAATGTGGAGTGTCATAATATTCCAAGTTCAGCTCCATATTTCCATAGGATATCTGGAATTGTGCTGTAGTGTATTTTCTGTAACAGTAAGATGTATGGAGGCATATTTTGAACAGATGGGTATACCGTTGCTGGAGCTGCCAGTGATGTAGGAATTTGCAAATTCTAGAGGAAGTTGCACATTTTGCACTTTGCCTCCTCATTCTTGCACCCTTCGTTAATAATAATAACTAGAAGTGGGACACAGGTGCTGACTCCAACCTGATCATAATCTATAAATTCATGGAGGTTAATTTTATTCTGTGCCAGGTTTTTAGGAGTATGCTGAGCTAACAGAAAAAAAACAAATGCACCATTACAAGGGCAACTCACCTTGTAATTCAAACGAATCAAAATATAAAATATCTTTTGTAACATTATAATTGTATATGGATCTCTCTATAATACCTAGAAGCAATAGCCATTCACTTTGAAGTCCCTTTAGAATTAGAGTAGGGTTAATAAAAGCAAACAGGCTCATTTACGACATTCGTAAATTGTAAGAACAGGAATGGGACCTGCTATCCAGAATGCTTGGTACCTGGAGTTTTCCAGATAAGGATCTCCATGCCTTAAGTTCAATCAAAACTCAATATTGTACCCCCATCCACAGAGCACTTGGGGTCTTGGATATGCTGTGCTTTGCTTTGGCTTACTCTAGCTTGGCACATCTGAATAACATACAAGCTAGGGTGTGCCCACTATATACAGTGAATACACAAATGCTGAACACAGACAGACATCTGTGCATTTTATACACCTATATTATACAGGCATGGGACCTGTTATCCAGAATGCTTGGGACCCGGGGTTAGGGTTTCCATTTTTTGAAACAGTGGAGACCGGGCAAGGGGGTGGGGTCGTGACCTAGATGGGAGTATCAGGGGCGGGGCTACGCCGAGGCGATCGGAGATTGGTGGAGCACCGTGTCCTTATTTGGAAAACCGGCAGGAAGTTTTGACCGGGACAGCCCTTAAAAATACTGGACAGGTGGCAACCCTACCTGGGGTGTTCCGGATAACAGATCTTTCTGTAATTTGGATCACATTTGAATCATACCTTAAGTCTGCTAGAAAATCATGTAAACATTAAAGGAAAACGATACCCCTCAAACAATGTAGGTTAGTGATGTGCGGGCCGACCCGATACTGGTCAGGCGGGTTTGGGTCGACCTCGCACTGCTCCTCGCGGGTGGCTGGCTTCCGTGTTCTGGTTTTATAGTCTTGCGTCTGCTCGCCCGCCCCTTTTATGATGTCATTGTGACGTCATCGGTGGGGGGAGGGTCTATAAAAGGCCCCCGGAAACGTGGGCGGCATCGGGGTGGGTTAGGGTTGGTTGTGGGTCAGGAAAACCCTGACCCTTACATCACTAATGTAGGTCCATATAAAAATATATTGCATAAAACAGCTCATATGTAAAACCCTGCTTTATGTATATAAACCATGTTCATTATAATATACTTTTTTAGCATTATGTGTCATTGGGTAATCATAAATTCATTTTAAAAAACAAGGGCGGCCCCCTGGGATCGTAGGATTCACGGTGCACAGAAACAAACCAAACATGTTAGGTCACATGAGCCAATTAACAGACAGAGTTGTGTCTTTTGCTTCCACACTTCTTCCTGTTACAGTTAGAGCTGTAGTATTTCTGGTCAGAAAATGGTGGTTCAAAGCAAGAGATGTAAAAGGGCAATATTTACTTAAATATATATTCTAGTTTGGTGAGATTCTTTAATATGCCACTTAACTTGATATAAACTATCTGTTGCTTTAGTATTAATTTTGGGGGTTTTCCTTTAAAGAAACCCAATAGGCTGATTTTGCTTCCAATAAGTACAAGCTACTGTTTTATTATTGCAGTGAAAAATGAAATAATTTTTCAAAATTTTCATCATTTGGATAAAATGGAGTCTATGGGAGACAACCTTCCTGTAATTCTGAGCTTTCTGGATAATGATATTATGGATCCCATATGGATCCCATACCTGTATATAACAATATTATAGCAATATAATATATTGTGCACTTTATTAGACCTAAGCCCATTTATAGTGCCAAAAACATGGCACTCTGTGTCTATTATTTGCACTTTTCGCTCTTCCCTGCCATTAAATGTATAGCATGAGTTGTAAAGGTCTCTCTGGCTGTCATAATACACTTTTACATTTTTTGGTGACATAAACAGTAAAATAGTACAGGTATGGGATCCGTTATCCGGAAACCCTTTTGTCCAGAAAGCTCAGAATTATGGAAAGGTTGTTTCCAGTAGACTCCATTTTTTCCAAATAAATCCAAATTTTTAAAAATGATTTCCTTTTTCTCTGTAATAATTAAACAGTACCTTGTACTTGATCCAAATTAATCCTTATTGGAAGCAAAACCAGCCTATTGGGTTTATTTAATGTTTACATGATTTTCTAGTAGACTTAAGGTATGAACTGTCAGAAAGATCCATTACCAGGAAACCCCAGATCCTGAGCATTTTGGATAACAGGTCCCATACCTGTAGTTTCAAAATATTCAACTGAACCCAACAGCAATATTGCCTTTTATATTTTAGTCTACAGCTTCATATCCTAACTTGTGGCAGACTATTGTAAACAAATTGCACCGGCCCAGTGTAGCACCTACGTTAATTATCGAGCCCCATAAACTTTTGACATTGGGAAAAGAAAACTAAAACTCTAGTTCTGGCTGGGGATCAGCGGCCCAGCAATCAGACAGATGAAGCCGAGGCTTAGAAAGGCCTGTCATTACTTTAATTGGCTACAGGCCGTGGCGAGGTCTGCTGAAAGCTCCTGATTTCACTAAGCTCAGTGATATTCCCCAGCTAGAGCTGATTCCGCTGTCACAATTTACAACGTTTCTGACTTTAATCCCTGCACTTACTGAGAGAAAGGCCAACAACTGTAGAGAAGTTTTCTGTCCTCCAGAAAAAAAAAACATTTGTTCTTTAGTGAAAAAGTTTGGGTAACATTTGTCAGGAGAAGTAGTACGGTGTCTAGAACAATGGAGAGACAGGTATGGGACCTGTTACCCAGAATACTCAGGATTTGGGATGTTCCGGATAAGGGATCTCTCCATAATTTGGATCACCATACCTTATGTCTACTAAAAAATAATTCAAACATTAAACCCAATAGGATTGTTTTTGCCCAATAAGGATTAATTATATCTTAGATTTGGATCAAGTACACGGTATTGCTTAATTATTAGATAAAAAGGGAATAGTTAAAAAAAATTTGAACTGTTTAATTAAAATGGAATCTATGGGAGACGGCCGTCCTGTAATTAGGAAGTTTCTGGATCACGGCTTTCTGGATAACCTGTAATAATACACAAAATGGCTCATTTATGAATGTACAAGCTATTTGCAAAGGTACTGGTATCCATACCGGATCTTTGGATGCTAATGCCGTTATTAATTAATTCCTGGGTCACGAGATGCCAAGGCATCGCTTTTTTTTGCTAATGTAGCACACCCTTAAAGGGATACTGTCATGGGAAAAAAAAATAATTTTCAAAATGAATCAGTTAATAGTGCTGCTCCAGCAGAATTCTGCACTGAAATCCATTTCTCAAAAGAGCAAACAGATTTTTTTATATTCAATTTTGAAATCTGACATGGGGCTAGACATTTTGTCAATTTCCCAGCTGCCCCATGTCATGTGACTTGTGCTCTGATAAACTTCAATCACTCTTTACTGCTGTACTGCAAGTTGGAGTGATATCACCCCCTCCCTTTTCCCCCCCAGCAGCCAAACAAAAGAACAATGGGAAGGTAACCAGATAGCAGCTCCCTAACACAAGATAACAGCTGCCTGGTAGATCTAAGAACATCACTCAATAGTAAAAACCCATGTCCCACTGGGACACATTCAGTTACATTGAGAAGGAAAAACAGCAGCCTGCCAAAAACCATTTCTCTCCTGAAGTGCAGGCACAAGTCACATGACATGGGGCAGCTGGGAAATTGACAAAATGTCTAGCACCATGTCAGATTTCAAAATTGAATATAAAAAAATCTGTTTGCTCTTTTGAGAAATGGATTTCAGTGCAGAATTCTGCTGGAGCAGAACTATTAACTGATTCATTTTGAAAAAATGTTTTTTTCCCATGACAGTATCCCTTTAAGTAGCTGTGTGGATTATAGTGAGTGACCAGGGCTATCTCTTTTTTTTTTAACAATTCAAGTTTATTAAGTATATCAGAATAGTATCAGTATTTCACAGGTAGGTATTGCAATAATAGTACAGGTAAATGCAGTATAATCATTAACAGCAGTTATACATATAAGTTATAAGCATCATCTGTTTTGAAAAACTGCTGTGTCTACCTTATATATTGGGTATATGGGTTATTAAGTAATACAGGGGCTCGTATAGGTTTCTGAGTAACTTACCCACTTGCGGCATGGGCTTATACTTTCCTTGATCTAACAGGGAGGGCTTCAAACACCTGCTTAGGATAACTAAAGGATGTATGAGATTTGGGAGTACTTTGTATGGTTTCTTGCTTCACTGCGATGTCTAGAAAAGAGAGTCTAGTGGCTGTCAATGGGGTTGTCTAGTTTTCAGGAATGTCTGGGTCCCGGCATACTCTTTGTGCATTTTGCCTTATACCGTAAGGTTCGGTTGAGCCTCTCATTACATGTCCCATGTTTTTTTAAATTTTTCAGGACAACCACTTCTAATATATATTAACTTGTAAAGAGGAATGACTGCGTTAACCTGTTTTTGCCACATGGCAAGTGAAGGGGTCTTGCGTAGTAACTGGATTTTCCCTTGTTGGAGAGGCCACCACCAAGCTGTTGTTAACCTTGCTGCTAGATAGTACAGAAACATGTTGGGTGCTGCCAGTCCCCTTTTGTCTGTGGAGAGTTGTAGTTTTGTTGCCTTTATTCTGGGTTGGGTAGCCCCCCAATATAAGAGTGCCAATATATTTGAGTTCTGGAAAAATTGTGATGGGATACTGTTAGGAGTTTGCCGAAAGATGTACAAGAACTTTGGTAACATAATCATTTTAAATAGATTAATGCGTCCCACTAGAGATAAAGGCAGCTCGTCCCAGGCTTTAATTTTGTTCTCCAGAGTGAGTATCAAGGGTTGAAGATTAAGGTCCATGAACTGTTTAAGGTCTTTATGGACCATTATCCCAATATATTTAAAAGACAAGGTCCACTGTAACCCCTTCAAGTCAGGTGTTGTATGTGAGTCAGGGGTACTAATAGGAAATAGGGTAGATTTTGCCCAATTAGACCATTTTATAGGCTGTATGCTTATTGATAATAGATAGTGCCGCTTCTAAGTCTGAGGTAGGGTTAGCCACGTATAGGAGCGTATCGTCCGCAAATAAGGACAATTTCACTGTCTGTGGACCCAATTTAAGTCCCACTATATCAAGGGAGTCTCGAATTAGGCAGGCTAATGTTTCATAGCAATGGCAAAAAAGCAGGGGGGGCAGCCATGCCTCATGCCTCGAGAGAGGGCAAAATGTGGGGAGATGTTGTGATTAGTTTTAACACATGCTTTAGGGGCAGCGTATAAGGCTTTCGTCCATTTCAGGAAGTTAACAGGGAACCTGAGGTATGTCATGATAGATCATAGATACGCCCACTCAACCGAGTCAAAAGTAGAGATGGCGCGAACTGTTCGCCGGCGAACTTGTTCGCGCGAACATCGGGTGTTCGCGCTCGCCGGAAGTTCGCGAACGTCGCGCGACGTTCGCCATTTTGGGTTCGCCATTGTTGGCGCTTTTTTTTGCCCTCTCACCCCAGACCAGCAGGTACATGGCAGCCAATCAGGAAGCTCTCCCCTGGACCACTCCCCTTCCCTATAAAAACCGAAGCCCTGCAGCGTTTTTTCACTCTGCCTGTGTGTGCTGAAGAGATAGTGTAGGGAGAGAGCTGCTGCCTGTTAGTGATTTCAGGGACAGTTGAAAGTTTGCTGGCTAGTAATCGTTTTGATACTGCTCTGTTATTGGAGGGACAGAAGTCTGCAGGGGTTTGAGGGACATTTAAGCTTAGGTAGCTTTGCTGGCTAGTAATCTACCTTCTACTGCAGTGCTCTGTATGTAGCTGCAGTGGGCAGCTGTCCTGCTTCTGATCTCATCTGCTGACTGCTGCAATAACAGGCAGATTTTTCAGATACATTTTTGCCCTTGATCCCCCTCTGGCATGCCACTGTCCAGGTCGTTGCACCCTTTAAACAACTTTAAAATCATTTTTCTGGCCAGAAATGTCTTTTTTAGATGTTAAAGTTCGCCTTCCCATTGAAGTCTATGGGGTTCGCGAACCGTTCGCGAACCGCTCGCATTTTTGCGCAAGTTCGCGAATATGTTCGCGAACTTTTTTTCCGACGTTCGCTACATCCCTAGTCAAAAGCGTTCTCGTTGTCCAATGAAACAATGACCCTTTCACCTGAGTTTTTGCGTTCAATTACTAAATTAGTATAAAGCCTCCTCAAGTTGACATCCACTGATCTACCCGGGAGAAACCCAGACTGATCTGGGTGGATGATGGCAGGGAGGATGGGGGACAATCTCCAGGCTAACACTTTAGCCAGAATTTTTGCATCACTATTTATGAGAGATATTGGACGATATGATGCACATTGCATGGGGTTTTTATGCCTGGTTTTAATATCAGAATGGAAATTGGCAAGGTATCATTATCAAGGGTGGCATTGAATATTTTTGCTAAACATGGTGCTAAGAGCACTTGGGCAGTTATAGGTATATTTAAATTGTTCCTATCGGTCTTTGGCAGGGGAGACATAGCAATTTCATGGATATACTCTTGGATATCTGATTCTGGTATGGTTAATAGGGATGTAGCGAACCGCCGATAATGTGTTCGCGAAGGCCGTTCGCGAACACCGGCAAAAAATGCGAACAGTTCGCGAACAGTTCGCGAACTTCGAACATCCGAAAATCGTTCGATTCGAACGATCGAAGGATTTAAATCGTTCGATCGAACGATTATCGTTCGAATCAAACGAAAATCGTTCGATTTTAGCGATCGAATGGTCGAATGGTCGAACGATTTTGACGCGAACGCCTATTGGCGAACGTCGCGCGACGTTCGCGAACTTGCGGCGGACGCGAACAGCCGATGTTCGCGCGAACAAGTTCGCCGCCGAACAGTCCGCGACATCCCTAATGGTTAATTTAGTCTGATATAGGGTTTGATAGTAATTATAGAAGGCAGCGTTTATTTCCCCTGGAGTATTTGAACATTCCCATGTTCATCCCTTGTGCCTGGTATTGTTGTGGTATGAGTTGGATCCCTTGCTAGTTGGGCTAATCATTTCCCAGACTTATCCCCAGATTCCATCAGGTTTGCTCTGTGGTAAATGTGTGATTTTTTGACCTCTTCTCTTTGTGCTATCAGCAACTTAGTTTTGGAGAGTTGCCAAGCTATTCTAGTGTTCTCATTGGGAGTTGTGATATACACTTTCTCCAGGTCCACCACAGATTGTGTAAGTTTAGCTATCTCTAGCCTATGTTGTACATTGAGGCGCTTAATGTGTGAGATATATTCACCCCGTATGAAGGCTTTAAGATCATCCCACATTATCGGGTATTCAGTTGTTTGCTCTTTAGTTTGTAAAAATTCTTAAATGCTAGATTCAATGTGACAAGTCTGTATGAGTAACACTATATTGACTCAGTCTCCATATATTATTGCTTGCCTATTGCTATTCCTTGTACACTCACTAAAATAGGTGATTGGTCTGATATCCCTCTTGTGAGGTATTGAACATCCAACACTATCTGATTATTTTCACTCCCCTCAATGTGTGACCAGGGTTATTTCTAGGTGTGGCGTGCCTCTGACCCACTTGCACTCGAGCAACTCCCAGTACCTTGTAGACTCCTATTTGCATCAAAGGATCCAAATTACAGAGAGGTTTCTTTGCAGCAATAACTGGTTTGTTAACAGTAGAACAGTTCAATAACTGAAATGAGCAGTCACTCCTTTAAGGTACATTCAAATGCAGTAGCGACAGATCCCTCCAAGAGGTAAAGTAGGAAATGTGTAAGTTACCACACTCCTGAGGCAACTCCTCCCTGAGAGTGGTTTGGGATCCTCAGCCTTGGGTCTCGTATCTTGGCACCCTACCTGGTCCTCAACTCACCCACTGAAATCCCTGCTCTAGTGGTTCACTCACCACAGGGTTATAACCCCCACTATTCCTCCTCGTTGGAGCGGAAGCTGCTTACTACCTTCCCTGAGCCTTCCTCTTGCTCCTAGAGCAACTATGACAAAACTTACTATCACTAAATAACCTTTCTGAATCTTGAACACAGCAACCCAGGGTCTGTAACAACCTCTCAGAGAGGTGAGGTCCAAGGAAAGACCATGAGCACATGGGGCTATACCCCTTTATACCTTTAAATGCTGCCATCTACTGGACAACAAGAACCTAGATCAGGTTACAGTAGACCCATAGGGAGACATAGCTTGCTCAGCGTATAGTTCAGCATTTTTTTCCCATTCGTGCTTTTTATATTCGCATCTTGTAATAAATGATATGACATTCATGGTTTTAGAGAAAATGAGTTTATTTGTGGTATCAAAAACCTCTAAAACCACTAAAATAAGAATGTTAATATACGGGGCTTTATGTGTCCAAACTCAGATGTACAGATAATAATAGTATGACTTGGATGAGGGCATTGAAAGTATCTGTTTTGCTTATAAATCATGCAGGTATGCAGAAGAGCCGTGGTTGTTTGACTTTTTTAAATCCAGGCCCTCTTGGAAGTCCAACCATTGGTCAATAACCCCTGTAGCTCATAACAAGGTTACAACTATAACAAAACATTGGAGTGTCCCTACTACTGGTTCAAACACTTCTGCTGGGTGAGGTCCCACTGTTTGGGAACCAATGGTTTAGGACCAACCCTGTGAAGACACTCAAGTTGATTCAATGTGACAGCCAGACTGTACCCACCATCATGCTGGAAAAGTGTTTTTCTAATGTCTTGGTGACATTGCTATTAGCCAGTTATTTGGTTTAAAATATTGGGGGGCATGTTGAAGTCCTGCATTTTATTTCCTGACTCATTTCCCCCTTATAACTGGTCCCACTGGACATATATATGCCATTAGAAGGGGTTTGTAAGAAAAAAAACAAACTTATATATGTTGGAGAAAATCACTGAATTTGTGATGAGTGATTTATTAATAAGTATCCAACTTACTAATAAAGTGCAAACTACAAGAGGATGATCTCCTTGGGGAAACAACAGAGGGGTTCGATAAAATGACCCCAGGCAAAAGTGCCAGGTTTGTTAAAAATAAAAACATCAAGGAATATATTAATTGTCAAAGTGAACATGTAATACGTGTCCGGATATGTCCCTGTGGGTCTTATTATGTGCAGAAAGAAGCAGACTAAGGCTTCTGAGCCTGTCATTGATATTATGAGCTTTATACCTGACTTGTTAACTGAGAGAAGAACAAGCTCCTCTTCAGAGACCTTTTTATTGCAGAGATATATTGTGGGCTTATACAGTGATGTAGTTTTAGTATCGATTAAGTTAGGTATATAGGTATATATTAGAATTCTATGGTGGTGGTAACCTGGATTAAGTATTGGTCAGGGTTGTCTTAGAGAGATATAAAAGATTTACTGTATATGGTGGTTACATAGAACTCATGCACCACGATGAACTGGGCAAACATTAATACAGGTAAGCATTCTGTTATTCAGAATGCTCAGGTCCTGGGGTTTTATGGATAAGGGATCTTTCTGTACTATCGATCTCCATACATTAAAGGGGGCATTTACTAAACCGAAACTTTTTTTGGGGCTGGCTTTTTGTCACCAAAAACCTGAAAAAGTTGCGGGGAAAAATGGTTGACTTTTCCAGGATTTATTATACGACCAAACAGTGGCAATTCCAAATCTGAAAATACTCCAGCTAAAACCTGTCGAAATCATGTAGAAGTCAATGGCAGATGTCTCACAACTGGAAGATCGGTTATAAAGCAACAAGCCTGAAAAAAGTCGCAGTTTCCACAACTTTTTGGAAACTTTTTCCCGTTCGTGCTTTCTCAATCCGAATCATTTGATAAATAACTGACATTCGTGAAAACGAGTGTATTCATGGTTTCTTAAAAATAAAAATGAGAAAAATGTGACTTTTGGTAAATTCCCCCCCTAAGTGTACTTACAATGAATTTAAACATGGAATAAAGCCAATAGGGTTGTTTTGCCTCTAATAAGGATTACTTATATCTTTGTTTGGATCAAGTACAAGCTACTGTTTTATTATTACAGAGAAAACGGTAATAATTTTTAAAAATTTGGATAAAAAGTAGTCTATGGGAGACGGCCTTTCTGTAATTCAGAGCTTTCTGGATAATGGGTTTCCAGATAATCGATCCTATACCTGTAAACACTTGAGCATTTAATTCCCTGCTGTAGAGCCTTTTTCTTGGAAACTTTTTGGATTAATACACACCCATGGCGGAGGTGAACACAATAAAAAATTATTTGTTTAAAAAATTCCAGGAAGACAGTCATCCCATATCTTTTTGTGCCTGGTATCGCCAACACACATGGGACCTACCCAATAGTGATGACAACCAAGAAACAAAGCCTCCAACTGAGAGTCTGATGTGAGCTCTGCGCAAGAGTCCTTTTTACAATGGATAATTAGCAGCACCAAGGCAGGTTTGGATCCACTTGTCCACTAAATGAAAAAGAAGATTTGTAGGGTCGGTGCGCTGATAATTAACTGTGGATCCACTGATACCTAGATGTAAAGAGTGTTATATAGTGAAGTATGCTCCTTTCAGGATAGTTATACAAAATTACCGGATCTACTCACAAGGATCTCTTAGTTATTTGCTTGTCGAGGGGTTTAGACCGCACATCGTGGATCGCAAGGCTGGTATTGAGTACACCTGAAAAAGAAGCCACAATAGTGAAATATTGCCAGAGTTCGGCTATTCTAGCCGTTAACAGAGCTTACCGGATCGCCTATGTGTGAGGATCCATATTAGTTTGAAGACCACTATCTGTAGTCCTCTCTCCCCAGGAAGTGATGTTTGAGATAGTTAGGAGAGTTCGTGGCAGAATATCTCTTGTAGCGATGCGGTTCTGTGATTCCCGTTTTTTGCTGGCGCTGTGGTCTGGGATCAGGGATCACGTAGCCAATTATACTCGAGTTTAATTGAGGATTAAAGGTTTTTATCAAACAAAAGCCCAACACGTTTCGTATTCAGTATACTTCCTCAGGGGCGTATCACATGTCATACATCGTCATTCTTTAGGTAGCATTCATTGGTTCTCAAATATTCAATTAACATAATTAAGGGTTAACAGCAGTGATATCTAAAAGAGCAACCTAATTGGTTACAAACTGGTTTAAAAAATATATATAAATATAGGATTAAGAAACAGATTCATTTATTTAAATTACTCATTTAAATAACATTTTAAATCAGTCTCTATATTGAGACCTCCTGGTGTGCCAATAGTGATGACAACCAAGAAACAAAGCCTCCAACTGTCATAGAAAACTGATACCTTAGGAGGCATGTTCTGCAGAATATTATCCTGGCATCTATTTAGGTCTCTGTACAGTACAAATTGGGTGATGCCCCCCCCTTCATCTTGATGTTTCCTACAGGTATGGTTAAAATTAGTGATGGGCGAATTTGCGGCGAATTTTTGCGCGATTTGCCGCCAGTGAATAAATTCCCAAAACGGCCGCGAAAATTCGCTGTAAAAAAAAACGGATGCTGGTGTCAAAAACGGATGCCGGCCCCATTTCACTAATTTTTTCAGCGAAATGAAACGGCGCAAATTTGCCCATCACTAGTTAAAATGTTTAGGGTCATATGACTCAGGGTCTTTAACCTTTAATACCTTTGAATATACCATGGCAAGAGGAGAATCAGCAGATATCTACTGTAATTACAGAATGAGAAAGCAGAGACAGAACAGGTAAAAATTCAAAGAAGGGGACACTATAGTTGGGTTGCTATGCCGTGAAATGTTTTCATTCTGTGTTTCCTACATTTGAAGAACAAAAGACGGAACAGTTTTTCAGACGTCTAATGTTTCCACTCTCTTTCTTCCATTAAGTGCTTTTTTTTGCACAAATTCAATACAATACAACACTTATTTTCAGAGCCTCAGCTGTCTAAAAACCTAATGCATCTAAATACAAGGTTCTGAATGGAAAGCATTTCAGTTTTATAATGTTCAATGGCTCAGCAATGAAGGGTAGGGTGATGGGGTGGGTAAATCCTGCCTCTGCGCTTAATTGATCTTTTCTATTAGGACTATAAGGGCCATATCTGGCCAAATGTTGTTTTTACAATACTAAAAACCTGATTCACTTACTTTTTCTAAGCATTATATCTGAGCAGCTCTTCACCTCTCTTTGTCTCTTCATCTAATGCTCATGAGGATGTTGCTATGTGAACTAGGGAAGTGTTAGGAGTAAGCTAAGGAGTAGGTCATTTGACAAATAATATGATTTTAATTACAGTCATTAGAAGGCGGGAATTGATAGACCTAGAAGGCTTAGACCTGGCCTAAGAGAATTGGGCTACTCATTATCTACCTTGCTGTTTTGTTACACTCTAGGTGTACAAAGAGTCTGGTCAGCGTGAATCCACCTCTCTCATATCCTCTTGGGAAGATATAAATTGCAAAGCTAGCCTTACTTCTATTCAATATGGCTGAGTTCATTTTAATTAATGCTAATGGACTAAACAGCATTACCAAGCGATACTTAGTCCTAAAGGAAATTTAGTAGGTTGGCCTACTCTCCTAATAGAAACTAAATTAGATTCTTAAAAAATCGACTTACTAATCGACACCTCATACCTAATTATAGGAGGTGATTTAAATCTTGTTTTATCGCAAATTAAGGACAGGACACACCCCTCCCCTGATCACTCAACACATGATTTATCTAAAGAAGTTAGGAAATTAGTGAAGCAGTTTTCTTTTTTTGATGCTGGAGAATCAATCACCCATCAGATAACCAATTCACTTAATTTTCCCCAGTACATAAAATTCACTCTCGCATAGATTATTTTTTGATTTCACAATCCTGTCTACACTTAAGGTGTTATTTACTAAACCCCGAATGCAAAAATCATGAAAAATTCGTGATTTTTTTTAATAAAATCAGACTTTTAAAAAATCACAAATTTTTCGGAACTCCGAGGGTGGAAAAATCCGAATCTGAAAATCTGGCATCTCAAACCTGTCGAGGTTAAATATAAGTAAATGGGAGAAGTCACAAAGATTTTTTGATGTGCACTGGGTTTCGTGCAATACCCTGAAGTTTTCAGGTAAAAATTACGAAACAAAATGTGAAAATCGGATGGAAAATCGGATGCAAAAACGATTTGACCGGCGTTTTGGCGCATGCGCAGTAGGAGCATTTTGCCGGTACGGATCTACTGCGCATGCGCCAAAAGTCACAAAGTTTTCCAATTTCACTTTGTGACTTTTGGCGCATGCGCAGTAGATCCGTACCGGCGAAATGCTCCTACTGCACATGCGCCGGTCAAAGCAGTAAGAAGATTGCTTGGAAGAAGATGGCGTCGGTGAACTCCGTAGACTGGACCTGCGCAGAAGGGTAAGTAACAAGTTAGGGGCATTTGCCCAGCGGGACAGGTAGGCCAGGGGGGAGGAAGGAGGGGAAGCAAAACAGGGGAGGGGGGAGGATTTTTGCGCCGACTGGGTTTCCTTCTCCTTTAACAAGGGATTGGTTCAATCTTTATCCGTAATTATATGGACTTCAACATACAGCAGTAGAACAGGCCATTCTATTGAGAAAGTAAAGTTCTATGAAAAGGGAGATAAACAACATACTATTTGGCTAGGAAATTAAAAGAACAAAAAACACAGATAATGAATGGATCTCCTCCACACAAACTTCTTCAGACCAACTTACTTATAATCAAACCCAGATAGGAGTAATATTTAATAAATATTATTCTCAGCTATACAATCTACAATCTGCTCAATATACTGACCTGGACCTATTGTCCAACTTCTTCAAAGAGGCAGGGCTCCCCAAATTCAGAGAAAGATAGACAAGCTTTAAATGAGGATATAATGTTAGAGGAAAGGGCCTTCACACTTAAGAATATGCCCACTGGGAAAACTCCAGGCCCTGATGGTTTATCTTACAATTACTACAAACTATACGCACATATTTTAAGCCCATATATGGTGAAATTATTTAATGATTTCATCAAGGGCAGCCCGATCCCACATTCAAACTTAAAGACCTACCTATCCCTTATCCCTAAAGAGGGCAAAGACCACTAGATGCGCTAATTATAGACCAATAGCATTACTAAATTCATCGTCATCGTTTATTTATATTTTTTATTTATATAGTATAGACTAGATACGAAGTGCTAAATTCCAACTTGAAACTTTTTTCTAAAATTCTAGCCAACAGACTCACTGCTATTCTTCAAATTAAAGAAGATCAAGTAAACTTCATACAAGGCTGGCAAGCAGGCGAACAATAGACCTGATAGAGGACTTGAATAGGAGGGACACTCAGTTCTCTTAAGCCTTGACGCAGAAAAAGCATTTGACTGCCTGAGTTAGCCCTTCCTGTTTACCCTCCTTCAGCACCTTAATTTTTCAGGTCCTTTTCTCTCAGCCCTTAAAAATTTGTATAGCACCCCGATCACTCAGTTAAAACTTCTCGGCCAGACTTCCTTCCTTATCACCATCACGAATGGCACCAGGCAGGGATGTCCTCTCTCCCCACTTCTATGTGCCCTTGGCATAGAACCCTTAACGGCCATTATAAGAAATTCACCAAATATCTCAAGGCTCATTGTGAGCAGGACACTGTTTAAAATAGTGCTTTCTCACAGAACTCACAGAAAAAGCCCCTCAAGGAACTTTCTGAATTTTTAAATATCTACAATTCAGGCACTTCACAACCCTTACTGAGATGGGGCTAAAAGCTCACTACCCACTCCTTTTAAGAGCCTTGTAAAAACAGGACTTCCACAGAAAGGCCTGATATCGAGGATTTACAAAATGCTCATTGACCCTCAAAGAGAAACACTCCCCAGAAATCCATATATACATTGGACACTATACTACCTCAACCCCTATCAGACTAATGGACCCCCATATGGACTAATGCTAACAAAAAGGTACTTTGTTCTAAACAAAAAGAACAGATATACAAAACCCTAATGGCTTGGTATCATACGCCAGACAAGTTGCACTCCTTATTCACTAATCATTCTCCACAATGCTGGAGAGGCTGCAGCGAAGAAGGTACCCTACCCAATATCTTTTGGTTCTGCCCTATTATTCAACCACTGTGGGATGAGGTAGTGCCTGACTCCTCCATATACCAAAGGACATACACACCATTCTAATGGGTAAACCTATGCAGAAAACCCATAAAAATCCACAAGTTCTTCTCAACCAAATCTTTACAGCTACTTGCTTAGTGATAGTAGCTTAATCACTAAGTTCCTCATTAGAGGAAATAAAAAGCAGGGTAAATGGCAATAAAAAATGGCACTACAAATCATTTCTGGAGGTTTGGTCTCCCTGGGAATTGTTATTCCATGACTGAGGCACTGGTCTGCCTTTGTCCATTTAGATTTGATACCCAAACATGAAAATTCTAAAAAAAACATTTCCGCAATTGGGTTCACTTCTTAAAATCAGCCTAAGTTATCCTTGCTCTTACTTACCATTCTTCATTCCATTGGCTACAGCTTTACTTTCTGCATTTGTTACTACTTCATTGCCTTTACCCTTGACAGGCTTTATAGCCCTACCAATCTGCGACTAGACAATGATTGACACAGTTTACTTCAGCATATAACTAAGCCTTACACCAATTAATGGTTGGCATTAATTGGATATATTGCTTTGAATGTAACCGGAAGTTACAAAACTTTTTGCAGTCGCTGTTGTATAGAAATCTCTGGTACTGTTGCTCATAGCCTGTCCACCTGGGCATTTCACGAACCAAAAGACAAAATCACAATTTTCACAAAGCTTTAATATAGCATTCCTTAAAAAGCTTGATAGTGGGAAGAATAAATTGCCCTTGGCATAATGTCCATCAACAAACCTGTAATTTCTCTTGCAAGTGATGGAGTCTATAATTAATAGCCTAGTGGGGTGTGAAATGCTTGAGATTGTTCCCACTATGCGTGTATAACTTCATCATTGTCTTCTCTGCAAGAGTCTTCTGTTTTTTCTGGATGGCTCGAATAATTGTCTTTCCATCAAACCTGTGTATCCATTAAACTGAATGTTTAGAATGTATTTTTCTTAAAGGAAACATGCTTAATCCGAGGCATGGGGACCTTTTCTCCTGCAAACACACAAAGAGGCCCATTTACTTTGCTCGAGTGAAGGAATAGAATAAAAAAAACTTCGAATTTCGAATGTTTTTTTTTGGCTACTTCGACCATCGAATTGGCTACTTCGACCTTCGACTTCAAATCGAACGATTCGAACTAAAAATCGTTCGAATATTCGACCATTCGATAGTTGAAGTACTGTCTCTTTAAAAAAAAACTTTGACCCCCTACCTAAAACCTACTCAGGTGCAATGTTAGCCTATGGGGAAGGTCCCCATAGGCTTTCTAACAATTTTTTGGTCGGAAAAAAATCATTCGATCGATGGATTAAAATCCTTTGAGTCAAACGATTCCAAGGATTTAATCGTTTGATCGAACGATTTACTATTTGCGGTAAATCATTCGACTTCGATATTCGAAGTCGAAGGATTTACATTCGGCAGTCGAATATCAAGGGTTAATTAACCCTCGATATTCGATCATATGTAAATATGCCCCACAGAGGTTAAGTGCAAATATTATGTCCTTCCTTCCTTCTTTTTTTATGAGTTTTCGTTCATTGCATGATTTTTCGGAAGCTACGTTTTATAAAAAAACGGCCACTAAAACAAACACTAAGATATGATTTTTTTAAATATAAGTTTTAATAATATTCCAAACTCGTGGTTCCATCAGAGCTAAGAATTTGTCTCTAAATGCAAAATCACACTCCATTTTACTCCAGGGGGTTTTATCAGAAATCAGAATATCTATGAGCAGAGAAATGCTAAGGACCAAGATTGAAATAGAAATACATTTCTCTGCTCAGAAATCTCCCTTGTTAGCGCCTGCCTAGCGAGAGTTATTAGACCAATCACTGTTTTCAGGCATCCGCAGAAACACAATTTACTTTCCATGATGTTTTTGTTGTCTGTTTTATTATGTTCTTTGCCTTGCAGTAGATATTCTCTGGAATATTGTTCATAAGTATATCCCTGCCTCTTCTCTAGAGTAAACAAAATAGAGGTATTTTCACCGTGTGTGCTCTTGCACATGATTAGTTTTATAGATTTGAACAATATAAAATTTCAATTTCTATGAGTAATAGTTTGATATGGCAGTTGCGTCAAATCTATGAGGTTCACCCACCCTCAAAGGACATGGAAGAAAGCTTAGAGGCTGTAGCAAAAATCTGTTTACTTTTTCACCAGATTTGAAAAATGGACATTAAGGGGCAGATTTATCAAAGGTCGAGTTGAATTTTATGAAAAATTGCAAAAATTAGAATATCAAAATCTATCATGTACTGTCTCTTTAAAAATTCAACTTCGACCATTCGCCATCTAAAAACGTGCAGAATTGCTGTTTTAGCCTATGGGGGACCTCCTAGAACTTATTTGGAGTCAATTGGTGGACTTTGAAAAATCAAAGTTTTTTTGGGGAAAAACGTTGAATCGAATTCTATCGAATGCGCTATTCCTTCAACTCGTACGATTCTAATTCAGCCAAATACTGACCTATTCGATCAAAAACGGTCAGCCAAAAAAAACTTCAACTTAATTTCGGTTGGCCTTTATGAATTCGAATTTTGAAGTTTTTTCAATTCGAAATTCGACCCTTGATAAATATGCCCCTAAAGGTATTCTGCAGTGTCGGAAACATCAGTCCTTTCTCCCTAGCTCTGAAATACAGATGTAGGTAAAGATATTTAGTTTTATTTATTTTATTTAATTTTAAAAAATGAAGGGGTTTAGCATAACCATTTATCAACTTTCAAACCTTGAATGTTTTTATTAAGTTTTAAAACTTTTAAAAACTAAAAGCTTTTTAAAATTATGATTAAACTCAGGGGGGGAATGTAATAAAAGTTGCAAAGAGAAAATTACTAGCAGAAGAATGTCCGATTCAGAATAGCTAAAAAAAATAGGTCCAATTGGATCAGTGCGGTTCCTATTGATTCTATAGGACCTCGACTGTTTTTACATGCCGAGGTTTTGTATTAGAGTTTTTTGTGGTTTTTACATTTATGTGGTTTTGCCCAGGAGCAGTAACCCACAACAACCAGCATTTACTGGTCACCTGTTTAAAAGCAAACATCTGATTGGTTGCCATAGGTGCCATTAATTACATATGGGTGTTAGAGAAATAAAAAAAATCATTTGCAGAAAAAAACAATGTGAATTTAAAGGGATACTGTCATGGGAAAAACATATTGAAATCCATTTCTCAAAAGAGCAAACAGATTTTTTTATATTCAATTTTGAAATTTGACATGAGGCTAGACATATTGTCAATTTCCCAGCTGCCCCAAGTCATGTGACTTGTGTTCTGATAAACTTCAATCACTCTTTACTGCTGTACTGCAAGTTGGAGTGATATCACCCCCTCCCTTCCCCCCCAGCAGCCAAACAAAAGAACAATGGGAAGGTAACCAGATAGCAGCTCCCTAACACAAGATAACAGCTGCCTGGTAGATCTAAGAACAACACTCAATAGTAAAAACCCATGTCCCACTGAGACACATTCAGTTACATTGAGAAGGAAAAACAGCAGCCTGCCAAAAAGCATTTCTCTCCTAAAGTGCAGGCACAAGTCACATGACCATGGGCAGCTGGGAAATTGACAAAATGTCAATTTCGAATTACTTCGAAAATTACTTCGAATTCACTCCGACACTTGATAAATCTGCCCCTTCATCTCTGACATCTACATGATATATACTCAGTTGGAACAGTTAATGCCAAGTTCCAGACTAATTCTGGAAGCAACTTTAGGGCAAGACCACATGTGAAGAGTGTGGGGATTTATGTGTGTAGAGCACACCTCCCTGTGTACCCTGCACAATGCCAGATGGTGTAAATTACCTTTCTAACTAAAACATTTAGTGGAGGAGGTATAATGGTCTATGGCTGTTCTCCATGGTTTGGCTAGAGACCCTGGTTTCACTGAAAGAATATCTTTAGGTTACAGCAGGGGGTCCCCCACCTTTTTTAACCCGTGAGCCACATTCAAATGTAAAAAGAGTTTTAGAGCAACACAAGCATGAAAAAAATACAGCCGCTCTTGTGGCTGCATTCCTCCAAAAATCTTTTCAATTTGTGGAAAGCTTACCAGAAGAGTAGAGGCTGCTCATATATAAGTACAATTATTTGTGCATGCTTACCTCGCATGCAAGAGGTTAATTACAATGAATTTAAGCCGCGGTGCTAATCCAGTAGTAGCATTACTAAGGGGCTGATTCACTAAGGGTCGAATATCGAGGGTTAATTAACCCTCGATATTCGACTGGGAATTGAAATCCTTCGACTTCGAATATCGAAGTCGAAGGATTTAGCGCAGATAGTACGATCGAACGATCGAAGGATTATTCCTTCGATCGAACGATAAAATCCTTCGAATCGAACGATTCGAAGGATTTAAATCCAACGATCGAAGGAATATCCTTCGATCAAAAAAAGTTAGGCAAGCCTATGGGGACCTTCCCCATAGGCTAACATTGACTTCGGTAGCTTTTAGATGGCGAACTAGGGGGTCGAAGTTTTTTTTAAAGAGACAGTACTTCGACTATCGAATGGTTGAATAGTCGAACGATTTTTACTACGAATCCTTCGATTCGAAGCCGTAGTCGTAGTCGAAGGTCGAAGTAGCCCATTCAATGGTCGATGTAGCCCAAAAAAAAACTTCGAAATTCGAAGTTTTTTTACTTCGAATCCTTCACTCAAAGTTAGTGAATCAGCCCCTATATGTAAACAGTAGCACGGAGCTATACCCACAGTTCCACAGAATAAGCAATTCCCGACATGACATTCATCGTGTCTCTCTGAATGGAGACAGAAGAGAGAAGTGCCCGCTCAGTAGCTGATTATATGCCGGCTATGTTTGCTATAGCCATGAGTCTAGATTTTAGATGATCACTTTAACCTCTGTGACATCAATCATAATTTTCTGTTCATTGCCGAATATTGTCAGACATAATCTCGGCAAAATCGGCTCAATGATTTACTGCTCGAATTGAAAATGCTATTGACTTTCTAGGAACTGGAGAGTACCCTCACCCTCAAGCAAATAAAGAGAGCAGGGTTTTGTATTCTTTCAGCGACATGGTTTTGAAGAATATTTCTTTTCTTTATGGAGATGCTTGTACAAGGGATGCAAAGAATACATGTGGACGTTTCTATAAATGTACATTAGGAATCTATAAGTTTGTACCTTATAGACCTAATGGGTACTAAGTACTAGCATTCAAACATTCTCCTGAAGTTCCAGTGTGTCCATCCTACCTCTTCTGATGAATGGTGCACAACTGATGCTGGGGACCCTGAAACTTCTGACCCCAGGGTTGTATCTACAGAGGAGCCAGACCGTGCAGTTGCAGGGAGGCTCAGGACTGTAGGTTGCCCAGTAAGGCCCTAATTAATGAGAAATTTAAATATTATCAATTTCAATCTTGGTGGGATAGGTCAATTTATCAATGTTTTGGGACCCTAAATTGAATTCACAGGGACCCAGTAACATCTAGTTATACCATTGTCTGACACCATGGCGGCAGCTGCAGGTTTTCCACAACAGGTTGAGTCAATAGACACACCAGATCCAGTTAATCGGACATAAACACCTGAGCTCTGGAAGAGATGCAACAACACTGCACACAGCTTGCACTCGATTTACAACAAAATGTAATTGTGTCTGTTTTTATGCACTGGGCACCATTGTGGCTGATCTGAATTATTGGAAAACACACTGTATTATAGGTAAAAAAAAAAAATACATGGTTAACTGCATCTAAAATTACACTTTGCACAGTTGCATTTGTAAATGACCCTTCTTATGGTTTGGTCTCTCTACTAGCAATGAGCGAAATTATTCGTCAAGATTCCCCCTGTGATAATGACGCCCATAGACTTTAATGGATGGAAAAAAAATTGTGGCGCAGCAAAAAATTGTTGTCGGCCATAGACTTCAATGCATTTCAGAACATTTTTGCAGTCTCACAGAGTTTTGGTTGAAGCTAAATGGGTCAGATTCGCCCCTTAACTACACTCTACCACCCCAAGGCCACCACAGCCCTTTGCCAGTGAAGAGCTGTTCTTCCAAATGTGACCCCAGTAGCTCCCCATCTTCTAATCCACGGATTCACAGCACATGCTCTGGGCTGCTGTCACTCACTGACTGAGCTTAGGGACCCCCTTACAGTATACTCTGTGTGTATAAAAAAATTGTTGAGAGCATCAAAATTGAAGCGCGTCAAAATAATTTCACTAATTTTTCAGCAAAGTGAAACTGGACAAATTCAGATATCACTACTCAAATGTGCAAATTTACATGTTTTTTTACTCCAGTAATTTTTCCTTAAATTTCAAGTACAGGTAAGGTATCTGTTGTCTGGAAATCCATAATACAGAAAGCTCTGAATTACAGGAAGGTCAACTCCAATGGACTCCATGTTAAAAAAATCATTCCTTTTCTCTCTTTAATAATAAAACAGTGCATTGTACTTCATCCCAACTAAGATATAATTAATTCTTACTGGAGGCAAAACAGTCCCTTTGGGCTTAATTCATTAAGTCATTAGTTTTTTAGTAGACTGATGAAAATCCAAATTATGGAAAGATGATTTATGTCCCAAGCATTCTGGATAACAGGTCCCATACTGGAAATTGTGAGCAGTGTCACTGGTGCAAACTGCATTAAATTCTGTTAAGTTACAAAGTGTCAGTTTCCCTGGTTCCTGTTTGTTCAATCAAGAATCAAGTTTGCCTTATGAACTCACGGGCACTCAACAGGTTAATCTAAAGCTGACCATTTTTATACAGGCTACAGCCAAGAGATTAGAGTCATGGTTTCCGCCTATAAATATTAATAAAGAGCTTATCTCTTATAATCTATAGCAGGGAGCTTAGGACGTTTCCCTGTAACTGTTTTAAGTATATGATTACAAAATTTGGGCGCACATGCAGGGTTAAACTTTTATACTTAAAGTGCAATGAAGAAGCAGTACCCCCACCAGGGAAAGCATTGGATTCTGGCCATCTGAATAAAAATAGAATAGAATATGTCTCGCCATTGAATGTTAAATCTAAAAATATCTCTGTGACAGTAGATGTACAGTAATTAGACAAGGATGCAAGGTTTTCATAATCTGACCCGCCGACTGGATTCTCCTTTACAGTCTCCAGGTCCAGTTGTCACCCCTCCTGTGGCCGCTCCAGTGGGTTCTTCTGCCATGTTGGGTAACGTAACTAAAACCCATGAACCCAAAATTGTCTTCCCCAAGAAATTTAATGGGGATAGAACTACATTTTTTGTATTTAAAGAGGCATGCAAACTTTACCGTAGCTTTTTCCCTAAATCATTCAAAACCGGTGAGGAGAAAGTGAGGTTTGTTATGACCCTGTTATAGGGTGATCCCCAAATTTGGGCCCTAAGATTACCCTCCACTGATCCTTCCCGCTTCTCCCTAGAAACCTTTAACACCATGGTGATACTTTACGATGACCCGGATCACGCATCATTTGCCGATTCCGCAATTCGTAAATTAAAGGCCGCAAAGACCTTACCCCCACATAGGCATTATGACTGTCCAATTGACCTCATCCCTGGGTCTACTCCCCCTCGTGGTAGAACTTACCCTTCTCCTTGCCTGAAGCCCAGGCAATGAAAGAATATATTCAGGAAAACATTGAGAGAGGTTTCATCAGACCCTCTAGTTCCCCTGCCGGTGCAGGTTTCTTTTTTGTTGGTAAAAAATATGGTGGTCTTCGTCCTTGCATAGACTAGAGGTCTTAATAAGAGCACCACATAAAACCGTTACCCCCTTCCTCTGATTTCCGAATTATTTGACCAGGTTAAAGGTGCCAATATTTTTTCCAAGCTTGATCTTAGAGGTGCATATAACCTCATCCGTATAAGGGAAGGGGATGAGTGGAAAACCGCCTTTAATACCAGGGACGGCCACTACGAATATCTGGTAATGCGATTCGGTCTTTGTAACGCCCCCGCAGTGTTCCAGGAATTTGTCAACGACATCTTCCGGGACCTGCTGGGGTTATTCTTAGTGGTCTATCTTGACGATATTTTAATTTTTTCCTCTAATCTGAGTTACCATCAAAAACATGGGAAGTACTACTCAGATTAAGAAAAAATAACCTTTATGCAAAACTTGAGAAGTGCATCTTTGAGGTTTCTTCTGTTCAATTTTTGGGGTTCAATATATCCAGTAAGGGTCTAGAAATTGATCCTGGGAAAGTTAAAGCTGTATTGGAATGGACCCAGCCTCTTTCTTTGCATGCGACCCAAAGGTTCTTAGGTTTTGCCAACTATTATCGTCAATTTATTAAGAACTTCTCCGATAGTGGCTCCAATCACAGACTTGACCAAAAAGTGTGCAGACCCGAGCATGTGGCCCCCAAAGGCTATTCAAGCCTTTGAGTTCCTCAAAAAAGAATTTGTGTCTGCCACCATTCTTCACCACCCTGACACCACTCTGCCTTTCATTGTTGCGGTAGATGCCTCAGAGGTTGGAACTGGGGCAGTCCTTTCCCAAAGGCATCTGATATCCAACAAAGTGCACCCTTGTGCATTCTTCTCTAAAAAATTTTCGCCTGCTGAGGCAAATTATGACATCGGCAATAGAGAACTGTTGGCTATCAAATGGGCCTTTGAGGAATGGCGACACCTGTTGGAGGGGACTAAACCTTTGATAACGGTCTTCTCTGACCATAAAAACCTGCTGTATATTGAATCTGCTAAGCGATTAAATTCTAGGCAGGCCAGATGGGCTTTGTTTTTTACCCGGTTTAATTTTTCTCTTACATATAGGCCTTGTTCCAAAAATACTAAGGCAGATACACTCTCTAGAAGTTTTGAAGCCAAATCGTCTGAATCTAGTGAGTGCATTCCCATCATTCCAAGCGAATTAATAGTGGCAGCTCTGGGATCCCTTGCCACACTATTATCCTCAGCCCAATCACCTGCTCCTGTAGAAACTCCTCCCGGGAGGTTATTTGTACCTGAGGTTTTTACAGAACAAGTCTTGGGTGAAGCCCACAATTCCAAAATGGCGGAACATCCTGGCATCTCTAAGACTGTGTCCCTTTTTGTCTCGCAATGTATGGTGGCCTTCCTTTAAGCAGGATGTCAAAAAATTTGTTGATTCTTGCTCTGTTTGTCAAAGTCCTCTAGGAATTTGTTGCAGGGATTGTTAAGGCCACTACCTATCCCTGACAGACCTTGGTCCCATCTTTCGATGGATTTTATTGTTGATCTTCCCCCTTCTCAGGGGAAAACTGTAATTTGGGTGGTGGTGGGTAGGTTCAGCAAAATGAGCCACTTCATTTCCCTCCCACACCTCCCTTCTGCCAAAACCTTGGCTGAGTTATTCATTTCTAATATTTTCAAGTTACATGGTTTTCCGGTCAATATTGTTTCTGATAGAGGGGTATAATTTGTTTCAAAGTTTTGGCGAGCATTCTGCTCTTTGGTTGGAATTGAATTATCATTTTCTTCCGCATATCATCCTCAAACAAATGGTCAAACCGAAATGGTTAATCAATCCCTTGAACAGTTTCTAAGATGTTATGTGTCTGATAACCAGTCCTCTTGGGCTGAATTATTACCCTGGGCAGAATTTGCTTACAATAATGCAACTCATTCTTTAACTGGTGAATCTCCATTCTTTATTGTTAATGGTTTACATCTCAAGGCATTTTCTTTTTTCTGGTTCATTGTCCCCTGTACCCTCTGTCAATTCTTCTGTTAAACACTTTGCAAAAATTTGGTCTGGGGTGCACGACTCTCTTTCTGCAGCTACGACCGCTCAGAAAAAAGCAGCCAATAGGTCCCATAGGAGACTCTGTATGGTTGTCTACAAACAACATCAAGCTTAAGGTCCCCTCTCTCAAGTTGGGGCCTAGGTTTATTGGTCCATATCCCATCAACAAAATAATTAATCCTTGTTCTGTTCGTCTCAAACTACCTGACATTTTAAAAATTTCTAATTCTTAACATGTCTCTCTCCTGAAACCAGCCATTCAGGTGCGCCAACAGTCTTTTCCTCCCCCAGTGTTGGTAGAAGGTCAGCCTGAATTTGAAATCCAAGAACTCCTTGACTCTCGCCTTGTGTGGGGTGAGTAACAATATCTGGTCAAATGGAAGGGCTATGTCCCTGAGGAGAATTCTTGTGTTCCAGTTGGTGACATTAGGGCTGATCGTCTCAGGAAACAATTCCATCTGAGGTTTCCTGAGAGACCTGGGGGTCCAGTGGCCCCCCCTAGAGGGGGGGGTAATGTGATGAAAGTAACTCACCCTGGTGGTCCAGTGGTGCGGCGCCACGGCGTCTTTTCTCTGTCACCATTTTGGTTTCTTAGGGAGTGCGAGCCCGTGTCTCGTTCAATTTATTGACACAGACTCGGGGGCGTTGGGACGCAGGCGCGCAATTGCATGAAAACTCTGCACTATAAAAAGCTCATTTGTGCTGCTAGACCTTGCCTGTGATAGGATTTGTTTCCTGGTGCTTCTTGAGCTTTAAGATATTCTGATCCTGAAAACCTGTTTTGATTCCTGTTGTGACCCCTGCCTTGCTTTTGACGATTCTACATTCTGTATCCTGACCCTTGCCTGATTACCGACTCTGATTCTGCTTAACCCTCTGATTGATCTCCTGGTTTGACCCTTGCCTGCCTGATTACGTTATTCTCTGCCTGCCCCAACCCGGCCTGATCTGACTACAATTCTGTCTAACGCCTTGTACTGTGATCTTCTGCCCAAAGACTCTTGCTTACTGTTGTGCCCCTCTGCTTGTCTAGAACCCCTCGCCTTGCACCTCTCATTATAAGACCAGGCGGCATTTGAGTAGCTGAGGGCTCCTCTCGAGGCCAAAGGCGGCTGCTACAGGCAGAAGCATGAGCATTGGGGCCTTTTTTATGGAAATATATATATAGATAAATAAATATATGAAACCCACTTGTAAGCTATGGGGAATCCTTACCAAATAGAAACCATCAACATCTACAGAAGTTTGTTTGTTTGTTTGAAAGTTGAAAGGGAACTTGTATTGGTGAAGAGACTACTCATTTCTCATGCAATGTCTTGCTTCATATAAACAGAGCATGGGAATAATAACTTAGCTGACAATAGGGTAGAGAAGGACAATGTTTGACATGTTTATTCTCCTCTACAATGTTTTTTTTTCTAATGTATAAATGAATTCCTTCAATAGTGTCTTTGTTGGTGAAACCTGGAAATGCCACCATCGTACATGTTTCATAGAGATCAGGCGTTTGCTTCTAATAAGTATTCTACATCTTGTGACTCATAAACAAACGAGAGGAGATAAGACTTGCTATTGCGGCTTTATTGTATGAATGGCAGCATTGTCCTTGCGGTTACTCTGACACCTCATCTCTCTCTACAGGGAAGATCCTTAAAGCTGGGACATTATCACTCGTGCCTCATCTTCAGCGCTGTTGTAGAATGGGTCTTTTGACCTTTTATGAAAGCTATTGTTTCTTGTCGTTTTTCGCTCTACGGAAACACATTTTTCCCTCTCGTCTAGCCTTCCATTGAAACCAATTTTGCAGGTTAAGTTCGAGTCCTTGGGAAAGAACGGCGTTTTCTGCTGCGAGTTTCTGATGGTGGAGAAACAGGGTGACAATCAAAGCTTAATTCATTTGCTTGGCAGGGAAGCTGAAGTCTGATTGTGGACGGCACCGTGAATGTGTCATTTGTTTCAAACACTGTGTTTTTGGGGGATTAACTCAGTTTGATAGAACGGCAATGGACATTCTGTGCTATCTTTCAAAGGGAAGACGGCTTTTGATTTAAAGGTTTCCTTTGTTGGCTGAGATTTTTGTGGCTGTTAAAATGAAAAGATAAAACATATACAGAGACAATGAATTATTATGTCCAGCTGAAAGCAAGGCTAGAAGGACAGAATAGTAATGAATTGTATTTAAAGAAGAGAATAGCTACATCTTTTTCAGAACATGCTCAAAGGAATTTGTTCACGTGGAAAGCTTATTTCCTAGCCTTTTATACAAGTATTTAAAGCATGCAATAATCATTAGGGTTGTTAGGAGATAGATTCTGCATTTTATAGCTTTGATTGTAGTTTAAAAGGGATGAAATGAAAGGTTTTTGCTTTGAAAATCGGTACGGGGAAAAAAAACTTGTGGGTCAATTACTAAATGGAGGGCTGGGTGCAAAGTGCCAATATTGAGAGAAATCAGATAGAAATTTTGGCACAAGTTCCATGAATACAGGGCTGCCTGCTTTCAAAAGTGCTTCATTCACAAAGAGAGGACAGGAGGAATCATAATGCAGCCAGATACCAGACAGAAGGTCAGAGCATTAGGGGGCACTTTTGTGCTCTTGCATGAATGTCCAGGGTCTAAATCAGGGATCCCCAACCCGTGAGTAACATTCAGAAGTAAAAGGAGTTGGGAAGCAACACTAGCATGAAAATGTTCTTGGGCTGCCAAATAAGTGCTGTGATTGGCCATTTGGTAGCCCCTATGTGGATTGTCAACCAATATTGAGGCTCTGGCATCTGGTCTTTATGCAACCAAAGCCTGGAATTCAAAAACAAGCACCTGCTTTGAGACCACTGGGTGCAACATCCAAGGGGTTGGAGAGAAACGTGTTGCTCATGAGCTACTGTTTGGGGATCACTGGTTTAAATAAATGACCCCAATATATCTAAATGGGACATACAGTGTGCACATTGGGAGGTGATATTTGGCTAATCTATATTTGTAAATAATAAATGGAACAGTAAGACATACAGTGGGCACAGTGAGAAGTGATATTTGTCTGATCTATATTTATAAATAACACTTATAACTCTTTAGGCATCATTTACATATGTATAGCGTCCCTTAGTGCTCACCCATGTTGTACTTGTGGCAGGTCATGCAAAAAGATACCTATCTTATTCTTCCCAGCCTCTCCAAGTGTCCTGCCTGGTGCTTGGAAAAGAGGTCTCCGATAATACAGTATACAAAGAATTACCAAACACTCGAAGGCTTGTGAAGTGGGGTGAACCCCTGCGTCTTTATACCCCTTCGTCAGCAGCCAAAACATTACATCACTGACGTGAAGAAACACGCAGGGGTTCGCTCCGCTTTACAAGCCTTCGAGTTTTTGGTAATTCTTTGTATACTGTACTTGTGGCAGGGACAGTGTTCCACTCCATCTTGCCCAGAGCCAGGGTCGATCAAGGCCAATTAGACAAAAAAAAATTTGGTGGACCCCGCTGGGCCAGACCCATTCCCCACAGCCACCTGAGATTGTGCGGCACCATAAGAAGGTACTGTTGGGGGGGAGGAAGGGGATTAAGGCTGGGGTGGAGGGCCTGTGGGGGTGCCAGAGGGGGTTGGGTGTAGGTCCCTGATACGACAGCTGCTTTTATGTGGGCGGCCACATGTCAGAGCACAGAGACCACCGTTTTGTAGTGCAGAGCCCTGTGGCAATTAATTAATCAAGCAGGGCAGGGCGCAAAGTACAAAGTCATGGCATATTGTGCCTGTTATGTGCATTTCATGTCCTGCCCTGCACTCCTCTTTTGTTTTCTATCTTAAATAGAAGAAGGTACATGTCCACATTAGGAAAATTGTAGGCTGGCACAAACTGGACTTCACTCCAAAGTATGATGCAAATAAAAATGTGTTTATTTAACAAAAAAGAACATTTTTTTTTTGTTAAATAAACTACTTTTTATTTACATCGTATTTTGGAGTGCGTTCTGGTTTGTGCCAGCCTACAATTGAATATAAATATGCAAAACTGTCTCCTAAAGGTCTGGGGCTTGAGCACCTGGACCCCCTGTTAGTACTGGTAAGTGAACCTTACTATTTACAAAATAACAATACTGGATATCCACTTTTTCCCTTTCGTCCCTTCTTTATTGTAACCCACATTAGTCAAAATCATATTTAAAAATGTACTGCATATGTGTTGTAAAATAATCTGAATGGAATGGCTGAAGGAAACGGTTTCCTTGATTGTTGGGACATGATTGAAAAGATACTGTCCATCTTAAAGGAGATTAAGGAACGGAGGCTTTGGTGATGTTAATATGGGCGATTGAGGGCAAGAAGTCACCAAAGGTGAAAATAGCAATCCAGAGCCCTCTCCTAATCATTTGATTGCAAATATCCATCAGCAACCAAGATGATCAGTACTATCAAGCTTGCATTCACATGGTAGGGATAATACGGTGGGTTACATAACATAAAGTAAGGCAAATATCACAAGTGATGGTCTACTAGGCAGTGAAGAACATATGGTGAGATGAGTAGTACATGACCTTATTCCTATAATAGGATAAATGCATATGAAACAAGAAAGAAACCTATAGACTTAAGTGCTTGATTATCATGTTGGACGAAAGTGCTTGATTATCATGTTGGACGATTCTGGTGACCATATGGTGTGGGTCAATTACCAAGCATGATGAGTGCTCATGCCTTTAAAGAATAATGTAAAAGCTATTTGATTGATTTACTTAATCTAAAAGTCAAGATTTGTTTCTCCTTGCAAAATGGCAATGCCCCACATCTCAGGGTAAAATTCAAAGGGTATATAAATATGAATATAATATAAGCTGTATGCACTGGCCACATTACGAACACAGGGGTTTATTTACTAAAGTCGTGCAAAAAAATTCAAGCCAATTTGTTCCCAGAATTCCAATAGGGAAAGCACATAGAGGGGGCCTTGTACTTACTGCCTATTCAAAGAAGGGATTCCTCATTGAAATTGAGATAAATCTGGCCAGTAGAGTTATACAGTAATAGAAGCTATTTTAAGACATTTTTTTGCTTTTGTGAGTTTTATAGTGATCCAACATTCTAAATGTCCACTTTATGTTTTCCTATATGTTTTCAGACCATACATGTGACCAAAATTCAATAGATAATCAGGCCAGGCAAAATATCCTATTTAGTCAATGACCGGGTCATGCATGCAGTTCACAATCAACAATCCGCCCTGGTACCCTAACTAATCCAGATATTGAGAAGAGATGAACATTTGAATCAACTCAGTTTAAAGGGGTTGTTCACCTTTGTAACAAATTGACAAATCTAACAGTTCACATGAATAGAACAAACTTTTCCATAGAAATAGTTAACAGAAAAAGTACAGTTCAAGAGATATTCACCTCAGAAGTGTCCCTGTACTAATCCTTCAGTTCCACACAGACCCTGTGCTGGGAGGGGGTCACTGACCCCCAAAAACACTACAGTGTTCACTTCCTCTTCCTTATATGACATCACACATTGTACTGGCAGCTAACTTAACTCCTATTGGCTATGTCTGCTGTCAATCTGCCACTGCTTCCTGTGCTGTGCTGTGCTGGGGAATTTGAGCAGCATTCAGGTACTGAAGAGAAACTTACAAGTTTGTGAGAGGGAGGGGGAGTGTGGGCTGTGTACTGCAGAGACTTCAACTGTGCAGATGGGGGGATCAAGGTGCTTGGGACCAGGAGTTTTTTGGATAATGGATCTTTCCATAATTTGGATCTTCATACCTTAAAGGAGAAGGAAACCCCCAGGGCGCTAAACCCCTCCCCCCTCCCCTGTGCTGCCCCCCCTCCCTCCTCCCCCCTGGCCTACCTGTCCCCCTGGGCAAATGCCCCTAACTTTTTACTCACCCCTCTGCGCAGGTCCTGTCCACGGAGTACACAGTCGCCATCTTCTCTCACGCGCGTCTTCTTCCTGCTCTGATCGGCGTTTTCTGGCGCATGCGCAGTAGGAACAGGTACCGGTACGGCTCTACTGCGCATGCGCCGAATGTCACGAAGTTTTCCGATTTCACTTCGTGACATTCGGCGCATGCGCAGTAGAGCCGTACCGGTACCTGTTCCTACTGCGCATGCGCCAGAAAACGCCGATCAGAGCAGGAAGAAGACGCGCGTGGGAAAAGATGGCGACTGCGTACTCCGTGGACAGGACCTGCGCAGAGGGGTGAGTAAAAAGTTAGGGGCATTTGCCCAGGGGGACAGGTAGGCCAGGGGGGAGGAGGGAGGGGGGGCAGCACAGGGGAGGGGGGGAGGGGTTTAGCGCCCTGGGGGTTTCCTTCTCCTTTAAGTCTACTAGAAAATCATGTAAACATTAAATAAACCCAATAGGCTGGTTTTGCCTCCAATAAGGATTAATTATATCTTAGTTGGGATCAAGTACAAGGTACAGGTATGGGACCTGTTATACAGAATGCTTGCGACCTGGGGTCTTCCGGATAGCAGATCTTTCTGTAATTTGGATCTTAGTACTAGAAAATGGTGTAAACACTAAATAAAGCCAATAGGCTGGTTTTGCTTCCAATAAGGATTAATTATATCTTAGTTGGGATCAAGTACAAGTGACTGTTTTATTATTACACAGGAAAAAGAAATCATTTTAAAAAATTTGAATTATTGGATTATAATGGCTACTATGGGAGATGACACTTGTACTTTCCAGAAATATATTATTATTTTTGGGGGGGGGGGTGTCCATGTATTATTTTGTGTATTTACCTCATAAAAAAGGTAAAATATTTTTCTGGTATAGATCCCTATATCATGAAAAATATAACTTTTTAATTTTTTGGTATTTAGAGCTCTAAATCTTGTTCCAGAAGTGGAACACTTAAAAAAGGTATCGTTTTCCAAAGTAAATTACCGCCCCCCTGGGAGAGCGCACAAAATGTTCAAAAAATGTACCTGCCCTCATCACTGCTCTGCCTGTCACTTAGGGCGGCCACCTCACACTTTTAAAACCAAACACATATGAAATCCACAGCCTGCATGGCTAATTAGCAATTCATTTAGATGCATGATACATGGCTGCACAGAAATCAGTTCAGTCTGCAGCATCTAAATGAGTTGATAATTAGCCATGCAGCCTGTGGATTTCATATGTGTTTGGTTTTAAAAGGGTGAGGTGCAGCCCTACTGTCCCTGCTAGATGTGTAAGTTACATATGTTTCTAAGCAAGTCAGTGCTGGTTTTGTTGCAATTTTGTAAATAACTGACATGACTAGAGTAGGCTTCGATTCATATACCATCCCCGACAACAACCCACCCCAAATAATGCATATCCACACAGAATATTTTGGTGAAAAAGGCCGCAGCTTGTTTATTAAACCATTAACCTTATTTATTCATTTTAATTACCAATAAACATACCAGCATAAAACATCATACTGTATAACACTTTTACATTTTGTATCAAAATACTAGCCGCTGAAGGCTGCACATAACCTTTAACCTTGTTTACCATAACATCCCGACCGTTCTTGGTCCAAACCCATTACCTAGCCTAAGGCTGATACTCCTTTCCCTGTTTCCACACTTACGTTGCCTCCTTGCCCCCCTTTGCCTTGCCCCAGGCCTATCCAATCAACCTCCCTTTACCTTGCAGCCCCCTTTTTGGCTACCCCGTAGAGGAGCCCCATTATGCCTTGCTGCGACAGTCCAACTACCGTATCCCCCCCCCCCACCTATCTCACCGGGCGGGAGGGCGGGCGTTTACTTCTGCTGCCTAAAACAGTACTGTGTTTTCCCACGCTGGGGAGCCCCCTATATCAAGGATAAGCCCCACCCCCTTTTACTTCCCTTAACACTACAAAACCCATAATACCATACTCCCATACCACTGTATAAACTCTCCCCCCAGTCATGTGCCCCATTGCTCCACCTTTCAGGCTCGCTACTTTGGGCTTCTTGACTAGAGTAGGCTTCGATTCATATACCATCCCCGACAACAACCCACCCCAAATAATGCATATCCACACAGAATATTTTGGTGAAAAAGGCCGCAGCTTGTTTATTAAACCATTAACCTTATTTATTCATTTTAATTACCAATAAACATACCAGCATAAAACATCATACTGTATAACACTTTTACATTTTGTATCAAAATACTAGCCGCTGAAGGCTGCACATAACCTTTAACCTTGTTTACCATAACATCCCGACCGTTCTTGGTCCAAACCCATTACCTAGCCTAAGGCTGATACTCCTTTCCCTGTTTCCACACTTACGTTGCCTCCTTGCCCCCCTTTGCCTTGCCCCAGGCCTATCCAATCAACCTCCCTTTACCTTGCAGCCCCCTTTTTGGCTACCCCGTAGAGGAGCCCCATTATGCCACAACGCCGCCTGCGTAAACCCCTTATGCAGGCCGCGCTACCCCAGACACCAGAAAAGCAGCCTTTTCCACCCCATCACCTAAACCGAGAATGAACAATTCGAGCCCAACTTCGGACAAATGCACCCCGTCCTGCCTGTAATGTCCAGGCACTGCTTGCTCCAAGACCTTGTGCCTGACAACCACTCCACCAGACCTCCTGATAAAAACACTCATTAACTGGTTGATCTTCCTCCTGCTCCTTTCCATAGCTGAATGGTCTCTAGCCCACCTCCACACCAACCTGGGTATCATTTCCGACCACACAATCACCACCCCCATAAATAACGACCACAGTTTATCTACGTCATGTTTCATTAAACGAACCAAATCCCTTTGGGACATTATGCCCATATCATTACCACCCACATGCAAAACCAATACGTGGGGGTGCGTCTCCCTCTGCGATAAACTTACCACTTTATCGAACATACCAGGCCACAATAAACCGGGAAAGCCAAACCATTGCACTTCCACGAAACGGTCCGGAAAGCCCAGCTGCTGACCCTTCAACCGAACTGCTGCTCTCCGTTCCGCCCAGCGCACAAAAGAATGCCCGAGTATCCAGACTTGTAAGCGTCCACCTTAAGTGATACAAATCGTAACCACACACATGAACAAAACATCGACACTTTTTTTTTTTTTTTTTTTTTTTTTAATATAACACCCACAATACCCTTACAGACATCCCCATATCAAAGTAACGTTGGTCTCACGTAACTTCGGAATCTGTGTGATTCCCATCTGCCAATCCTCTTGACTACTGCGTCACTCAGACCGAGCCGTGCCGCCTCAGTGGCCGCCCCGATCCGGAAGGAATGAGAGCAATATTCGAGAGGGGATCTATTCAATCTTCCCAGTCCCACCCGGAAAACCCGTATGAACTGGTACCTTGTCAATGGCGTGCCATCCATGTGAATAAGTAACGAGCCCTGGAACCCCGGACGGGCTGCCAAAAATTGTCGAACATTCAACAAAGGGCAAATAACCATCCCTCGTAATGCATACACCACAATGTTTTTACCTTTGCCTGCTCGATCTGTCTTAGACTTTCTTAGCCATATATCCATCCTGTCTGTCCCCATCTCGACATCCCCAATTTGCAAGCCCCCCGGGACCTTTTTACTATGACTTACCAGCTCCCCCACTCTGAAGGCTCCGAAAAAGGCCAATACGAAAGCCGCCTTGAATAATGTCACCTCGTAATTTGAAATACAAATTTCCCCCAACACCCCGAGCAAATCTCCCAGTAACCCGACTGATACCGGTCTACGGGAATCCAACCTCACCTTCCCTTTTTTCAGCCCTTTCAAGGCCTGTCTGACCGTAAAACTTTTTGTTAAATCAACCCCACCGTTAAGTTTAAACATAAAGGCCAAAGCCGACATGCTCCTCTCAATTTGGGATACCGATGTATTTCGTTCAGCCATCCAGTATATCCACCACAACATCACCTCCTGTCCCCCCGTCGGGTCAGGCAGCCTCCCAGCCCAACA
This sequence comes from Xenopus laevis, assembly GCF_017654675.1. NCBI lineage: Eukaryota > Metazoa > Chordata > Amphibia > Anura > Pipidae > Xenopus > Xenopus laevis. Next base: position 15,667,598 of record NC_054373.1, read on the forward strand.
GCTTAATTGTTTCCACTCCTCCCAGACCTTACCGTAGGAAGCCCAGGTTGAATCGGCCACTGATGATCTCACCAGCCCTCCAATCCTGATGTCCCGATTTTCCACAGACCCTCTGGGAAGGGGTGGCCCTCTTTGTCCGCTCCCGGCGCCAGATGTCGAAAGCGCTCCCACTGGAATCGAGACAAAGCATCAGCAATTTCATTTCTCACACCTTCCAAATGAACTGCTCGGAATCCCACATTCAACTGTAAACATCGTAAGACCAAAATCCTCAAGAGTCGCACCACCTCTGGCGAGGAAGCCGACTGCCTATTCACAGCTTGCACAACTCCCATATTGTCCGTAGTAAACACCACCCTCCTGTTGGCCAGAACATCCCCCCAAAGGAATAACGCGACCACAATGGGGAACATTTCTAAGAAGCATAGATTCTTGGTCAGTCCTAACTCGTGCCACTCGAGTGGCCACTTTTCCGCGCACCAACGCCCTCCTAAGAAAGCCCCGAAACCGCATCCACCCGCCGCGTCCGTGAAAAGCTGCAAAGCCGTACAGGTGGCTTCTTCATTTGGGAATATCAGTTTCCCATTAAATGTGGCCAGGAACTGTCGCCATATCTCCAAATCCGCCCTCACTTCCGAGGGCAACCGCAAATGATGGTGGGGGCCCTTTGCACCGGACAGCAACATGCCTAGTCTGCGGCAGAAAACCCTTCCCATCACGATCACTCGGCAGGCAAAATTAAGCCGGCCCAACAAGGACTGTATTTCCCGAACCGTCGCTTTGCGCTTCCGAGCCAATCTGTTCACCCACTCCTTCAGATCAGTCAACTTATCCATGGGCAGCCTGCATTCCCCCGCCACCGTGTCCAATTCCAAGCCTAGGAAACACAGGCAAGTCACCGGTCCCACCGTTTTGTCAGGCGCTAACGGGACCCCGAATTGTTCAGCCACCTCCTGAAGAGATTCCAAGATATGGAAACACTCGTCAGAATTGGCCAGACCGACGCACAAGAAATCGTCGAGATAGTGCACCAGACCCGCGGAATTCGCCTGGCGCCTCACCACCCACTCTAAAAACGAGCTAAACTTCTCGAAATACGCACACGATATGGAGCACCCCATAGGCAGGCACAAACCGACGTAAAAATAACCCTCGAATGCACATCCCAATAAGTGATGGCAGTCCGGGTGAATAGGTAGCAATCGGAACGCCGCTTCTATGTCTGCCTTCGCCAACCATGCCCCTGGCCCTGCTTTCCTGACCGCTGCCACCGCCTGATCAAATGACGTGTACGATACCGAGCAAAGCTCCGGGTCAATGTCATCATTCACTGACAAACCTTTTGGGTAGGACAAATGATGAATTAAGCGGAACTTCCCTGGGTCCTTTTTCGGAACCACCCCCAATGGCGAGACTCTCAATTCTGCCAATGGGGAGGCTGCAAATGGGCCGGCCATACGGCCTAGCTCCACCTCCTTCCGCAGCTTCTGCCGTACTATCTCTAAATTCCCTGCAACCGATTTAAGATTCCCATGTACCTCCCCGCGTGTCCTAGGCTGAAACGGAATCCGAAACCCTTCGCTGAACCCCAACCGTAGCAATTCTGCGTCCCCTTTCCTAACGTACCGATCTAACCACGGGAGCATCGCGGCGAGGTTCACTGGCGTCCTCCCCTTTGTTAGCCTCTCCTGTCTTCGATCCTGCCTTTCCTCGTTTGAAACACTTCGCGAAGGGGTGCGCACCCCCACATCCCGAGCACTCATGCTTAAATCTACAAGCGCCTCCCCACTTACACTGTCCCTCGTTAAATTGCCAACAGTAGCCAAAATTGAGTCCCGCCGGTGAGGTCCCTGACTGCGGCCCCCCGGCGCTTCTCTGAAAGGGGGAAGCCTTCTGGGCGGTCATTAACCGCAACCAAAGAGGCATGTCCAGTTGGTCCCACCCCATCCCCGGGTTGGCCGCCACCTTCTGCCGGAACTGCTCGTCGTACCGCCACCAAGCTAACCCGCCGTATACCCGGTACGCTTCCCAGATCCCGTCCAAGTAGCTAAACAGGGAAGAGCATCTAACCGGATGCTTTTCACCGATTATGCTTGCTAAAATACAAAATGCCCGAAGCCAACTGCCGAAGGTCTTCGGAATTTTCCTATATCTTTTGCTCCTCTCCTCTTCCTCTTTCTTCCCATCTTTTTTATCGTCCTCCTTAACCTCCACCGCCTCCTCCAAGGGAAGGAGGGAAAATATTTCCACAAATTCCCCTTTCCAAATTTTCTCTTTCACTTCCTTCTTCACGTGTGCTCCTAAGGGCCCCGTAAATGAAACATATGCACCCTGCCGTGCCGAATCAGGGACGAGCCCGTGCGAGGGTAACTCCGTTTCACCTTTTTCTTGTTGTGTAGCCCCTTTCTCTGTCTCCTGGGCCACCGTCGCCTCACCTGGTGCCGATGTTGGTGTGCCGTGCATAGCAGTGGAGGGGCCAGCCTCCGCTATCTGGGCCCCCCCTTGAGACCCTGGCACCCATGCCCCGGTTACCCCTTTGCTAGGTGTTCCTGCCTCCCACCTGGATAAGAGATCCTTCAGTCCCAATAATAAATCATGAGTGACATTGCTCTGGGCACCACTGGTGCACTCACCGCCTGGCCAGTGCCTGGTTCATTCCGCACGGCCGTCTGCCTGCTAGAGCCGGCTTCCCTTGACTCCTGCCTCTGAGTCGGTCCGTGTCCACGACTCCTTGACCGAGATTCCCTCATCGGATGTCTTCCTTCATGACCACCTTCACGCTGTACTGAAGACCTAGTCGGAGATAAGCGACAAGGAGACATGGCAAGCCTGGTGACCGAAGATCGCTGCGTGACGGCGGGCCGCCGCCTAGGTTCCCACCTTCGCCTGCCCCCCGTATCATCCTCCAATTCCCATGACCTGCTGTGTCCCCTGCTCCTGGACCGTGTGCGCTCCCGCGGCCCGTGTCTTGCTTCCCTCCAACTGCAGACCGACCCGGAACCCCGGTGCGATCCACCCCTCCGTGATTCCTGAACCGACAGTGACCTGCTCCGATCCCTGCCCGACCCATGTCGAGGGCTCCTGTCGCGGTCCCTCCTGACTGACCTTTCTCTCCCATCATCCCCCGCTCCCGAATCCCTTGTAGGGCCAGACCCGTCTCCCTCCACTCCCAGGGGTCCTACCGACGCCGCATTTGAGGCTGCTGTGTTCAGCCTAGCTGCCTCACTCCTACCCGGGGACCTGTTACCCTGGGGGCCTGTCTCCCTTACCTCCCCTGTGGAGGTGCGTGACGGGGTTAATTGCACTGCCCCGCGGGCCCTGCCCGACCTCGTGGTCATGCCCTTATGTTCCCGGTCCATGCGGGGGCCCCTAGCCCCGCCCCCGGTGCCTGCCGTTGCCTGTCCTGAGGCACCGGAGGTCAGAGCCGCATTATCCTGCCCCGCACCGCGCTTCCCTGTTTGCCTGCCCCTCCCGGCGCGAGGAGCGCTCGGCCCTGCCCGACCCGACCGAGGCCCGGGCCCCCTGCTGCTCACTTGCCTGTGTGCGCCTGGAGGCGCAGTCCGCTCCGGTCCCTCCACTCCGGCCTGCCGCCCCGATACCCCAGGCGATGCGCTCCGCCGCCTGCGCCCGCCTGTACCTGCTGGGCTGAGGCGATCCGGTGGCTGGGCCCGTCGTTGCGGCCTCCTCCTCTCCGCTGCCGGATCCCCTGCTTGGGCTGCTGTGCCCTGCGGCTGTCCAAGGAGCGCAAGCAGCTCCCTCCTGATCCGGTCCCCGTCCTGGCCTGCCAACGCCATACTGAGGCCTTCCAGCACCATGGCTCCGCTCTCCATGCCGTAAGGTAAGGTCAGTCGTTTACTTCTGCTGCCTAAAACAGTACTGTGTTTTCCCGCGCTGGGGAGCCCCCTATATCAAGGATAAGCCCCACCCCCTTTTACTTCCCTTAACACTACAAAACCCATAATACCATACTCCCATACCACTGTATAAACTCTCCCCCCAGTCATGTGCCCCATTGCTCCACCTTTCAGGCTCGCTACTTTGGGCTTCTTTACCCTTAATGCCAAAGGTTGCCAAACAATATTGCTCCTTCCTTTTCTGCAGTATTTGTCTGCATGGCTGTGTGATTGTTTGTTACAAGGCAGGTTTGTTTATATGCTGCGTCTGTTAACCTCTGCCATTACAATTGAGTAATCAACCAATGATCATTCAAATTATGTGACTGGTTACAGTTCACAAGCACCCAATAAATTACTAGGAGGAGGGCAGTATCAACATCCAATAGGAAACAAGTAAGGGCAAAGCCTGGGCATGATGATGTCATCATATAGGAAGTTCTTGGTGTGTCAGGTTCAAAATAGGCCACTCCCATCACTTCAGAAAACAGGTCAGAGAGACAGGAGAAGGACTGAGTTAATAGGTATAAAAATTAGCTTTTACATTGGCATTTTTACTTTTTGTTATGGAAAATGGTTTTTCTAACACATTGAGAGCATTGTTAGTGGTTTCATAAGATTTGTACAGGTGAACAACCCCTTTAAGCCACCCTATGGGTAGTTGCATGCAAAAATGTTAGGAATAGTGCTGGTGATTAAACGGACAGGAGTTGATGTGCTGTTTAACATTTTTAATAAAGAAAGCAGACAAGTATAAATGGAGGCAGACAGTAAACAAGTCTGTATAACAGGCCGAAGGTCAACGACGGGCAACAAACATACGGAGTCCAAAAACAGGCCAAGGTCAAACTGGGAAATCAGATCAGTGCGAACAAGGGCAGGAGCAGGGTATTAGGATCAGAGACAGAATCAGGAACAATGTTTCAGAATCAAGGACAAGATTTTAGGAACTCAGGGCTTGGAGTGGGCAGAATGGCCAATGACCCAGCATTGGGGAGTTGGGGAAGTAGGTTTAAATAGCCCTTTAATAACTTATTGTCCACAGGGGGATCATGGAAGATTGACATGATCGTCACAGATCTGTCAGGGTCAGGCTGCTGCTGCCTCCTGTGGCTCAAGCAAGGAGGAGCAGTGGCCAATATACAAGAGGTCCCTGGTTCAAAACCAGGGAGTTCCTAACACCTGGAGAGACAAGTGGATCTTTGCAATTGTGGCCAGGTTTCAAATCATCAAATTCTGTTGAGTCCAGATCAGATCTGGAAAATAAATGAGCCATGTGAATATGTTACTAACACCTTTATGATCCGAGGTTCTGGTTTTGCAATCTGACAGTGGTTCCACAGACCACATTAATACAATTATGTGCTCATATTTACTATTTGTAAAAATGTCAATGTGTAGCTAAGATGTGTTAGGTTTTATCCAGTAAATTATTCTCAACCCACAGACCAGAAACTAGAATTTTTATATTTAAACGCCTTTAGACAGTGATGCCCAACCAGTGGCTCACAAGCAACATATCGTTCACCAGCCCCTTGGATGTTGCTCCCAGGGGCCCTTAAAGCAGGTGCTTATTTTTGAATTCCAGGCTTGTTTGGTTGTTAAAAAACAGCTATACTGCCAAACAGAGCCTCCCGTAGTCTGTCACTCCATATAAAGGCTATCAAAAAGCCAATCACATCCCTTAATTGTCATCCCCATGAACTTTTTTCCTGCTTGTGTTGCTCCCCAACTTTTTTTACATCTGAATGTGGGTCACGAGTAAAAAAAGGTTGGGGTTCTCCATCTTGGGACATTAGAGTCCATAAACATCTCGCTTTCAGACACAATTCCACGCATTGTACCCACCATACCCTTTCTGACCATTAGTGGTGCCTTCAAGATATAGAGACAGATATATGAAAATATGAACTGGTATATCCTCCAGGATTCCCAGCAGTTTATCATAAACACTGTCAGGAAAGTGGCATATATATCAAACAATTTAGGGATTCTTAAATGTGCCAGAGGGACAGGGTGGCTTTCTTTAACCAATATGCTTCTTATAAAGTGTAAAATGAATATCTCTGAATATCTCTGTGAATAAGAACTTGCAGTATACATAAATTTAGCAGACAAATATTTAGCATGGCTTCTGGGCATGTTAGACACATACATTATTTAACTCCACTATCTTTCCGCCACCCAATGTTTTACAAGTTATGAGTAACTCAAGCGATAAAAAATATAAGACAAATAAGGCAAACATAATGGTTGAGAATTAAGAGATTTACTCTGGCAGCCAAATATCTATTGCTCTGTGAGGCCGCAATTTTATTGGTACTGTTTTTTTTATCACTCTTCCTATTCAGTCCCTCTCCTTTTTGTATTTCAGTCTCTCATTTGTATCCACTGCTGGTAAATACAACCATAGCAACCGTACAATGTTAAAATTGGACATTGCTGTTAAAGCACTGCGTATCTTGACAGCGCTATATAAATAAATGATGATGATTGCCGTTGAACTGAAAAAAAAACACAAAAAATAAAAAAATGAGGACCAACTGTAAATTGTCTCAACATGTCTACATACTAAAAGTTCAATAAAGGTAAAAAATCACTGTACAGCTATTAAAAAAACAAACTATTTTAAATTAAATGTTGCTGATTAGATGAGACGATAAGGCATTTAAAAAGACATTGGCAGCAAGTGCTAGAGCATCTAGTGTTCTCATGGCAGATAAAAAACTGGCATGAACTGTGTGTGCGCCCAATACTCTATAAGAGTCATTTAAAAAGATCTTCGAGGTACGTTCTAGAGCATCTAGAATTCTCATGGCAGATAAAAAAAATCTGCCATGAACTGTGTGTGTTTCCACAATACTCTATAAGAGTCATTTAAAGGGCATGTAAAGGCAAAAAAATAAAATCCCATTTTTACTTTCTTTAATGAAAAAGAAACCTATCTCCAATATACTTTAATTAAAAAATGTGTATCATTTTTATAAGAAACCTGACTGTATGCAGTGAAATTCTCCCTTCATTTACTGCTGTGGAAAGGAATTGTCAGATGGTCCCTTACTGCTCTGCAGGGAAACAATCATACTTATGAACAGCAGGGGGAGCCCCCGCCTTACCTCCCAGCCATGCAGAACTCAAGCAGCTTTGTTTATGACGATCCCTAAGCAGCCCAGACCACAGTGAGCATGTGCACAGTCTTAGTCTTGCAAAGATGTTTAACAAAGTTACAAGATGGTGACCCCCTGTGGCCAACTTTGAAAGCATAAATTATTTGTTTGATTAGGCTTGTGGTGCAGAAAGTTTATGTTTATATTTAGTATAAAAAATACAGCATTTCTAGCCTTCTTCTATTTTAGACTTTACATGCCCTTTAAAAAGACCTTGGAGGGTAGTTATAGAGCATCTAATATTCTTATGGCAAATACAAAACTGGCATGAACTGTGTGTGTGCCCAATACTCTATTACAATCATTTAAAAATGTCTTAGAGGCAAGTTCTAGAGCATCTAGAATTCTCATGGCAGATAAAAAAAAATCTGCCATGAACTGTGTGTATGTCCACAATACTCTATAAGAGTCATTTAAAAAGACCTTGGAGGATAGTTCTAGAGAATCTAGAATTATCACGGAAGATAAAAAAGAGCTGGGATAAACTGTGTGTGTGCAAGTAATCCTCTATAGGGGTCATTTAAAAAGACATTGGAGGCAAGTTCTAGAGCATCTAATGTCCTTGTAGCAGATAAAAAAGCTGATATGAACTGTGTGTGTGTGCGCGCACAATACTCTATAGGGGTCATTTAAAAAGACCTTTGAAGATAGTCCTAGGGCATCTAAAATTCTTATGGCAAATAAAAAAGGCTGTCATGAACTGTGTGTGTGTAGTACTCTATAGGGGTTGTTTAGAAGACCTTGGAGGGAAGTCCTAGAGCATTTAGTGTCCTTGTGGCAAATAAAATAGGGCATGAACTGTGTGTGTGCTGCATTCTAAAGGTTGTCATTAAAAAAGACATCGGAGGTACGTTCTAGGTCATCTAGAGTTCTTATGGTAGATAAAAAAAGCTGGCATTAGCTGCAGAGTACAATGGTGGCAGGAGCAAGGGTACCTGTACAGTATTTACTTAATTAGAGGACAGATATGTGGCAGAAAGGGCGAAAACTAAATACATTCTTCTGCCTGGGGGTTGTTCACCTTTTTAGTATGATGCAGAGAGTGATATTCTGAGACAATTTGAAATTGGTTTTCATTTTTTATTATTTAGGGTTTTTTAGTTATTTAGCTTCATATTCAGCAGCTCTCCAGTTTGCAATTTCAGCAATCCGGTTGCTAGGATGCAAAGTATCCTAGTAACCATGCATTTTTTTTAAATAAGAGACTGAAATATGAATAGGGAAGGGATTGAATAGAAAGATGAGTAATAAAAAGAAGCAAAAGGATTACATTTGTAGCCTTACAGAGCAACAGTTTTTTTTAGATGGGGTCAGTGACCCCCATTTGAAAGCTGGGAAGGATATTCGACCCTTAGTGAATCAGCCCCATAATGTCTGTTGTTTGCCTTGCAGGGCTCTTTTTCATTTTATAACTTGTAACCATTGCCTTTTCTTCATTGCTCTAGAACATGCTTCATCAATTAAACACAACAGTGTGGCTTCCTGCAAATGCTCCTGAAATATTTATTATTACGAGTCTCCCTGTCACCAACGAACTTAATAAAATTGTGAACTCGGCGTCGCTGGAATCCTCCTTAATAATTCATGGGAATTTGCAGAGGCAGCCGGATTCGACATCATGTGCTACACACCATCGTTTCATACCTTCACTGCATCAATTAGAAAAGCAATATTGGATTTGACTGTAGGCTTCCTTCGTCTAATGTGCTGGAAAATATTCCGGCCAACAATGCGCTTTAGTGGCTTTTTTTTTTCCTTCACGCCAACAGAACAAATGGCGTTAACAGCGATTGATTCATGGCAGCCATTTGTCAGATTTTTGCATTTTTTACGTTATTAAAAAAAATCAAAAAAATTGTTTTTGAGAGCCAGTAAAAGGGAAACCCATAAAAAGCAGAAGTGTCATGCATTACACAAAAATAAGTGCCTGACGATCTTAAGTCTACTACAAACTACTACTACTACAAAGTTTGCCATCTGTGAATTTTTTTGCAAAACTGCAGAAAAAAATCACCGTGGAAAATTCACTGGGACAAAAAAAAGTTGCTGACAAAAACGACCATAAGAAAAAATTCCCATTGACTTTAATGCATTTGGACAAAAAGTCGCCATAAGAAAAAATGCCAATTGACTTTAATGCATTTGGACAAAAAAGTCGCCATAAGAAAAAACGCCCATAGACTTTGCATTTGGACAAAAAAGTCGCCATAAGAAAAAAACGCCCATTGACATTGCATTTGGACAAAAAAGTCGCCATAAGAAAAAATGGCAATTGACTTTAATGCATTTGGACAAAAAGTTGCCATAAGAAAAAACGCCCATTGACTTTGCATTTGGACAAAAAGTCGCCATAAGAAAAAACGCCCATTGACTTTGCATTTGGACAAAAAAGTCGCCATAAGAAAAAATGGCAATTGACTTTAATGCATTTGGACAAAAAGTTGCCATAAGAAAAAACGCCCATTGACTTTGCATTTGGACAAAAAAGTCGCCATAAGAAAAAATGGCAATTGGCTTTAATGCATTTGGACAAAAAGTCGCCATAAGAAAAAACGCCCATTGACTTTGCATTTGGACAAAAAAGTCGCCATAAGAAAAAATGGCAATTGGCTTTGTATTTGGACAAAAAAGTCGCCATTGGAAAAAAACACCCATTGACTTTGCATTTGAACAAAAAAGTCACCAGAAGAAAAAACGCCCATTGACATTGCATTTGGACAAAAAAGTCGCCATAAGAAAAAATGCCAATTGACTTTGCATTTGGACAAAAAAGTCGCCATAAGAAAAAATGGCAATTGGCTTTGTATTTGGACAAAAAAGTCGTCATAGGAAAAAACGCCCATTGACTTTAATGCATTCGGACAAAAAATTCGCCATAAGAAAAAACGCCCATTAACTTTAGTGCATTTGGAGAAAGAAAAATTGTCAAGCATGTAAAAATTTGCACAAAAAAATGTTAATGCCCATTGACTTCAATGCATTTTGTGAATTTTTCACCATTGCGCTCATCACTACATGTAAGTGTAGTGTAACTACATTAAATAAACCCAATAGGCTGATTTTGCCTCCAATAAGGATTAATTATATCTTAGTTGGGATCAAGTACAAGCTACTGTTTTATTATTACAGAGAAAAAGGAAATTTTAAACATTTGGATTATTTGGATAAAATGGAGTCTATGGGAGACGGCCTTTCTGTAACTCTGAGATTTCTGGATAACGGGTTTCCGGATAATGGATCCCATACCTGTACTGTATATGAACTCAATAAAGTAAAAACAATAAAAAGAAAGGCAAAGAACATAACTGCTTATGAAATGCTTCATTCTAATTTAGTCTTAACTGTAGCTTTGTATCTACTCCATGCATGGTTGCACTTCTTTATTGAGTTCATCCCAAGCACAGCTGCTTAAAGGCAATTGCATGTATTTATCATTCTTTCTGGTTCCTCCTTCCAGCTTTATGTCCTCTAAACATTCTCTGTGATTTAGTAGATGGATGTATGGTTTAATTGGGCAGATCTATCCCAAGGCTCGCCAAGGACAATCGTCTTGTTCTTGTGGAAAGGGAAATAAGAAGCTGGGGAGAATTGTTCTGCTTTTGTTTAAACCCATGTTGTTTCCTTATACAGGTATTGGACCTGTTATCCAGAATGCTCGTAACCTGGGGTTTTACGGATAAGGGATCTTTCCGTAATTTGGATTTTCATACCTTAAGTCTACTAGAAAATCATTTAAACATTAAATAAACCCATTAGGCTGGTTTTGCTTCGAATAAGGATTAATTATTTCTTAGTTTGGATTAAGTACAAAAAAGTTCAAATCTAAGAATCCACCATCACTAAAGGCGTTGTTCACCTTTAAATTAACTGTCGGTATGAGAAATCAGCAGTAACTGAACTATGACAATACAGGCATATCTGCAAAAAGAACAGCCCCCTATGTGTTTCCCTAGATATCCTGTAGATCCCTTACAGCATACTGTAGATATTCCTTTATTATCCAAAATGGTACTTTTTTCTTAAAAGCTTATTTCAAGGGAAAACCATGTTACTCTGACCATTTCCCAACATTCCTTAGATTAAGGGCAGATTTATCCAAGGCCGAAGTGAAAGATTCAATTAAAAAATTTGAATGTCAAGCTAATTTTTCTGTACTTTGACTAGGAAATACTCAAAATTCGATTCAAATTTGAAACAAATTCGAAAAAATTTAATATCCAAATTTATCATCTAGGGGCACATTTACTAAGGGTCGAATATCGAGGGTTAATAAACCCTCGAATTCGACCCTCGAGGTAAAATCAATTCGAAGGATTTTAATCCATCGATCGAAGGATTTTCCTTCGATCAAAAAAACCTTAGAAAAGTAATGGGGAAGGTCCGCTTAGGCTAACATTGTACCTCGGTAGGTTTAAACTACCGAAGTATGTAGTCAAAGTTTTTTTAAAGAAACAGTACTTCGACTATCGAATGGTCGAATAGTCGAACGATTTTTGGTTCGAATCGTTCGAATCGAAGTCGTAGTAGCCTATTCGATGGTCGAAGTACCCAAAAATTCTACTTCGACCATTCGCCATCTAAAACCTGCCGAATTGCTGTTTTAGCCTATGGGGGACCTCCTAGAACCTAATTGGAGTCAATTGGTGGACTATGAAAAATCAAATATTTTTTTTTTGGAAAAATTTAGAATAAAGCGAATGCAATGTTAAGATTCGTACGATTCAAATTAGATTGAAAACAGACCTATTCGCCCCAAAAAACCTTAGATTTTTTGATAAATTTCAAATGGTCTTTTTGAAATTGAATTCAAAGTTATGGGAGTTCAGAAAAACTCCCTTTACTTCTAAATTCGAAACCCTTGATAAATCTGCCCCTTAAAGTGTAATTCAACCCCTCCTTTACCTTGCTCCTTTGTTAAAGGGGTAGTTCACCTATAATTCAACTTTAAGGGGCCCATTTACTAATGGTCGAAGTGAATTTTCTGATTCAAAAACTTAGAATTTCGAAGAAATTTTTGGGTACTTTGACCATCGAATAGGCCAAAATTCGATTCAAATTGAAAAAACTTTGACTTCGAAAATCTAAGTGCTGTCTCTTTAAAAAACGTAGACTTCGACACTTCGCCACCTTAAACCTGCCGAATTGCTGTTTAGCCTATGGGGGACCTCCTATAAACTTTGGCTAAGTTTTGAGTAGTCTAAGTATTTTTTTGCAAAATCGTTCGAATCCACCCTCTGAAGTGTGACAGGAAGTGGTCACCAGCCACTGGGCCAATGATGCAATGATGATAACATATTATGCTTATAACATTAGCATAATTAGATACATTGCCTTCTGCCCAGCAACCAGAGTATAAGAAAGTGTAGGGATTTAAAGCCATAGGGCAGCATTAACCCTATGGGTCCCTACATCCACATACATTTTTTGAAGAACAATTATACCACCTCATACCTCCCAACATTTTGGAAGTAAAAAGAGGAACAAAAACAAATTTTCGGCACATAGCGCAGCAATTTTTTGACCACACCCCTTTCTGTGGCCACACCCCCTAATTACCATGTTTGTTTTACAAAATTTGGCAGGTTATGAAAGTTTGAAAATATTTCTCCTTATCTAAACTGTGTTTTTGTGTCTCAAAATTTTTACAAAGTATCTTATTTGCACCTGTTAGCTGTTCTGGGCTCTCTGCTAAAAGCCAATTAAGTGAGAAACTTTGTTTCTTTTTCTGGCTGTTCAGTGCAGAGAAAAGAGGGACTTTCCAGTACAAATGAGGGACTGCGGGTTGAACTGTCAAAAGAGGGACCGTCCCTCCGAAAAAGGGACAGTTGGGAGGTATGCCACCTATTTTCTTCATGTGTGCCTTTTAGATTGTAAGCTCTATGCCGTACTATGGTTTTTGCAGAGCTGCAGGATGCTCACTAATTATAATAACGACATTACTAGAACTCCCGTCACTGGAAAGAAATACCTGGAAAAACTTCCCTTTTTGTGTTTCTTGTAGCGCATTCCCACCATTGTTCCTGAGCTCAGCCTGTGACATTATTCATTGCTTTGGGGAAGGTGGTGGCAATCATTTCCAAGTTCTAATACTTAATTATAATGCTTTTTATGCCTGGTTATAATTCACCGCAAGCAATACAATTAATGTCGATTTTCCTCAACATGTTTTTTAGCTTCAGGTTTTAATGCTTGTTTACAAACGGAACACTGTAATATCTGTTCCAAATGGTAATTATACATAGTTTATACGTGCCGGTATGGAGGGGTAATTACAAAACTGTTAGACTTCTTGATAAATGTCCTACTTTGTTCTCTTCCCTGTGATACAATAAACTATTAGAGAAAAATGTGGCTCTGCATATACAACTAATGGAAGGGGGGAGGGACGTTCTTTACATATTTTTTTCATCATATAATTACAAAAGCACATAACGCCAATTAAATTATAGTAACTTCCTGTAATGTATAGCCTTATAATGCACCAAGGCAGTGAATAATCCATGAAATATATATAGGGAGTAATATACCCACTCATAAAGTATGAAGGTATTAGAAGTTGCAAATACGTTCTGTGACCATATAAATGCACTGAACCAGGTGATAGAGACAATGACTCATATCCTTTTATTTTAAAGTAAGGGGTACATTACTTTCCATAAAATAAAAGTTTTAATGAGTCGTGCGAAACTAGTGACTTGGCTCAGCACAGATTTCATTACCAAGCACCATTTATAAGGAGCTGTTTCCAAGTCTTTTCTGTATTATCTCCTTGTAAACCATCCTTAGTGTGTTCATCTGTCACTGGGAATTGTGTACAGGTACGGGATCCGTTATCCAGAATGCTTGGGAGCTGGGGTTTTCCTGATAACTGATCTTTCTGTAATTTGGATCTTCATACCATGGGGCAGATTTACTCGAGGGCGAAAATTTGCCAGCGAAGCTTCGCAGGCATCGCACACCTCACCAGGTGAAAATTCGCTTAGACAATGCTGGAATGCAGAGTTTTGCCGTGGGCGCTGAACGCTGGTGACGTTTCGCCATCGTTACTTCAGCAGTGAGAGCAATGGAAAGCAAAGGTGCGCTAGCGTTCATTTCTGCATAGCACATATTCTTGCGCTCAGGCTAATTTGCATACGGTGGGAAATTTAAAGTTACATGGATGTATATGTTGCAGCAAATATATTACATTACACAAGTCCAGGGAACCTTAATAAAGAAAATACAGTTGTCATAATGCCCTACACATGAACCTACTACGGTATATAGTTTATGTTCCGTATGTTACCCAAAAAGATTAAGGACTTTTGCAGGCTCTCTGAAAAAAGGAAAAGACGCCAGAGTTTTTTGGCTTTTTCACTAAAAAATATGAAGTAACAGAAGATCTATGCACTCCAGTGCACTTCGTCTGGTCTGAGCTGGCGAAAGAGGTAACGTTCAATTTCATTGAATTTGTGGAGTAATGTTGCCTGGCGATAGAGTGCGAATGACCACTAGAGTCTATCTCTTTCGTTAGCAAAGCAACACCTGCGTCCATTAGTAAATTGGCGATGTCCCTGCGGGCGGTAACGCTAGCAAATTGATGCTAGCATTAGCCACTTTGCCCTCGAGTAAATCTGTCCCCTTAAGTCTACTGTAAAATCATGTAAACATTAAATAAACCCAAAACGCTGGTTTTGCTTCCATTAAGGATTAATTATATATTGTTGGGATTAAGTACAAGCTACTGTTTTATTATTACAGAGAAAGGAAATTTAGACTATCTAGCCAAACAGCTGAGGCTCCACTGAGGAGTGTGAGTGGGATTAGAATGCCAGAAGTAGGGACCAGTGTACACATTTAGGGATGCTAGTAATTACCCTAGGTTCCACTTAGGGTAAAGGCTGAAAGCTGGGTGTACCTTCATAAATGCTGTTTATGGTCTTTTCCCTGCTGGGACTTATACTGACCATTGGTACGTGTGAGTATATGCCTATGTTCCTGCTCATCTTCATGTAAACTCCTATGTGGATTACTCTCTATAATTGTTGCGAGGGCTCAACTCCTGGAAATTAAGTAGCAATCCAGACACTAGCAATCCAGACACCATGACTTCTGTTTCTATTGATGCAGAGTTTTTTAAAACTGAATTGAAGTCTGAATTACTGCCAGTCTCTTGGGATCCTTTCCTTAGAGCGGTGCATGCTATGAGCACGGGCTTCCGTTTCTACCTTTGCGTGGGATTTCATTACATTACAGTAGAAACCCCATTTTACTTTTTTTTTCAGGGGACCAGGAAAAAATAGGATATAAGCACAGGAGTCAGTTTTACTTAGAAATATAATATTTACTGTGTTAATTGTGATAAACTACTTGTCTAGCAGTTGGTTAAATGATACTGCTGTGTTAGTTCAGGTGAAACAGTCAGACAAGCACAGGAACATCGGTACATTTATTAGAACATGGCAGGTAACACAAGCCTGCTCCACACTTGCTCTCAGCTTAGACAGGAAGAGGGAAAACAGGAACAGGAAATGAATCATAAGGCAATAGCAAAACAGCAGGAATGCCCTTAACCAAAATGTCCACAAAAGCTAGTTACTACATTAATGTTACACTATGGGGGGCATTTGCAAGGTCTCTCTGACAGTCACATGCACAACTTAAAGCAATAATGTAATAAAATGTTCTAAGTTTGCCCAGTAGCAGTAACTCATAGCAACCGATAAGATGTTTGCTTTTAAACAGTGACCAGTAAATCCTACCTGCTGATTGGTTGATATGAGTTACTGCTGCTGGGCAAACTTAGGGGCACATTTACTTAGCTCGAGTGAAGGAATAGAATAAAAAATACTTCGACCTTCGACTACGACTTCGAATCGAACAATTCGAACTAAAAATCATTCGACTATTCGACCATTCGATAGTCGAAGTACTGTCTCTTTAAAAAGAAACTTCAACCACCTACTTCGCCACCTAAAACCTACTGTGCATCAATGTTGGCCTATGGGGAAGGTCCCCATAGGCTTTCTAGCCAATTTGTGGTCGAAGGAAAATCGTTCGATCGATGGATTAAAATCCTTCGAATCGTTCAAAGAAATGTGGTAAATGTGGTAAATCCTTCGACTTCGATATTTGAAGTCGAAGGATTTTTCTTCGATGGTCGAATATCGAGGGTTAATATTCGACCCATAGTAAATGTGCCCCTTAGAGTCCTATATTACAAAAGGGTGTAACAATATAGTAAATAGAGTGCCACAGTTCCTCTAACCATGAGCTTTACCGCAATAATACTCCGGATGAGACCTTAAAGGGGAACTATGGTGAAAATGAAAATTTAATGTAAGCTCACTCATACTGATATAAGAACCTTTCTAAATACAATCAATTAAATATTCTGCATTGCTTCTGAAATAATCAAGTCACTATTCCTTCATTCAGCAGTTGGGTGTCAGATGAATGATCCAATATATCTTATGGGGGGGGGCTCCTTTTGCCTTGAAGATCATTTCAGAAACAGTACAAACTTTTTAATTGATTGTATTTAAAAAAGTTTATTATTTGAGTATGCTGAAGCCAATATTACATTTTCATTTTCGTGATAGTTCCCCTTTAATGCTACAATGACAAGGAAGATGAAAAGAGACGACTTGACTTAACGAATGTGAGAAAAAGCTGAGCACAGTCGTACATTAACACTTGGAGTTGGATGCCATTCACAGATCGATAGTTAAAGGCAGCACATTATTCCGTACAATTACACTACCAGCTCTACAGCAATCAGGGAATAAATGTACCAATTTATGACTAATTAGAATTCAGTGCTTGTCAGGCAATTAATGTGAAGAATTTTACAATAGCAATTGCTTTTTTTTTTTTTTTTTTTGGAAGTTTAATACCTATTATAAAATGGATATTAACTCTAAGGATGAGAGGGGTAATTCAGTTTCTCTTTGGTAACTGTTGCGGTACTAAGGTCTCTATTAATGTATCTGTTTTTATTTGAGTGCATAAAATTAATATTGGAATAGTCTAGTTCCAATGCTGAAACAGAGTTTGGTGGTTCTACCCAGATATTCCATGTCATTGGCTTTGTGTTGTGTCCTGATCTTATTCTCTTTCCTGATTTAGCAACATTTCTGTGCAAGTGGCAAACACTTTAACATTTTCAGTCCATAAATTGTAAATATGTCGTAAAGATTTCCTTGTTTTCAGGATATTGGTTAGATTTGTACTTGCTTTGAACATTGCAATTGATGACTGTTAGAAAGTAATGAGCGAATTTGCCCCACTCCGCAGAAAATCCATCAAACTGCTTAAAAATGTGTGCAACTGTGTAAAATTCCCAAATCGTATTAAAGGCGGTGAGTGACATTTTTGTAGCAAAATAAGAGTCTTTGGGCAACATTTTTTTGTCATGGCAGCTTTCTTGTATCAAAATATATTAGAGTCTATGGGCAACTTTTTTTTCTTACGCCAATGGCCATTTTTTGTCATTCCCAATAGGGATGGGCGAATAAATTTGCCTGGCGCGAGTTTTGCCGCTGGCGAATACATTTGCAAGACTCCCGCGAAAATTCACCGACGTCAAAAAATTTTGGACGCGTGTACGAAAAGTTGTTTGCATCAATAATTGACGCTAGCGACTTTTCAGAAGCACATCCAAAATTGACGCGGGTGTCAATTTTCAAGTTTCACAAAAAAAATTTTCACAAACGCAAGAAATTTGCCCATCACTAATTCCAAATGCATTCAAGTTAATGGATGTTTTTTTTCCTGGCCAATTTTCAAAAAAAAATTGCCAATGGCAAAATGCGGAATTTACAAGTTTCACTAGTTTTTAAATTTTTCAAGTTTTGCAAATTTCACAGGAAGTTCACAAATTTTTCAGTGAAGCGAAACGGTAGAAATTAGCCCATCACTAATTCCAAATGCATTCAAGTTAATGGATGTTTTTTTCTTGGCCAATTTTCACAAGACAAAATGCCAATGAAAGTAGGGAGGGGTGTATGTATGGATGCTGGGTTTTCATTTGGAGGGGTTGAACTTGATGGACTTTGACTTTTTTCAACCCGATTTAACTATGTAACTATGCAATGGCAAAATGCGGAATATCACAGAGAATCTATGTTTATTGAAAAAAATTTGCTCATCAATATTTTAGACTGAACCCTACCCACAATTCAATAAAGTCATGTCCATGAAAATGCCAAACCCTAACCCTAAGGCAGCTTCGGAGGGGCCATATCTTTGTTGCCACATACAGTATGCACCAAGAACAATATCTGCTTTGTTTGTATATGGATGCAATGGATTTCAAGGTTGATACACTATGTGGCATGATGAAGGCTCAGAACTATAGAAAAAACAGAGAGGAACAGTGTAAGTTCTTTAGAGGAGAAAGATCAGCATGAATTCATATAGAAAACTGATCAATAACCAAAGAGATTTTTCTGACCAGACATTTGTCAACCTACATAATGAACCTCTGTCTACTTGACAGTGGCCTGTTAAGCATTCTGAATCTTTGCAGCCAGCCTCTGGCCAGGACCTGTTTGACTCATCCTCATCCTTGAGTACCCTACTCTCAGTTATAGGGGCAGATTCACTAAAGGGCGAATTGTCACCATCGACCACTTGGCACACATCGCACCACTTCACCAGGCGCAAATATGCTAATTCACTAATATGCGAAGTTGAGCCCTGGGCGCCAAATGCTGGCAACTTCTCACTAGCATTACTTCCGCATTCATAGCGAAGATGCACTGGCATTTGTTTGTGCCTAGTGAAAATTCGATAGTGATCTTGCACTTAGGTCAATTTAAAGTTGTTTGGACGTCTTTATTATAAATGTTGGTGCAAATGCTGGAAGTTACCACTTTTTCTTACAAATGTCCAGGGAACCTTAATAAAGACAAGAGAGTTAATATAATGCCCTACACATGAGCCCATTGTAAAATGAATGTTCCGTATGTTGTGAAATGTCTGGAGAAAACCGGTCACCCAAAAAAGTTTAGACTTTTGCAGGCAATTCCGCTTCAGAAAAGGAAAACGTTAATGCATTTTTGGCACACAGGATATGATGTGAAAGCAGATTGAGGAAGATCTAGCTACTTTTTAGCACTTTGCCTGGTCTGAGGTGGCGAAGTCAACTCTGGCAAAAGAGATAACGTTCAGTAAAATCCGCACTTTAGTAAATTTGAGGAGTAGCGCCTGTTCGCTGGAGCGTAAATATGCCTGGCGATAGGGTCCAAAACTGCGCTAGCGATGGTCTGGTTTGCTAGCAAATTGGCACTTGTGCCTGTTAGTGAGTAACACCCTACGGGTGGCAACGCTGGTGAATTGTCACTAGCGTTAGCCCATACGCTCTATAGTAAATCTGCCCCACAATCTCATAGGCTACTCTAACTTCACTTGCCAAATCTTTCAGAGAACCCTGTGTATGTAAGGTGTTTGTGGGTTTACTTTACTAGAAACCTTCATTAAGTCTGATGGTTCTCTTGATGAAACAACATATTTGTACTGTACCAGCTGGAGCATCAAATATCTTTGCTGTCACACATGCACCAAGAATTTCAAGGGTGAAACGCAGTGTGGCATGGTGAAGGCTCAGAACTAAAGAAAAAAACAGGGAGGAACAGTGTAAGTCCTTAGGAGTTGGAACATCAGCACAAATTCATAATTCTGTTGAGTAAATGTGGCCTGGTTTCTGTGCTGAGAGTGAAATAGTTGCTTCTAAAGATGGCCATGAAAAATGACTGTTAATTGCAGCCTACAATGTGTTAGTCTGCCACCCCATGGGAATTCTGCATTCCATGATTGTTTAGCTTTTCAGTATATACCAGTAATCAAATACTTATTTGCTGGAAGAACATTATTGTATGAATTTTGTACTATACACTTTATTTATTGTGTATTTGTACAAAAATAAAAACTTTTTTGGGGGGCTTGTTAATGCTATTTAGGAAGAACCTGCATTCATCGTTCTTTATGCTTTGATCACCATTAATGGGGTGATTTGATTAATTCAATTAAATACTTTCATCCACTGATGAACCTGTAGTCCAAAGTGGGCAATGATCAAGAATGTGGGGATTTGTACTTGGGTAGACATTTTAGTAGTGATGGGCGAATTTATTCGCCAGGCGCGAATTTGCGGCGAATTTGCGCGATTCGCCGCCAGCGAATAAATTCGCGAAACAGGCGCCGGCGTCAAAAACGGGCGCCGGCATCGGAAAAACGGGCGCCGGCGTCAAAAACGGGTGCCGGTGTCAAAAACGAGACGCCGGCGCCGTTTCGCGAATTTTTCACCGTTCCACGAAATTCGTGAATGGCGCAGGTTCGCCCATCACTACATTTTAGCTAAGGGCATTTCTACAGAATCCACTCAGGTCATTAAATAATAGTATAAAGAGACTTTATTGAACAAAGCATATTTTACAAAGCCTAACCCTTTTTATGCTTGAGATGTATCATTGCCTACTTGTAAGGACGTTTAAAATATATATATTTTTAAATGTAAAGGGGAACTTCTTCCAAACCAAAATTTTGTAAAAAGGCCCACACAACACAGAAACCCCTAATATACCCATCACAGTTACCTGTTTCTTCAAAAAGTATGAATAAATGCCATTGTCTGTGCTGAAATCCAGCTGTTTAACAGTTCTTTTCTTTCTGCATCATTTGAAATCCTGGCAGGGAAGGAGGGGCTAAAACACTGATATTACAAATTGTAGCACCTTCTCCACAGCTTACAGACAGCATGCAGGAACTACATAACCCACAATGCATTGCACTGTAATGTTCTGTTCCTTATTGAAATAACTTTACAGGGAATTGTGGGGTTTGGAGGATGCAGGCTGAGGACAGATGGCTGTTGATACAAAGTAACAGTAGTCAGCCAGCTCAGCAAAGTAGTCAGAAAGATCAGCAGGGGAGCAGGGGGCTAGGCTTAGGGAACTGTCAGAAACCATTAAAAATCATGAAAAGTGTGCATATTTTTTTAAATGATGTATATTGCAAAGTTGCTTGAAATGATGTTTACTTTTCAGAAAGCTTAAGTTATGTTTTTGTGGAGTTTCCCTTTAAATTGTTCAGGCAATATCTAGTTCAGCCGCCAGGGGGACACCATGCAGTACAGTTGGCCTGGAGGGGGGATTCCCCTTCAGGATCCTATATAAGAGAGTGTACAAGCAAAGCACTTCCTTTTTTGGCCTAACATCATCAGAAGGTGAGAAAGACATATTGGGGGCTATTTATCAAAGGTCGAGTTTGTGAGGTTTGTGAGGTTTTTTCTACCTCGAATAAACTCACAACTTGAAAAACAACATGCTTGAATCCAATTGTGGGGAAAAACGTGAATATTCTAATCGAGTGAGTTATCGGTGAAAAAACCCTCAAATACCTTGGATTGATCAAGTTTTCAAGCACAAACCACAGAAAAAAACATGAAAATCACGAGGCTAAAAACATCTTCAAATGGTTCAAGGGACCTCTGCCATTGACTTCTACATGACCTTGACAGGTTCTAGCTAGAGTATTTTCAGATTCTGGCTTTTTGCAGCTTTAGGGTATAATAAATCTTGAAAAAATTGAGTTTCTTTTCATCCCGAAAAATAATAGCTTTTCCTTAGACTACCCTTGGAAAACTTGAATTTTTAGGGAAAAAACACAACTTGACATTTAATAAATAACCCTCGTTGAGTCAGACCAGGTGGGTACCTGTTCATTGCTAAATGTAGATAGATAGAGAGGTAGTGGAGTGTTAGCTCGCTCTATGAGGGAGAGGTAGTTGGGGTAGCTAGCAAGGACAGCCTTGTCCCCATGAGGAGTGAGTATTTTTGGTAGAGCCCCTTTGGCGATTGTGCTCCAATTAGGGATTGATAATGTGTAGGACTAAATAAGCACCAACCTTGTGGAGCAGTAGTGACACAACTCAAAAGAAGGGAGCATAGAGGTATACAACATAGTATGGGATAGAATAAGAATAGTAACAAAGTGGGTAGAGAAGGGAAATACTGTAATCGAGAGTTCTTGCACAATATCTCAAATGTAACAGAAAACAAATTGTTTCTAAATATTATACAATATACAAAACAGCAAGCCTATGATATCAATGGCATAAATATACAACTAAGTTGAAATATCTGTTGGGCTGCATTTCTGTATGGTTCCCAATAGTAAGAAAGAAAAATAAATAAATATATATAACATATAAACATAAGAAAAAGCAAATATTGGGGCTGTAAGGAGTGATATTTCCGGTATCAATATGGATGATCAGTCTGGTGTAGGTTGAGTTCTAGCAGTGCAGGTAGGAAGGGATACATCAGGAGATTAGGAAGCATAACCCCTTAGTTCCCAAATTCCCCATATATCAAATTGGCGTGATACCTTGTTCAATAAAAAAAGCTTTATTTGCTTCAAATGCTCTATTATCTCTTGGATGTGCTTACTTTTCTCCCTCTGCTGAAAGTCTTGAACACCCAGTCCCCAGTGCCACCTGAAGGTTATTTTATCAACTGACTACATTCATCTGAGAATGAATTTCCTGAAAAAAGTAATAATTCTTGATGTTTTTGAGTTTAGAAGGTTTGTGAGCATTGAAGAGTCATCTGGTGTTTCTCTGTTCAGTTATAAGCAGAGCAACAACAAGGAAATTAATTTCCAACTGACAGCCAAAATGACCAGCAAATGCTTACATTAGCTCTCTGAGCAATTTTATATTCATTTGTTTTGAAACAAAACAGATGTGGAAAAGACTCCAGGGACTGATGGAATACACCCATGATTACTTACAGAGCTTCATCCACTTTTAGGCCGGCCAGTATTGCTAATCTTCTGACTCCTCTGGTTTTATCACCCATGGTTTCAAGGAAGCCTGATTTTATTTAAAATTAAACCAGTGCTATAGTCCTAATAGTGACATCTGTAGTGGGCAAGTTAATTAAATGTTTGTTAACTTGTGACATTGATTATAGGGGGTTCCTATGACCTTACAATACACTTGAAAAAGGGTTTTACCCGAAACATGTAGTGTGTTGCACTGCTAATAAAACACATGCAGTTTGAAAATACTGCTTTGAAGCTGTCTATTCCAATAATTTGACTTTATCGTGTACTTTTGGGAGTGTGGCACAGGCTCCTAGGAATTCACAGCGATACAACCACTGAATTTTACGCTGGGACCAGTAATTTGATTGTTTTTTTCTTGGACACAATTACTTGAGCACTAAGGGACACAAAAATATGTACGTTTGGGGTTTGCACCTTATGCTCTGCACCTAACGCTCCATTAGAAATTCTGATCTTGGTGCAGATGCAGTGAGCGGGTCAAGGTAGCCCTGCCTTTAATGCTTTCCATTTGGCAGTTTGTGACTAAACGACTCAATTTTGGCCTGTTCACATCTGAATGATGAGCTAGTTAGGGGATCAGTAGGAAGAGGGAAGAACAATGCCGACATGTCTCCCACTGTAGGATCTTCTTAAATACAGCACTGACAAATGTGGTTTCTACATTCCATTTTGGAGCACAAAGACCTAAGTTCAGGTCAGGATGCAACTATCTAAAAAAAACATTGGGGTTTGCCCATTTTGTGCACTTTACACCCCATCCTGTAAATGCCCCCTTTTTTTGTTTAGAATGGCATCATGATTAGTATCAGTATGGTTTTTGGATAGATTGTGTCAAACTAATGTAATTGTATTTCATACAACAGTGAGTGGTGTTGCAGTAGATATCACCTATATAGATCTTATCAACACTTTTGATTCTTGAATGCCGGCCGCGTTTCCTAGGGTGTCTGGCCAGCTTTCGCCCAACAATGTTAACATCCACTGCTAAAATGTAATAAAGAGAATCGAGGACCCCATTTATGAAGACAGAGTGGCCTACTTGACTGTTTGAAATGAAGAAGCACTAGAGGAAGAGTATGATTGCCATGATTAAAAGTATAAGTTGATCATCCAATAAATGTTTCTATAGGTCACATTCCTTCAGATAACAACAAAGGAGAGCTCATGTTCAAACCCAACCAGGTCTGGTCTAGGTTGTCATTTTGAAGTCTAAAATAATCTGGATCAATAGAATTACATAGGAATTATCTAAGGGGGCTATTTACTAAACTCCGAATGCAAAAATCCAGAAAAAAAAATTATCTTTTTAGTAAAAAATTGATTTTTTTTTAGTATAAAATCGGACTTGTAAAAAATCACAAATTTTTTGGAATTTATTATACCCTGAGGATAGAAAATTCTGAATCAGAAAATCTGGCATCTCAGACCTGTTGAGGTTGCATATACAGTAAGTCAATGAGAGAAGTCCCTATGATTTTTTGGGGGGTTATTTATTAAAGTCTGAATTTATCTCAACATTTCCAGCCACAAACTACGATCTACTCCGCACGGATTTTTTCAGCGTAATTATTATTAGATTCTCCCAAAAATTTGCTTTGTGGGTAAAAATTTTTTTTTACCAGAAAACTCTGATTTTGTATGCTTTTTCCCCCAAAACTCCGGGGTATTGCACAAAACACAACCCAAAAAATCATTGGGACGTATATGCAACCTCAACAGGTCTGAGATGCCGGATTTTATGACTTGGACTTTTTCATCCTCCGAGAAATTCGTGATTTTTTAAAAGTACGACGCAAATTATTTGGGATGTTTGTATTTGGTGTTTAGTAAATAACCCCCTAGGGGTATTATTTATCAATGGTTGAATGTTAGAGTTTTTTATACCTCATATGAACTCATAACTTGAATGGTTTCTTATTTAAGAAAAAACTTGAATGTGAAAACTCGATTTAGCGAATTCGAGTTACGAAACCCGAAAAATTTAGTTTTTTGCTGGGAACAAAACTTGAATTGATCGAGTTTTTCGGGCAAAACCCTCTGAAAACAACTCGAACATTATGAAGGCTATTAAGATCTTCAAATATTTCTAGGGACCTCTGCCATTGACTCCTACATGACCTAAACAGGTTCTAGAGGATATATTTTCGGAATCGGGCTATTTCCAGGGTCGGGGTATAATAAATCTGAAAAAGATTCAAGTTTTTTTTTAACCCGAAAATGTGAGTTTTGACAAAAAAAATAACCTAAAAACTTGAATTTTAGTGGAAAACACAACTCAAACTTTAATAAATAATCCCCTACAGTAGGTGTGCAGTTATCGGTACAATATGAGTATAATACACAGTATAAGGTACAAAACAAGCAAGGTATATTTAAAAAACACTTTCCTTGCATGGATAGACCATCTCTTGAGGATGACAGACTGCAGAAAGTGGGAAGAATTCATGAAAGAAAACCTGTGCAGAGAAATTTGGCTCCTCTGATAGATAAAGGTCACAATGATAATGCCACATGGATAGGATAACTCAAAATCCCATTTACCCTGCAGGTCTTTTATGAAACGAGTTATTCCTGCAGAAAGGTAAAGGGCAGTAATAATCAGAATAAATATATACCACTTTAAAGGTAATCAGGATGCAGTGGTTGAATAGCCATTTAAGGGGAGGTCTCAGGATCTTCTGCAAGGTCAAATATCAGCTGCAAAAGAAGTGATTGAATAGTGTGATAAGAATTGCCTTTGTAAAAAATCTGTCTTGATTGGTGTTTTCTTAGTTTCCAATATCCTATGTTTATATTTTAGTTTTTCACCATAAAAAGGTGAAATCTTGATACTTCCACAAGACTGGTTTTAGAGAGGGCATTTTATTCATTAACAGGGCCCCAATCGAGGAATAATAGTTACATAACATTTACAAAAAAGATATTATATTGTGCACCAACTACTATTTAGTATCTATATATATATATATATATATATATATATATATATATATATATATATATATATATATATATATATATATATATATATATATATATAAGGGATGCCCAACCAGGTTAAGGCTGTTAAGGGAATGCTGAGAGCTAAAGATCAACAAAATCTGGATTGTGCAAGTTTTTCATCCTTGAATTCTATACATTAGGAATGTCCAACCTGTGGCCTTCAAAATGAAGGTTGTTTTTTAACAAATGCTAGAGCCCAGAGGTTGGACATCCTTGATTCCTTGATTTGTGTATGCCACTCCAACTCAGATGGCAGGGCTTATGTTTGCTGTGTAACGGTGCCTAGGACTTTAGTATGGCACAACTATAACATTATTTCTTGTTAAGTGTTGGGCTTCTTAATTGTATACAATTCTCCATTAATGTGGTCATATGTTTGGTCATTGCACCAGCACTGAAAAAATAACTGGGAGTGTTCCTAAAAGCTATATTGTTGGATTTAAGAGACAACAGACAACTAATAGACAACTACAGACTGGTTACTAATGGTTGCTTTGGGTAGGCAACTGAGAAATGTACAACTTCCACCAAAATATTGTGTTGTACATACACATCCTCATAACCTGGAGGACCAACCACTGGGATACAATGCCCAGCATGCCAGTGAAATCTATGGCTTTTCAGCTCTCTACACCTACAGTATCTATGTACACTCACAGTATCTATGTACACCTACAGTATCTCTTGTACTAACATAATATTACCTCATAATAGTAATCTAGAGCAGGGGTCCCCCAACCACCAGGCCGCGGACCAGTTGAAGGCCGTGGGCTGTCCCAAACAGGGCTGCTTCTGGTCCCAGCTGCAGTCTATAATAGCTGCAAAAACCATGAAAAAGGCCCTAATTATCTGCATTTCAGATCCCTGATGCGCCATTGCCAAAACAACAGCCCAGGAAGCTTTCTGCTGATTGCGATAAGTACCAAAATATGTTTTTTTTGGCAAGTTTGAAATGCACCCACGCATCTACACCCCACACTGGTCCTCGTAAAAATTGTCTTGCTTGAAATTGGTCTGTAGTGCAAAAAAGGTTGGCAACGGCTGAACTAGAGATAATGCTGGCAAATCCTTACTATACTAATAGGATTACAGATGCTAATATATTGTCCAAACATTTAAGCAAAGAAATCTTGAATGCCATTGGGGTTGGGGAAGGATGGAGCCCTGTCAGGTGGGCATAGGGGGCTCAGGCAGGGCATGTTTGGATCTAATTTGGGCATGGTCCATTTAAACTCCAATTTTTTTAAAATTTGAGTTCCATTCTACTTAGGTTTGTGTCCCCATTTTGTAGCCCTTTACCATTGTTAGCCACAATTCTTTGAACTTGCAGAACCAGAATTTCCCCAGACAATGAATTGTGTCAGGGGCAACATGCACTTGACATTTAAGGGTGTGCCAGCCCGTAGTCATCCACATTACATGCCCAATAACAAGCTCCACTTGTGTATCATTGACTTGCAAACAGGAGCACCAGCAGACATTGTGCACCTTGTGGTTCTAGGAGCTCCATCTTTATCCAAGTGAGGATTGTGGATACTTTTGCTCAGAACATATTCGGCACGGTACAATGTGACTGGTGATTTGTCTACCCTGGAATTCAGTGCAAAGTTGAATAAATTAAGGACACATGAGCTTCTCCCTAAGATGTTGTTATTGGGAGTACATCACGTAAAACTTTTCTACCATTCTTTATGATTTACGAAATGATATATCATTTAATAAAGATGTTTATTGATTTTTACTTCTTTATTGTATTAGTGCAACACAGTAATATCTTAATATACTGTATTTTCATTCTCTTTAGGGAAAGCCTAAAATCAAAAATTATTTCAATCAACCACTACAATTTGAGTTCATTTTAAGGCTTTGTTCCTCTCGTAATACTTTGTATATCTATTTGAATATTTATTTATTTCTATATACAGAAATACATTGTATTTATATAAAAAGGTATATATCCAGTTGGTGCTTCTCATTTATTTTCATGGAAGAGGTAGCACAGAGTTTGGCACATCTAAACACGCTGACAGCCGGCACAGACAGGGAACATCACATATAATGCTAAAGCCTGTTCACAGATTGTGCTGTCAAACAGCTGATCTGGGCTCTGTGAGAATGCAAACATATGAATAAAAATAGGATCCACATATAAAAACATAGGTTTTTACTGCTAAGAAGGATTCAAAGTATTTTGCAAGGTGCCTGTAAAGGTTTTCATTCATCCAGGTAATGGTATCTGTAGAAGTAAATCTAGAGCAACTGGACTTTTCACTGTTCATCCAAGGTGTTTAAATGGTTTGAACCATTAGGGTCTTAGGTTTGAATCCAGCCAGGGCATCTGCATGGAGTTTGGATATTTTTCCTGTGCTTGCAAGGGTACTCTGATTTTTTGCTACACTCCAAAAATATGTCCGAAGGTTAATTGGCTGGGTACTCTGGTTTTCCTGCACTCCAAAATGAT
This sequence comes from Xenopus laevis, assembly GCF_017654675.1. Taxonomy (NCBI): domain Eukaryota; kingdom Metazoa; phylum Chordata; class Amphibia; order Anura; family Pipidae; genus Xenopus; species Xenopus laevis. Next base: position 15,695,953 of record NC_054373.1, read on the forward strand.
GCCGGAATGTTCATTGGCTAGGTACTCTTGTTTTCTCTTACACTCAAAAATATGTCCGAAGGTTAATTGGCTAGGTGCTCTGGTTTTACAACACCCCAAAATTATGCTGGAATGTTAATTGGCTAGGTACAGTACTTTGGTTCTCTCTTACACTCCAAAAATATGCCGGAATGTTAATTGGCTAGGTACCCTGGTTTTCTTTTACACTCCAAAAATATGGCGGAAGGTTAATTGGCTAGGTACTATGGTTTTCTCTTACACTCCAAAAATATGCCAGAAGGTTAATTGACTAGGTACCCACCTTGAGGCAATATCGGGCTGATCTGATCGTGGGCCCTAGGGCCCAAAGATCGGATCCTAACGGTGGCTTTACGGGCGGTCGGATCGTGGGACCGCATCAACAAACAGATGCAGCCGCGATCCGACAGGATTTTTAGTCCCATTCGATCGAGAGCTGGCCGACTTTCTGCCAGATCTCGATCGGGGAAGCCCATCGGGGGGCCCCATACACGGGCCAATAAGCTGCCGACTCTGTCTGTCGGCAGCTTTTATCGGCCCGTGTATGGACAGCCACCTTTACACTCCAAAAATATGCCAGAAGGTTAATTGACTAGGTACTCTGGTTTTCTTTTACACTCCAAAATTATGCCGGAAGGTTGATTGGCTAGGTGCTCTGGTTTTCTCTCACACTCCAAAAATATGGTGGATGGTTAATTGGCTAGGTACTTTTGTTTTTCTTACACTCCAAAAATATTGCGGAAGTTTAATTGGCTAGGTATTTTGGTTTTCTCTCACACTCCGAAAATATGGCAGAATGTTAATTGGCTAGGTATTTTAGCTTTCTCTTACACTCCAAAAATAGGTTAATTTGCTCTTGAAAAATCATTGCCTAAATGACCTCATCTCTTGCAACTATTATTTGCTGCTTATTTTTGTCTTGGTATTAATGTTTTGCATATTCCCTTGTTGTGTTCAGTTGACATCTTTATGTACTTTCCCATTTTGTAAGAGTAACATCCATTGTGGAATTATAAAAGATTCACTGAATTACAGAATAAAACAAGATGCTAAGAGCACAAAAGGCCTCTACTTAGGCAGCTAATGCTACAGCGTTGAGATCTGTCAGGTGATATAATGCAGCATTTCCCAGAGATTACAAACAGGAGCGATGAAACCCCTCTGGATAAAGATCTCCAGCAATGGGGACAAAGTGAGAGATTTTCTTTATGATGGTATTTGATCTGACAGATGTCAGGGCTCTGCAAGATGCTTTGGATATCACCTATTAATATCTTGTGGAACTTGTGTTACAGCATGTGAGCAGAGATATTTCTTTGCATCGTTGCACTGAGAGTAGATGTTGATGGAAAAATCTTTAATTGCTTACAAAATTCCAAATGTAGGTTCTCCTAATTTAATGGTCTGTTGTGGTAAGACAATTTAGCTAAAAGCCTGTGCATTCTGAATGCCAAAAATACATTTTCCTGGGTGTATCAAGGATAGAAACCTCTATGGCATTAGGTGCATTTTTTAAGGCCTTCTATAAATATTAAAGTCAATACTAAGGCATCACACACTGGAAACATCACTGATAATATTTCAGGTAGGATTAAAGTTATTTTACAATAATATAAATGGCCTGGACTCTACAGTAACATTGTCTTCGACTAGGGGGATATTATTGGGTCACAATGAAAGCAAACAGGGCAAGAACAGGGTAAATTTGTTTTGCTAGGGTCCCCTGAATCGAGTTGTGTTTGTATACAGGTATAGGATCCGTTATCCGGAAACCCATTATCCAGAAAGATCCGAATTACGGAATAGACTCCATTTTATCCAAATATTCCAAATTTTTAAAAATTCCTTTTTCTGTGTATTAATAAAAACAGTACCTTGTACTTTACCCAAACTGAGATATAATGAATCCTTATTGGAAGCAAAACCAGCCTATTGGGTTTATTTTATGTTACTTTATTTTCTAGTAGACGTAAGGTATGAAGATCCAAATTATATAAAGATCCTTTATCCAGAAACCCCCAAGTATTCTGGATAACAGGTCCCATACCTGCACGACAGAGCCACCAATGTTTTCACAATTATCTGTTTTTTTGGATCCTTCTGCTGCCTGATACTATACCCCAAGAAGTACAGGTATGGGGCTTGTTATACAGAATGCTCTGGTCCTCCGGTTTTCTGGATAGTGGATCTTTTAGTAATTTGGATCTTCATTCAGTTTACTAAAAAATCACTTAAACATTAAATAAACCCAACTGGCTGGTTTTGCCTCCAATAAGGATGACTTCAGGGGCGTAACTATAGAGGAAGCAGACCCTGCGGCTGCAGGGGGGCCCAGGAGGTATAGGGGCCCCATGAGGCCCTAATCCATATACAATTTCAATAAATATTGGAGAAACAAGTCAACCACTAAACATTTTGGGGGACCGAAAAATAATTTGCTGTGGGGCCCAGTAATATCTAGTTACGCCACTGGATGACTTGTATCTTATTTTGGACCAAGTACAAAGTACTGTTTTATTATTACAGAAGAAAGGGAAATAATCTTTAAATAATTAGAGCAATTTGGATAAAATGGAGTCTATGGGCAACAGCCTTTCAGTATTTAAGAGCAGTCTGGATAACGGGTTTCCAGATAATGGGTTCTGTATCTGTATACTTTTTCCTGGTAGGGGCTACATATAAGAAAAAAATATGAAACATGCCAGTAGACAAACAGCCATTGTACAGCCAATTCACACTTTTAAGCTTCTGCAACCAGCATACAGTATATGAAATATATATATATATATATATATATATATATATATATATATATATATATATATATATATGTCATTTTTCTTTCTTTTGAACTGGATATTTTTCTTACATTATATAATGAGTCTGAGCTTGAGCAGTCATTACACAGATGTGCTTAATACACTCTAGGTGCATTAGGTCTTGTATTGTCTGCTGTTTTATTATGTGGCTAGAATTTCCTATTGTCCATTCTATTCATTCCTGTTTGTGTCTTGACTAAAGTGGGCTGGTGTCAGAAGGCTCAACAAAATGTAGAAACTCATTCTTTTCTAATATTATAAAGCCTTAAAGCGTAGCATTCTGTTATATTCTCAACTAGTTTGCAACTGGTGCATTTTTCCATGTTTTTGAATTCTTTTATACTTTTTTTTCTGGTTGCTAAGGTTCATTTAAGCCTACCTTTTGGGCATTGCTAACCGTGGAAACCACATCATATTTTTAATATAAGATGAGAATAAGAAGAGAAAAACTCTTCCCTATGCAGGTATGGTAAGTGTTATCCAGAATGCTTGGGACCTGGGGTTTTCCGAATAACTGATCTTTTCGTAATTTGGATTTTCATACCCTAAGTTTACTAGAAAATAATGTGAACATTAAATGAACCCAATAGGCTGGTTTTGCTTCCAATAAGGATTAATTATATCTTAGTTTAGATCAAGTACAAGGTACAGTTTTATTATTAAAAAAGCAAAAGCAAATCATTTTTAAAAAAATGGATTATTGGATAAATGGAGTCAATGGGAGACATCCTTTCCATAATTCCGATCTTTCTGGATAACGAGTTTCCAGATAACGGATATTTCCGTAATTTGGATATCCATACCTTAAGGGTAGAACTCCACGAGTGATTTGAAGTGCGATAGCTTCCGTTCCGATGCGATGAGATGAAACGCAGGCGTCACGTTGGATGTGCCGAATCTAAGGTAAGTAATAGGAATGTTGGACGTTGTCGCTGCATGCATACGACACGACTGTCAGAAGAAGACGCAACATGCAACGTTCGCATCCCACAGTCGTGTCATGTCGGATGCACGCAGTGACAAGGTCCAATATTCCTATTACTTACCTTAGATTCGGCGCATCCGACGTGAAACCTGCGATTCATCTCAGAGTGTTGGAATGGAAGTTATCGCACTTAAAATCGCCTGTGGAGTTCTACCCTAAGGGAGCAACTCCAAGGTGCGGCTCAAGCCGACACGTCGCCATGCGACGAAACCCATGCGACGTGTCGGATGTTCTGTAGGTACAGGGAGGAGAAATCACAGGTAAGAACTACATTTATCCAACAGCATCGTTTTCAACTGACTGTCGCATAAACGCCCACGTGTAAGAGCACTTAAGCACTAAATCCATGTTTTTTTTTAATTAGAGGGAATATTTGGGTGGTAGGTGGGGAGATGATGTCCAGGAGTGGCAAGGAAGGTGTGTATTTACAGACTGGAAAGAGACACAGTTCAGGAAAAAAAAAACAGTCAGTATGGATCCATGTTTTATAAAAGGAAGGTTTCCAGCTATTTACTGTGATGTGCAGATCTGTAGAAGAATCCACACTTACAGCAAACAGAGCCCCTGGCAATGTGGAACTTCCAGTGAACATAATAAAAGGCTTGATTTTTGGCTTGTGCATCTGCTGCAGAGACTGATCCTGCTTTCTTATGGTAATGCCGCCGCTTGTAAGGAAGCCTTTCCCCAAGCCGTTCTCTCGCATTTTCTTGAAATGGAATATGATTTGATTTCACGGGGAAGAAACATATGACTGTGACTAAGGTGGCTGATAACAGCGACGAACAAGTTTAAGTGATTATTATGGGGTTTGGAACGTTAACACTAATTAGCACTTGTGCAACTTGCTGAATCTGTTTCTGCAAGGTGTCTCCTTCCCAGCTGCTTTGCTATAACACCCCAATTTATTCAATCAGAGGCATGCTTTCATATGAATATGCACTTGCTATATATATATATAGAGAGAGAGAGAGAGAGAGAGAGAGAGAGAGAGAGAGAGAGAGAGAGAGAGAGAGAGAGAGAGAGAGAGCACACACACAAAAAAAATCCACCAACTGCCTGGTTTATTTTCTATTCGATTTAATAGATGAATTGGAAATGTGGCTGATTCAAGAAAATAAAGGAGAAAATGTAATTTCACTGCATTCCAGTTGTTTTTTCTTTTGTAAACAGGGGCACATTTAAGACTTTTCTGTTTTATAAAAAATTAAAGAAACTCGAAAATTCAAATGTCCGAGAATTCTTCCATCTCATTTAAAAGATGGAGATCAAAAAGTAAGTAAATAAAAAAATATATACAGGTATGTTTCTTTCTTTGTGGTTTTTGTATCACTGGGGGGTCACCCTGATTTGTAGCAGAAATTCTGATCTAGCACTTGACAATTTCTTTACAGTAAATGACAGCTTGATCTGACAGAAAGGCTCAGAAGGTACTGTACCCTAATGGATAATTAATTTTAACAGTAATGGGAAAAGCGATGTGCCTTACTCAATGGTGCAGAAGGTCAAAGCCATTAAATATACATTTTAGTAATGAAATTCACACTCTAGAAGATCAGAGACCGATTTGTAAAATATCAGATAAATGAGCATGATCCCTAGTAGAGTAAGACCCAACCTTCAAAAAAGGATAAGCAAACCATATTCTGCACCGTTAGAACTGCTCAGTATGCAGGATTTAATAGGAATAATGTGGAAGGAACATGGCCAATGAACGTTGAAAATTAATTTTGAATCATTTCTCCGTGTTGTCCACAAAATAGCTAAGAAAGGCTGGTCATTGGCTATTCCATGAGTGTCAAATGTAAAAATGGAGCCCAATAGATTTAGGGTTTTTTTTGGATCAACAATAGAGCCAAGATACCAACTCTCAAATAAAAAGGTAAAAATGTAGCCCAATATATTTAGTTTTTTTTTTGGATCAACAATAGAGCCAAGATACCAACTCTGGTGATGGGCGAATTCGCGCCATTTCGCCAGAAAATTTGCGAATTTCGCGAAACGGCAAAAATTCGCAAAACGCCCGTTTTTTATGCCCGAGTCCATTTTTTTTCGACGCCGGCGAAATTCGCGCCTAGCGAATAAATTCGCCCATCACTAACCAACTCTCAAGTCTCTGTTTTGACCAATGTCTCATCAAGGCAAATGTAGTTCTATGGCGAGTTATGGTTCCACTTACTGTACGTTACATCGGCTGGAAAAGAACACATTTCCTACAGAACATTACAGCAAACTATGTGTATTTCTTGTGTTAGTAATAGTGGTTAACCACCAAATTGTCTTGGCTTAAACTATAGGATGTTTATTAGATATTTTATTTTTCTGCAGAAGTAGATGGCAACACACCAACTGCACAAGCATTTTTCTGCCCACTCAATGATATGCTTTAATCATGCAATCCAAGACTTATACCGCCTATGATATTAATAGTAACACAGTAACACACCCACTGTAATTTACAATGACCGCAGTGCAAGATCACTAAGGGGTGTAAGAGTGTGCCCCATAGAGCTCATGCAGAGAATACTTCTTCATCTTCAGGTTTGCCCTGCCCATACAGCTTGCCATAGGGCCTCATTGCCGTTTGCATCTGTTGCTGCCCCCTAACAGACTCGCAAGTTAGGGGATGGGTAGGGAGCAGAAGAGTTGACCCTGCATTCCTCCACCCTACTATACAGCTGAGCACAAGTAGTACTTTTTTCATGGGGCAGCTGCAGGTCTCTGTGCTATGAAATGGAGTGCAAAGACTTACAGCAATTTATTTAAAGGAACAGTATCACCAAAAAATGTAAGTGTTTTAAAGTAATGAAAATATCATGTAGTGTTGCTCTGCACTGGTAAATCTGATCTGTTTGCTTCAGAAACACTACTATAGTTCATATAAACAAGCTGCTGTGGAGTAATGGTGGGAATTGAAAAACGGCTATATGGCACAGGTTAACTAATGGATAACAGATAACACCATTAGACAGACAGAGCTTATTTGCTATCTGCTGTGTAACCTGAGCCTTTTCTCCTTTGAATGGCTGCCCCCATGGCTACACAGCAGCTTATTTATATAAACAATAGTAGTGTTTCTTAAGCAAACACAGCAGTCTTACCAGTGCAGGGCAACACTGCATTATATTTTCATTACTTTAAAACACTTTTATTTTTTGACGTTACTGTTCCTTTAAGCAGGAAGGCAGGGTGCAAAGTGCAAAATAATTGCTGAATGCACAAGTAGTAAACGAGCCCTATAATTTCTAACTACTCATTGCTCTTCAACCAGTTTATCCCAGAAGTCACGATAAAAAGAAAAAAAGTTCCTTCTGTATTTGTCTAATGCAAATACTGTATAAAGAACATTGCCTACACATTTATTGTTTACTGACTGTCTGGAAAGAACCTTCAAGTTCTCCTCCCATTGCTTTCATAGGCATTTTATGAAGTCCCCATGGGACATGGTCAAGTGACCAAGAAGACAAGGCGGTTTATTTATCAAAGAGTGAAGTTAGAGATCTCCACAGTCTGCTAGAGTGAAAGTTCACCCTTTGATAAATACGCCTTTCAAAATGTCATAGAAATGAATGGAGAGTGGCGGAATTTCATTCTAGCTGACTTTGGAGATCTTTAACTTCACTTTTTGATAAATATACCCCATGGTTTGATGTCAGTGTTGGCATGGCCAGTCTAAAATACCTCAGGAGTCAGAAACAGCCTGTGTGTGCAAGGATATCACTGCATTCTTTGTGCCATACAAGAATTTAGATTTAAAATGATAACATACTGTCCATTCTTAGCAAGGGCAGATGTTGTATAATCTATTCCTTAAGCCGTGTCCTGGTTAAATATGATATATATATATAGCTCCTTATTATCCCTCACGTTTGAAACCAGTTATCTATTCCCTCATTAGAAACTGAAAAAGAATAGCATTTTCTATACTTGAAAGGAGCTGAAAGTTGAATATTACAGAGAAAAAACTCTTGATCATGTATCATAACGAGTCTGAAATCTGAACCCTTTACCTTCACTAAATAAGTGCTCCTAGGAAATGTCTCACATTTCTAAAGATTATAATATATACTACGGTATATACATATATATTATATAATATACTCTTTTCAATTATATCTGGCAAAAAAATATTATATTATATTAAATAAGTTACTTCTTGGTGCAATTCCAGCCAGGGCACTATACTGTATGGCAAGGAGTTTGTATGTTCTCCCAGTGCTTGTGTCGGTTTCCTCTGACTACCTGAGTCTCCTCCAAAACAAACAGGCACTATATAACTGGCTCCTGATAAAACTGACCATAATGTGAGTAAATGTGATAGGGACCTTAGATTGTAAGTTCAACTGGGGCAGGGACTGATGGAAATGATGTAGAATCTGTTAAATGAATAACTTATAATAATACTATTGTTCATTTATTTCCTGTCATGTTGATGCTGTCAGGCTTCCAGTGCCATCCATCACTTAAAGTATGCTTTATGTTCCATCCCGATTTTCTGCCATCCAGGGCTGGATTTCAACCCGAAGACCCCTGGGCTAATTGCACCACCCCCTCCACCATTCACACCTTCCCCCCACCACTCGCAAACTACCACTTCCACCCCACTCACACCCCTACTGCCTTACCTTTTCCCCGCTGCTGCTGCTGGTGCCGATTGCCGGTGCTGGGGACTGGTTGCGTGGGTTCACATGTGGCCAGAGGGTAGCATACCACCCCCACATCTATGCCGCCCTAGGTTTGGGCCTCTGTGGCCTGCTCATTAATCAAAGCCTTGCAGATATCAATAGGGAAGGCCATGAGTTAGAGCTGATACACAGTTAGCGAAATTCAGTATGAAGGGACCCAATTGTCAACTTAATAAATCCTGTCTGGCCAGCTTAAAGGAGTTGTTCACCTTTAAATTAACTTAAAGAGATACTGACACCAGAAATTAAACTCTTTTTTTACATCTATCATAATATTGCCTTTGAAAGCTACTTATAGCTTTACCATAAAGTATTTGCACAATGCTTTTACATTACCTATCTGATGCCCCATGTTCCTCTATGAGTGGGCTGCCATATTTGTGCAGCAGGAGTCCGTTAGCATTAGAAACTCTAACTGACAGGCTGTGATGGGACAGTCTGGTTGGCAAAACAGTCAGGTTTAGAAAATTCAACTAACAATTACTTACAAAAACAAACACCTCAGCAAAAAATGACCAACATGAACTATAGGTAACTTTTAATGTACATTCATATTTTAAAAAGTAGTTTTTTAGTGTCAGTGTTACTTTAAGGGGCACATTTACTAAGAGTCGAATATGCAAGTGGTAAAACTTCAAAATTTGACCATCGAATTGTAGAAAATTGATAGTCAATTTTTTTTTTGTGAATTTAGCCGCTTTGATTGAATTCAAATCGTTCGAATCAAATGATTTAATTGATCGATCGAACGCTTTTCAAAAAAAAGAATTAGGGGCAAATTTACATAGGGTCGAATATCGAGGGTTAATTAACCCTCGATATTCGACTGCCGAATGTAAATCCTTCGACTTCGACCTTCCCCATAGGCTAACATTGGCCTCAGTAGGTTTTACTTGCCGAAATAGGGGGTCGAAGTATTTTTTAAAGAGACAGTACTTCGACTATCGTATGGTCGAATAGTTAAACGATTTTTAATTAGAATCGTTTGATTCGAAGTCGAAGTCGTAGTCGAAGGTCGAAGTAGCCTATTCGATGGTCGAAGTAGCCAAATTCGACCATTCGAAATTCGAAGTTTTTTTTCTTCTATTCCTTCACTTGAGCTGAGTAAATGGGCCCCCTAGACATCTAAAAACTTAGCCAAATACTGGCTATAGGTTCTAAGAAGTCCCCATAGGTTAACATAGCAATTCGGCAGGTTTAAAGGACCAGTAACATCAATTTTTTTTTTTTTTTTTTTTTTTAAATTTGTTCGTACACAACGAAAAAAAACACCAACACAAATTATACTTTAAAAAAGTAGTCTTTATAAAGAAATAACGTACAGAAATTCTGCTTCCTGTCTTCTACAGAAAAGGCGAAAGGGCGAACATCCATTGAGCGGCACTTGATTTCTCCTCCCTGGCTCTCTGCTGCTGAATCCTTTAGCTGCCACATTCTGTGCTTTCTGTAGTGCAGCGGTGCTTTCAGCATGAACTTTCTGCGGATCTGTGGTGCCATTGTTCCTATGGGGCCATGATCTCTCTCTCACTGCTGTACAGGCTCAGGCACTGCTCCCCAAAGCCTTGCTCACCGGTTCCAGCCGCGGTGCAATTACCAACACCCCGACGTGCCTTCTGCATTCACTCATTATCCCAGATGTATGGGTACAGGACAGGAAGGTCCGGACATTAAAAGCCAGCTCTGGATGCTGCTGCCCTTCACCTCTTGAGCCGGTTGATCTCTTACTGCTGCCCCTGCGCACCGGCACCATTTCTTCCTGGCCCAGTCTGGCCCGAAAGTCCGACAGTCTGAGAAGAAGGCATGGCTATCTGGTAGAGCAGGACTCGGCATCCAGCTGTTACAAGACTGCAAGTCCCGACGTCCCACTGCCGGTAGCGATTTGCCCAGCAGAAGAGACGGATGCATGGTGGGGCTCCTGGGTATCCCTGCAAACTGTCAGTGTGAGAGAATCCCCAAATAGCCCCGGAACCCCCTAAATATATTGGCGCCCCCTTTCCAAGTCTTCCTTCTCCCCCCACCCCTTGCCACGTAGCCGCTCTACAGGGAACTGACCCCCGGGCTCCTTCACTTCGACCCTTAGTAAATGGGCCCCTGAGTATGATGTAGACATTGGTATCCTTGATATTTGTAATTGGTAGTGTGGTTTTTGAGTTATTTAGCTTCTTATTCAGCAGCTCTCAGCTATTTCAGCTAAATTACCCTAGCAACCATGGAATATGAATAGGAGAGGCCTGAATAGGAAGATGAGTAATAAAAAGTAGCAATAACAATACATTTGTAGCCTTACAGACCATTTATTGTAGATAGGGTTAGAGAACCCCGTTTAAAAGCTGGAAAGAGTCAGAAGAAGACGGAAAATCATTCAAGAACTATAAAAAGGCCAGTTGAAAAGTGGCTTAGAATTAGCCATTTTATAAGATACTAAAAGTTAACTAAAGGGCGAACCACCCCGTTAATAGATGTGCTTTTGCCTTAGTGCTCTTGCACTTCTCTGCAGGGTCTTTTTAAATGAGCACTTATGATTTTTGCTGCTGAAAATGTTCCAAAAAAGTTGTTGGAAAAATTGTTGCTATTTTCCAAATCCAATAATTTCCCTGTATTCCCTGCTTTATTAATATATACCTTCTCTTTTATTATCTCCCGGTTTATTTCTTACAAGAGGAATAATGTTGATGTCGGACTGGCCTACCCGGATACCAGGAAAACTCCCAGTGGGCCCAGATGTCAGTGGCCCTAATGCTGTTTAATGTTTGGACTATTTCATGGCCATTCCCAATTTCTATGAGAACAAAGAGGCTAAATAGATGGAATAATAATAATATATCATAGTTTGTTAAGAAAAAAGACTAGGAGAGTAGAGGTTGAGGGTGGGGAGGAAGAATAATAGTACCGAGAGTGGGCCCCTGGTCTAAGGTTTTCAGTTGGGCCCCTGGGGTCCCACTCCGACACTGTTTGAACCCCAAAACGAACTCTCAAGTCCTTGAATGACAAGCGCTGACGTGTGAGGGGCTATACAGTGATGCAGCTGAAACAATTAACTAGAGCAATTATTGTGAGGCCTATATATTGTATTGCTTTCAGACATACAGCGCTGCTCAGAAAACATTTCCCATCTGTGCCAGGTCAAGAATATAAAGAGAATTGCAATTTGAACTATATAATATTTTTTTAATGACTGTAGCAGCCAGAAGCATTTGCCTTGTGCTTTTATCGGCTTTAATAAATAAATGTGTGAAAGTGCTCTAGCTCTTTACATATTCCAAGCATTAATAACATTTCTTCATGAATATCCCTCAGCCCCACATTATGGCTTCTGTTAGATAAAACTCCATCCAAACATGAGCGAACTGTTTGTCCAGGAACAGCCAGTAACTCCTAGCAACCAATGAAATGTTTGCTTTGAAACAGGTGACCAGGAAATGCTTCCTGCTTCCTTATTGCTATAGGTGATACGAAGTGTAGCAAACTGCTCCTTACATTGAATTTTGAAGTGTATTCCAGCCTACTGTACATAAGACATATTACTGCAATCTTGTTTAGGGAAAGACCTGTATAATACAATATTTATTTATACAGTCATATGAAAAAGTTTGGGAACCCCTCTCAGCCTGCATAATAATTTACTCCACTTTCAACAAAAAAAATAACAGTACTGGGGTGTTTTCTGAACAAAGGTTTTTAGTGAAGCAGTATTCAGTTAAGTATTCAATTAAATCAAATGTGAAAAACTGGCTGTGAAAAAATTTGTGTAACTTTGGTAATTTGAATGTATGTAACTGCTCAATACTGATTACTGCCAACATCAGATTGGTTGGATTAGCTTGTTGCACCTTGAACTTCATAGGCAGGTGTGTCCAATCATGAGAAAAGGTATTTCAGGTGGCCAATTGCAAGTTGTGCTTCTGTTTACTCTCCTCTAAAGAGTGACAGCATGGGTTACTCAAAAAGTAACTCTCAAAAGATCTTAAAACAAAGATTGTTCAGTATCATGGTTTATGGGAAGGCTACAAAAAGCTATCTCTGAGGTTTAAACTATCAGTTTCAACTGTAAGGAATGTAATCAGGAAATAGAAGGCCACAGGCACAGTTGCTGTAAAACCCAGGTCTGGCAGGGCAAGAAAAGAGCCGCATATACGGAGGATTGTGAGAATGGTTACAGACAACCTAAAGATCACCTCCAACGACCTGCAAGAACATCTTGCTGCAGATGGTGTATCTGTACATCGTTCTACAATTCAGCGCAATTTGCACAAAGAACATCTGTATGGCAGGGGGATGAGAAAGAAGCCCTTTCTGCACTCACGCCACAAACAGAGTCACTTGTTGCATTCAAAAGCTCATATAGACAAGCCACAGTCATTTTGGAACAAAGTGCTTTGGACTGAGACAAAAATGTAGTTATTTGGTCATAACAAAAAGTGCTTTGCATGGTGGAAGAAGAACACCACATTCCTAGAAAAACACCTGCTACCTACTGTTAAATTTGATGGAGGTTCCATCATGCTGTGGGGCTGTGTGACTAGTTCAGGGACTGGGGCCCTTGTTAAAGTTGAGGGTCGGATGAATTCAACCCAATATCAACAAATTCTTCAGGATAATGTTCAAGCATCAGTCACAAAGTTGAAGTTACGCAGGGGTTGGATATTCCAACAAGACAATGACCCTAAAAACACTTGGAAATCGACAAAGACATTTATGCAGAGTGAGAAGTACAATATTCTGGAATGGAACAGTCCCCCGACTTGAATATCATCAAAAATCTATGGGATGGTTTGAAGCAGACTGTCCATGCTCGGCAGCCATCAAATTTAACTGAACTGGAGAGATTTTTTTATGGTCGAATGGTCAAAAATACCTCCATCCAGAATCCAGACACTCATGAAAGTCTATAGGAGGCGTCTAGAGGCTGTAACATTTGCAAAAGGAGCTCAACTAAGTATTGATGTTATATCTCTGTTGGGGTGAACAAATTTATGCACCTTGTTTAATTTTCTTGCATATTGCATATGTTCTGTTAATCCAATAAACTTTATGTCACTTCTGAAATACTACTGTTTCCATAAGGCATGTTATATATTAAATGGAAGTTGCTACTTTGAAAAGCTCAGCCAATGATAAACAAAACTTCAAAGAATTTTCAATTCCTATTATGTTATGGAATTTTCAATTCCTATTATGTTATGGTTTTGTATTCAACTCTAATGTAATTATATCAACACACTTGGATGTCCTGAGGGCCATTAGAATGCAGTTGTACAATGAAACACTTGTGGAATGTTTTCATTGTTGACTTTTCTGGCCTTAGAACAAAGCCATACTGAGCTTTCTTTGAAAAACACAAAAGATAATATCTCATAAACGCATAGTCCGGGGGCCTATCGTCTCCCAGAAGGAGTAGTTGGGATCAAGGAGGAAGCTTGGGGGTTAAGGACCAAGTTCACGGTATCAGAAGGGATTAGGAGTAATCGTCGTCAAATTCCAGGCAAGGTTCAGTTGGCAGGCAGAATACAGCAAAATCCAAGTTCAGGCAGGGTCAGGAAGTTCAGGAATCAGTCAGCACGAATTATAGATTCACCCAGAAACCAAACAGGAAATCCTACAATCGGACATCGAACTGGCATCCTTGGCGTCCCTTTATTTTGAATTTCACGCCGGGCACGTGACGTCATCATGCCGGCGTCACGACGGGAGCGCCAACAGTTTAAATATACAGTTTAATTGGAGGAGTCATATAAAAAGAGTTTGTACTGGAAATTAATTATCTTTTGTCAATTCAGAGTATTGATGAATCATTGTTTTGTGTTAATCTTAATGCCTCCACCTCCCACACCCTGGAACCAATAGATTTAGGTTATAAGGAGACAATGAAGAGTGTATATAAAAGCCTCTCCCTTAGATGCCTTCCTGTCTACATCTCATATTTATACAGTAGATAAGGAGGAGTTCATTCTACAGAACTTTAAAAGGGTGGTTGACCTTTAAATAAACATTTCAGTATGTTATAGAATGGCTAATTTTAAGTAACTTCTTAATTGGCCTTCTTTTTTCTAGTTTTTGAATTATTTGCCTTCTTGTTCTGACTCTTTCCATCTTTCAAATTGGGGTCACTGATCCCATCTAAAAATTACTTTGGAAGTCTACAAAGCCATTGTTATTGCTACTTTTTCTTACTCTTCTCTCTATTTGGGTCCTCACCTATTCCTATTCTCTTATTCAAATCAGTGCATGGTTGCTAGGATAATTTGGACCCTAGAAACCAGAGTGTTGAAATTGCAAACTGGAGAGCTGCTGAAAAAAAAGCAACATAACTAAAAAAAACACAAATAATAAAAAATGAAAACCAATAGAAAATTGTCTCAGAATATCACTCTCTACATCATACTAAGGGGTCCATTTATTAAACCTCAATATTCAAAAACCTTGAATATTTAGAGATAAATCATACCCCAAAGCTGCTAAAAATCTGAATCCGAAAATCCGCTATCTCAAACCTGTTGAGGTCATGTAGAAGTCAATGTCAGATGTCCCTGACATTGTGATCTGCACTACATAACCCGAAAAAGTCGAGAGTTTGCACATCTAAAAATTCTAAAAAAATAGTTTTCGGACATGAATTATTGTTACGTTTTGTCGCTCGTATTTTTTGAGAAAAATGATTTATAAATGAGTTAAAATCGTGGAAGGGAGTTTGGTCGGATTTGTTTTCATAAAAAATTTGATTAATTCGAGTTTTAGTATATTTAAAACTAAAAGTTCAATTCAAGGTGAACAACCCCTTTAACAGAGTAGTTACCATCTCTACCTAGTACAACTTTGAAGACTGAAGCAGTAGCTTTAGTGGAACAAATACCAAAAACAATACATTATTTTAATAAAACAGGTAGAATGTTTACTGTTTACTGGGCTCATAGTGAACACCAGTGTATTTCCTTTACAAGTAAGAAGATTAAGCCTAAACTCGTTTATAACAGACTTTTCATAGACAAATTTGTCAAGCCCAGTCGCCCCCCTACAAATAGGATCTATTGATGACTGAGGCATGTATTTACCAATGCAGGGAACATTGTGTTTCTTTGTGAAGGAGAAATTGCTCAATGCATCACAATTATTGTTTTTTCTCACTTAGTTAATGTATTGGATTATCATTTGAAGCTTTCACGAATGGATATCTAATCCGCCTAGAGTTTAAGGGGCAGAGTTATCAAAATGTGGAGCTTGAAGGGATACTGTCATGGAAAAATATTTTTTTCCCCAAATGCATCAGTTAACAGTGCTGCTCCAGCAGACCCCTCACCGAAATCCATTTTTCAAATGAGCAAACTGATTTTTCTATAATTAATTTTGAAATCTGACATAGGGCTAGACATATTGTACATTTCCCAGGAGCCCCAATCGTGTGACTTGTGCTCTGATAAACTTCAGTCACTCTTTACTGTGCAGCAATTTGGAGTAATATCAATCTACTCCCTTCCTTCAAAATGCATCCCATCAGCAGAACAATGGGAAGGTAACCAGATAACATCTCCCTGGTAGATAACACTCAATAGAAAAAATCCAGGTCCCACTGTGGTATCTTTGAGTAGGAGTAGCCTGCCAGAAAGCAGTTCCATAGTGCTGCACTGGCTCTTTCTGCAGGCACCTACACACCAATATTACAACTAAAAATAATACCCTTGCTGGTTCAGGAATGAAATTTTATATGGTAGAGTGAATTATTTGCAGTGTAATTTAGAAAAAAAAATGACACCATAAAAATCAGAATGAAAACTCACCCACGTTTTATTCATTCCTATATTATTTCTCAAGTGGTATCAGTGGCGTAACTAGAGTGCGCCAGGCCCCTGTGCAAAAAAAAAAAACCATCAGAGGGGCCCGGCACACTCCAATCCCCATCCTCCCTCCCACTTCCCATCCCGCCCACATTCTGCCTCTGCCCCACCCACGGTTCACCTCCTCCCCGCCCACTTCCCGCCCACTCTACACACATTTCTCCCCAACTACACCCACGTCCCTCCCCAACTTCCTCGCTGGTAAGAGAGCAGCTGGTGAGGAAGGGGTTTTCTTAATAGCTATGGAGAAAGCAGACCCTAAAGTCTGGGCCCCCTTGCGACTGCGGAGTCTGCTTCCTCTATAGTTACACAACTGAATTATATTTATCAATGGGTGAAAGGTAGAACTCGCCATTTGATATATATATATATAGTTCTAAAAATCTCATTAAAAATATCTTATTGAGCTCCAAACTCACATTTTGATAAATCTGAACCTTAGATTTATCCCTGTACATACATATACTATAGGTATATGATCTGTTATCCAGGAACTCATTATCCAGAAAGCTCTGAAATATTTTTCGCTGTGATAATAAGACAGCACCTTGTACTTGATCCTAACTAAGATATAATTCATCCTTGTTGGAGGCAAAACAATCCTATTGGGTTTATTTAATGTTAAAATTATTTTTTATTAGACCATGGTACAGAAATCCAAATTATTGAAAAATCCCTTATCTGGAAAACCCCAGGATTCTGACTAATAGGTCTCACACCTATATATGTAATGACATATAAATATCATAAAAGAAACTGAATTTATTGAGGAATGATATGGGCTATGAGTAGGGGTAACCCACTGGGTAGTATCTACTTATCATTTGCACATTTAAGGATACATTAAATTAAACATTTACTTCTTAAGACTGATTCTAGCAGAAGTCATTAGTCACACGCTGCTCCCATGACTTCCTCATTAGAAAGGTCTGTGCAGTTTCTTCCAGCTTTTCAAAATACATCTCTGCCACTTTTTAATTTGAGGATTTATTTGGAGACCGATTATCACACGGCAGAGCTGGAAGTCGAATTGGTAAGCGTTCTCAGTAATTAAAATGTAAAAAAAAAAAAAAATTGGAATTGGAAAACGGGAACTATATTTAAAGGTTGCCTGTCAAGGATGATCGGTTCTCTTAATGCAATCTCTTCTTTTTATAATTGTAAAAGAGAAGTGTAAATTGTATTCACATGAATGCATAATCACCTCTATCCTGATATAGAGCTATGATATGTAAGGGGTATAGGTATAGAGCTAATGCAGGTACGGGATCTAATATCTAGAGTGTTTGTAACCTGGGGATCTGTTTTAATTACTGCCTTTTTCTCTGTAATAATAAAACAGTATCTCGATCCTAACTACATAGTAACATATTACGTGAGGTTGAAAAAAGACACACGTCCATCAAGTTTAACCTTTTAACTCTATTTTAACCTGCCTAACTGCCAGTTGATCCAGAGGAAGGCAAAAAACCTCATGAAGCCTCTCCGATTTGCCTCAGAGGGGGACAAACTCCAAAATGGCCCTGGACCAGTCCCTGGATCAACTTGTACTATGAGCTATCTCCCATAACCCTGTATTCCCTCACTTGCTACACACTGTCCAACTATTGATGGGTGAATTTCTCCTGTTTCAATTGTAAAAAATTTATGAAAAAACTCCTGAAAATTGATGCCTGCGTCAGTTCTGATGCCGCATTAAAGTCAATGGGTGTCAGAATAGTGTTGATGCACGGCAATTTTAACGGGAGCGACTTTTCGGATGTGCGTCCAAATTTTTTTGACGCCAGCGAATTTTCACGGGAGTTTCACGAATTTATGGAAACATGGAAATTTGCAGTGAATTCATGTCAGGCGAATGTATTCTCCCATCACTACATCCAACCCCTTCTCAAAGCTATCTAATGTATCAGCCTGTACCACTGATTCAGGGAGAGAATTCCACAACTTCACTGCTCTCTGTGTAATAAAAACCTTTTTCGAATATGTAGACGGAAATATATATATATATACAGGTGTGGGATCTGTTATCCGGAAACGTGTTATTGAGAAAGCTCTGAACAAACCCATTGGGTTTAATTAATGATTTCAATGATTTTTTAGTAGGCTTAAGGTATAGAGATCCAAATTATGGAAAGACCCCCATATCCGGAAAACCCCAGGTCCCGCGCATTCTGGATAACAGGTCCCCTACCTGTACCAAGTTTGTAGGATAGATAAATATATAAAATGCAAATGCATTGGTTGTCCAAACACATTAAGAAAGTCATGGTTTATAAAAGGTAAGATGGCCAATCCCCTATCTATTCTCTTACACTTTTCTTGCTTTGACTATTCTGATCTTTGAACTGCTGACTTCAGTTCGTTTCTGGATTTACATGATGTGCCCCTTTTAAAGGAGAAGGAAAGGCTAAAACTAAGTAAGCTTTATCAGAAAGGTTTATATAAATACATCAGTAAACCCTCAAAGTAATGCTGCTCTGAGTCCTCTATCAAAAGAAACAACACATTTCTTTCCTTCTATCGTGTACACATGAACTTCTGCATCAGACTTCCTGTTTTCAGAATAAACATCCAGGGCTAGGGCTTGAGCATGCTCAGTTTGCTCCTTTCTCCCTTTTCCCTCCTCCTTCTTCCTCCCTCCCCTGCCTGCTGTAATCTGAGCCCAGAGCTATGAGTGAGCAGGGAGAGACTCAGGCAGGAAGTGATGTCACACCAGGCTAATATGGCAGCTGCTATCCTAAACAAACAGAGAGGGATTCCAGAGCTGTTTACTCAGGTATGGTAAAAGCATTCTGCAGAATAAATATAGTCTTATAGCTTGCATTATTGTGGCTAATCTATTGACAATAAACTGCTTCTGTAGTTTTCCTTCTCCTTTAACTTTAGCAAATCAAACATCAGTAAAACTGAGATATCCAATGAAGGGTAAAAGCCTCAGTCTGGCAATATATTTCCCCCTCACATCACTACACTGATCCGCAAATTTGCAGCAACTCAGAACTCAGTGTTGATTAAGGGGCCCATTTATTAAGGGTCGAAGTGAATTTTCGAATTCAAAAACTTAGAATTTCGAACTAATTTTTGGGTACTTCTAGTTTTTAGAAGTCAAAGTTTTTTTTTTTGTACAATCCTTCGAATCGTTTGATTCGAAGGTTTAAATCGTTCGATCTTTAGTTCGCAAGAAAACGGACGTTTCCGATTGAAAAAATACCTCGACTATCGAAGTATCAAATTCAGTGGTCTAATTTCGAAGTTTTTTAACTTCGAAATTCGACCCTTAGTAAATGTCCCCTAAGAGTTTGTATGGGCAGAAGTGGCTCAGCTGAGTTGGCTTTATGCTTCCCCAAAGAGACTGACTCTAGTTGTAATAAACGTTCATGCTTAAATGCGTCCAGCTGTCAGTGTCATTGCACTAGCAAATATCTAGACCTATAACTGCCTCCAAAATTAAGTAACATCTGTTTTATTGTCTCGAATAACGCAATAATTTTCTTTTTTTTATTTACTATTGGAAGAATTATGATATTACTCTACCCTTCCCTTTGCTCATGGTGGTTAGAAATAGGGATGCACCGAATCCAGGATTCAGTTCGGGATTCGACCAGGATTTGGCCTTTTCAGCAGGATTCGCCCGAACCCTTCTAATTCAGTAGTAAAAATGTTTTCCCCTTCCCACTCCTAATTTGCATATGCAGATTAGGATTCGGTTCGGTCGAATCTTTTGCGAAGGATTCAGGTGTTTGGTCGAATCCAAAATAGTGGATTCGGTGCATCCCTAGTTAGAAATAACAAGTAGAAAACCTGACATATTCTCCAAATTCCTAACTTTCCAATGATGAACTCTTACTTCTATTTCAAAGCAGATATCACCAGCGTCGGATTGAGGGGTTGTGGCCCATCATGGCTTCCGCCTCAGGGGCCCATACACCTTGGGCCCCCCTGACACTGCTGCAACCCTGCCCCACTGCACATACATCTTACTCTTCCAGCAGCTGCAACGGAGGCCGTGGGGGGAAGACCTAGCTAGCAGTGGGTCTGGGTCGGTGGGGACCAATGTTTTTTTTCCAGGTGTCCCACTGGCCCAGTCCAAATCTGGATGAGCTTTTACTTCTATTCCAATGCAAATATCACCAGCGTTGGGGGTTCAGGGGGCCACCAGGAATTCTGCCTCTGGGGCCTCTATACCCACCCCAACTGCAACCCCTATGCCGCCACAATCTCTCCCCCTCCAGCACGTAGCTTGTACTCTTACTGAATGGTTCCCACTAATCGACTTCTTTTATTTCAACCTACAGCCAACTTTCTATTGATGTTTGAGAAACTCCATGAAACTCCATCTGCAAAAAATAGACAGTGTGCTTGATCTTTTAATCAGCTGTAAACCTAGGAGTCAGACCTAATGGAGGATCATGAGAGTGAAAGAGTCTTTTCTTTTTTTAATCTAAAAAGTTAATATTTTTTTTATCTCACAATGATAGCAGTAAAGCTCCCCATAGACGCAACGATTCTTCTTGCCGAACGACCGATTTTAGGGAAGTCCGACCAATCCTTCGAAATTATCGTGCGGTTAGTGGGATTCGAACGATCGTACATCTTACGATTTTTCGGCCGACATCTGTCAGGAAGTTGATCAGCCAGGTCAAAAAATCTTTGTCGGTCCCAGTGCAATCTATCTATGTTTGCAGGGCCAAGCAGGCAGCTCCCCTTTGTTTTCCTGGCAAATTGGTCTTTTTAGTTGATGGTTAATTCGTGCGATCGTACGATCGATCTGAGAAGATCGTGGTCTCACGATCAGGATCTGATCTTTTAAAAATCTCAACATCTATGGCCAGCTTAACTCAACATCAGGAATAAACTGTACAATTTGTTTACTCTGCCTTTCCTTAGTGTTATCAATATCTGTAGGAGGAGACAAAGGGCACACGAATCTTACTCCAAAATGACCATGAGAAGTGAACCAGGGACTGGTGGAACACCAGGGCCGTGGCAGAGATGGGAGTAGGTTTTTCGATGGGCTTGGTAAGGGAGGGATTGATGAAGATGAAAGGGAATTGTCCAGAGCAAAACCCAGGATGGGGTGATCTCATCCTGGCTCTTGCTCTCCTTTGCACAGCACAGTGCTGGTAGATGAAAAGCAGCCCTATCTTTACCAGCAGGGGCCCCAACATTTTTTACCCGTGAGCCACATTCAAATGTAAAAAGAGTTTGGGTGCAAAATAAGGGCTTTAATTTGTTATTTGGTAGCCTCTATGTGGACTGACCCCTATGTGGAGGCTCTACATGGCACTATTCTTCATTTTTATGCAATTCAAACTTTTTTCCAAGCCTGGAATTCAAAAATATGCACCTGCTTTGAGGACACTGGGAGCAACATCCAAGGGGTTGGAGAGTAACATGTAACTCACAAGCTACTGGTTGGGGATCACTGCTCTATAAGGTAAGTGGTAAGTGCATGGTTCTTTTTCTGCTTGTCTTTAATGTACAGGTACCAGAATGCCAACCTGCCATCCCCCGACCGCCCCTTGTGAATAAAATAATGTCAAATGCAAACAGCACTGCATTGATGGGGAGCATTTACTGTAGGTCTTTGTTCTCCATTCTGGGCACCCTGCCCAGTACCTTGTACTTGATCCCAACTAAGATATAAGCCTCTTATTGGAGGTAAAACACTCCTATTGGGTTTATTATTTCATGTTTAAAGGATAAGTAAACCTTTAGAATAAGTGAGTGGGAAATTGACGAGGGTGCTATTTAAAGCACTTTTGTAATTTACATTCATTATTTATTTTTCTTTAATTCCAGTATATTAAGGGAAATATGTACTGTTAATATAAATAAATTGTATTACAACAGCACCACCTGCTGGTCAATTTCCCCACCATTCTGACCACCAAGTAGTCAAGGAAGTTGTCAGAAGAAAGAAAGATGTTATTCTGCTTAGGAAAAAAATTAAAAACTTTTCTCAAACCTTTCCTAAGCAGAAGAACATCAGAGAAGCCTCTTTCTTTCTCCTGACAACTTCCTTGACTACTTGGTGGTCAGACTGGTGGGAAGCTGACCAGCAGGTGGCGCTGTTGTAACAAAATTCATTAATGTTAACAGGACACGTATCCCTTAATATCTTGGAATAAAAACAAAATAAATAATGAATGTACATTGCAAAATTTCTTAGAATAGCACCCTCGTTAATTTTACATTCACTTATTTTAAAGGTTTACTTATTTTTAAATGCTTTTCTAGTAGACCTAGGGTATTTAGATCCAAATTACAGGAAGATCCATTATCCAGAAAAACCACAGGTGCTGATCTTTCTGGATAACTGGTCCCAAACCATGAAAAATATAGGTTGCATTCACCACACCGAGGTGCAGTGAGCAAAGTGCAATTTTAATTGATATGTGGCTGAAAAATGCTATTCTTCACAACTTAATGGATGTGCCAAAATGTACACCCATATGCGTGGGAAATGAAAGAGAAATCTTATTAAAGTTAATTGTTAATTAAATATTATCTGGACAAAACTGAGAATAAATTACAGTTTCATTGCATCTTTTCTGCCATCTGTCAAGGTGGTCGTTATTGTGCCAACTAATAAACAAGCAATGAAAAGTGTCCCAGCTCCAGCATTGATGTGTTTGTATTCCCAGCTGCCATCCAGACGGTTTGGGTTAATCCCTCTCCTGGTCTCATACACAATGCTGTGCTGCTCCACACTCACATCGACAGGATCCTGAACTTTAAGAGAGTTTGTGTATTGCGGATCTGGCTTTCCATATGGTTCCGCATTTTTGAATTACTTACAATAAAAACTGTTAATATTAAGGCAAACTATGTTTATTTGAGTGCAGTAGCTCAGAGATTGTTCTTGAACTTGAGTTACTTTACTGATAATGAGTCATTTATGTACTGTATTAAAAACTTTTATTTCTTGTCATCCAAGCTTTGTATGGACACATGCTCAACCAATATAATCCAAACGTCCTCAGGTTTCATGAGGACTGGAACTTTTGACTATTATTTGTCCAAAACATGGATCACAACAATAATCCAATTATACAGGGTCAGACTGGACCGACGGGACACGAGGTAAAAAACTGGGCCCCGCTGACCAAGACCGAATCCTGGCCTCCCTCCTTCAATCCAGACTTGATCCTAACCTCCCCCATGGCTCCTCTGCTGCCCTCCCTTGATCCAGATCCGATATTGGCCTCCTCCGTGTCTCCCGCACTGCGCACCCTCCCTCAATCCAGACCCGATCCTGGTCTCCCTGTGGCTCCCCCTCTGCTCTCCCTTGATCCAGACCGAATCTTGGCCTCCCTCATGGATCCTCCACTCCCTGCTGCCCTATCTCCCTCAATCCAGACCCGATCCTGACCTCCCCTGTGACTCCCCCACTGCCCTCCTTCACTCAATCCAGACCTGATCCTGACCTCCCACTGTTGATCCCCCGCTGCCCTCCCTCTCTTGGTCCAGACTTGATCTTGGTTTCCCCCGTAGCTCCCCTGTTGCCCTCTCTTGATCCAGAATCCAGACCCAATCTTGACCTCCTCCATGGCTCCCCCACTGCCCACCCTCCCTCGATCCAGACCCAATCCTGGTCTCCCCGTGGCTCCCCCTCTGCCCTCCCTTGATCCAGACCCAATCTTGGCCTCCCCCATGGCTCCAAAGCTCCCTGCTGCCCTCCCTCCCTCAATCCAGACCCAATCCTGACCTCCCCTTTTGCTCCACCACTGCCCTCCCTCATTCCAGACCTGATCCTTGCCTCCCCTGTTGCTCCACTGCTGCCCTCCCTCCCTCAATCCAGACCTGATGTTGGCCTCCACTGTCCTCTCTACCTCGATCCGAACCCAATCCTGACCTCCCCCAAAGCTCTCTCAATTCAGATACAATCCTGATCTCCCCTGTTGCTCCCCCATTATTTGGATAAAATGGAGCCTATAGGAGACGGCCTTCCCATAATTCAGAGCTTTCTGGATAAAGTATTTCTGCATACTGGATCCCATACCCGTTTATATATATTACACATATATTACACATAGTACACATGGAATATATAACATACTGTATACTGCATGCAACATTGTGGCTTTACCCTTTATTTCATTCTTTATTCTTTTGC
The DNA here is from genome assembly GCF_017654675.1 of Xenopus laevis. Lineage (NCBI taxonomy): Eukaryota > Metazoa > Chordata > Amphibia > Anura > Pipidae > Xenopus > Xenopus laevis. The sequence continues at coordinate 15,720,405 of NC_054373.1, forward strand.
ATAAGAGGCAGAGTAGGTTTCCAATGAAACAGAATGATCTGACACACTCAGGGCATCACCAAACCTATAAAAAGGAACCATGCTATTCTATAGTTCTTAACACAGCACCTTTTTTTATTTGAAGCAGGTCAATAAGGGGTGATGGGAGAGCATTGTCAGTTCCAGATCTTTGCACAGTTGCAGGGCTAAGCAGCTTCGGATTCTCAGGACCAATAGTGCATAACAGCTGATTTACCTTGAAACAAGGAAAAAGGAAGGATTACTTAAAGGGACACTGCCATTTTCCATTCTTCTCATTTTTGTGACCATTTTTAGTTACCTGTCCCCCCTGCCTTTTCGTAATTTAGAGCTTTCTGGATAATGGGTTTCCGGATAACAGACCCCATACTTGTACAAAGAGATACCATGGAAGTGCCAGGAAATATAACCTTTGCTAATAAAGATTGCTATTAATTTTTTGATGTGCATATAAATTGCTATTTACTATTAATCATAATTAGCATTAGTGCTACACAATCACACTGAGTAGTATGCTATTCTAATTACTGTTTATTATTAATGAGTTTCAATATTTGCTGGCATCACAGCATGAAATCCCCATGCATTAAAATACCACTTTCACTTTATTTTACCCTTTATTTAGAATGCCTCTAAGGGGCTAATTTACTGCTTTGTAAAACATAAGCAAGTATTTTACATTTAAGGATGTATTTTTTTTTTTTGTGCAGGAATGATTAGCTAACATGCAGTGATTAACTTAGATTTTAGTGCTCAGTGCTGCTCCTGAGCTACCCTGAACTCTAACATCCCCATTAAACATATTGTGTTCGAGTTCTCAAAGCTGAATTTTTTTCTTGCAGTCAGGTGATTCAAAATAGAAAAAAAACCCTAATTTCTAGGCATGTGCAGTTATGGGTCTGCTTCTGCCTAAGGTAGAAGACTTGATATCACTCTTCCTTACCCCTGGGACAACACTTACCTCCAGTCCCAAGATCAATCGTGATGGGCGAATTTCACGAATTTTCACGATTCACGAAACGGCAGTGAAAATTAACCAGCGTCAAAAAAACTGACGCCGGCGCACATTTGCCAGTAAATGCGCAGGCGTCTGTTTTTTGACATTGATGAATTTTCGCTGCGGTTTCGCGAAAAGCGTGAATTCGCCACAATCAAAAAAAATGGACGCCGGCGTCAAAAAGGAGATGCCGGCGCCATTTTGCAAATTTATCGCCGTTTCGCGAATTTCACGGAAAATTCACAGATTTTCGTCCAAGCGAAACTCCACCAATTCGCCCAGCGCTAAAGATCAATACATATATAGTCTTGGGGTGTATTTGCCTCCAGACAGACAGTTCAGCAACAGTTTACATGTCATAACTGGAGTATTCTTCATTGGAATTATATCATTTTTATTACAAAATGTTTTCACAAGGACCTTTTCTGTTGATGAAGATGATTCCTTGAGGTTGGAGACAAGGACCACTTTTGTCTGAGTTCTAAAACTGACATGACTGAACCATTACATAAGTTAGGGGCAGTCTGGTGCTCATATGTTTAATATTCATCAATTGGACATAACCAGATTTATGTCATCAGCATTCTTCATTCCCTGGTCAAAGGGTGAACAGGGGGTGGAATCTAGGGTGATGAACCTTATAACTCTCACCAAGCCCTAAAGCTTTTGGGTATTGGCGAACGGTAGTTCAACATCACATCAACATCACTTTTGACAATTATGACATTAGGGGGCCCATCTCCCATTTCTGGCGGCATCACATCCAAGATGGCGGCGCCCAGGACCCACGTGGGAAGACCCCGGATCGATGATGTCATGTGCTTGGCGCAAAAATTTTAAATAAGAAGACGCTGAGGTCACGGGTTCAATGCCCGATTATAGGAAATTCTAGCTTGTGTTCCTGGGTGTTCCTAAATTGATTATTAATATTCGGAATCGGAAAATCCGGCATCCCAGACCTGTCTAGGATGCATATAAGTCATTGGGAGAAGTCCAAATGATTTTTTGATGTGCGCTGGGTTTTGTGCAATACCCCAAAGTTTTCTGCGTTTTCAGGCAAAAAAAATAGTGAAAATCTTTTGGGAAAAAGTATTGATAAATAAGTGTAAAAAAACCCGAGCAGATTTGATCGGAGTTTGTAGCAGAAAATATTGAGATAAATTCGGACTTTGATAAAAAAAAAAACCCTAGTTGTTTTCAGATAGATCACCGGAAATAATGACCTTTTCCAATTACTGTGTGACCGTTTTTATGATAATGTAAAGTGTCCTTTTCACCTTCTAAAGCAGCTCTGGTAGGGGGGTCGCTGACCCTGTAAACTGTTCTAAATTGATACATTTAGTTGATCCATTTCTTATCTTTTTCCCTGCTGAGCACAATCTCTGGGTTTCATTACAGGCAGCTGTTAGGGTAAGACAAGACGTGGCATTTTTACGTTGCGTTTTTAAAAAAGAACAGCCAGGCGTAAATACGCTACTGAAACCACATGCGACCGTGCGTTTTTCATTAGTTTTTCAGAACTTATTCTTTTCCCAACATGCACTTCTCATTGTTCTCATTGAATTTGGACGCCATATTTAAAATACACTGCGTATTTACGTAGAGTGTGGTTTCAAACGTGCAGATCCCATAGAGTCTATTGATTTGGTAGTTTATTGACGTATTGGCGTTTCTGCTAAAAAATGCCAATACTGGCGTCCTGTGGCGGATTTCAGCTTGCAAGCGCCCCGTGTCAATTGCCATAGTGCGTTTTCCATTAGTTTCAGTGGTAGTGCAGTTTATGCGTATTTACGCCTGGCTGTTCTTTTTTAAAAACGCAACGTAAAAACGCAGAAAAAACGCCACGTCTGGCCTTGCCCTTAGAATTGATACAATAGTTGCTGATACTCAAGAGATGCTGCTGAGAAATGGATCAACTAAATGTTGCAAAATTTTAACTGTTTAGAGTCTGCGCCTGAATTACTGAGCTGCCAGACTCAAACACCAGAGACACGAACATACAACTTTAAACTGAGAATTTGGAAAAACGGTAAAAAAAATATATAATGAAAAATAAATGGCTTTATTTCCGGTGAACAATCTGAAAACAGCTAAACTGAAAAGGTGTTTGTAAGATGAACAACCCCTTTAATGATTGTATGGAATATGCAACTGTCAGTTCTAGAGCAAACAAAAAAAACCATTGTGTTAAATCTAAAATGAACAAGGGGTGACTGCTGCGACTACTGCGACTGCTTGATACAAATAATTGATTTCTGATAAACACACAATACACAGTGCCATGCAGTGGTCACAATTTGCTGTATGTTAGTGCTGGCACAAGACAATTGATATGGGAATTCTCATCCATGAACACAAAATATAGAAAGAAAAAGGCCTATGCTTATAATAATGTAGTGCATCCCTATAAATAGGAGATATTTCTTTAATGATTTGCACTCAGTTGTGTTGTGCAGTGCTGGTTCTGACTGTCAGTAAAAAAGCGGTTTATTTGTGCAACTGTCTGCAGATCTGAAAATGACTTTCCTCTCCTGTCTGTGTGTATTGACTGATTTGCTTTCCCCTAAATAAACAGATCAAGATGCTGCATTAAGTCTCGCTTATAAACCAGCGGGAGTTTCTTCTGGAACGTGCCAAATGGATTTAAAAGGATTTTGCTTGAAACGAGTATAATTTATTATTTAAAAAAAACGAGGAAACATTTTTATTGTTGGCTAAATACATAGTAAACTAAAAGAATATTTTTTTGTAAATTGATTTTATTTCTATAGAGGCACTGAAAAGGCACTGGTGGGCTGCCCCCCAACTTCTGCCTCTCTAGGCCCTGGTAGATAAATATATATATATATACACATGTCATGCAGAGTGAATGTACATTAAAGGGGATTTTCACCTTTAAATAAACATTAGGAGGCAGATTTATCAAGGGTCGAAGTAAAAATTCGAAGTAAAAAAATTCAAATTTCACACTATTTTTGTGTACTTTGACTATCGAATAGGCCAAAATTAGATTTGAATTTGAAAACAATTAGACTATTCAAATATCGACATTTATCATGTACTGTCTCTTTAAAATTTTGACTTCGACCATTCGCTATTTAAAATCTGCCGAATTGCTATTTTAGCCTATTGGGGATCTCCTAGAACCTAATTGGAGTCATTTGAAGTTTTTTGGGGCAAATCCTAAGATTCATATTTGATCGAATGCGAATGATTTGAATACTGTTAAAAACTTTGATTTTTTAAAATAAATTTTGATCTGTCTTTTTTTATTTGAATTTCGAAATTATGGGAGTTAAAAAAAACCTCCCATTACTTCGAAAATTCGACCCTTGATAAATCTGCCTGTTAGTATGATGTAGAGAGTGATGTTCTGAGACAATTTGCAACTGGTTTCTGTTTTTTATGGTTTTTGAGTTATTTAGCTTTTTATTCATCAGCTCTCCAGTTTGCAACTGCAGCAGTCTGGTTGCTAAGGCTCAAATTACCCTAGCAACCATGCATTGATTTGAATAAGAGGCTGGGATATGAATACTAGAGCATATGACTAGAACAATAAAAAGTAGCAATAACAATAATTAAATAGCATTTGTTTTTTTTAGATGGGGTCAGTGACCCCCATTTGAAAGCTGGAAAGAGTCAGAAGAAGAAGGCAAATCAATTAAAAAAATAGAAAAAAAAAAAAGAAAAACTAAAAGTTGACTTAAATGTGAATACACTGTAGATATATATATATGTAGATATATATATATATATATATATATACACACACACACACACACACACTCCCTTTTAAAGGGGAAGTAAAGTCTGACAATTCCTATCCACATCAGTAAATGAAGGGAGAATTTCACTGCATACAGTCAGGTTTCTTAAAAACACATTTTTTAATTAAAATATATTGGAGATAGGTTTCTTTTTTCATTAAAGAAAGTAAAAATGGGATTTTATTTTTTTGCCTTTACATGCCCATTAAGCAAATAATTCAAATGTTTGGACATTATTTCCTTTTTCTGTGTAATTATAAAACAGTAGCTTGTACTTGATCCCAACTAAGATATAATTAATCCTTATTGGAAGCAAAACCAGTCTATTGGGTTTATTTCATGTTTAAAAAATCTCTTAAATAGGCTTAAGGTATGAAGATTCAAATTATGGAAAGATCCATTATCCAGAAAACACCAGGACCTGAGCATTCTGGATAACAGGTCCCATATGAAAAAATGGAGCACTCATGGAACGTATGATTGAGTGAAATCACAGATATATATATGTCTACTGTAAAGCAGAAGTCTGACTTTATCGCACGCTCGTCTAATCACATAAGAAGGGGGAAGGTATAATTCAGAAAATGACAGTGTCGTGGATTCACAATCACTGACCTATTTTTTTGCAAAACAAAGCAGCTTCTTACTGTGAAAAGCCAGTCATTTTGTAGTCAACAAGATCTAGCTTCCATTTAAAGGGGAACCGTCAATAAAAGAACATGAACTCAAACTCTAACGTAGGTTGTTTTTTTTTTTTAATTATAATATTTGTCAAGATTTACATTCAGTATTCCCTATTCCACAACCCAATCATGCATTGTAGATAGATGCCCCATGCTGGAATCAGCCAATTGGTGAAGGTAAAATCTGACTGTGGCTGCTCCTACTTAAATACCACTGAAATTCCTTTAATGGCACCTAAAAAAATATCTGACACCCTTGCATTCATTTAAAGGACATATAAAAAAAAGTTTTCAGGGTATAAACAGCTTATAAAATTAATTGAAATAACAGTGGCACCTGCTGCAGTTTGGCCAACCATCCACCGTCGGCAGAAAATTTGTTAGCAGAGGAAAGTCTTGTAGAGTCACTCTGCTTAGAAAATTAAGTTAGAGAGGAGAGAAAATGAATCTGACGTTTCTCTGGTCAGTTCTAAGCAGGGCAACACCACCTATATCTTCTCAGGTGACCAATCTGAGCAGCAGGTGGCACTGTTGTGTCAAATTCATTATATTAGTACTGTTAAAACAGTTAATATCTTGAAAACTAGAAAAAAGGACAGTACAGGTATGGGATCCGTTATCCTGAAACCCGATATCCAGAAAATTGCGGAAAGGCCGTCTCCCATTGACTCCATATTTATTTTTCTCTGTAATAATTAAACAGTAACTTGTACTTGATCCCAACTAAGATATAATTAATCCTTATTGGAAGCAAAATTAGCCTATTGGGTTTATTTAATGTTTACATGATTTTCTAGTAGACAAAAGGTATGAAAATCCAAATAACGAAAACATCCACTATTCAGAAAACTCCAAATTACAGAAAGGCAGTCTTCCATAGACTCAATTGTATCAAAGTAATCCAGATTTTTAAAAATGACTTCCTTTTTCTCTGTAATGATAAAACAGTAGCTTGTACTTGATCCCAACTAAGATATAATTAATCCTTATTGGAAGCAAAACCCGCCTATTGGGTTTATTTAATGTTTACATGATTTTCTAGTAAACTTAAGGTATGAAGGTCCAAATTACAGAAAGATCTGTTATCTTGAAAACCCCAGGTCCTGAACATTCTGGATAACAGGTCCCACATCCCTTATCTGGAAACCTGTTATCCACAAAGCTCCGAAAGGCCATCTCCCACAGGCGATTTTAAGCAAATAATTCTAAACTATTTCCTTTTTTCTTCTGTAATAAAACGGTACCATGTACTTGACGGTAATTTAGCTGCATGGATCTATTTTGGTGACAAAGCAATCCTAATATATGGTCATACTGATTAGGGAAAGATCCTTTACCCACAAAGTACAAACTAGCCAAGGTACGGATTTGGGCTACTTTTTGGGCTTTTGTCTGGTTTGTACTTTGGAAACCAGCCAAAGTTTTTCTTGCCCTAATGTGCCAAGCCTGTCTCCCAATGCATGTTGGGTAATATAATTTTTGTTTAACAATTTGCCAAATGTCAAGTTTAATATAAGACTACAATACCCAGCATGCAATGGGACTGACTTGTGTAGAAGTCGGAAGTTAGCAGATTTTGGGCTCTCTACTCCAGTCATCCGTCCCTCTTTCCGGTGACTTTCCTCAATTTCAGACAATTTTGGGGAAAAAATCTGCTGGCCACCAAAATATCTAGAGGTTGACCTGTTATACCAATATTTATTGAAATTGTATATGTGTTATGGCCTTATGAAGCCCCTATACCTCCTGGGCCCCCTCTGTAGTGACTGGTGATGGGCTGATCTGTGCCATTTTACTTCATGGGAACATTTGTGGAGCAGTGAAAATTTTACAAAGGTGGATTTTAACATAAATGTATTTATTTTTTAAGAATTTTTTTCACTGCACAAATTGTGCTATGTTTGGGCTACTGTTGAAGTGCCTCTTGGCTAGTTTTGGGCTGGTTTTATAGCTGACTTTGGCTGGTTTTAAAAATTAGACCTGGCAACCCTGTATTACAGTGATTAAAATCACTGAAGATGAACTTGCCCTTTAAATGAATACTTTTGAATGTATGAACACGCTAGTCTGTACAGGAGGAATGTGTGCCTTTCCTTTGGGATTTATTGGATACTATTGTAAAGCTGGAGATTTCTGATGTCTGTGCTGATGCCCATTTAGATCATTGGCCGTCTATGTATTGCATTACTTTACTCGTTAGTATTTCTGTTTCCTTTTCCCAGCATGCACACACAAACATTTATTGCAACAGTAAAGGATTTTGAATAAATGAATAAATGTATAGAGTCGCATGAGTTTTGCTCAGCAAAGAAGAGCTAATGCCCCCAAGGGGGCTGCACACAGAAGCTGACTGTCTCATCGGATCTCAGATCTGCCATTGGAGCTGATGTGAAACAAAGAGCATGTCTGCATCCCGGGAGAGAGACGATAAGGAAGCAGGAGATAATGGGCCAGTTTGTATGTAAATAGGATCCTCTGTGCCGCTGTCAGTACTGCTAAGGAGAGGGGGGGGGAAGGAGCAACTGGGGGGGACCCTGTAGCAGGAAAATCACTGCAAGTAACAACACAGATCTGCCACATGGACCTGCTTGTATGGAATGAGAATGAATGTGATGTACCCAGACTGCCAGAGGGAGATTTGGCACCATCAGAGGAGGGTACCAGACAGCTAGAGCAGCAGCCCACACATAGACAGCACAACAGAACCACAAGCAATACATACACAGCAGACGATGGAAAGAGAATTCCGAGCTGCCTGGGCTCATAATTTCACGTAAGCAAAAGGCTAATGTAATTGCATTGGGTTTGTCTGCAAAAGTTCTGTCTGGCACTGGGAGCCGTCAGTCTGGATAAGTTCAACGTTGCACTATAGTGAGCTGTTGGTGTGGTCCTGAACTTGGTGGGACATTGGACTCTAGAGCCTGGAATACCGATGATTGCCTTGATGGATTGAGCCGGTGCTGGAGCAGGTGAGAGGTTGCTATGTGATGCCACAATATCATGATTATACAGCTCGAGGTGTGAAGTCACAGCCAGCCTAGATGTCTACTGCTGATTAGATTGGGGGGCGGTCGCTCCTTTCAATAAGAAGAGAGAGAAGTAGCTTGGAGCTGAGGGCTGCACTGTACTACTTCCCCTTTACACTTAATCACCCTGCTCCCTCCTATCCCTGCCCAACATGGAGATTAGAATTTCTCTTACCATCAGATTCCAGGCAAAGATTCAATCATCTCCGGGTAAAGTCCTCGCAGAGGAGTGAACATGGCTCAGATGGGAGGTTAATCTGCTGGAGATCACAGGCACCGTGGGCTCCTTCTTCATTCTCATAACGGTCTCATCCAGCAAGGAGTGGGGGTCTATAATTTGGCAGGGACTGTGTGAATTTTCTTGGGAGCTGGGCTGCGGGAGTTCTGCTGGAGTAGCTCCTCCAAGGAAAAGTCCCGTGGATGTTAGTGATGGGCTAGGGAACACTGTCAAGCAGGAGCCCCTGGGAGGAACAAGTGCATGAGGCAGAGAATGAGGTGGAAATTCAGCCCCAGCTGCAGACCTGTGCTCCTCAGACCTGGGGAATAGCTTGGGATCACTGGGATGGTGACTGTTTTCAGCAGCAACAGCAGAAGCAACAATCTCAGGATGGGAAGCCCTGCCAGACTTCTACTCCCCTTCCTGTGCGCCCTGGCTGCCATCATCCCCCAGGCGTCCCAACAAGTCCTGCGGATCGGTGAGTACCACTCTCTGCTTCTACTCTGATGTGGGTGAAGGGGGACTTGGCAAAAGCTCTTGCGCTGGTCTTGGCAGTTAACCACTTCTGGCACAGTGACTGAACCACACACACACCTGCTGTATCTTGGCATCTGATGCCACTATATATATATTTTAACTAGACTGGCACAACATAGTAATGTCCATGACACTTCACACCTCCAGATGGACAGATCACAACACTGACAGTGCAAAGGAACTTTCCCAGAGTGACAGCTCTCGGCACAGAACTTATCCAGACAAATGGCAACACGGACAGTGAATGGAGAGCTAATCTAGAGCGACAGCTCTCATCACTGTATAATGGGGAACTTCTCTGGACTGACACCTCAGAGCAGAGAACTTTTCCAGGCTGACAGTTCACAGGTGGCAGCACTACCAGTGCAAAATGGCACTTACCCAAACTGACAGTTTACAGCACTAGCAGGGTAAATATAACTTACCCAGGCTAACAGCTCTCAGCACTAACAGTGCAAAACAGCTCACAGCACTAATAGTGTAATAGTGTAACAGTGCAGCACACACTTATTGACACTGACAGCTTAGAGAAGTAACAGTGAAATACAATATGTGCCCTTTTGCTTACAATGAGATTCTGAGTCCAAGATTCTCTTTCCATCCTCTGCTTCTAGATAGCCTGCTGTGTGTGTGTATGTGTATTATTTGTGGTGCTGTCTATGTGTGGGCTGCTGCTCTAGCTGTCTGGTACCCTCCTCTGATGGTGCCAAACCTCCCTTTAGCAGTCTGGGTACATCACATTCATTCTCATTCCATACAAGCATGTGATGTGGCAGATCTGTGTTGTTGCTCACTGTGATTTTCCTGCTACAGGGTCCCCACCAGTTCCCCGTTTCCCCCCTCTCCTTCGCAGTACTGACAGCGGCACAGAGAATCCTATTTACATACAAACTGGCCCATTATCTCCTGCTTCCTTATCGTCTCTCTCCCGGGATGCAGACATGCTCTTTGTTTCACATCAGCTCCAACAGCAGATCTGAGATCCGATGAGACACAGGCAGCTTCTGTGTGCAGCCCCCTTGGGGGGTATTAGCCCTTCTTTGCTGATGAATCAGGACATTTAAGAGACTCCATACATTCATTCACATTTTTGAAATTCTCTACTGTTGCTATAAATATGCCTGTGTGTGTATGCTGGGAAAAGTAAACAACAATACCGGTAACAGGTAAAAAGTAATGCAAAAAATAGATGCTCTACATTGGGGTGGACACATTGCAGCAGGGGTACTTGGAAGTCCCTTGCATTAGAACAGCACGAAATGCAACCCAGTGTTTACATCAGTATTTTCTTCATTTAAATGGCAAGTTCATCTTAAAATGAATTTTTAGTATGAAATTGACAGCAATATTCCTAGCCATAATGTTGTTTTTAGACTTTTAGCCTTTCTGTAGCCTTAAATTTCAAAAATGGTATCTGGTGACCCTGTATCGCCCAACCCATCAACTAGAATGTAGATTCATCCTGAAGATGTCTATTCTACTACAGTAGTAATATTTGTTTTGGATCACATAGCCTTCCAAATGGAATATCTGGTATTCTTCCCCATCTGTCATGAAAATTCATTGTATTGTTGCTTGAGTAGATTCCAAGCTGGGGAAGTGGAGAACAAGTTAAGTGATTAAATAAAATAAAGAAGACCCAGTAAATATTGAATATTTTGAATACAACTAACTAATTCATACAAGAGTAAACTATAGCATGATCAGCTCCCTTTAAGGGATTTCACATTGCTTTTGCTGAGTGCAAAATGATATTGGAAGTTGGTAGTCTTCTGCTTGACCTATATATAAATGCTACATTCATAGGTTAAGCCGACACTGGTTTACAATTTCTCCTGTCCCTCTGGCATCTAAAATCCCTATAATTTCTCGCTTACCTGTAGAATCAAAGAGAAATTAGGCAAGCTTTAGGGCTCCCGATTGACTTGAGAGGAAATGCAAGTTGTAATGTTTTCCGGTCAAAGAGGTGGCCAAACCATCAAAGAATTATTTTTATAAACCGCTTACCTTAAAATGCCTTTAAGGCATTCGCTTCCTAATTTTCAAAGAACGTGCGCCTGCGGAGACTCTGGATTGTTTTCAGTATTCCGAGTTGCTCAGTTTTACCTTTATGTTTGATGTAAACTTTGTTTCCCTTTAAGTGCCCAACATATCGGAAACTCAATTATTCATCAAAGAAGTGTAACCAACTCGCAGACCGCACAGAGATAAAAAGGAAGATTAGGAAGCAGGGACAGAAAGGAAAGAAAATAGCTCTGAGAGCAAATGGAAAGCAACTGATAAATCAGGTGAACAAAGGGAACAGACGGCCGGTGCATGGAAAGTCAATTGTGTGCACCTTGTAAAGGTCTAGGTGGCCAACTTCAATTAATTCCCGAAAATTATTTTTTCTTCTGCTCGTTTGTCCTTTTATCTCTTGCACCCAAAAAGATGAGAAAATAGAATCAGAGATGGGGACAAATGGGCTCAAGTGAAGCATGCCGACATTCCACTGGCATCTTCTAGACTTGATAAAACTACTGGGTTCTCATGGCTTGATTCTACAATATTCTCTACAATTATCAGAGAATATTTAAGAAAAATGAAAAAAGTCCTTTAAAATCTCTTGCCGATCTTCCCACAATCTCTCAGCTGCACAAAAAAGTATCCAAAAATATATATGTAGATATAAATATAATTTTGAAAGCTCCCTGATCATTTTATTTATAATAGCATTGGAGAGTCCAATATCTAATTCCCAAACCAATGAAGCTGGTCCTTTTCTTTTCTGGGTAGAGTAGATTGTTGGCATTTCCTTCTATTCACCACAATAGAATTAGAGAGGTTTGGTACAGACATTCCAATTTACCCCACCGGTGCTCAGTTTGGATAGGGCTCTTTCCAGACCAGTCAGGTTTTTACATTCTCATCACTGCAACCCAATTCTGCATGGACCTTACTTTGTGCATGGGGGTTATTATACTGCTGAAACAGAGAAGGCCTTCTCCAAACAAGGAGCATGGAATTGCCAAGAATATCACCGTATCATGTAGTGGCACCTGTGCAAAAATTATGGTTACGGCTTGAATAGCTAATTCCAAAAACATATCGTTTTGGCCTTATTGTGTATGTGTAGGGTCTGACAATGTAGAAGAACAAGTTGAGATTCGTATAATATGAAACCCACCTAAGATAGAAGATGGAACATGGAGCAACCTATGTATGGGATGCTTATTTTAAACATGGCATGATCACTGCCCATGCTGAATGATTAAACTCAGTTTATAACATCTATTCATCTCAGTTCTGTTCTACAGCTTCATGTTTATTAAAATATGTGTCATGTTGACGCAAATCTTTAGAAACCTGACCTGTAGGAACCCATATGTGAGGTTAGGCTTCATATGTGCACAAAATGGCATTCTATTGGTTTAACCACTGTCAATTTAAAATCTATGGCATTGGCGCTCAATTATACTACCTAGCAACATAACTGCATGTTAAAAGTATTCTTTATTCATACACATAAGTATCTGCTTTACTTGGCAGTTAGTTTGTGACTAACTTGTGATTACCACTTTGTGACCCTAATAGTCGATCCATCCTGCTGGGTATCTTGTAATAGCAATGAGATACACCAAGCCTACTAGGAATATGACTGCACTCTGGGAAAGAGCACTCCACTTGACTTGATCAGGCACAAGTAGGACATCTGAGCAGTTTGCAAAGTCCTGAGCAGTACACAATACACCTTTCCAGGGTTCCAGGAAGAATATATCCAGTACAGCATTAGCTCCATTGTTGGATTCCTTGTTACAGGGGAAGCAAGAAATGATACACAGCTTTCTTCTATGCTCTGGAGCGTGAGAGAGAGAGAGAGAGAGAGAGAGAGAGAGAGAGAGAGGGGGAGAGAGAGAGAGGGAGAGAGAGAGAGAGATGCCGGCACAACTCGTAAAGGTAAAGGTGGCCTGGGTGCAACAAACCCAAAAATGTAAGGTAGAAAAAGGAAAAAACTTGCACTCACAGGTCTTATGAAAAAACTAAAGTGTTTATTGGATCAAAAACGAACAACTAACGTTTCGGCTAGCACTCATTTGAGAAAGGCTAGAGTGCTAGCCGAAACGTTAGTTGTTCGTTTTTGATCCAATAGTTGTTGTAAATGTGAATATGGAGGAATAAACCTTTTCCACGTTGATATATGATGGTTGTAGCTGTGAGTGCTTTCTTACATTGGACTATATATATATATATATATATATATATATATATATATATATATATATATATATATATATATATATATATATACAGTATATATATAGAATGGTTGAGAGCACTCACGGGTATTGTGACAAAAAGCTTTTATTGGAGTATTACAATCTACCCCACATCAACGCGTTTCGGTTCTCTCTGACGACGGTTCAGAGAGAACCGAAACGCGTTGATGTGGGGTAGATTGTAATACTCCAATAAAAGCTTTTTGTCACAATACCCGTGAGTGCTCTTAACCATTCTATATGCTTTTTCTTGAAGAAGCACCCGGGATATGACTAGTTAATGGTGAGTGCCGGTTCAACAATATGACTATATATGTATGTGTGTATATATATTTATAATCTTTATTAGTAGACCTGTACGGAATCGAAACGTTGGTCTACTAATAAACCTTCACTTCATCTGACTTGTTGCCTAAGCTGATTGATTTTGGAGTGCCGTCATCGGTGGTGTTTTGTACATTTTCAAGACTGGCATCCAGCTTTTATTATTTACTTATTGTTGTGCGCTCCTATTTGCTGGGATTATATATATAAATACATTTTCTATTTACAGTAAATATATGCAAGGCTTTATAGTGGTGTCTGGCAGGGCCAGAGCTTCTGCACGGAACTTTGTACGCTTAACTGTATTATTAGTGAAGCTCTCTGAGAAAGCAAGTCAGTCAATAAACTCATAATGAAGAAAGTAACTACTAATGGCATATATGAACACTAGGTGGCTGTCTTTAGTATTAGCAGCAGTAAAAGCCACACTTCGTGATACCATGTAAATGCAATGCAAAACGAGAAAAGGAATTGTCATGTGTTCTTTACTGCATTCTGGATGAGTTTCACCTTAATAAACATTAGTTGGTATTTATAATATTCTGTATATTAGGACTTGCCTACCCTGGTCTTTTTGTTTCTGCCTCTGCTGCTTTAAAACTAGAAGGCACATAAAAAGATGAAGCAGATAACAGAAGCACCAGTACACCTGTAGAACATCTGTTGGCACCTTACCAAACCGAGTGCTGAAATCAGGACTTTCCAAGCTGGTAATGCACCATCTGTTATAAAAGCACAACTCCCTGCCTCCTTTGCCAGTCAAAGATTGTCCAGAAATGCTGAAAGATGCAGTTTAGTAGCAGAGAATGGGATGTAAGAGGGTTAGTCTTGCTGTGTATGCTCAATGCATGCAAACTATAGATTGTATTGCAGCAGCCATAATATATATAGTAACTTACTATTCACCAGCAGCCAAGATACACAACATACAGTACAGTTTTAGGCTTATCTCTGGGGCACATGGTGTAAAAATATTTGTGAATAAAGCAGACAAGACCGCGGCTTTAAGTATCCAAAGTGGGTCCAGACAATTGTTATACGAATTGAATGGGGGGACAAGTAGTTGCCTGCCTGCTCCTCCGAATATTATTCATTGAGCAATAAACCACCCTGAAGTGCAATTGTCCTAAAACTCCCCATGGGCAACTTTTTACCAACCCAGCATCCTGATTCATTAAAAGGGTGGTTCACCTTTAAGTTAACTTTTAGTATGTTAAAGAATGGCTACTTCTACGTAACTTTTCAATTAATCTTCATTATTTATTTTTTATAGTTTTAGAATTATTTGGCTTTTTCTTCGGACTCTTTTCAGCTTACAAATGGCACTTACACCATCTACATCTGTAAGGCTACACATTTATTGCTAAAGCTACTTTTTATTACTTGCCATCTTTCAAGCCCGCTCCTATTTATATTCCAGTCTCTTGTTTAAATCAATGCATGGTTGTTAGGGTAATCTGAGCCCTAGCAACTAGATTACTGAAACTGCAAACTAGAGAGCTGCTGAATAAAAAATCTGGGCCGCACCCCTGTACTGATCATCCCCTCTCCCCTGCACAAGCCCCAATCACAGAAAGTACTAGATATAGTACTAAAATACTAAAAGGGCTGGTGGACGGAAAGGGGTGGTTCACCTTTGAGATCACTTTTAGTATGATGTAGAGAGTGATAATCTGAGACAATTTGCAATTGGTTTTTATTTTTTATTATTTGTGGTTTTTGAGTTATTTATCTTTTTATGCAGAAGCAATCTGGTTGCTAGGGTGCAAAGTCCCCTAACAACCATGCACTTATTTGAATAAGAGACTGGAA
This sequence comes from Xenopus laevis, assembly GCF_017654675.1. Taxonomy (NCBI): domain Eukaryota; kingdom Metazoa; phylum Chordata; class Amphibia; order Anura; family Pipidae; genus Xenopus; species Xenopus laevis. The sequence continues at coordinate 15,736,042 of NC_054373.1, forward strand.
TACGAATAGGAGAGGAGCTGAATAGATCAGGAATATAAAGTAGCAATAAAAATACATTTGTAGCCTTACAGCGCATTTGTTTTTTAGAAGGGAGTCAGTGACGACCATTTGAAAGCTGCAAAGAGTCAAAAGAAAAAGGCAAATAACTATAAAACTATAAAAAAAAATAAAATAATGAAACCACCCCTTATATATATATAAAGGTTGGAAGGATCAGCACACTCCATTTTGCGATGAACAAAGTGTTTTTTATTAAACACACATAACTCCAACGTTTCGGTTCCGCCTGGGAACCTTTATCAAGGTTATCCTTGATAAAGGTTCCCAGGCGGAACCGAAACGTTGGAGTTATGTGTGTTTAATAAAAAACACTCTGTTCATCGCAAAATGGAGTGTGCTGATCCTTCCAACCTTTATCTATGATTTATTGATCGTGCACCTCGAACTCACAAGCTAAGGAGTGCGGATACCACAGACAACTTTATATATATATATATATATATATATATATATATATATATATATATATATCGATCCATGGAGAAGTCAGCACTCACGTAACAAGGTATAAGCGTGCCTGGGTGCAGTGTCCAAAATATTTAGAATTACAATTCAACAAAGAAGGTCCGCACTCTCAGGTCTTAAAAATCAAAAAATGGTTTATTATAAAAGAAGTCTTTTATAATAAACCATTTTTTGATTTTTAAGACCTGAGAGTGCGGACCTTCTTTGTTGAATTGTAATTCTATATATATATATATATATAGATAGATATAGATATAGATATATATATATATATATATATATATATATATATATATATATATATATATATATACATTTTATGGAGCATGTACCTATAAATGATATTAGACGATTATTACCCTATATTTAACAGTGCTTAGAGACTTAACAGCACTTTTAATGTATAATCATTCACGTCAGTCCCTGTTCCTTGCAATGTAATTTTTGTCGATAGACACACATACACTAAGATCCAATTCATCAGGAGACCATTCAATTAACCTGGCGTTGTGTTTATAGACTACGAGGAAGCAATCGAGGCCCATAAATTGCAGGGGAATGCACGGATTATTATTTGCTACATACATAACCATGGACAGCGCCGGGTCCATGAAAGTGCCAGTGGCCAATATGGAGGAGATGATTTATTCGGAATCATTATCTTTTTTTTTTTGCAGTTGCAGTTTCCCATTTTAAGTCTGCAAACTAGGGATGCACCGAATCCACTATTATGGATTCGGCTGAACCCCCGAATCCTTCGCGAAAGATTCGGCTGAATACCGAACTGAATCCAAATCCTGATTTGCATATGCAAATTAGGAATGGGAAAACATTTTTACTTCCTTGTTTTGTGACAAAAAGTCACACGATTTCCCTCCAGACCCTAATTTGCATATGCTAATTAGGATCCAGTTCGTCCAGGCAGAAGGATTCTAATCCTGCTGAAAAAGGATTAGAATCCGAAAGTCGGCCAGATCTCGATCGGATGGGACTAAAAATCCCATCGGATCGCGGGCGAATCTGTTCGTTGATGCGGTCCCGCGATCCGACCGCCCATAAAGCCACTGTTAGGATCCGATCATTGGGCCCTAGGGCCCACGATCGGATCAGCCCGATATTGCCTACATCAAGGTGGGCATATCGGGGAGAGATTCGCTCGTTTGGCGACATCACCAAACGAGCGGATCTCTCCGTGTATGGCCACCTTTAGACACATTCAGATCTCTACCACAGTCACCTTTATGACGGGTTATGTTCACCAGTTAGATCTGGATGAGAAATGTGTTCATGGTGCTAGGGTTTAAGATGAAAAAAGAGATTTGTATATATTTACATTTTTTATTCAGAAACGTGTAATGCAAATTCCACATTAAAATACACATTGAGTTAATCCTACGTATATTCTTGTTCTGCATTATTTAATGTATAAAAGAAAAGGACTGATATTCCTCACATTTGCTCTCTGTCCTCTTGCCCATATCACATCTGAACCTCTGAAATATATTGTTTCACGTATAAATAGTATTATTGTTATTAACGTATTTTTAGAGTGCCAACATATTGGGCAGTGCTGACTTATGCTCAGACATGTCTAAAGAAAATCACAAGGTTCCCTTGAATATTGTCATGATATTTAGGGGCCGATTCACTAAGCTCGAGTGAAGGATTCGAATGAAAAATACTTCGAATTTCGAAGTATTTTTTGGGTACTTCGACCTTCGACTACGACCTTCGACTTCGATTCGAACGTTTCGAACGAAAAATCGTTCGACTATTCGACCATTCGATAGTCGAAGTACTTTCCCTTTAAAAAAAACTTCGACCCCCTACTTCGGCAGATAAAACCTACCGAAGTCAATGTTAGCCTATGGGGAAGGTCCCCATAGGTTTGCTAACCTTTTTTTGATCGAAGGATTTTCCTTCGATCGTTGGATTAAAATCCTTCGATTCGAAGGATTTAATCGTAAACGAACGAAAAATCCTTCGATCGATCGAACGAACGTTTAGCGCTAAATCCTTCGACTTCGATATTCGAAGTCGAAGGATTTCAATTCGAGGGTCGAATTTCGAAGTATTTTTAACTTCGAAATTCGACCCTTAGTGAATCGGCCCCTTACAAATGTTTATAGGTAAACATATACAGGTATCTGTTATCCAGAAAGGTCCAAATTACGGGATGGCCGTCTCCCATAGACCCCATTTTAATCAAATAATTCAAATTTTTAAAAATGATTTCCTTTTTCTCTGCAATAATAAACCAGTAGTTTGTACTTGATCCCAACTAAGATATAATTAATCCTTATTGGAGGCAAAACCAGCCTATTGGATTTAATTAATGCCTAAATTAATTTTTAAAAGACTCATTATCCGGGAAACCCAAGCTCCCAAACTTTCTGGATAATAGGTCCCATACCGGTACATCATTCATATGATAATTAAAAAGATATATGTACATTTGACATTTGTTACATATTTATACAAACCATAATTTTTTATTTTTTATTTTCCTTTAAAAATCATAGGAACATGTCCGTATCAAAATTTTCCTCTAAAAGTCCCCTCAAAGCCAACCCCGTGAACCTTCGTTAAGCGGACCCTCCAACACTGTTAATGGATCTTCTGCGTTGTTTCAGTGATGCTGGGCTGGGGGAGGAGCAATCTTTCCATAGGCTAATCACAAATGAAAACAGGACTTCGGCCAATGGAAGATCACTCCGCCCCCAGCCCAGCATCGCTAAAACTACCACAGATCCATTAGCAGTGTCAGAGGGTCGGCTTCACAAAGGTTTGTGGGCAGCTTTGAGGGGGCTTTTAGTGGAAAATATTCAGCTTGCATCACCTCCTTGATATGGACACATTCCTATGATTATTATAGGAATGCGTCGGTATTGCTTTAATTAAGGTATATTTTCTATGCACTTTGATAACAAAAATAGAGAAAGAAGCCAAAAAATGCAGCGCCACCTAGAAAAATATATTTAATAAAAAAGTAAAATGTACATGCTTTTCATTAAAAAAATAATTAAATAAATATATATATATATATATATACACTTTACACTCGGCTACCGGCACTCTCGATAAAGTCAACGAATATGCATGGGTGCAGAAACATCAAATATTAACTGTACCTCCGGAAGGGTATATATATATATATATATATATATATATATACTGTATATATATATATATATATATATATATATATATATATATATATATATATATATATATAGATATATATATATATATGTTTATTAAATATGAATTATTTTATTTTTTAGATTTTTACTGTGTTTTATTTAAAAGGACTTCACAAATTATTTATGTAAATAACATTAGTGTAAATATCAGAAATTCCTCAGCAGACCGCACTTGATCTCAATCAAAATAAATGCCTTTCTGCCTTAATCTATAATTCCTTATGCTGCATACGTCATAGTTTAATAATAAATCAGAGATGTCTGTTGGAGACTATACTTGTGTGACGGTAGGCGAGTAAAGCAGAAAAAAGCATTCAATATACATTCCTTTGACTGCAATAGATTATAGGAAACTGGGTTACCGGCCAGTAATCTCTCCCAGTAGGGTTATTTGTAATGCAAGTAATCTGAAAATCTGCACTAATAATATGTGACAGTGATTGATTAGAAGATAAGGGTTTATTCACCAGTTCGCCAGGGGGGATCACAAAGAGACTCAGTATTGCTGAGACTCGATTGAAAAGGTACCTGCAATAAATGTTACAGACCTTGAGGATTTATAGAAGAAAATGTGTGGTTTTTAGGTAAGAAAGAACTATTATAAAATAATAATGATGTAATGGAGTACATACTAGTATTACAGTGGCATAAGGGGAAGTAATACATCTCCCCAAACCTGTAATAAAAAATATTTCATAAATATATTAAAAATGAATGTCCACGGGTGCTGCCCCCTCAGTAGCTGCAGGGCTCTCTGACATCATTGTTTCACCCCATGCATTATATGATGTAGAAATTAGATTTGTATAATTATAGTAGCTCAGATAGGCAATTCGAGTAATGAGAAGGGAGGTCCACATCCTTTTGGCCATATAGTGTATGTTATTAGCATTAGAGGCACAGTCTAGTGATGTGCGGGTCAGGAAAAAAACAAACCGCGCCCAACCCTAAGCCACAAAACCTTAACCTGTGACTGACCCTGATCTGCAAAATGCTGCCATTGTAGGACCCAAAAGGAGAGGATTATTTATGGCTCAATCCCAAAACAAGTAAAGAAACGCTGACTATACAAAATTATTTGTTCGGATGAGTAAAACGCCATATTTAATTGATGAAATCAGCAAACAAATGTAGCCATGGCTCACCCGATGAACAGGTTGACCTGGGTGCATAACCCCCAGGTCCGTCTACTTTGGGATCAAATTAAACTGCAAAGTGAAACGTGTGATTCACACTCACCGGTATCAAATGGTGGCTCGAGTGCAGAGCCCCGAACCCGTAGCTTGGGGTGAAGGTGCAGACAACTCTAGAAATGAGAACTCACTCCTGAGGCACACAGATGCGGTAAAGCTTTGTCCTAACGCTTTTCATATCTAGAGATATGTAATCATAGGCAAAGGCATCTCTAGATACAAAATGCGTAAGGATGAGGTTGTTTTGATTCATGGAATAAAATCGAGTTTTACCACATCAGTGTGCCTCAGGCGTCACTGCCCATTTCTACAATTGTAGGACCCAACCCCTACTCGCGTCATCTCACTCTGTACACTACTTCTCTGCGCACCTCTAGTTCCAAGACACGGAATCTTTTGGAGCAGTGGAGGTGTGTGTTTCTTCCCCAGTCTGCCCCGCACCCAACCTTAACTCGCAATGGGTGCCCAAATTTCAAACCGAACCTGCCCAACCAGTGGTCAACCCATGGTTCATCGAGGGTTCCAGGTCAACCCGCACATCACTAGCACAGTGCTAAAAGGTTAATAAAGACACAAGTGATCAGATGATTTTATTTTATGTGTGATAGTCCTAGGTACATGTTGATAAAATCTAGACAAATGTACTTTTATTTTCGATTATTCCTAATTTCACCTTTTCAAGGTCATCAGAAGAGATTCAGCCTGAGGAATGCATTCATTATTTAACCCCAGCTTCTCAGTTTGTGTTGGGAATAAAATGACTGCAGTCCTCATGGTGTAGATTCTAGGTTTTTTTTTTATGTTTTCCCTGGAAACAAGTCTCACTTCATAGGAAATCTCCGCTTTCCCACACTGGGATTCTTGTGCCAGTCAAGAGAGTGAGTCGGTGAATACAAAGTAAGAAGGGATGCAAGCACAAACAACACACAGGGGAAAAAGAAAGATCCTAGCCATTTCTTTAATTGCATCTTATATGTCCAAGTAACTCAAGAACAAAAGGATTGTTGACAATGATCCCTTTCTACCAATAAACCACAGGACAAAAAAAAAGCTTTCTCTAATGATATATATCTACAGAAAGAAAAATAAGAACACACAGAACACGTTGACTCTTCTCTGTGCAGCTGTTGGTTGACCTTTAAAATAATATTAAATTATTCCAGATCGCAGGTTATTCACTTTGGAAAGCAATTTAAAATCATAAAGAACCCATGTGGCTTAATTTGTATGTAAGGAAGGAAATAGGAGGACAGCATTTATAATCTACAAGTCAAAGGGGTAAGACATAGAGAGGACTCCTGGCCCTAAGAATGCTGGTGAATAGATGCAGTATAAGGGTAAGGCCACACGAGGAGATTCAGGGAGATTTTGTCGCCTGGCGACTAATCGCCTCGTCTTTTGAGCAACTATCTCCCTGAACTGCCTCAGCGTTTTTCCCCATAGGCTACAATGAAAAGTCGCCTGCGTTAATGCACACGCTGCGATGCGTTTTCTATAGTCGCCTGAAATTGCCTCACTGAGGCAACTTTGGGTAACTATTGAAAACGCATCGCTGCGTGTGCATTAACGCAGGCGACTTTTCATTGTAGCCTATGGGGAAAAACGCTGAGGCAGTTCAGGGAGATAGTTGCTCAAAAGACTAGGCGATTAGTCGCCAGGCGACAAAATCTCCCTGAATCTCCTCGTGTGGACTTACCCTTAGAGTGGGCCTCTGAAAAGGCAATTGTTCTGAAAGGGAACATCTACTGTACAGCACTGTGTGCACAAGCAACCCTATATAAATAAGCAAATATATATATATACAGTATATATATATATATATATATATATATATATATATATATATATATATGTTTGTGTGTGTGTGGATATATTTGTATATATATCTTAAAGGAGATCTATACTCATAACTGATGTAAATTTACTCAGATTGCTTCATTAAGCACTTTTGCTATTAACATTCATTTTCTGTTTTTAGTGGTTTCTGAGATGTTGGCATTAGCGGTTTTAGACTGGCTACAAGGCTATTGGTTCAACAGCTCTCTAAAGGTTAGAGAGTCAGTAACCCTAGGGTTAACTGTCCCGAAAAAGTCTGACCTTTCAAAGAGAGATGTTGAGCAGAAAGTTTGGCATTAGCTGTCTAAAACTGCTAATGTCAACCACAAAAATGTATGCTAATTGCAAAAGCACTCAGAGGACCACTTTGAGTAACATCAATTCATTTTTTTTGGTTCAGAGGCCATTTATTTTACATTTCCTCAGAGTGCTCTACTGAGCACTTTTGCAATTTACATAACTGGTTTTGGTTTTTAGTGGTTTCCCTGCTGAGTCACTGGTGTTATATGGAGGTTGTATGTCCCCCTTTAATAACATATTTTCCTCATTATAAACAATAGAAAAAACAATTTCTGGAGGGTTCCGTTTGTGTTATTGCAGAAGGCTTAGGCCTTAAGCTGGCCATAGACGCAAAGATCCGATTCTACGAATCATCGTACGATCGGACTTCCCCATCTCCCGACCTGCCACTAACCATTCAGATCAAATAAAGTAGAAAAGAACAGATGAGCCGATGTTCTGCACCTGACAGCAATCGTACGAAAGTTATGTCCGACCAAAGCTGGTGACAGTCTCCCACTGAAAATCGTACGATCGGCAATACACGCAGAGATATTATCGGCAGCCAACAGAAATCTTTTAACCTGTCCGATCGAACAAACGACCGATCTCTGGCTGGACGCAAAATGTCGGGACTCTCCACACACGAATCCTCGATTCGTACGATCAGATCTTTGCGTCTATGGCCAGCTTTAGGCTTGTCAGAGGTTGACAAGTTAGTATGTAAGTAATATAATGAAGGTTCCATATGATTACATACAGAGTTAAGCATGGCTTTACTAAGGCCATTTCTTAATAATTTTCTAAACCTCCCCATTATCTGGGTTGGTACCAAAGCTCAAGTGATTCCACTATTCAAAAAGATTATGGTTTCAACCTGGCAATTAAAGGACTAAATGTTGACAGCTGTAGTGGGGGAAGCTATCCAAAGCTTTGCTGAGAGATCACATTCTTGTAGATAGCATCATAAGTAGTAACCAGCCTGTCAAACATATTTACTTATTTTTATGATATAGTAAGTGGAATGTGGATAGTGGCATTGAAGTAGATCTCATCTACTTAGATTTTGCCCAGGCTGCTTTCTAAACTAAAATCCAGTGGATGGTATTTGTATACGGATAGAGAACAGGCTGAAGGATTATGTAGTTGTCAATGGCACATTCTCCTTGGACTATAGTTGGAAGTAATGTGCTGCAGGGTTCTATACTGGGTCCGAATTTAATTACTCTCTTTCTTGAATACATGGAGAAGAGCATTGAAAACAAAGTATCTGTATTTTCCTATCAATGGTGTCTCTGAAGTATATGAAGTTCTGCTCCTCAAACAGTTTAGTAGGTTCACTACTTCTACATGGAGTTGTCATAAACACAAAGGATCCACTGGAGAGGAAAATAGTGAAATTCTATTTTTGGTTTATTTGAGATGCTATCACTATTTTGCTCTCCAACTGATCCTTCATGTTTATCTGTATTTACCAATCCCAATTATGAAGACCAATTCAACCTGTCAAGGGTGTATTGTGTTGACATGGGAAATTGGTGGCCTGTGTATCCAAGTGCTAGATTGTACATACATGAACTTTAGGTTGTACATTTAGCATTTACTGTGTGTGGGTTCATAATGGGACCACTTGATAGAGAAGGAGGTAAAAATATTTGTAAACTATAAACTTAGTTGAAGCAAGCAATGCCAGCCTGTAACAATTAGGGTCGGCAGTGGCGTAACTAGATATAATACACAAGAGCCAAGGTGCTTAGTGATGTCATCAGTTATAATCGGAGCTTAGCGATGTCATTTCTGTCACATGACTCACTGAAACATGTGTATGATAATAAATAAAGTACACCCTGTGCCAAAATATTAGGATATTAGGAATTACCTCGGAGTTCCACGACCTGTATAATAACGAGGCAGAAGGTCAGGGAATTCCTCGGTAACTCGTAATATCATTATATTTTACTAGAGGGGGTACGTTATTCAATATATAACTGGGCCCCATAGCAAATTATTTTTCAGGCCCCAAAATGTCTAGAACTTGACTTGTTTTACCAATATTTATTAAGACTATATATGTATTAGGACCACATGGAGCCCCTATACCTTCTACACCTTCCGGCAGCCACAGGTTCTGCTTCTGCTGTAGTTATGCCGCTGAGGGTCAGAAACAGGAAGGCCCACCAAGTATAACAAAAGGTGTACACATTTATGGGAGGATAATTCTTTCCCTTTACAAAGCAGACCCATTCCAGAATATGGTGCATTTGCAGTACTCAAAAGTACTAGTACTAAGACTAAACAAAGAGAGTCTATAGAAGAGTGGCTAGGTTGATTGGGTGTATAAAAGATCTCAGTTATGATGAATGAACTAAAGGGGGGAAGAGATGGTTGCAAAATATAAACAGTGTTCCAGGAAAACTCCCATGGGCCCAGGTGTCACTAGGTCCTCATTCTCACCCAACCTTTTGGCCTTATGTGTCTATATTATGCCCATTCCTCATGTCTGAGTGATGGAGGTGAAGGGAGGGAGGGGTGTGCAACAGAGGGGAGAGGAGCACGACAGAGGGGAGGGGGACAGGAGGGAGGGGAGATGGACAGAGGGGTGAGAGCAATGGAGGGGAGGGTGACAGGAGGTAGGGGAGAGCGACAGAGGGGAGGGTGACAGGAGGGAGAGTGATGAAGGGGAGGGGTGAGCAATGGAGGGGAGGGTGACAGGAGAGAAAGGGACAGAGGGGAGGGTGACAGGAGGTGAGAGCAACGGAGGGGAGGGAAGGGTGAGCGACGGAGGGTGACAGGAGGGAGGGCAATGGAGGGGAGGGTGACAGGAGGTAGGGGAGAGTGACGGAGGGGAGGGAAGGTTGAGCAATGGAGGGTAGGGTGACCGTAGGGAGGGGAGAGAGAAAGTAAATAAGGCTAAACATCAGACCTGATGGGTGTATCATTGTGATATGATAGTAGTAAGAACATGATAAAGAACATGATAACGTGCATATGTGCTAATAGAGAACAATTGTATCCAATGGCTATTTATTTATACAATGACGTACAGTGGCTGTGTAACGTTGTGGTACATAGTAAGGTCAGTTGAAGTGTGTGTGTAAGAGAGATCTGTCCGGTCCCTAAATATTCAGGAGCCTTATGGCTTGGGGGAAGAAACTGTTGCACAGTCTGATAGTAAGGGCCCTAATGCTTCAGTACCTTTTTTCAGATGGCAGGAGTGTGAATAGTGAGTGTGAGGGGTGTGTTGGATCAGCCACAATGCTGGTGGCCTTACGGATGCAGCGAGTGGTGTAAATATCCGTGATGGAAGGAAGAGAGACACCTATGATCTTCTCTGCTGTTTTCACCATCCTCTGTAGGGTCTTGCGCTCCATGACAGTGCAGTTCCCAGCCCAGACAATGATAAAACTGCTCAGGATGCTCTCGATAGTCCCTCTGTAGAAGGTTTTGAGTATGGATGGTGGGAGAAGGGATTTCCTCAGCTTGCGCAGGAAGTAGAGGCGCTGTTGGGCTTTCTTGGCTAAGTAGCTGGTGTTGTGGGACCAGGTGAGGCTCTCTGCCAGGGGGACACCAAGGAATTTGGTGCTTTTGATGATCTCCACATTAAAGCTGACGATGTACAGTGGCAGGTGGTCACTCCTAGTCTTCCTAAAGTCAACAACCTTCTCCTTTATTTTGCTACATTGAGAGACAGGTTGTTGGCTCTGGACCAGTCTGTTAACCGCTGCACCTCCTTCTCTCAAGCATATATATAGTATGTTATTGAGCATATGAGTTTAATGGAGTGCAATTATGTTGAGGGCCCAGTCTTAAAAATTTTGTATCCCCCCAAATTACCGGCTGCTTTTTCCTTTTGATACTGTACATTCCTTCATATAAGAGATTCTCTCCTTCCATAACCAATTCCTTATATCTACAGTATTATCTACTGGACACCTTGAATTGTGAATGAAGTTCAATGGTGTGCAATACTATTTTGTAACAATAAATGACAATAATGCATTCGCCCTTGTTCTGTATATGAAAAGTTATGAAACAGCACTGCACAAAGAACAAGCTTGTCAAAGACCTGATGATAGATACAACAATACAAGGTCGAGCTGCAGTACCGAAGGAGTAGGCTCCAGTGCATGAGCCCTCATTAAAATCAATGGAGTCCCATGTGCATGGTAGGACTTAGATGTTTTAATGAAGTCTGCTCCATCTGTCTCTCTAGAGGCTGGTCTGCTGCATGGTCAATTAATTCATTAATCCCTTTTATCATTAAATGAGTATATACTTTGGCTGAATAATGTGGGGCTTTGTTTAGGCAGCCAATACAAGACGGCAGAGCATGGCAGAACCAATAGCAAACTACCTGCTACAAAAACAGGAATTCTGGATCAATGAGAATTGAAATGAATAATTTTCATGTTGATACTAATAATTTCCATGTTCGTTATGAGAAAACCCTCTATAATAACAAAACAGTACATTTTGGGGGTTATATCAAAGTCTGAATTGATCTCAATATTTTCTGCTACAAATTCCAATCAAATCCGCTCAGATTTTAATTGTTTATTTATTATTATTACGTTTTCCCGAATTTTTTTCGTAATTTTCACCCAAAAACTCCAAATACTTTGGGGTATTGCACAAAACCCAGCTCACATAAAAAAATAACTGGGACTTCTCCCATTGACTTATATGCAACCTCGACAGGTCTGAGATGCCGGATTTTCTGATTTGGACTTTTCCATCCTTGGGATTTAATACATTTCAAAAAATTTGTGATTTTTTTAAAAGTCCGATTTTACAAAAAAAAAATCACACATTTTTTGTGATTTTTGCATTCAGAGTTTTGTAAATAACCCCTGTAATTTCATCCCAACTAGAGCTGTAATTAAGCTTTATTGAAGGCAAAAGAATCTTATAGGGTTTAATTCATGTTTAAAGGATTTTTTTTAGTAGACGTAAGGTATGTAGATCCAAATTACGGAAAGATCTCTTAAACAGAAAATTCTAGGTCGGGAGCATTCTGGATAACAGGTCCCATACCTGTATATTGCAACAAGATTCAATAGGACCCATTCCTCTCATGCTACAGTACTAATAAGTCTTATGGAGGGTCAGACTGGGCCTGGGGACACCGAGATAAAACCCGGTGGGCCCTGGCTCTCAAGACCCGCTCCCTGCACAAATCTTCTTCCTGCCGCTGACCTCCCGTCTCTGGGCTTGTTGCGGCAAAAACGCAATGTTAGAGTGTGGGAATGGTCAATATTGTCCTATTTGGTAGAGTTTGGTCTTTATCTTCTTAGGTAATGGTCTTGTAAGGTAAGCTTTTGAGTGAGGCTTACTTTGCTTCCCATCTGAATGTTACAATTTTATGATGTAATTTCACAGTTCATGTTTTTAAAGGGGACCTGTCACCCTAAGAAATGATTCCAAATTCTGTTTTATGATGTTAGTCAAGCAAAATAAACTTCACTTACACTATATAAATGATTTCAATTTAATTTTTTAGTCTTGGAAGTCCCAATCACAAGAAGCAGGCAGCAGCCATTTTGTGGACTTTGTTATTAAGGCAAGCTTTTCATCATGCCAAAATCATGTTTATGTGCCAGAATGGGGCACCTGATGCCCATGCCTAAGCACTGGCTAACCAATTAGATGGTGAGGACAGAGGGAGATGTGGGGAGTGCAGTAACATCTAACCAAGTGCACAGTGGAAAGTGAAAGTAGTTGTATGTGATGCCTACTACAATTGACAGCTGAGACTTTTAAAAGAGTTTAAAACAGGTGTGGATGTTTAAAGCGGACCTGTCACCCAGACATAAAAATCTGTATCATAAAAGTCCTTTTAAAATTAAATATGAAATCCCAATTCTTTTTTTATTAAACAATTCATAGCTATTGCAAATACATTTGAAAATCTCAGCTGTCAATCAAATATTGCCTGCCCCTCCTCTATGCCTTAGGCAAAGAGGCAGGGCAGGCAATTACTTTCACTTTCCATTCTGCACTATCCACATTCCCCCTCTCTCTTTACCATTTAATTGTGTAACCAGGGCATGGGGATGGACATCAGGTCCCCCATTCTGGTGCACAAACAAGATTCTGAGATGATACAAGGCTTGTCTTAATAACAGTGTCCACAAAATGGCTGCTGCCTGCTCGTTATAATTCTGAAAACTAAGACCATAGGAAACAAGATTCAAATAATGTATACAGTGTAATAAAAGTTTATTTTGCTTGAGTAACTTGATAAAATAGGATTTGGAATAATTTTTTCGTGTGACAGGTCCCCTTTAAATGGAAAAAAAACCATTTAGATTTCATGATTAATTTGAAAAGGTCTTTATTTTTACAGCTTTTTATGTCTAGGTGACAGGTTCCCCTTTAATAAACATGTTAATAAAGCTGTGGCCATTACAGATCCACCCTGAAATCTGAGGGGGGTTATTTAATAAAATTTGAATTGATCTCATATTTTATTTAAAAAAACACAACCAAACTCCCATGCTCGATTTGACTTTATTCATTGATAAAATACAAATTTAGTTTTTTCCCCAAAAAGCCCAATCAGATAAATTTGAGGTTTAGTAAATAACCCCCTAATTTGAATAATACCTGGTATGCGGTAATGGGGATCAGTTGCCTTGGCGATGCCCAGGTCATATCAAATATGGGACCTGTAGCAGTATTAACTTTTATTTTTATAATATCTATCATTTATATTTAGCATTATACAGCAAGGTTTCCGCTGAGTTTGTGTGTGTGTTTTTATGTTCTATATTTTGCAGCAGCTGGCACCAAGATTTCACTCTCATATGAAAAACAATAACTGTAATTGCCAAGATTGCTCCAACACCTGGCTGACAAATGCATCAATAGCAAAAGCATTTTTAGTTATTATTGTGAATCATTGTTCTTGTTAAAGCGGGATGTGGAACTTTACCAATAAGAGGAAGAATTGGCATCCATATAACTTCTGAGCAATATGCCACTTCCATTTTTAATGACTGTGTGCCGCCCCATAACAAATTTTCTTTTGACGTTTAAAGTTTTTCTCAATTTATATTTCCCCATATTGATTTATTTATAGTGATCGGCGAATTTATCCCATTGTCCCGTGAAATTCGCAAAATGGCGAAAAATTTGCGAAATGTGAATTTTGATGACTGTGTCAATTCTGATGCTCGCGACAATTTTGTCTCCGGCGTTAAAGTCAATGGGCGTCCAGCGAATAAATTAACAAAACTGGCTCAAAATTCGGCAGCGGCAAAAAGTTTTTGACGCGTGTCGGAAAAGTCGCTTGCGTCAAAACCGCCGTGCGTCAACATTATTCAGTCGTAACGTGTTGCGCATCAACATTATTCCGAAATTTGCAGTGAATTCGCACCTGCCGAATTTATTCGCCCATCACTATCTATTTATTTATTTATAATGCTTCCATGTATTTATTTAATTAAAGAAAAACACATTAAAACACCTAAAATAAGAAGAGAGACTCCCAAACTGGGGCTATGGCCCAAACAGTATGTAGGGTTGCACATTCCTCAATCTTCTCTTCCTTCTCTATCAATAACATGGCATTAAGCATGATTTACTGTAAATTGGTTGGGTCGTTAAAAAAACCCCATTCAAGTGACAACCCTAACTTGATTGTTCTTCCTCTGTTTATTTCGAATGTTAGAGTCAGTTGTAGCAACTGGCTGGAGCCCTTACTGACTGGACCATAAGAGAAGCTTTCTAGGCTAAACATTGCAAGTGATACTAATGGACGTTTGAGTGTCTCAACATACAACCAAACCAAGGCATTATATAAACCTGCCTATTACTGTATTGCCCTCTACTCTTACTTCCTGCATCATCTGGTCTTGGTTCAAAGCTTCCCTTAGGGGAGAGACAAATGTGAAGATTCGGGGGGGTTTAGTCGCCCGACGACAAAACGGCTCTTCTTCGGGAGACTAATCTCCCTGAACTGCCTTCCCGCCGGCTAGAATCTAAATTGGCGGCGTGACAGCACTCGAAGTGCTTCGTTTTCCGAAGTCGCCCAACGAGGAAACGGGCGACTTCGAAAAACGAATCGCTCCAAGTGCCATTCCACGGGCCATTTAGATATTAACATACCTTGTTATAGCTCTACTTGACGATATTGTACCTATTAGGAATGTACCGAATCCAGGATTCGGTTTGGGATTCAGCCAGGATTCGTCCTTTTCCAGCAGGATTCAGATTCGGCTGAATCCTTCTGCCCGGGCTGAATTTGCATATGCAAATTAGGGGCGGGGAGGGAATTTGTGTGACTTTTTGTCACAAAACAAGGAAGTAAACAATGTTTTCCCCTTCCCACTCCTAATCTGCATATGCAAATTAGATAGTTGGTAAGGTAATTGGCAGAATCTTTCACAAAGTAGATTCGGTGTATCCCTAGTACCTACTATGTTTTTAATCATTTTTGGGGACTTTTCAAGCCATAAAACATACTGGCATGCAATTCTGACACAAAAACTTTGACAGTCTTACTGCTTTGTAAAATTTAGCTCCAGGGTTCTGGGAACGATTCCGAGTCAGGGGACTATCTGCAAAGAGTTTATATGATGTTCTGTCCGTGTCCATGTTGGTTTCCCTTTAGGTACTCCAGTTTCCTTCAACATTCTAGACAAATACAAGCAGATTAACTGGCTCCTGATTAAATAAACTATAATATAAGTGAATGTTATAGGGTCCTAGATAGTAAGCTTCACTGGGGCAGGAACTAATGTGAATGATAAAAAGAAATAAGGGATAATAATACAAATAATATACTGAAATAAATAACGTTATGGGATCCATTATCCAGAAAGCTCAGAATTACTGAAAGACGGTCTCCCATAGACTCCATTTTATCCAAATAAATCAAATTTTTAAAAATGATTTCCTTTTATTTTGTTATAATAAAACAGTAGCTTGTACTTGACCCCATCTAAGATGTAATTAATCCTTATTGGATGCAAAACCAGTCTATTGGGTTTATTTAATGTTTAAAATATTTTTATTAGACTTAAGATATGGAGATCTAAAGTAAGAAAATATCCCTTATCCAGAAAACCCCAGGTTCCAAGCATTCTGGAAAACAGGACCAAACCATACCTGTAATATGAGCACGATATTCCTTTAAATCTAATAATAACAGTACATTACCCCTGCAGATTGTGTGTTTGCAAATAACACAGATCTTATTTTGTCTATGGATCCACAGAAGGTAAGACATAATGGATCACTGCAGCCTGACTCAGTCAACGTCTGATAAATGTATTTGTTGCTTAAAAAAAAAATCAATGCTGAAAACCACAAAAAAAGATGCTGACATGCTGGAAAAACAGTTTGAGATTGACGAAGGCAATGCCGCAGATACACTAAATTTAATCCCTTCGCTGCCAGCGAGGTTTCCAACATCTTTACTCCAAGATTTCTCTCCTTGAAGTCTGAGAAGTGGAATGTCTTAAATAGAACAGTAAATAGTCGCTGCTTTTGCACTCGTCCTGTCTGCTCAACAATGTGTATTTGTAAATGTTTTACTATAAAATTATTCTCTGCACTTGGCATAAATT
The DNA here is from genome assembly GCF_017654675.1 of Xenopus laevis. NCBI lineage: Eukaryota > Metazoa > Chordata > Amphibia > Anura > Pipidae > Xenopus > Xenopus laevis. The sequence continues at coordinate 15,752,650 of NC_054373.1, forward strand.
GCACACTCAGAAAACCTCTTTGCTAACGTTACTGCATCTTGATAACTATTTGTTTTAAAGTAATACAAACTGCTGTGTTTGCTTCAGAAACACTACTATTGTTTATATAAATAAGCTGCTGTGTAGCAATGGGGGCAGCCATTCAAAGGAGAAAAGGCTCAGGTTACACAGCAGATAACAGATAAGCTCTGTAGAACATAATGGTGTTATCTGTTATCCACTATTTAACCTGTGCCATATAGCCTTTTTTCAATTTTCCCCATTGCTACACAGCAGCTTGTTTATATGAACAATAGTAGTGTTTCTGAAGCAAACACATCAGTTTTACCAGATACATGATATTTTCATTACTTTAAAACACTTTCATTTATTGGTGTTACTGTTCCTTTAAAGGGATAGTTCACCTTTACTTTAACTTTTAGTATGTTATATTATGGATAATTCGAATAATTCAATTTTCTTAGTTTTTTCTTTTTCTTTTCGATTTTTTTTTTAATTATTTGCCTTCTTCTTCTGACTCCAGCTTTTAAATGAAAATATTTGCGAAATTGCCGTGAAAATTCACCGGTGACAATTTAGACACTGGCTACAATTAAACAGACGCCCATTGACTTTAATGCCGGCAAATGTCGCTGGCGTCAATATTCTCATTTTGTGAATTTCATGGAGAAGCGAAACGGGACAAATTCGCCCATCACTACCTGTGTGCAATTGGAGTTCTCAGGCTCCAGTAGTGTTGTAGAGCCCCATATACACATAACAGTCAAAAGATAAAATGCCTAGAATACAATAGTTTTAGTTTGTTTGTGGAATTCACATTGCATGTCAATCACACATCTCTTCATACCAATAGGAAGCCTCTCTTGATGCTCTTGTCACATTGAAGAGTATAACTGAGCTAACAAGTGTCAGAAGTAGTGATGGGCGAATTTATTCGCCAGGCGCGAATTCGCGGCGAATTCGCGCGTTTCGCCGCGAGCGAATAAATTCGCGAAACGCCCGCGAAAATTCGCGTCAAAAATTCGCCGGCGTCAAAAAAAATTTTCCGAAAAAACGGACGCCCGCGCCAAAAACGGGCGCCGGCGTCAAAAACGGGCGCCGGCGTCAAAAACGGGCGCCGGCGTCAAAAACGGGCGCCGGCGTCAAAAACGAGACGCCGGCGCCGTTTCGCGAATTTTTCGGCGAAGCGAAACGGCGCAAATTCGCCCATCACTAGTCAGAAGATGCTTCCTCAATCAGTTAAACATTTTCTGTTCTGTCTGCCTCCACTTTATATGAAATCAAAAAAAAAAAATGTAGATTAAAAATGCTCAGAAAAGCACTTTGAGCAATTTCTAGTATAGGTCAATCTAAAACAACTGGACTTGCTGAGTAATAATTGAAGACGTTTCACTACTCATCCGAGCAGCTTCTTCAGTTCAACTGACTGGTGTGGGAAGTCCTTGGCATATAAACTCTTCCACTAATTCAATCACAATGGCACATTGTACTTGGATGAGTAGTAAAATGTCTTCAATTGTTATTCAGCAAGTCCAGTTGTTTTAGATTGACCTACACTTGATATACCATGACCTGGATGAATGAAAATCTTCATAGACATTTTGAGCAATGTAACATTGTTATACTGTTAGGTAGGTGGCCCCCAAGGGGCCCATATAAGTCAGTACATTTGAAGATCTCAATAGCGCTAAACATATAAATACTGTCAAGACTAGTAGGAGTTTGGGGTATACTATGTGGTCAGGCGCCATTGTTTGGCACTTTGTTTCTGAATCTTCTGCTGCTTCTACTGTGACCAGAGACTAATAAAAGAATCTAAACTAATCAGTTGACTCATCCTTGCTCACTAATAGAGCTTTCTCACTTTCAATCGCTTAGAAAGTAGTTCCGAGAATTCCTCTCCCAACATTAAACCCAAGTTTGCATTATTCATATGGCATCTTGTATCCTTCAGCTCATCAGGTTTCTCCTAGGAGGACTCACTTAGCTCCAAGCCATTTTGAATGATGATACCATGGAGTCCCACCTCACAGACCGTGTTTTTCGTCTGCTATCCACTCTGACTTTCTTTGTATGCTTGCCAGTGATATTCAGACAAACATTTATCAGCTTTTCAGTTCTTTCAGCTTCTTCCATGCTGTTCCCACACATCTCTACCCTCAAGTCATAAATGTCCTCTGAACTCTGCTGCTGACATCTGCTGCCATCCTCTTCAGTCTTATAATCCCGTCATAATCAGTTATAGAGTTTCTTCCCATTTTAAACTTTTAAAAAAAGAAATTCATTTTCTCAAATCAGCCAATTCTCTTCAACACTTTAAACACCAACAATGAGGCATTTGCAAATGTGTCCATAGGGCTCTGGTGCGTGGGCCGCTTTGACCCCTAAGAAGATGTTTTTCAATCTGCAAATATTTTTTAAGAGATTGATAATAAACGATAGAGATAGATGATAGAGGGATAGAGAGATAGATAGATAGATAGATATATGATAGATAGATAGATAGATAGATAGATAGATAGATAGATAGATGATAGATAGATAGATAGATAGATAGATAGATAGATAGATAATGGATAGATGACAGACAGATAGACGATAGATGAGATGATGCTTTTCAATTGCTATCCTGATCAAAACATATTGCCTTTGCTTGCTTTTTCACTGTTGCTCAGCTACCGTTTCTGAATTCCTTTATGGAGAACTAAAGCTTAAGAACATCAGTCAGATGACAAGTGAAACATCTTCAAGAACAAAAGAACACAGCTAATCCAGTTGATTTGACTGATTGCTATATATATATATATGTGTGTGTGTGTATATATATATATATATATATATATATATATATATATATATATATATATATATATATATATATATATATATATATATATATATATATATATATATATATTTTCCCACAGTACCAGCACTCCAGACGAAGGTAATTCCAGTGGTGCAAGATCAATTGTAGTATATATATTGTAGAAAGGATCAGCACACACTGTATGTCAGGTGAAAAATCTTTTCATTTATTGTGAAAATATCAACATAATCCGACGTTTCGGTCCCACCTGGGGTCCCCAGGTGGGACCGAAACGTCGGATTATGTTGATATTTTCACAATAAATGAAAAGATTTTTCACCTGACATACAGTGTGTGCTGATCCTTTCTACAATATATATATATATATATATATATATATATATATATATATATATATATATATATATATATATATATATATATATATATATATATATAGAAGTCACTATAGAAAACTAATTAGTTATATTCACATAACGATTGTATTCTGCATCAACATTGGGGTATCGGTCCTGCAGCATCAGCTTTTATGACAGATGAACCTCATTGTCTTCTTGATGTTTTCCAATGATCCCTAAGTTTCCCAGGGTAATGTGTTGTATCTACCGCACTCCTGAAATGCACTTTAGCTGCAATGGTGGTGGTGCTGCTCCTCCGTTGACCTGGCAAGGTCCCTTAGCAACAGCAATTTTTGTATACAGATCCACACTGACTCAATTTTCTGAAGTTCGCTGTGAATTTGTGGCAGGCAAACTAATCCTGATGAAGAGAGGGTGAAACCCCCTGAAACATTAATACTGTTGGTGATCATATAATAAAAAAGGGGATCATCCCCAACTGCAGAAAATTGATGAGTGAGGATCTGTGTACAAAAATTGATGTTGCTAAGTTTCTCAGAACACACTGAGCATGTGCAGTGCCACCGGCACATACAAATGACCTAAGAAGATCCATGATGCTCTGTGGACAAATTTAAAGGCATGGATCATAACTGTTATAGAGCTGCTGAACGTTTCTGCTAACAGAGTAGGTATAGTATATATTTAGGCTTTACTTTTCCTTTAACAAGTCACAGTTGTTCATACAGTAGATGCCGGAGTTGCAAGTCTAAGAACAACTGCTGATTATTCTTCACTGGTCTAGAGTAACAATAATCAGAATACTGACATTGCTATTGCCATTGTGAACTACATTTTCCAGCATTCTTTGGCATCCATATCTAGAGGTGTGATAAGTCACAACAGATGGAGATTGTTACGGCCAAGCACAGTTTCTGTATGAACAATAGAAATCTATTGTATATTTATGCAATGAAATGCTCAGTAAATGTTGCACTGGCTCCCTGCATGCGCCAATGCTCTCACAGATTGGGTAATTGTAAAACGAATGCTCGCCGAAATTTAGTCCACAAATTGAAATTAGTGAGACCCGTCAAAAACAAACTGATAAATCAACGGTGCGATTGCGGTGAAATAAACATCTGCATGAAGAATCTTCTCCGCCGAGCTAGTGCTAATATTACAAGTCTATTTCCGAAACAGAATGCCACACTCCATTAATCCAAGTTGCCCTTGTGTAATCTGTCCTTGGAACATTTGGTTAAATGAGTGCAATTATGGGCTGGATGATGGAACCAAAAGAAAAGTACAAATTATGCCTCCATCAGAGAGAACAAGATGTTGTCCTCGATGTACCTCATCTTGGTAATCAGATGTTTTTCAATCAGGGAAAATGTAATTCCTACTATTCCTAATTTAGTGGATTTAGAGATCATTTAACTCATCAGCGATTCCGTCGATGCTAAGCTACCCCATATGTCTTCTTCTCCAATTAATGTTTAATTTACTCTGCGGGTACAACTATTTTTCATTAATGACGTTCGTATGGACCCTGGTAAGTAATACAGCTTAAGTCTTCTTTCTCTTTCACATAGTCTAAACCACAGACAATAAGCTTCTTTTCTCTGAATTACTTGATTGAACTAACCAGAATTTAGAATGCGGGGGTCTTCTGCATGAGCAATGATTAGTTTTACTGTTCAACTCTTCAACTGTGGCCCCTGATCTTATTTTGCCCTGTTTTGCTGCGTTCTTCTTTGTTGAGGAATAAGCACCTTACCTCGAAAGTGCTCTCTGATTTGTCATAAATTCACCAGGTATAATCTATAGCTAAAATATAAAAGAGTCTCTGTGCTTCTTACCTAAAGTTCTGGTAAGATGGTTGTACATGATGAGATCTAAAAGTCAACTAAGGAGTATATGTTTGCTTGATTTGTCTAGCTCATTTATGGGTTGAATTCCAATTGGATTCCAGTGATTCGTTTATTCAGCCTTCAGGCCAACAATTACATGGAAATGAGTTTTCCCATCCTGCCCCACAAGTCTTGCCTGGGACTCAAAATAGGCCTTGGCATTTCAAGTACACAGAGACCCAACCAGTCCCCCACCAGCCCACTCCACAATGACTGTCTATGGCAGTGTTCCCCAACCAGTAGCTCATGAGCAACATGTTGCTCACCAACTTCTTGGATGTTGCTCCCAGTGGCCTTAAAGCAGGTGCTTATTTTTGAATTCTAGGCTTGGAGGCTAGTTTTAATTGCATAAAAATCAAGTGTACTGCTGAATAGAGCCTCTTGTAGGCTGCCAGGCCACATGTGGGTAACTAAAAAGCCAATCACAAGTTTTATTTGGCACCCCCAGGAACCTTTTTCATACTTGTGTTGCTCCTCAACTCTTTATATATTTGAAAGTGGCTAACAGGTAAGAAAGGTTGGGGTTCCCTGGTCTATGGCATCTTACAGTAGTCCCTCTGGAATTTGCCAGAACTCACAGGTTATCAGTCTGGGCCTGCTGCCTTATTGGTGGACAACCTCAGTTCGATAAATATGGGGTTATTTTGAAACCAAACAAGGGTCAGTAGGCTCGCGGCTCAAGATTGCATGAGTTGTCAGCTATTGTATGTGAATATATGATTTAAACCTTATTGCCAAATGGAATAAAAACAGAATAACCATATCATAACCAGGTCAGGGTGCCACTAGTCCCCTTTGGATGTCCCTTCAGATAAAGTCTTTGGGAACAACCTCTTTATCCCATGATATCTCTCCTGTAACCCCTTCTATGAGCTTCCGGTGTTGAAGGTTTGAACTATCCTTTGATTTCAGTAGTGAGAAAGCATCCTCCCATGCTCATTTGGTGAACAGCAGATATATTGTTCCACCAAAGGATGAAATATGTGCCATCTAAGTAGATTCCAGCCTCAAATTGAAAATGCAACTTAGTTGTCTTGTCAAATGACCCAGGTGAACCCCCAACGAGGGCTTTAATTTCAACATTAGTTTCATTTGTTTGTTATTCTCCTTTGGGTCTCTACTATTCACATTTCTTCTCGATGTCCAAACTTCTACCTTGGTGCTTAGTTACTTTTATTTTCAATTTCTTACAAAACAACATTAAATTAGTTGTTGATAATAGGCCAGTATGGGTTTCAAGGAAACCCTTACATCATTCATGATTTATCCATTTTCCTATTTGTCCACCCAGATGTAATTTAGAAGAAAAATACTCTTTCAAAGGATTAAGCTGACCTATAGCTGACTCCTGTAATATGATGATAAAGAAGCAATATATATATAGCGAGGCATTTTTCACTTTGTAAGCATTTGTTTAAAGCCCAAGGTGTCTTCTGTAGTATTTCATTCTAACTGCAGCACAAACAAAGTTCATTTATAACCATTTTTGCTGGTGTTGTGCTCTCAGCTGCCTAAAACAATATTCTGCAGCACTGTCATTTAACTAATAAAGATTTCACATTTAGCAAGTTCATCTGTAGTTACTGTATTCTGTACAAAATTATTGTTTGGGAAAAAAAGAGAAGATCAGCCAGTGAGAGGGGAATGTTTTACTTGTTGACTGAGACGTTCTACAGAATGTTTATGTTTTTGTAAGGAAATCTGTTTTACCTGGGATTGGGGGTGCTGTAAGTCGGCCGCGGGGACGCCCGCCACGCCGGCCGCGGGGACGCCCGCCTCGTGGTTCCACCATCTTGCCTCCTTAGGACGCGCGCGCCCGCGTCTCGTTTCCTTTATTTTGACGCGGACGCGCGCGCGTCGATCCTGACGCGTGTGCGTCGATTTTGGCGCGAAAACCTTGGCGTCCAAACAGGGTATAAATAGGCCACTTCCACTCCCAGCAAACTGCCCGTGATAGAACTTGTTTCTGGTGCTCTGTTCTGAAGCCTTGTGCTATTTTGCCTGTTTGAATCTGATTATCCGTGTTTGACCCAGCCTGTACCTTGACCATCCTGAATTCTGTATCCTGACCTGTGCCTGATATCCGACTACTCTTCTGCTTGTACCCTTCCTGCTTGATACCCGGTTTTGACCCTTGCCTGCCTGACGACCCTTGCTTTCTGCCTGCCACGACCCAGCCTGTCTGACGATCCTTCTGCCTTATCCTTGTCTGTTACCGTGATCCTCGGTCCCAAAGACTCTAGCTACCAGCCGTGCCCCATTGCCTGCCAGAACACTTGCTTGAACCTCTCGTAAGACCAGGTGGCACCCGATTAGGCTGAGGGCTCCTCCCGAAGCTCAAAGGTGGTCACACCACTGGTGAAGCTTAGCTCAGAACCAGGATTCGAGCACTTGTTCTGGTGTTGGGTGCCGGCCGTGACATTATCACGGGCCATGGAGGACGACGATCACACCGAAGCTGCTGCCGCTGCTCCACTTCCATCTTCTTCCGAGCTGTTGCTAACTACGCTGCTGGAACGCATGGAGGAGCAGGAGCAAAAGCAGAACTATCTACTCCAGGGGTTTCATAACCTAACACGCCAGCTGGAACCCTCGCAGCAGCCAGCCAGTTCTGTTCCTACTCCTTCAGTGGGTTCCCTGCCTGATAGGGGTGCTGTATTCAGACCTCAGGAACCCAAGATTGCATTTCCGGCCAAGTTTGGTGGGGACAGAACCCAGTTTTTTGTTTTTCAAGAAGCCTGTAAGCTGTACCTCAGCTTTTTCCCCCACTCATTTCCCTCTGACGAGGAAAAGGTCAGGTTCGTAATGACCCTATTAGTGGGTGACCCCCAAGTCTGGGCACTTAGATTGCCAGCCACCGACCCTGCCCGTTTCTCTTTAGATATTTTCTTCCGCTCTATGGCCATTCTTTACGATGACCCGGATCGCGCCTCTTCGGCCGATTCCGCTATTCGCAAACTACGCCAGGGTAAACGGGAGGTGGAAATTTACTGCACAGAGTTTCGTAGGTGGGCGGTGGAGACTGGCTGGAACGATGCAGCTCTAAGGAGCCAGTTTCGCATCGGTCTAGCCAAATCTGTCAAAGACAGCCTGGTCAATTACCCCCTATCTACCAGTCTGGATGACCTTATGTCTCTGGTTATCCAGGTAGATAGGAGACAGAGGGAAAATCGGGAGGAACAGGGTACTTCTTCTTTGTATAAGCATAATTTTAGTGCTAAGTTGTCAAACCCCTCTGTGTCTCAACCTCAGGAGGAGCCTATGCAGCTGGGCATCTTTCACCTCTCTCCTGAGGAAAAGGCACGGAGGCGGTCTCTTGGGTTGTGTTTGTATTGTGGGGAGAAGGGTCACTTCCTCAATCAATGTTCCAAGAGGCCGGGAAACGCTCTAGCCTAAATGGAGAAGGGGAGCTCCATTTGGGTGCAGGCGTTTCCTCTCCCCAATCTGCCTCCAAGGTCCTATTATCTGTTAAATTAACCTGGCCTACGGGCACTGTTAAATTGTCAGCCTTCATTGATTCTGGGGCGGAGGGTAATTTCTTGGACGCAGCATTCGCTGCTAAAAATAAAATTCCTTTGGTTGCCCTCAATCCTCCTTTGAGAATTCTGGCTGTCGATAAAAGACCCTTGGGATCAGGGGTGGTTTCCCAAAAGACCACAAATCTTTCCATGTGTGCAAATGATCTACACTGTGAGGAGATAGCTCTATACCTCATTGAGGGAGCTTCCTCTCCTCTTATTCTTGGTTTACCATGGCTCCAGAGGCATAACCCTCTGATAGACTGGGTTTCTAAGGGGGTGACTCAATGGGGTACAGGATGTAGTGGGGTTTGTTTTCCCTCTGTAGTAGCCACTACTTCTTTTGAGGGGTTACCCACAGCTTATTCTGTTTTTTCTGATGTTTTCTCCAAAAAAGCAGCTGAGACCTTACCTCCGCATCGGCAGTATGACTGTCCTATTGATTTAGTTCCTGGGTCAATTCCTCCACGTGGTAGAACCTACCCTCTTTCATTGCCCGAAGCCCAGGCAATGAAAGAGTATATACAAGAAAATCTTGACAGGGGCTTCATTAGGCCCTCCTGTTCCCCTGCGGGGGCAGGGTTCTTTTTTGTGGGTAAGAAAGACGGTGGTTTACGCCCCTGTATTGATTACAGGGGGCTTAACAAAATCACTGTAAAAATCGCTACCCCTTACCATTAATCTCCGAACTATTTGACCAGGTCAAGGATGCTAAGATCTTCTCCAAGCTTGACTTGAGGGGTGCCTATAACCTCATTCGGATCAGGGAGGGGGATGAGTGGAAAACGGCTTTTAATACTAGGGATGGCCACTACGAGTACCTTGTTATGCCGTTTGGTCTATGTAACGCCCCAGCAGTGTTTCAGGAGTTTGTCAATGACATCTTTCGGGACCTGCTGGGGATATACGTAGTGGTCTACCTAGATGACATCCTCATCTTCTCTGCCAATCTGTCTGATCATCGTCTTCATGTTTGTGAGGTATTGCGTAGGCTTAGAGCTAATAACCTGTATGCAAAATTGGAAAAATGTATTTTTGAGGTTGCTTCCGTACAGTTCTTGGGATTTAATATTTCTTCCAAGGGTCTCGAAATGGATCCAGACAAAGTAAGAGCTGTCCTGGAGTGGACCCAACCATATTCTTTACGTGCAACCCAAAGGTTCCTAGGTTTTGCCAACTATTATAGGCAATTCATTAAAAATTTTTCTCTTATTGTGGCTCCTATCACAAATCTTACTAAAAAAGGTGCTGACCCCAGTATGTGGCCTCCGGAAGCTATCCAAGCTTTCGAGTTCCTCAAAAGGGAGTTTAGTTCTGCCCCAATCCTCCGCCATCCCGATACAACACTACCTTTTATAGTTGAGGTAGATGCTTCTGAGGTGGGAGCAGGGGCAATTCTCTCTCAAAGGCACCCGACTACTAATAGGTTACATCCCTGTGCATTTTTCTCTAGAAAATTTCTTCCTGCAGAGGCAAATTATGACATAGGGAATAGAGAACTATTAGCTGTCAAGTGGGCCTTTGAAGAATGGCGGCATCTATTAGAAGGGGCTAAACACCAGGTTACGGTCTACACTGACCATAAAAATCTGTTGTATATTGAGTCAGCAAAGCGTCTAAATCCCAGACAGGCAAGGTGGGCTTTGTTCTTTTCTAGGTTTAACTTTACCTTGACGTTTAGGCCTGGTACAAAGAACGTCAAGGCAGATGCTCTTTCCAGAAGCTTTGACTCAATATATTCTGAAACTGATGACTGTAGTACAATTATTCCGGGTGAAGTCATTGTGGCTACTTTGGAATCTGACCTCTCTTCTTTGTTATCCCCTGTTCAGACAGACGCTCCCTCTAACACTCCTGTTGGGAGATTTTTTGTTCCTGAAGATCTTAGAGAACAGGTTCTAAGAGAGGTTCATGATTCCAAGATGGCAGGACATCCTGGTGTAAGTAAAACTATTTCATTACTTACTCGAAGTGCTTGGTGGCCGACCTGTAAACAAGATGTTAAATCTTTTGTGGATTCTTGTCCTGTCTGCCAACGCTCCAAGTCTTCTAGAAATTTGTCCCAAGGGTTACTGATTCCCCTCCCTATTCCTGAAAGACCATGGACCCATCTTTCTATGGATTTTATTGTGGAGTTGCCTGTGTCCCAGGGGAAAACAGTAATTTGGGTGGTGGTGGATAGATTCAGTAAGATGGGTCATTTTATTGCTCTTCCCCACCTCCCATCTGCCAAAACTTTGTCCGAACTTTTTATTCAACATATATTTAAGTTGCATGGGTTTCCCAGTAATATTGTTTCAGACAGAGGTGTTCAATTTATCTCTAAGTTCTGGCGCGCATTTTGCTCGTTAGTGGGGATCGATCTTTCTTTTTCAACCGCCTATCACCCACAAACCAATGGGCAAACCGAAAGAGTGAACCAGTCTTTAGAGCAATTTTTAAGATGTTTTGTGTCCGAAAATCAATCTTCCTGGGCAGAACTGTTACCCTGGGCAGAATTTGCCTACAATAACGCTACCCACTCCTCCACTGGGGAGTCTCCATTTTTTGTTGTTAATGGGTTACACCCAAAAGCCTTTTCCTTCTCTAATTCTGGTTCTTCTGTCCCTTCCGCTAATTCCTCTGTCGAACAATTTTCCTTGATTTGGTCCCAGGTACATGATTCCTTGTCTACTGCTACTTCTGCTCAGAAAAGGGCTGCTGATAAAAGACGTAGAGAAGCACCCCAGTATAAAGTGGGAGACTTGGTGTGGCTCTCTACCAAAAACATCAAGCTAAAGGTTCCTTCCCTTAAGCTGGGTCCCCGTTTCATTGGTCCTTACCCCATCACTACTGTTATCAACCCTTCGTCTGTTCGCCTTAAATTGCCTGTTAATTTCAAGATTTCTGATTCTTTTCATGTTTCTTTACTTAAACCTGCCGCTAATACTCGCCTTACTTCTGTTCCCCCTCCAGTGCAAGTTGACGGTCAGCCTGAATTTGAGATCCAGGAGTTCCTTGATTCCCGAATGGTACGTAACAAACTCCAGTACCTCACTAGGTGGAAAGGATTCGGTCCTGAGGAGAACTCCTGGGTCTCAGTTGATGACATCAAGGCTGATCGTCTTAGGAAGCAGTTCCATTTAAAGTTTCCTGGGAAGCCTGGGGGTCCGGTGTCCCCCCCTAGAGAGGGGGGTAATGTAAGGAAATCTGTTTTACCTGGGATTGGGGGTGCTGTAAGTCGGCCGCGGGGACGCCCGCCACGCCGGCCGCGGGGACGCCCGCCTCGTGGTTCCACCATCTTGCCTCCTTAGGACGCGCGCGCCCGCGTCTCGTTTCCTTTATTTTGACGCGGACGCGCGCGCGTCGATCCTGACGCGTGTGCGTCGATTTTGGCGCGAAAACCTTGGCGTCCAAACAGGGTATAAATAGGCCACTTCCACTCCCAGCAAACTGCCCGTGATAGAACTTGTTTCTGGTGCTCTGTTCTGAAGCCTTGTGCTATTTTGCCTGTTTGAATCTGATTATCCGTGTTTGACCCAGCCTGTACCTTGACCATCCTGAATTCTGTATCCTGACCTGTGCCTGATATCCGACTACTCTTCTGCTTGTACCCTTCCTGCTTGATACCCGGTTTTGACCCTTGCCTGCCTGACGACCCTTGCTTTCTGCCTGCCACGACCCAGCCTGTCTGACGATCCTTCTGCCTTATCCTTGTCTGTTACCGTGATCCTCGGTCCCAAAGACTCTAGCTACCAGCCGTGCCCCATTGCCTGCCAGAACACTTGCTTGAACCTCTCGTAAGACCAGGTGGCACCCGATTAGGCTGAGGGCTCCTCCCGAAGCTCAAAGGTGGTCACACCACTGGTGAAGCTTAGCTCAGAACCAGGATTCGAGCACTTGTTCTGGTGTTGGGTGCCGGCCGTGACAGTTTTATTGATGATTTCAGTATCAGTTTAGCTTGTAGTTTCATTTTAAATCTCAGTCTACGAAGATTACTGATGTGGGTTGATTAAAATATTGCATAGGGTCTAGGCTTTGTTATTGCTATAGGGCCCTGTGACTGCAGTGTGAAGCGACCAAGGACAGTGACCAGTTACAAGGATAGAGGGATATATATTAATAGATGATGTTGAATTAAGAAATGCAGACTCCGCCATTGCAGTGAGGCCTGAGGAACAGGGGGTCCAGACCATGGGGTCTGCTTCCTCTATAGCTTTGAAGAAATTCCTGCTCACCAGCTGCACAAAGCTGGGGACGTGAGAAAGAGGCAGGATGGGCAAGGGAGAGGGAGGCTCAGTGAGTGAGAGGGGTTGAGGGCTGGCAGCCAAGAGGGAGTCAAGGTAGGAGGCCTGAGACAGAGGAAGGGAGGATGGGTGGGCGAGAGGGTGGGATGGAGGATGGGTGGATGAGAGGGTGGGCAGCCGTAAGGTTGAAGCATGATTAAGGTTTGGTCTAGGTGATTGAAAGTCATGTTCAGTCATAAAAGGAAGGGTCTCTGGCTCTAATTTGGATCAGGACCAAGAGGACAGACAGACAGACGTGCTCAGCCAACTTTATGTTATATGCAAGATGATATCATCCACTCAATACATTTTAAGACTTAATTTCACTACATTCAAATTGTTGTCATGTTGGGTCTCTTTTTTTTTAACCAAACTGTCTCATACTGTACTATGCAATGTGTAGGTTCAATATGGTCACATTGTTTCATCAAACTTCATAAGTGATGAGATCTTGGTTTGGCTTCTTCTGTACCCTAGTATCTTGGTTAGCTGAAATCACAAAGTATACAATTTATTTTGATTTTTTGGACTGTGATATGATGTAATTAATTAGACTAGGCATTAGGGTAACTGTAAATACTTTTTGCTGCTGAAATATAAGTCGAATAGCAAATTATCTATGCAAACCTTGTTTTAGATTATGGGAGGTAATATTCCTGCTGTTTGGTCTGTTTCTGTTTGGTCTGTTTCTGTTTGGTCACTTCATACAGTCACTAATGTTATGTGATAAAGTCCCAAAAGGTTGAGAGAGACTAATCTTAGAGTAATGCAAGAATCTTTATGGAGCTCATGTGTGAGGAGCAAATCTCAGAGGGAAAGGCTCTAGAATTACAAAGAGATACACTCTCGAGTTAAACAACTGATCACATGCCATAGCAAGAAACTTTTCATTGGCTGGTGTTGTTATACAACAAAGGATTACTGTTACTGATGTTTATGCCAGTGTTTTAGAACTGCAAGCTTTAGACTCTAAAGGAGACAGATGGATACTCCTGAAGTTGTCCTATCCCTCCCCTTACATACATTTGGTCAGGATATGGCAATTCCTAGCATGGGTTGTTATTGGAAATCCATTCCCTCACCCCCCTCTAAGGCCAACACACAAAGAAACACCTTTTCAGATATGGTTGGAAAGGTTGACATGGTGGAGCTCATTTACCTGCCTTCACATGTTACACCCAAAGACCACTAGGCTCTGACTCTTGCTAGGTTCTAATAAAAGCATAATAACACTACTGGAAGTTTATGGAAGGATAACGCAGGATAACGAAAGTTATAAGAACAATGGAGTCTTTTGTATGGCAGAATCTGACAGCAGAGACAATCACTCATATAGGGAATAGGCTGCAGCAAGACAATAATTGTTCTTACTAATATTTAGAAGTGCCTTAATAATAATTATTAATATACTGTAGTATTATTGGTGGCTGAGATAACTTTAGTTTTCCATAAACTATTTTCTAGTGATCGATAAATCTGCCCCTTTTTGCTTCACCGTTACATTTTCGAAACAGTGAAAAAATTGGTGAAACAAGATTTTTTTTTCGTTGCGTTGAATTTTCACTGCAGTTTCAGGAAAAAATTTGCAGATGGCAAAATGCAGAAATTCGCCACAAATCCAAGCCTGGTGAATAAATCCGTCCATCACTATTATTTACCTATGTCCTATGGATTTCAATGAGACGTTGCCGTTCCCTCCTGAGCCCCGAAAGCCTTTCCGAACGCCTTGCTTTTTCCATTCACTATAACCGAAATCATTAAGCTTAACATTTTATTACCTGAAATTGCCGTTGTTACAGAACATCAGCCGCATATTTGCTACATTTGTTATTTTCATCCATTTTATCCCGTTTTACAAAACATGACAGATTTAGATAAAAGACAAGAATGTCGGTAATTAAGGGGGAAAACACATCGCATCTTTCGGTTGTAATCATGAATAAAACAAATCAAATTTTGTCTTTGAATAGATATCCATCGACTGCTGTATGTGGACTTGAGATGCTGTAGCGTTCAGCAGTAAGCCTGCACCGCCTGCCCAAACTGCCACTTGTGTTGTGTTTGCTGCCAGCTGTGGGGATAAAGGGTTAATGGGAAAACTCATACTGAGCTAGCAGGATTATTTCCATTGCTGTTTCTCTCTGTATGTCTTATGGTAAAATAGGTCTGAATAATAAGCAGGGATTTAATTAAAAACAGATTGTAGGCAAATCTTTTTTTAACTCTATTTAAGATTACTGTATGTGAAATGAGAAAAGATCAAATGATTGTCAGAGGTGCAAAAACATATCCAAAGTGTTCCAGGGGCATCATAGCCACACCCATTGCCCTTCCCCTTTTCCAACTTTGCCCCTCCCCCTGCCATGCTTTCTGTTCCACTGCTTCAGAATATGAAGATTTGGGGTGATGATTCTATGAATTTAATGGAGCAGGCATGGTTTTGGATGCAAATTATTGACAGTTGGATATGGACATTTTACTTTAGGTGACTGTGTCAGAGGTAGTGATGGGGTGAATCTGACCCCTTTCACTTCGAAAATTCGTGAAATATCGAAAATTCACTAAAATGCATTGAAGTCTTGGGGCGACAACTTTTTTGACCCACAACAAATTTTTGTTACGCACAATTTTTTTACACCTATTGGAGTCTATGGGCGTCATCACTAGTCAGAGGGGCTTAAATCAGGGAGATTCTGGGATTTTTGATTTATGGGTGAAAGGGATTTTGTTATGATTTTTATGGTGTAGCTTTTATTTCTAATTTACACTGTTTACACTGCAAATAATTCACTCTACAATATAAAATGTCATTCTTGAACCAGCAAGTGTATTTTTTTACTTGTAATATTGGTGTGTAGGTGCATCTCAGGTCATTTTGCCTGGTCATGTGCTTTCAGAGAGAGCCAGCACTTTAGGATGGAACTGCTTTCAGATAAGCTATTGTTTCTCCTACTCAATGTAACTGATGGCGTCGCAGTGGACTTGGATTATTACTATTGAGTGCTTTTCTCACTAGGGAGCTGTTATCTGG
Source organism: Xenopus laevis (assembly GCF_017654675.1). NCBI lineage: Eukaryota > Metazoa > Chordata > Amphibia > Anura > Pipidae > Xenopus > Xenopus laevis. The sequence continues at coordinate 15,768,545 of NC_054373.1, forward strand.
TTACCTTCCCATTATACTATTGATGAGCTGCTGGGGGGGTGATATTTATCCAACTTGCAGCTCAGCAGTAAAGAGTAACTGAAGTTTATCAGAGCGCAAGTCACTGAGGGCATCTGAGCTGCCTTGTCAATCTAAGAACAGCACTCAATAGTAAAATCCAGGTCCCACTGAGACACATTCAGTTACATTGAGTAGGAGAAACAACAGCCTGCCAGAAAGCAGTTCCATCCTAAAGTGCTGGTTCTTTCTGAAAGCACATGACCAGGCAAAATGACCTGAGATGTCACCTACACACCAATATTACAACTAAAAAAAAAACTTGCTGGTTCAGGAATAAAATTTTACAAGGTAGAGTGAATTATCTGTAATTTAGAAAAAAAAAGTGACAACATAAAAATCATGACAGAATCCCTTTAAGGACAAATCTCTCCTTTTGGATTGCCCTTATATACACCTATACCCACCTACACGGTGCCCATATTGCTGTGGGTGCAACTTGCTGTCAATTTATTAACTGTTGGGACTTTTGCACCCAAAAACTCAGATGCGTCAATTTGCAGCAACATTCAGCCGTATGGGGTTATATCAGAATTCTGAGGGAGAAATCTGCATTTTGGAATGAAAAAAAAAAACCACATTTTGAAACGTATGTCAGGTTTTTATGTCTTCCAGTTGAACAGCGAGTTGTTTCTCTTGTGACAGAAGAGCTCTTAGCTGATTGATAAGTCAAATATGTAATTTTCCCAGTGTTGCTACTTGGTCTGTAATCAGAACATAATGATTGCCAACTCCACCGGTACATAAGTTATTGCAAGGGAGTGTAAGGAATGTTCCCTGATGCATTACTGGCCCAGGGCACTTTCACATAAAGAGGAGTAATGTTGCTTCCATCACAAACACGGTTTCTCTAAAGCTCAATAAAACCTCAGCTACAGAATCTGTATCCTGTCTCTCTCTACACCGTTACTCCCTGGCGCTCTCCAGATCTCTAATATTTGTGTATTCCCTGTGTCTTCCAATATTATTTACAATTACAATGCCTGACTGTGGAACATTGGTCCCAAATGTGTATATTTCCTTATGTATTTAAAGGGGTTGTTTACCTTTAAATTAACTTTTAATACGATGTAGAGAGTGATATTCTGAGACAATTTGCAATTGGTTTTCATTTTTTATTATTTGTGGTTTTTAAATTATTTAGCTTTTTATTCAGCAGCTCTCCAGTTTGCCATTTCAGATATCCAGTTGCTAGGGTCCAAGTTACCCTAGCAACCATGCATTGATTTGAATAAGAGACTGGAATATGAATAGGAGAGGCCTGAATAGAAGGATGAGTAATTAAAAGTAACACATTTATAGGCTTACAGAGCATTTGATTTTTAAATGGGGTCAGTGACCTTCTTTTGAAAGCTGGAAAGAGTCAGAAGGTAGCAAATAAATAATTAAAAAATTTAAAAAAACGAAAAAATTAATACAATTTGAAAAGTTGGTTAGAAGGATCCATTCTATAACATACTAAAAGTTAGCGTAAAGGTGAATTTAAAGAAACTCAGCATGAGTTTACTAATCACATAGAGTTTTTGCCGGAACAACCTTGGCAATCTTTTGGCATTTTACCCGAACTTTGGCACTAGTGATGGGCAAATAAATTCGCCTGGCACGAATTTGCAGCGAATTTCTGCGTTTTGCCGCCGGCAACTAAATTCACAAATCTCCTGTGAAAATTTGTAGGTGAAAATTCGCCGGCATCAATTTCCGATTTTCACAATTTTCTAGTGAAAATGTTCGAATTTCAAATTTTGTTTGTGAAAACTTTCGAATTTCGCGATTTTTCTGTAAACTTTCTGATTTCAGGATTTTTGGAGAATCTTGAATTCTTTTTTGAAAGCAGAATGGGAGAAATTCACCATCACTATTTGGCAGCTAAAATCTGCCAAAAAGCATGAAACCCTTTTTAATTAGTAAACTTGTGCAGGGTTTCCTTAAATTGCCACCCCCTAGAGTGAAGTGGTGGCTTTAATTCAGGGGAAGAGTTGTTAATCCTGCTATGTGATTATTTCAGTCAAGAACTGGTAATTTGAGTATTAAAAATGATACTTTGTGTTATAATAGGATTAACAGATGGGGCCACTCTTCTCCCACATTTTGGTACATCATCTTTTATGTAATGGACTCTATGCTGTTAATCTATTTTGGCTCCGGGTCAAGGAGGGGCATTAGTCAAGAACAAGCCAATAAAAGTGTCTCATACCCCTTTCTCCTTTTAGACCAGTGATCCCCAAACAGTAGCTTGTGAGTAACACGTTGCTCTATAACCCCTTGGATGTTGCTCCCAGTGTCCTCAAAGCAGGTGATTATTTTTGAATTCCAGGCTTGGAAGCAAGTTTTAATTCCATAAAAAACTAATTATACTGCCAAGTAGAGCCCCCTGTAGGCTGCCATCCCACATAGGGGCTACCAAATAACCAATCACAGCCCTTATTTGGCACCCCAAGGGACTTTTTCATGCTTGTGTTGCTCCCCAACTTTACATTTGAATGTGGCTCACGGGTAAAAAAGGTTGGGGACACCTGTCTTAGATGTTGCTCCCAGTGGCCGAAAAATGTCTGTTTTTTAATATGAAATCCAGATTTTTTGTGGAAAAAAAAAAATCACACATTTTTTGGAATTTATTATACTCCGAGGATGGAAAAAGTCAGAATCCAAAAAACAGTCATCTCAGACCTGCCAAGGTTGCATATAAGTCAATGGGAGAAGTCCCAAAGGTTTTTTTTGATCTCCATTGGGTTTCGTGCAATAATCTGATGTTTTCAGGGTTTTCAGAGTCAGCGTTTTGGAGTGGAAATTCTGAAAAATGTGTATTTCACAATTTTTTCCGATTTTTTTTCCACAAACAGAATTTTCGGGAAAGTGTATTAATAAATAAGCAGAAAAAAAACCTGTGCGGATTTGGTCTGAGTTTTTTCAGAAAATATTGAGATAAATTCCAGGTGTTTTGAATTTTTTGGACTCTTTTGAATCACAGCCCTTATTTGGCACCCCAGGGACTTTTTTCATGCTTGTGTTGCTCCCCAGCTCTTTTTATATTTGAATGTGGCTCACTGATATAAAAGGTTGGGGATTCCCATTTAAGACTGTGATCTCTATTGCACAGAGCCCTATTTAACTCTTGCATCAGTTGTACTTTTTTATGTAAACTATTTGCTGTGTATATACTGATTTATTGTACAGCACAGCAGAATATTATAACGTAATTTAACATAGGAAACAATAACCCCTGCTGTAAAATTAAAGGGTATTCGCAACTAAAAAGTTCAATGAACATATAAAGGCACAAGACTGAAGGCACAAATTATATCATTAGGCACCGAGTAGAACTGATGACATCACTAAGCACCATTTCTAAGTATGATAATATTAATAATAATAATAATACTGGCACTTTTATTATATTGCCTTCATACCCCAGCACCGCCATCTTAAACTGAGAGAAAAACAAAAACAGAGTTAGGGATAATGAGTAAGTTATACAATAGCTAAAACTTGGTGAGTCCCTTCTGGTCCCAAGACGTAAATATATAAATATAATGAACATGTAAAATGCAAAATTAGCTGTACAATCTGGTGTCATGCATTAGTATAATTATTATGGTGTGAATACAAACTGCATATAGTCATGGATAAAAAAAAGCTATTTTATAATGAATTAGGCTGTAAAGCAAACTTTGGCCAGATATGATTCCAAAATGCAAACTAGCCAGCATGTTTTATTGACGAGCTCCATACATTTTGAGTCTCCAGTGAGATTAATGCGAGAGCTGCAGGCAGGAGTGCAGGAGGTCAGGAGCAGATAGAAGTCTAGACAAGCAGGTGATTATTCTTGCTGCAAAAATTTTAATAGATTTTGAGGATTGTTTGTTATGGGAAAATGGTGACAGACAAATCTGTATTTGTAATCAATGCAGAAGATTTGGTGTTTGAGAGACAGACAAAAAACCCTTATTGTAAGAGATAAAATAAATGAAAAAAATATATTTATACATATAATATATACAGAAGTCATAATAAATGTAACCTTGAATACAAGGCTTCAATGTGTCTTCCTTTTTGCGTGTGGCATTGTAAATGTCCCCTTACATGGTCGTAGAATGACTTGTAATATTCATTTAATATTCTACAGATTGGGGAACTTTCATACAGGTATGGGACCTGTTATCCAGAAGGCTCTGGACCTGGGGTTTTCCAGATAATGGATCTTTCTGCGATTTGGATCTCCATACCTTAAGTCTACTAGAAAATAATGTAAACATTAGTGTCTTTCACCGTCCACTGCGCAGAAAGGACTACCAATTTTGGGAGCTGTGGAAGCGCGTCACAAACATGCGCAGTGGACGGTGAAAGACACTGAGAGACCGGAAGCAGCATATAGAGACTATTATATGTAATATATATAATTCATTAACTCATGTCTTGTCAGTATAATTTATCACCGGGAATAGTGCGGTTTTAAGTCTTTGGTTTTCACTGAATTATAATACAAGCATTTTGCAGTATTGAGGAGTGTGGATCCTATTTTAGCCTCCTTTTTCCCCTTTTTTTCCCATTTTTTCCTATTTCTTTTTTTAGATTTTTTGTATTTTTCTTTTTTTCTTTTTTATTTAATTTTTCACTTTTTTTATAAATTTTTTATAGTCACTTGCTAAAATCACTATATGTTTATTGGACACATTTTTGTCACCCATGGAGGAGATTTTTTAGTCGTTTAAGCACAAATAAAATATAAAAAACACTAAGGGGCCGATTCACTAACTTCGAGTGAAGGATTCGAAGTAAAAAAACTTCGAATTTCAAGTCGTTTTTTGTGCTCCTCGACTATCGAATTGGCGTAAATTCGCCTGAGTAGAATGATTTGAATAGATCGAGCGCAAAAACGCTGCGACTATTCGCCATTCGATAGTCGAAATACTGGATCGAGCGCAAAAACTATGCGACTATTCGCCCATTCGATAGTCGAAGTACTGTCTCTTTTAAAAATACTTCGACTGCCTACTTCGCCACCTAAAACCTACCGATTTGCTTTAAAAGCCTATGGGAAAGTCCCATAGGCTTGTTTTCCAAGTTTTTGATCGAATAAAAAGGCATTCGATCGAATGAAAATCCTTCGAGCGAATATTCAATCGAGCGCCTATTCGCCTGGTGAATATTCGCCAATTCGACTATTCGCCAGTGCGTAAATTCGCCCGAATTCGCCCCTATTTGATTCTATTCGGTCCTATCCCTATTTTTTTTAAATACTACACTATATTATCTATATTTCTGTTTTTTCCCCTCAATAATCTGCTGTTTTTGAGGTATACAGCGGTTCAATCTTGGATATTGTCTCTTTTGCGGGCAGAGCCCTAAGTGATCGCTGGATTGGGAACACAACGCTCCGGGGATTGAATTTGTAATTTGATATTAAATTAAAAGGCAACATATAAGTAAAGCAATGGGGCAAAAGTAATTTAATTATCTTTGTACAATCTGCTGAGAAAGTGACAACCTGCAATAGAGTACAGGTATGGGATCCATTATCTGGAAACCAGGGATCCAGAAAAGTCTGAATTACAGGAAGGTTATCTCCCATAGATTTTAACCAAATAATTCAGATTCTTTTCTGTGTAATAATAAAACAGTAGCTTGTACTTGATCCCAACTAAGATATAATTAATCCTTATTGGAAGCAAAACCAGCCTATTGGGTTTATTTAATGTTTATATGATATTTTAATTGTCTTGGGTCTACATAGAACAAAAAACTTCAACAGATCACTGATATAAGGATGGCTGGGACTAGGCAAGAGTTTTACTATATGTTTCATATTTGGTACAATCCATTGCTAGAAATATTGGGGTCATTTCTGAGGCTTAGGTGGCACATGATCAATTTCCCACGGTCCCGCTCGGCCGCCGTAATGTTTATACACACATGAAGCCTTATGTAAAGCAGAGGAGAGGACAGATCTATGTAGAGATTTGTCAGTCGAGGGAATGTACATTAGAACGACATTGTGCTTTTCTGGCAGGGAATATATTTTACAGAATTTAATATTTGGGGGGGTGAGAAATGGCTTCTTTTGACAAGATAATCATTTGATGACACGCTAGCAAGAATTGATGTCAGTCGGGTGACAGGATTGGATTACTTCTAACTCCTTTGAAAGTTTTCCCTTCATGTGTTACAGAAACGCTGGATTCCTGATGCTTTATACATGTCACTATATTTCTTCATCTTTCACTCAAAGATCAGCGACTGCCAGTTTTACCCGACATGTTTAGAATAGATAGAAGGGCACATTTACGCCTGCAAGCGCATTGGGCACATAGGCGGATTTTCTATAAGGCTAAGCCTCCCCAAATCTGTCTGCCACTTTTATTAGTGTAAAGTAAAAAAAACAAAAAAACCAGAGGAAAAAATCATATAACACCATTTTCCCTGGGGGGAGATTGAAGGGCCCCATGTATTTTCTGTCACCGCAAGCAGGTATCTTACTTCATTCAGGCAATCTTGTGTGCTGATTGGTTTGCCTTGAGAGTTTAAGTCCCGGTACCACTTCTATGCAATTCGATTGGCTTGAAGGTTGGCTTTGAACCTCCCTGGAGGGTAATTAGCCCTCCTCCCCACTCAACTGTTAGGGGCATATTTATCAAGGGTCGAATTTCGGATTGAAAAAATGTTGAAATGCGAAAAATAAGACCAATCGAAATTAAGTAGAAGTTCTTTTTTTGACCGAATAGGTCAGTTTTCAATTGAATAGGTCAGTATTCAGCCGAATTCGAATAGTACGAATCGAATTTCAAAGTCCACCAATTGACTCCAAATGGGTTCAAGGAGGTCCCCCCATAGGCTAAAAACAGCAATTCGGCAGGTTTTTGGATGGTGTAGGGGCAGATTTATCAAAGGTCGAGGTGAATTTTCAAATGAAAAAAAATTTGAATTTTGAGCTATTTTTTGTGTACTGCGACTAGGGAATAGTCCAAATTCGATTCAAATTTGAAAATGTACTGTCACTTTAAAAATTCGAGTTCGACCATTCGCCATCTAAAACCTGCCGATTTGCTGTTTTAGCCTATGGGGGACCTCCTAGAATTTATTTGGAGTCAATTAGTGGACTTTTTTTTGCAAAAATTTCAAGTATGATTCAAATTGGATCGACAACGGACCTATTCACCTCAGGGGAAAAAAATGTGATTTTTTGATAAATTTCAATTGGTCTTTTTTAATTCGAATTTCGAAGTTATGGGAGTTCAAAAAAACATTGACCTTTGATAAATCTGCCCCTTAATAAACCCAATAGGCGGGTTTTGCTTCCAATAAGGATTAATTATATCTTAGTTGGGATCAAATACAAGCTACTGTTTTATTATTACAGAGAAAAAGGAAATACTTTTCAAAAGTTTCAATAAAATGGAGTCTACGGGAGATGGCCTTTCCATAATTCTGAGCTTTCTGGATAACAGGTTTCCGGATAACGAATCCCCTACCTCTACTACCAGTTCCTAATCAGAAATCTTTTTGTGTCGCACATAAAATCCATTCTGGCACAAGCCAGATGTACTTGACTTAGATTCAGTAGCTTAAAGGCAACATTGCGGAAATAAAAAGCAGCTTTAGCATGTTATAGAGTGGCTAATTCTAAGCAACTTTTCAATTGGCCTTCATTTTTTCTTTGTTATAGTTTTTGACATATTGGCCTTCTTCTTCTGACTTTTTCCAGCTTTCAATGGGGGTCACTGACCCCATCTAAAAAACAAATGCTCTGTAAGGCTACACATTTATAGTTATCGCTACTTTTTAATACTCATCTTTCTATTCAGGCCTCTCCTATTCATATTCCAGTCTCTTATTCAAATGAATGCATGGTTGCTAGGGGAATTTGAACCCTAGCAGAAATTGCAAACTGGAGAGTCGCTAGATAAAAAGCTAAATAACTCAAAACCCACAAATAATAAAAAATGTAAACTAATTGCAAATTGTCTCAGAAATATCATTCTATCCATCATACTAAAAGTTAATTTAAAGGTAAACAACCCATTTAACCATGGTACTTTCCTTGATGAATGGAAACCCCATCCAGAGCTTCAGACACGTGTTGAATCCAATCCCCGCTCTGTGGTGTGCCATCTACAGATGTATGAAATATAGGCAAAACAGCAAATAAGCCTTCATCTCTTGGGATGAGTGAAAAATGTTGCTGTGTTTTGCCAAGAAAAAAAAACACCCAGAAGCTCTAATGCATAGTAAAAAAATGCCCCTTTGACTCCAATGTGTTTGACCCATTTTTGGCTGTTTCATTAATTTTTGGCAAAGCAATACGGGTCAAATTGACCCATCATTATTCACCTCCAAATCTTCTAATTGATCTTCAGGCCAGGTTCTACACTAATGTGATAGAGTGATCCAGGTGCTCCAGGAACACATTATCCCAATTGGACCCCAGAGCCATGCTGAGCATCGCTCCATCGTTCTGCCCATTCTACCGGATAAGGCAGCAAAAAAGAATCCCTATTTCCCCTAGCCTGGTAATGGTTGCCTAGTGTTGGCTGGAGGGGTCAGCACCTCTCCCAATAGTATCAGCACAAAAATTTGCCAAACACACAAACACAGAAGGCTAGTGTAGCGGGGATATCCCCTGCATGTTTATTTTGTCAAGTGATGTAACGTTTCGCGGGCGTGCCCCTTCCTCAGACAACAGAAAGCATGATATAATGGGTGAAAAATTTGGCACACAATGAAAGATACCCAACGGTGGGTACTACATTTGCTCCATTGCTGGAATTGCAACCAATCATCAGACACCATTTACTGGTCTGCAGCTTAAAAGCAAATGTGGTTGGTTGAGTAATATACCGTCTGTAAACTTTGTTATTATGTGGGGGTTCCACAGTAGGCAAACTGGTGTAATTCTATGAATAGTTATGTTTGTTTTATTGGCATGTTGCTGTTCTGATCTTCTTTCTTCAACTGTACTATCTCTGCAATCTTGGGCACAATGTTAATGTATGATTAAATGAGCTATTGGTGTAGGCTGAAAGATGTTCCCAGTCAAACGCTAATTGATGATCTCCTCTGCTCCAGATATCTCCTCTATTAGTTTCTGCATTATTTGCCCATAATCTAGAGCTTTGGGTGGGAGCCGCATCACTAAAAGTTTTAAAGGACAAGATGAAAAGCTTTTAGACGTAATTTAGGTGCTGATGGTTTCAGTGGAGCGGCAAATATGGAAAAATAAGATATACAGATGTGTTTGTGTCTCTTGGAGAAGTGATAGGTTGATCATATAATGGACAATTAGGAGGAGAATGGCGTTAGAAAGGTGAAACACAATGAGTGAGAGAATACAAATTAAGGAATTCTATAATTAATATACAGCTTCATTTAACACTTCCATAACAAGTGCTTTTTAGCAACCAAGTCTAATATTATTAACAGCTGCTTCTCAGAAATGGTGCCAACTTCTAATGTAGAGTCAAACAAAAAGGGCAGCCAATTGGTCTTGCCCCAGATAACAAAATGCCTAATAGACACTTGTAAGCGCCAGTTCTATTTTTTTTGGACTTGGGTTTAAAGCTTTAAACAAATACCATGCAATGGATCACATCTGCCAAGAAGAACAGAAGACCAAGTACATGCAGGTGGTTAGATGAGCTTCTCCATGGGGTTATGTTATTAGTAGAGCATGAAAGACTCAATGTTTCACCAATGTCCTGGAGATATTAGAGAGAATTAATAACACTTAGTACAGGAAGGGAGAGGAGGCGATGAGAAGACATGATGTAGTTGCATATTGCTGAGTTTCATGATCTCAAGTGGGCATGGTCAATATTTAAAATTGCATGGCACACAAAGGAATTTTATAGGTGTCCTCCTTTTGGTAACCTTAAGCTGTCTTCGATGAGCCTCTAAGGCAAAGGTCCACCAAATTGGTTTTCTTTATCCTGGAGATATTATGGATCCAATTTTGTGGACTCATTTAGCTATAGCAGATGCTTTACACAACTCCTTCAATGCCACCTTTTGAAAGCTATTGCATTTGCATAATGTTAATAAAGAGGAAAGGCGCTAAAGTTGGTTCAGCTGTACAAATGCCGTGGCGGTTATAGGAATAAACTATATTATATAAGTCTATATTCAGAGCGTACATCTGCATGGCTTCCAGGAGACAGATATACTGTCACAAGAATCGAAGACAGATTGGATTCACTGCTTGGATGATCCGGTTGAGATCAGATGGGGAAAAAGAGAATCTCAATTTATCTAACTGTCAGATGTGTATGCACACTCACTCTTCCCACAGAAAATTATTTTTCAGGCCCCAAAAATGTCTAAAGGTTGACCAGTTTTTCCAGTATTTATTGAAATTGTATATGAAGTGTATGACCCTACACTGTGACACAAAGGGCATGGTGCAAAATGTATACTACATGTACAATTCACATCATTTTGAATACATGTAGTAGGTTTTGCACCATGCCCTTTGTGTCACAGTGTAGGGTCATAATAAGGTAGACCATGAAGGGTTTCTGCCATCAGACGTCTTTTAGGAAAATCTGGGGCCAAAGTACACCTACTCCTTCCCCACTGCTGACACTCCCTTAGTCTCTGGTACAAACAATAACGTATTAGTCTGTACAAAGCAATAACACTTGAATTCAAAGTCATAGCTCTTCAGTAGTTATGTTATTTACTTTCACCCACTATGTCCCTTTACTTCTTCAGCCCTGGATTCTGGTTGAAAACCGGCCAGCTTTCTCCTTTTATTTCTTCTTTTCCTCTTCTTTCACATACTGTACTTTAGACGAGCAACATGTGATTGTCTTGATTTGTTTATCCTGTGTAAATCAAAAATGGCAATAAAAATAATTGAAAATAAATTGTATATGAATTAGGGCCTCATGGGGCCCCTATTAGTGATGGGCGAATTTGCACCGCTTCACCGAAAAATTCATGAATTTCCAGCGAAATTCGCAAAACGGCGAAAAATTAGCAAAACGGTGCCGGTGTCTTGTTTTTGATGGACGCTGGTGTCAATTTTTGCCAACGAATTTTCGTGGCCGTTTTGCGAATTTATTCGCCGGCGGCGAATCACACAATTTCACTGCAAATTTGCGTCTGGCGAATAAATTCGCCCATCACTAGCCCCTATACCTCCTGCTTTCCCCCTGCAGCTGCAGGGTCTGCTTTTTCAGTAGTTTTGCCCCTGGTTTGACCAAAGTTTCAAGCAGACTGTATACCAAGATAGTGCTGTGGCCTCCAGCAGCTACCGAAGAACAAATTCCATCAGTACCTCCGCAATAAAATAAAAAGAATGCTTTGAGTTAGCTGTTAGATGTGAGATAAACTTTTTGCATTCTCTAATAAATTGATATGGTGTATTGCCAAGATTGTTGTGCAAATGCTATAAGTTAACAGATTTTATTCAACTCTTCTATGTCCGAGACCTAGTCTATGTTCTAGTCCTAAATCGCGTAATACATAAACAACATTCCATGTCACAACATTATGTCAAGGGAGGTTACAACGAGTAGAACTCTTGGGCCAAGGGAGTTTAAAATGATAAAAAGTCACTGCCTTGGGGTAAAGGGGATGAAGTCCACAGTGTATGGGGAAATAAGGGAATGAACGGTTACCATCTGCAAGCACAAACTGTCAGAATATTGTATTTTTGAAAAAGAAATCTATTTTTTAATTTGCATTTCCACGGCATGCATTTGCAGATTAGAGATACATTTAGCCATCCATATACAGAGGAGACTTTCAGTGTTAAAGTAGAAAAAAATGAAAAAAAAATAACACAATTAACACAATCCACAGAGATGAAATAGAGAAGAATAGAGAAACAATGATGGTATTATCTGTCTCTCATAGGTCTCAATCTGATCTCTTAGCAGCAATCAGCCTGTGCTCCTGTAATGGGAACAAGTAGTACTGCATGGATAATATTGCTTCATAATGTTACACTTCGGTATTTTTCTGCCACATATGAAATGCTAAGAAAGACAAATGTATTTTAGTGATAGAATAGGAACACGGAGACACAGGCACGCACAGCCCTGCACTGAATTATGTAAGGAGCGAGTGGAAAAACTCAATTTTCTATATTAGTTGGTTAAGTTCTGGTGTCCTCAATCAGAAATCACATCAATGACAGATTGAGCAGATGGGGCAAAAGTAAATGGTGTCCGTATACACTGAGTTGTGCCACAGTTATAGCTTGCTTCATATGTACATTCTGCCCTATTATCAGGGGCACACAAGCAGATTCGAGGAGATTAGTCGCCCCAGTGACAAACCTCCTCTTCTTCGGGGTGACAATCTCCCCGAACTGCACAACCGGCACTTCGTTTTCCAAAGTCGCCCAAAGTTGCCTGATAAGGAAACTTCGGCTGACTTCGTAAAATGAAGTGCCGCGTGTGCCTTCCCCCAGGCGATTTTCACTTTAGCCGGCGGTGAGATTGTCGCCCTGAAGAAGAGGAGATTTGTCGCTGGGGTGGCTAATCTCCCCGTATCTCCTCGTGTGGCCTGACCCTAATTGTTTTCTAATTGGTCACCTGAACACTCAGTTCTAGCATCTCCTGAGCTGCCACATTGGTCCCATTTTAGCTGTATAATGTTTAGTTGTGGTTCTTTATCATGATTTCTCAAAGGGTTCTAAAACCATTTATAGCCCATAGTTCTCATTGGTTCTATTGTGAGTCTACATTGTTTGTTGAGTGTTTGACATACAGTAAAAGGGATAGAAACACTATGACAATGACAAGACATTGCAGTACTGTTAGAAGCCTAAATTTTACCCAGAGTTGACCATAGATGGGCCAAGGTGAGCAAAGGTGGAGGATAAGTAGGACTTCCGGAGGTTTAGTCTCCCTAAAAAGAGATTAACTCTTATATATTCATATATAATTATACTTCCTGCCAAGGAAAGCCAACTATTGGTAGCCTCCTCAAACAAAAAATTAACTCAAAAGTGAACAACCCTTGTAAGTTTGTTAATTAAAGCTGTAATGTTAATTACAATGGTAATATTAATTTTAGGCGTTATATGAAGGCTAGACCAGTGTTCCCCAACCAGTAATGTGTTTCTCACTAATCCCTTGGATGTTGTTCCCAGTGGCCTCAAAGCAGGTGCTTATTTTTTAATTCCAGGGTTGGAGGCAAGTTTTGGTTGTATAAAAAACAGATGTACTGCCAAACAGACCCTCCTGTAGGCTGCCAGTCCTGAGAACAATTTGTATGCTTGTGTTTCTCCCCAACTCTTTTTACATTTAAAAAAGGTTGGGGCCTCCCAGACTAGACTCTGGGTAGACTAGGCATTTTCTCTATGACATTAAGGGGCCGATTCACTAACTTCGAGTGAAGGATTCGAAGTAAAAAAACTTCGAAGTTTTTTTTGGACTACTTCAACCATCGAATGGGCTACTTCGACCTTCGACTACGACTTCGAATCGAAGGATTCGAAATAAAAATCGTTCGACTATTCGACCATTTGATAGTCGAAGTACTGTCTCTTTAAAAAAAACTTCGACCAGTTCGCCTAGTTCGCCATCTAAAAGCTACCGAAGTCAATATTAGCCTATGGGGAATGTCCCCATAGGCTTGGCTAACTTTTTTTGATCGAAGGATATTCCTTCGATCGTTGGATTAAAAACCTTCGAATCGTTTGATTCCAAGGATTTTATAGTTCGATCGAAGGAATTATCCTATCCTATCTGCGCTAAATCCTTCGACTTCGATATTCGAAGTCGAAGGATTTTAATTCCTAGTCGAATATCGAGGGTTAATTAACCCTCGATATTCGACCCTTAGTGAATCGGCCCTCAATGTGTGCATAGTTGTATATGTTTTTGTGTCTAGCATTGTACCATATGCCACTATGTATTCATAACAATAACTTACATGAAGGTTAAGATATTTATAACACTGTGTATTATTTGTGATCTCAGGAAACAAAAAAAAAATGATGAAAGGTCAATACTTGTATTTAGGCATAAGCCAACTCTTAATAGCCCAATAGCCAGCCAAAGTGTTCCTTTGACCATAGCCCTACATTAATCATCTGAGATACTTTAAATGGATCCTTCATGAATGCAAGAGAATCATTTATCATATTTCATTTTGAGGAGCGGCAGAGAGCGACTCTTAAACTAATTCATATTTTGAGACTTTCAGCCTCTGCCAAGTAATCATTCTCAGGAACGTCTCATCACACTCTTGCCTTCAAGTGGATCTTTTAATTTGTTCCCTTATTACACACGTTAAATAGATAAAGTCATGAGTTAAATGAGTGATAGAGCTGGGTATTCGTTTTATTTCAACAGTTAGATTAAAGAACAGTTGTATTGTTTGGATTATTTTTAGATTCTGCGATTTTCTGTTTGTCCATTTCGCTCCACTGAAGCGAGATTACAAAGCAACGTAAATCAATGATTTTGGTATTCTTGTTAATTGTAACAATATAGAATTTAGAGACTCTATATTAGCTGTTGGATAAAAGCCGAGAGTTGAGTTTTGTTTTACATCTAGAGATCCTTGTGCTTCCTATGCCTGACTTAATCCATTTTAGGTTAAAGTGCTACTTTGGGGCTTGAAGCAGTCAAAAGGGGGGAGGGAGCTCAGGCAGATTCTTATTCAGAAGTAGATATGTGGAGAATAATTCTTATGTATATATCTGAAAGGCCTTCTTGAAGGTCTGTGGCTGTATCACATACACCAATATTTTCCCATATCTATAACCTTGTTATGCACTGAGGGATGCCTTAAAGTTGGACCTGCAAGTGGATCTTGAACTAAAAAAACAAAATGTCTTTAGGTTCAGGTCACAGAATTCAAGCTGGTACTTTTCAGGTGTGGTGGGATCCTGAATCAGGGTAAGATTTGGGGGAAAAGGCCTATTTTGCTTTTCTGTATACACTTGAAACACTTTCGTAAAGGAGAAGGAAAGTCGTTTACCACTTGGGGGTGCCATATGTTAGGCACCCCCAATTAATGTATTTACTTACCTGAAACCCCGGGCCAGTGCTCCTATCAGCAGAAAGCTGCACCGACCTGGGATGATTCCAGCGAGCATCTTCTTTCTTCAAATTTCCCGGGGCAGACGCATGCGCAGTAGAATGAAATAGCTGACCTTTACATACCTTTAACATAAGTGAATGTAAAATTAACGAGAGTGCTATTCTAAGAAATTTTGCAATGTACATTCATTATTTATTTTGTTTTTATTCCAAGATATTAAGGGATACGTGTCCTGTTAACATTGATGAATTTTGTTACAACAGCGCCATCTGCTGGTCAGTTTCCCACCAGTCTGACCACCAAGTAGTCAAGGAAGTTGTCAGGAGAAATAAAGAGGCTGCTCTGATGTTCTTTTGCTTAGGAAAGGTTTGAGAAAAGTTTTTAATTTTTTTCCTAAGCAGAAGAACATCTTTCTTTATTCTGACAACTTCCTTGACTACTTGGTGGTCAGAATGATGGGAAAATGACCAGCAGGTGGTGCTGTTGTAATACAATGTTTTTATATTAACAGTACATATTTCCCTTAATATACTGGAATTAAAGAAAAATAAATAATGAATGTAAATTACAAAATTGCTTTAAATAGCACCCTCGTCAATTTCACACTCACTTATTTTAAAGGTTTACTTATCCTTTAAAGATCAGCATTTCACTTTAATGCGCATGCGCAGCTATGAGAAGAAAGAAAAAGCCGGAAGAGGAGCGCTCCCTGGTGCTCGTTGGAATAACCCCGGGCCAGTGCAGTTTAGTGACTATGTTTAGAGCTTTATTGTATCTGAATGAAGTAGCTACTATAATACATATGCCATCCCTTTGGCCTAGATTTTGTACCTGGTTTACAGTGATACAGGCCGTAGGCATGGGCGAATTTTTTCGCCGAAAAAATGACGCCCATAGACTTGTATGGTGGCGTGCGTCAAAAAAAAAAAAACGTGCGTCAAAACAATTTTGCCAAGCGACAAAATTTTTTTGACACCCATAGACTTTAATGGGCGTCTGCGTCATTTCGCCGGCGGCAAATTTTTGGCGAAGTGAAACGGGTCAAATTCGCCCATCCCTAGACTACCCTTTTCCAAACTGTGGGCCTAATGTGGGGTTGAATAAATGTTGGATCCAAAAGGAGGACCTTGAAACCAAAACACCTTAAAACCTTTGGTTTATGGGATTCTGCACAGGTTCAGATGGAGTAAGGGCAGAGAAACACGCTCATATTCGGGGAGATTTAGTTGCCCGGCGATAAATCGACTCTTCTTCGGGGCGACTAATCTCCCTGAACTGCCTCTCGTCAGCTAGAATTTTCATTTCCGGTGGAATTGCACTCGGATCGTTTAGTTTTCCGAAGTCGGCTGAAGTTTCCTCATGAGGCAACTTCGGAAACGAAGCGCACCGTTTGCCATCCCGCCGGCGATTCTAGCCGGCGGGAGGCAGTTCGGGGAGATTAGTCGCTCCTAAGACATTCATGCTCTATAGACCTCTAAACTCATGATCATTAATGAATTAGAGAATTCCAAGGATGACTGATCCTCATTTTCAAATGTAACTTTGATTCTATAGAATTATCTTACTGGGTCAATTCTTTTACTAAATTTCCAACATGGGCTGTAAAAGGGAGGACTGTAGGGTGAAAATGTATTCATGAACTATGCATAGCAACTTCTACCTTAAATTTAGATCCAATGATGTCATTGGGAAAACAAAGGGACGGATATATGAAATCTCAAATTAGGAAATCCAGATACAAAATTGATCTCAAAGTTTTATTTTGTTGAACTTTAACTTATTTTATGGAAGAAAATAAACAGAACGATGCTGATATTGTGCTTTCTTCTTGGTTTTTAAGAAGCCAACCAATTCCATTGACATTTCTGAAGGTTTCGTCATTTAACTTCAGCCTATATAAAAGATTTTGGCATTTGGCATTTTCTGAGAAACACCTTCTGCTGTGAAAACATAAATGGTAAATAGGTTCCATCATGTTCTATCCCCTGTATTTTTATATGCATTTGATCTTGTAATCCCACAGTAACGGTATATAATGTTCTCTTTTTCCACAGCGATGTTGATAGTAAACTGCAGATTGCTACGTCTAAAAAATTGTGTTCTGCAAATTATTTGTATCCCTGGGATTGTAGATAATGGAAGGTCACGGCGGTTATTATTTTTATCTTATTATATAGATAAACAAGAAAATGTTGCTCAGTGCATTGACATTTCCCTTGTATTTAAAATGAAATAATGGCTTAATAACGGAGCACTCGTACCCATGAAGGTGTTTCAGGAAAAAACAGAGAGGCAGGATTTCTTTAGGAAATTTTATAACTAAAAGGGGCATATTTATCAATGGTCTAATTTCGAGTTTATGGGAGTTTATAAAAACTCCCATAAATTCCCATAAACTAGAAATTCCAAAAAAAATGACCAATCGAAATGTATTAAAAAATGTTTTTTTAAATTCGGGTGAATAGGATTGACCCGCAAACTCGAATCAAATTCGAATTAAATTAGATTCGAGTTTTTTCACCAAAAAAAGTGTGTAAGAGGTCTCCTATTGGCTAAAACACCAATTTGGCAGGTTTAAGATGCCGAATAGTCGAATTTGAATTCTTAAAGGGATAAATTTCAAAATTTGAATTTCAAATTTTTTTTAAACTCAAATTTGAACTATGCTCTAGTCGAATTACATTAAAATAAACTCGAAATTCGAATTTTCAATTAGACCCCTGATTAATCTGCCCCTAAATTGCATGTATGGTCGTTGGCATTGGACTAGAGGGGCCTATTCATATAGATGTGTAAATGTATGGTGTAAAGATACACAACCCATAATCACCACATACTGCCGCATAAAATCCAGCAAATGTACAAGGCTGTATATTGAATTTACACACAGTACAAGACCAATCAAATTGTGGCATAAAAATGAATGGAAAAATTAAAAATGGAATTAATGGAAAAATGTATTTGAAAAATGCTATTTAAAAAAACTTTACCATTGCTTTTTTTTTTTTTACATATCTTCTTTTCCCCTGATTTTTTCCCATGAATTATTGGTTTTACGAAGCGTAAAAGAAAGTACACACCTTTAAATTCTTTGAATGTTTATTTTCAATGGATAATCCCAAGGAAAGAAGAATATTTACACCATTTCCAGAGTAATTTATATAGGGGACTCAAGTAGTTATCCTCCCATACTAAGGGCCATATTTATATAGAGCTCTCAGGTACCTATATATTTGAAAACATTTTTCAAATAAAAATTTCTAAATCTCCCCCCCAATCACCAAGGAGACTTACGGGGTAAGGCACATGGGGTACAGGGCCCAGTGTCGGAGAACCGGAAGTGTCACTTCCACAGAAGTCACAGCATGTTAACTGTGTATGTGACATCATTATGCAAGTTGGGGGGTGCTGTACAGTCCGTTGCCTAGGGTGGCACCAGAGCTAAATACATCCCTGCCCCCACTGCTCAGGAATTCCCAGTTCTGTTACCTATGCCCTTGGAAGTGTCCCTAATTGGCCCATTGATAATGTGGTAATTTTTCGCCTGTAGTTTATATAAAGGGAAGGAGAACATGGATCCTCCTCTTTGGTCTCCAACTGTTACCAGGTGTGGAGGTGCCGGGAGCCTGGGAACAGAAGGCCCCAGTATCAAGATGAGCCCTAAGGTAACCCAAGCCTTAGTGCAGTTCCTGTTGCAGGAATCCCATGAACAAGGACCAGTAAGGTAAGGCTAGCTTTTAATATAGTATATCTCAGGGCAGTAAGATAGTCAGGGCTAGTGAGCAAGAGCGGTTCTGTGCTCCACTGAGGAGATGTAGTGGGGATAGTAATCCCCAGCAGGGTGGTTCCTGCTATGAAGAAATGTGAAAACCTTGCCTCAGACAGCAGTGAACAGCCAGAACAAAGGGGCAGCAAAAGCCGCCTTTTGTAACTTTAAAGGGATACTTAAAGGGAAAACTTTTTTTCAAAACAGTTAATAGTTGTTTAATAGTGCTGCTCCAGCAGGCTCCTGCATATAAATCCATTTTTCAAAAGAGCAAACAGATTTTTTTTTATATTTTATTTTGAAATCTGACATAGGGCTAGACATATTGTCAGTTTCCCAGCTGCCCCCAGGCATGTGACTTGTGCTCTGATAAACTTCAGTCACTCTTTACTGCTGTACTGCAAGTTGGAGTGATATCACATCCCTTCCTTTCCCCCCAGAAGCCCATCAGCAGAACAATGGGAAGGTAACCAGATAGCAGCTCCCTAACACAAGATAACAGCTGCCTGGTAGATATAAGAACAGCACTCAGTAGTAAAATCCAGGTACCATTGAGACACATTCAGTTACATTGAGTAGGAGAAACAACAGCTTGCCCGAAAGAAGTTCCATCCTAAAGAGCTGGCTCTTTCTGAAAGTACATGAAAAGGCAAAATGGCCTGAGATGCACCTACTCGCCAATATTACAACTAAAAAAATACACTTATTGGTTCAGGAATTACATTTTATATGGTAGAGTGAATTATTTGCAGTGCACGCAGTGTAATTTAGAAATAAAAACTACACCATAAAAATCATGACAGATTCGATTTAAGTTCAGAATTTCTGTTTTAAAAACCTGCTAGTGCAGAGCGTGCTATAGTGCTCAATGCACTAATTATGCAGCCTCCGTTTAAACCCGCTCTGATACTAATGTTGCAAGTGTGGATCAGGACGGGGCGTGGCAGCAGCCCTAAGATTGCCCATGATCCCCAGGCAATGTCTGCCAGACTAGGGACTCCAGGGTGTTAGACTCAGGGTAGTGTATTCAGTATCCCATACAGAGGGGCTGATGCCTGTGGTGAATCTACCTATTATTATTAGATTAATTTGAATTTGAATTGTACTTTATTATAAATACTAATAAATCCCCAAAATCATTATGGATTAATCAGAATCAACCATTTCATAACAATTATTGAACAATCCGTGCCTAAATTAGTTTCTCAATACAGACATGGGATCCATTATCCTGAAACCTCCAAAGGCTGTCTCCAATAAACTCTATTTTATTCAAACAATCCAAATTTTTAAATGTTCTTTTTCTCTGTAATAATAAAACAGTAGTTGTACTTTATCAAAACTAAGATATAATTAATCCTTATTGGATGCAAAACCAGCCTACCAGCCTATTGTGTTTATTTAATATTTACATGATTTTCTAGTAGACTTAAAGGAATTGTTCAGTAAAAATAAAAACTGGGTAAATAGACAGGCTGTGCAAAATAAAAAATGTTTCTAATATAGTTAGTTAGCCAAAAATGTAATGAATAAAGGCTGAAGTGATTTGATTTATAACATGTCAGTCAGATCACTACTTCCTGCTTTTCAGCTCTCTTGGTTTACACTAGCTGGTTACCCTGGTTACCAGGCAGTAACCAATCAGAGACTTGAGGGGGGGGCACATGGGTCATATCTGTTGCTTTGAATCTGAGCTGAATGCTGAGGATCAATTACAAACTCACTGAACAGAAATGTCCCATGTGGCCCCCCTTCAAGTCGCTGACTAGCTCAGAGTTATAGAGCTGAAAAGCAGGAAGTTTTATTAGACATCCAGTCACTCCAGCCTTTATTCATTACATTTTTGGCTAACTAACTATATTAGAAACATTTTTTTATTTTGCACAGCCGATCTATTTACCCAGTTTTTATTTTCACACTGAACTATTCCTTTAAGGCATGAACATCCAATTTACAGAAAGATCAGTTATTAGAAAAACCCCAGGCCCCGTGCATTTTGGATAGCAGGTCCCATACCTGTACTTAAAAATGAATCCTCTAGAGAACATTTCTCTTCCCAGTGTTGCCGTTGCAAAGAAACACGAAGCAGTTAGTAGCCAGGCAGAGAGCCAACCTGTCACCTGACATGCCGGATGGATTCCAAACGAGGAACCTGAACCTCTGATGTGATTATTATTTCTAAATTTCCTGTGGATAAACAGAAGAAGATAGACGAGACTGTATTCTGCAAATTAGATTCCAGGTGTATCTAATCTCAATTTCCTGGCTTCCTATCCCTTCCACGTGCCAAGCAGAATCAGAATCACGGCTTTCTTTCACGGGAAAGACTAGTGCCAAGGTTCCATTTAGAGATATATATATATTGGAGAGAAAAAAGAAAAGGATTTTCAAGCAACAATCCCTGCCTCGCTATTTATTGTATCATTCACAGCCCCAGGAAGAGTGTGTTAAATAATCTTTCCATTCAAGGCCTGACAGTCTAATTCTAGGAGACATAATAGAAGCAGTAGACAATAGCAGACTCCCTTCTACTCATTGCTATATATTTGTATACAGTGCACCCACTATCTCACACCTTCAATGGGCTTTCCTTAAGCAAAGGTTTATTAATGTGTTTCTTTCAGTTTATTTCAATGGCATTTAAACAGGGTCTCATTGGAAATGCATAGAAACATTTCCTGTTATTATCCTTGATTTGTGTAAAGTTGTCATATTCTGAAGAACTATAGTGACTATCCCTGCCTTCATGGAACTTGCTGTCTATTTTCCATATGACAGTAAAACAACACACAAAAGAGAGTCAACTTAATCAGGAATCTATGCTAACCATTATAGATGTCCAATGATTGTATTACAGGTGTGAGATCTATTATCTGGATGGCTTCCGTATAGAAATGGCGAATTTATTCAGCAGGTACGAATACGCGACGAATTCGTAAATTCGTGAAATTTGTGCGAAAAATCGCTGGTGAAAACATCTACAAGTCACCGGTGTTTCTCCAATTTTTCATTGTTTCGCAAGTTTCACTGGAAATTCGAAAATGTTTCTGCAAAGCGAAAACGGGAGAAATTTGCCCATGACTACTTCCATATAATTGCTCGTTTCTTAATGCAAAGCACCTGGACGGTAGGCAAAGATAACCCAATGCGGTAGCGGTGCCATCAATATAGATGTATGCTGGCTATAGCTCTCCCCCGAACAATGTATGTCTCTATAAAAGATATTGCATAAAACAGCTCATATGTAAAACCCTGCTTCATCTAAATAAACTATTTACATAATAATGTACTTTTTAGTAGTATGTGCCATTGGGTAATCATAGATAGAAAATTTTAAATAATAAGGACCACCCTCTGGGATCCCAGGATTCACGGTGCACACAAGCAACCTAAACAAACCATATATGTTAGGTCACATGAGCCAATTAACAGACAGAATTATGTATATTGCTTCCACGCTTCTTCCTGTTACAGTTACATCATGAAATGGGGCTCAAGGGAAAATATGCAAATGGCAATATTTGCTTAAAAATATATACCAGTTTGGTAAGATTCTTTAATATGCCACTTAGTTTCATATAAACTATCTGTTGCTTAAAGGGATTCTGTAGTTTTTATTTCTTAATTACACGGTTTACACTGCAAATAATTCTCTCTACAATATCAAATGTCATTCCTGAACCAACAAATGCATGTTTTTTAGTTGTAATATTGGTGTGTAGGTGCATATCAGGTCATTTTGCCTGTTCATGTGCTTTCAGAAAGAGCCAGCACTTTAGGATGGAACTGCTTTCTGGCAGGCTGCTGTTTCTCCTACTCAATGTAACTGAATGTGTCGCAGTGGAACCTGGATTTTACTATTGAGTGTTGTTCTTAGATCTACCAGGCAGCTGTTATCTTGTGTTAGGGAGTTGCTATCTCATTAACTTCCCATTGTTCTGTTGTTAGGCTGCTGGAAGGGGGTGATATCACTCCAACTTGCAATACAGCAGTAAAGAGTGACTGAAGTCAGAGCACAAGTCACATGTCTGGGGGAAGCTGGGAAATTGACAATATGTCTAGCTTCATGTCAGGTTTCAAAATTAAATATAAAAATCTGTTTGCTCTTTTGAGAAACTGATTTCAGTGCATAATTCTGCTGGAGCAGGGCCCTTCCTGATGACGGCTTGAGTTTGTAAGCCGAAACGTTGAAATAAATCTACCAGCTTTTTTTTCACTTATCAAGACCTATGTGTGCGGAAGTTTTTTTGCTTTATAGATATGAATTTTTGTTCCAGCACCTAGGCATCTATATATATATATATATTTATATATATATCCCTACACTATTGTGTTGGAACCATTAAAGATCTCAGATCTGTGTATCAGTCCAAAAACTATGACCATCTCTCAATGGGACTTTAGTTATTAACTTGACCAGACAAAATTTCTTGACAGTTGATCAAGTGTCAAGTCTTTTGACACGAAACGCGTTAGATGTAAATTCCCTCCTCTGTAACTTTTAAAGCGCAAGCATAAAGCCAAAAAATTTATATTAAACATACCAGACTCCTGAATGCCTTAATCAGAGCTCCGCAACAGTAAATGCGATTGATGTAGTAAGCCGGTTAGAAGTGACCGACACATCACGAGAGCTGTGGTCGAGCAGGAGTTGGCGTTCATGGGTTGAGCTCTGCCATCACCACATCGCAATCCTTTGTCAACTTTATTTAGAGTGCCTACAATTTTGGGCAAAGTTATGTTAGACCTTCAACCAGAGCAAGTATTATTACACAAAACAAATATCAGTGTGAACCTTTCGGCGTCTCTCAGATGATTGACCCACATAGAACTGTAAGTGCAGCCCATTGCATTCTTCTTTTCTGCAGAGATTCAGAACTTTGTTGCAATCATTTTTTTCAGCGGAAAAAGGAAAAACTTTTATGAGATAAGGAAAATCAAAACCACTTTAAGCGGTTAATAAATATACACTGACATTTCATTGGAATATTCTTGCGAGGAAGGCAAGAGGCTCTGACAGCTGCTGCTTCTTTACACCCTGTGCAAGCCTTGGATATTACATAATGTGTTTGCAAAATCAGAGCAAAATTCATAACCCTCGTTCTTTACTTGCAGAGAGTGATATCCCCGGAGCATATGGGAGCTATTTCAGATACTGGGTGGTATAAAAATAATTGGCATTTAAAATAAGATACAAAATTACATTTCAGTTACTTTGCAAACTTAGTTTTTCAAGTTTATTTTGAAAAATGGTAATAGTAGTTGTACATATAGGTAGGGGCACAACCATTCTGCCTTGATTCTATTTTAAAAATTTTAATTTTTTTTGGAAAAAACTTTGATTCGAATTCGATCGAATGTGCTATTACTTCAATTCGTATGATTCGAACTTGAATGAATATGGACTATTCACCAGCAAAAAAATAAATAAAATGTTTTTTTTTTTTGTTTTTTTTTTTAAATAACTTTCGGTTGGTCGTTTTTTTTTCAAATTGAAAGTTTCTGGGAGTGGATGGGAGTTTTTAGAAACTCTAAAATTCAACCCTTAATAAATCTGCCCCATAGTGCGATGTAGAGAGTGATATTCTAAGATAATTTGCAGTTGATTTCCATCTTTTGTTTGTGGTTTTTGAGTTATTTAGCTTTTTATTCAGCAGCTCTCCAGTTTGCAATTTCAGCAATCTGGTTGCTAGGGTCCAAATGACCTTAACAACCATGCACTTATTTGAATAGGAGACTGGAATATGAATAGGAGAGGTCTGGAAGGAAAGATGAGTAATAAAAAGTAGCAATAACAATATACTGCATGTGTAGTCTTACAGAGCATTTTGTTTTTTTAGGTGGGGTCAGTGACCCCCATCTGAAAGCTTCTTTGTTTCCACTGGATGTGGTATTTCTCCCATCAATTTTTTTAAGCTTTATGGTCAGTTCCTGTACCCCATCCTTGGTACCGGCAATCAATTGAAAGTATAGTTAGTGGAACAGACCAGGTAGACGCAGAACCTTGCTGCAAAAAATCCTTTTATTGACACTAAATAAATAAAATAAAAGGTCAATAAAAGGATTTTTTGCAGCAAAGTTCTGCGTCTACCTGGTGTGCTCCACTAACTAGACCCCCATCTGAAAGCTGAGGTGAGTCTGAAGAAAAAGGCAAACAATTGAAAAACTATAAAAAAATAAAAAGTTGCTAAGAATCAAGCATTCTATAACATACTAAAAGTCAACTTAAAGGTGAACCATCCGTTTAATTCATTCCAACACTAGTTTGCAAGCAAACTGACCCCCAGGAAAAGATGAAAATAAACTCTGCAGGAAATCATTTCTTTGGAACACAGATGTCCACATTCAAGTACTGGAAAATAAGCAAGTCAGCCTTGGTCTTTCGGCTGATCAGAAGGCTGGAAGGTTGGACACTGATACTTTAGAAGGATAGACAAAAGATATAAAAAAATGTTGGTAACTCCAAATTTCTTTACAAATGGAGGCACCATTAAAGAGGTTGTTCACCTTCAAATGAACTTTCAGTATGATATAGAGAGTCAATTTGCAATTATTTTTCATTTGTTATTACTTGTTGTTTTTGAGTTGTTTGGCTTTTTATTCAGCAAATTGACTCCGTTTGAAATTTCAGAAAGTCCAAATTACCCTAGCAACCATTCACTGATTGGTGGGGGCCTGAATAAAAAGAGTATTAAAAAGCAGCAATAACAATGAAATTGTATCCTTAAAGAGCATTTGCTTTTCAGATGGGGGTCAGTGACCCCCATTTCATAGCTGGTAAAAGTTAGAAGGAAAATCATTTTAAAACGATTAAAATGAAGGGCAACATGAAAAGTTGCTTAGAATTAGCCATTCTAAAAGTTCTAAAAGTCTAAGTAAAGGTGAACCACCCGCCAATATATGTGATACTGCAGGATCAATTCTTAGTAAGGACAAGTGAATGTAAAGGGCAAGCGAAGCACTCAGAATAAAAACAGTAACAAGTAATAATTTTCCATAGAGTTGCCCTATGGCAGTGCTGACATTTTCTGCCCCAAAACTGGGCATTGACCTTCATGCACATGACATACACATGTATATAATTTAGACATACAGGTATGAGACCTGTTATCCAGAATGCTCGGGACCTGGGGTTTTCCAAATAATGAATATTTCCCTAATTTGGATCTTCATACTTTAAGGGTCAGGGCACACGCTCAGATTCTGGAAGATTAATCGCCCGGCGACAAATCTCCTCTTCTTCGGGGCGACTAATCCCTCTAAACTGCCTAACACTGACGAGAATGTAAATCGCTGGCGGGATGGCACTCAGAGCACTTCGTTTTCCAAAGTCGCCCAAAGTTTCCTTGTGAGGCCTGACCCTAAGTCTACTAGAAAATCATGTAAACATTAAATAAACCCAATAGGCTGGTTTTGCCTCCAATAAGAATGAATTATATCTTAGTTGGGATCAAGTACAAGCTACTGCTTTATTATTACAGAGAAAAAGGAAATTATTTTTAAAAATGTGGATTATTTGGATAAAATGGAGTCTATGGAAGACAGCCTTTCCATAATTTGGAGCTTTCTGGATAACGGGTTTCTAGGTAATGGATCCCATACCTGTATATATTTATTTTTAGGAGTTTTATTCTATGACTATATTGGAGGCATCATATTTGGCGTTGATTAAGGACATATGACAACAAAGAAACATTACATTGGATTATTCATGATTACGATCATACATTTAGTCCACTTTCCCATCAATACGGCATCATTACCTTTAAGGCTACTCACAGATCCCATGATTTCTAAACCAAACATTATACACGTTCCGGCCGTAGCTAAAGCAGAGTATAAATGATTCTGAAAGCTTGTGTATGTAGCAAAGTCATTGTACAGTTCAAATGTTAGAAATAGCAGATATCTAATCTCTCTTAAATGCCTAATAATTATACCGTTCCCCCTCCCCCCCCAACAAATGCCTTGGTGGCCGGCTAAAAGGCTTTTATTTAAATGTGATTCTCTGTAGCCGTTGTACATTATACCACTCCTGTAGATAAAAGATACATAAGGCATAGTCACTGACAGCAAAATATATTATTCAAGTCAATATGATACTGTGAATCACTGGAGGGAGAAGGTAATGGCTTGAGAATCTTTCCAGCTTTCAATGCTGCTTCACCCCTGTTATACACATGTATGTATCCCAAAGGCTGGGGGATTTTCTCCTGACTGCTAGTAGATATGTGGATTACTTGGGTTGTTACCGACATCTGGTGTAATTCATGTCAATAGCCTCATTAGAAATATATTTACTGAGAAACCCGTTGATGTGTTCATTACTTATTTTCTGTTGCTGTACCTATATCCCTGTTCTAGATCCTTATTTATCTTCATCTCTGTGCCTATCCCCAATCTAGTTAGTTGACTCTATAATTCATCTGTGCAACAATGCCTGATCTAGATCCTTGGATCTCTACATTTGCATACCCATTCCTCATCACGATCCTTAATTATTTTGATTTCTGTGTCTATCCCCAATAGGTCCTTGAGTCTTTCCATCATGATTCTGATCGTGGTCCTTGAGTCTCTTCATCTGTGCACCAATGGCTGATCTAGAATTTTTAATCTCTTAATTTGTATACCCATCACTGATCTAGATCCTTAATTATCTCCATCTTTCTGCCTATCCTCAACTAGTTAATTGGCTCTCTTCATCATTATTCTTCCTCTGTTCTCTTCATTGGTACACCAGTGCTTGATCTAGATCCTTGAATCTCTTCATTTGCACACCTATCCCTGTAGATAGATATCCCTGTAGAACCTTAATTATCTTCATCTCTGTGCCTATCCCCAAACTAGTTAAACTTGAGTCTTTTCATCGTTATTCCTGATCTAGGTCCTTGATTCTCTTCATATGTGCACCTATGCCTGATCCAATGTTACTTCTCAAACCTTCTCAAACACAACATTAAGGAAACTTTGTGATCTAAGGGGGTTAATTATTAAAGTCTGAATGTTAAAAACTCAAAAAATTTACGTTTTTTCACTAGAAAAACAGAAATCTTAGTGATTTATTATACCCCAATGCTGTAAAAAGGCCAAATACGAAAATCCTCCATTTCAGACCTGTCGAGATCCTGTATAAGTCAATGGGAGAGGCACATATTGCAAACTGAAGTTATAGGGTTCTTCAGGGATTTTCACCAGAAAATCTGACTGTTTATTGGTTTTTGGCCAAAAACTTGAAAAAAATATAGTGATTTGGGGGGAAAAGCCTAAAAAAATCGGGAAACAGCCTGAAAAATTAGAGCAATATGAGTTTTCTCTCGATTTTATCTAGATTTTCCAAAATCCGATTGTATAGAGTGTTTTTATTCATAGATAAGCTAAAAATGGGCTTGGAAGTTTGTTTGTTTGTTTTTTTTAAATAAAATACGAGATAAATTTGGATTTTAGTAAATAACCCTCTAAGGGGCAGATGTATCAAGGGTCGAATTTCGAAGTAATGGGAGTTTTTTAGAACTCCCATAACTTCGAAATACGAATAAAAAAAGACCAATCAAAATTTATTTAAAAAATTGATCGAATTCAAAATGAAGTATTTGCCCCAAAAAATGTATATATTCGATTAGTCAAATTTTTTTCAAATTCAAATAGAATTTTGGCCTATTCGATTTTTTTAATTTCGAATTTTCACTTAGACTCTTGATAAATCTGCCTTTGTCTGAATGAGACATGAGGTATTCCCTGTTCTTTGGAATAAATTCTAAAGTGTTAAAGTGTTTTCACAGAGTGTTTGCAAAGCTATTTTCCATGTAGAGTAGTTTGCACTCTTATCCACCATTGCCCCAAGTTTATGATGTCTTTCCTTAGACTTTGAATAAAGAATTCTCTTCCACTCTCATAAAATGATTAATTTGTTAATTATATGTCAAAGTATTCAGTGTGGATTTTACATTGCACAAAAAAATAAACATGTCAGCCTTAACAAGTTTCCATACATTATTCTTCCTTTTCATGACAATTAGATGAAGACCTTGCCTGAGGCCCATTGATACAAATCTTCACCGGTGTCTAAATTGGAAATCAATCTGCAGCATTGCACAAGGCTATTTCATTTGTATAGACAGAGAGCATGAAATTATTCATATGTCCTTTCAGAAACTTGCCACAGTCTAGGCTTTTTGTAACTGCTGATTTGTATATGCCATTGGATCAACTTTGATGTAACTTCTCTTGCTTTGCTAAATACAGGCTACTCTGTAGGTCTTGACTAAAATTCCCCTCAAGAATTATAATCAAAGGGCACTTCATCATTAATTACACAGGAGGTTCATTTATTTAGGAAATAAATAGCAATACGTTTTGATCCATATAATAAATTAGTCAGTAGTAGGACAGGAGATGTTGTAGTATGCCAGAACATCATCAGGCCTTTAACTTTGATGTCCATAACACATGGAATCCAATGTTCACAAAGTATCAGCAGGAGTACTAGTGGTCAGTTGAATATATACGTCTAAGGTGCACCATGAGACCTTCTTACCGTTTGGCACACTGGTTCCCTGTCCAAGTCATTTATGTATCTGCTTTGGTGCATATCCTGATATCAATTACAATTTTCTGCACTTTTTTATAGTCCAAGATGGTTCTGTGTATCTATAGTCCTGCCTAAGCCTTTGTTTCTGTCTACATCCCTGATTTATGACTCCTGACAGTTTCTAACACTGAGGGGGTTATTTATTAAACCTCGATTTTTTATGGTCGTGTATTTTGGGCAATCCTCGAAAAAAAAAAACTCAAATATTTTATGGAAATTTTTTTTATTTCAATTTATTATACCCCAATGCTGCAAAAAAACAGAATCCAAAAATCCGCCATCTCTGACTTTTCGAGGTCCTGTATAAGTCAATGAGAGAGGCTCCTATGCCAAATTAAAGTTATTGTGGTCTTTGGTGGGTTTAGCCCGAAATTTCAGACCTTCTTTGGGTTTTCGGGAAAAAACCCAAACGATTCAGGAAAAAAGCCTGAAAAATTCATACAATTTAAGTTTTCGCTCGATTTAATCCTTTTTTTTCCCGATCCAATTCATTTGAGTCATATTACTAATAAATAAGGCAAAATCAGGCATGGGAGTTTGGTGTGGAGACTATGCTGGCAAGGCTTTCCTGCTTGCAAAAAAGGTGTGATCTCCTAAGCAGTCTCAGGGTTCCCGCCTCATATCTTTAATATGCTTATTAAAGGGGGACTAAATCTTTACTAAAGAAATAGGGCAGAACAGTTGCACATTATGGTTTGGGCTTTAACAGTAAAAATCTGTGCCTCCAAAATGCCCCAGTAGCTCCCCGACTTCTTTTCTGCTGATTCACTGCACATGCTCTGTGCTGCGGTCACTTACTGAGCTTAGTTGCTGATGCACAAAATACTGAATATATAGAATATAAATGACACAATATTATTCCGATTAGTAAATAATTCAGATTATTGTTACATGGCAGCTCAGAAACCAACAAAATCAGTTAATAGTGCTGCTCATTTCTCAAAAGAGCAAACAGATTTTTTTATATTCAATTTTGAAATCTGACATGGGGATGGACATATTGTCAATTTCCCAGCTGCCCCAAGTCATGTGACTTGTGCTTCAATCACTCTTTATTGCTGTACTGCAAGTTGGAGTGATATCACCCCCTCCCTTTTTTCCCCCAGCAGCCAAACAAAAGAACAATGGGAAGGTAACCAGATAACAGCTCCCTAACACAAGATAACAGCTGCCTGGTAGATCTAAGAACAGTCTAAACAACCACCAGAGACACAGTTCAGATTAATTATTATATAAAGTTATGTTAACAATAATTTAAAACTTAACTTTTAATCCAAGTAAGTTAAAAACACACGCACTCACAAAGACAATGCCAAATCTGACTCCATTATCAGTGTATGGAAGTCCGGGACCATGTCCCTAAAAACACATTTAAAACCAGGCATACGATGGATTGGTGGAAAAAACGTGTTGTCAGCGTTAAATTCACAGCCTGACAACTAAAGTATTAAAGTATCAGCCATACTCGTGTGGCCATTCCCAAAACCTCCCTTCCAGTCATTCCCCAGCAAAAATCTCTGCCTAGCTACGTGGGGAACAAGTGGGAGCTAATAGCCCACCGTCCACCTATGCCACCAGCCCGATGCGTTTCACCGTATTACACGGCTTCCTCAGGGGCATAAGTGGCGAGTGCGCGTCCAAAATCAGTTTAAATAGGCATCCGTTATCCCTCGTATGAGTTTGTACGTTTGCGTCACTTCCGTCCTGTCACTTCCGGTTGCGCTCGGTCACATCCGGTTGCGTTTCCGCGGTTAGCCCACATTTGCCTCAAAGGCCTAGTGCGCATGCGTTGCCCTCACTTTTGCGCAACGACAGCTCCTGCTATACAGCTTATCTAAGAACAGCACTCAATAGTAAAAACCCATGTCTCACTCAGACACATTCAGTTACATTGAGAAGGAAAAACAGCAGCCTGCCAGAAAGCATTTCTCTCCTAAAGTGCAGGCACAAGTCACATGACCAGGGGCAGCTGGGAAATTAACAAAATGTCTAGCCCCGTGTCAGATTTCAAAATTGAATATAAAAAAATCTGTTTGCTCTTTTGAGAAATGGATTTCTATGTAGAATTCTGCTGGAGTAGCACTATTAACTGATGTGTTTTGAAAAAAACATGTTTTCCGATGCTCAAAAGCACACTGAGCCTGTGTGTGTCACAGACACTCCTAATCAAATCCAAGATGGGAAACTCCTGTGACAGTCCTGGATCATTACAACTATATACTGTAGATGCTGAACCTTTAGGTTGGATCAATAAATTCAGCATATAAAATATAGCATTTCTAGCCATATTCATTTTTAGGGAAGAGTTCTCCTTTAAATGACAACACTTGCCCCACTGAAATAATGTTAAATAATACTTCAGAATATAATATATTTTCCTTTTCAGCAGATGTAGCGTAGTGCGTAAGTCTAATGCAGGCAGTGAAATAATTGGGAAATGAGATGTTCAGTTAGGAGTTAATAAAAGCAGAGAATATAAAATTCACAGAATGTATTATAATTTGCTTTAGCCAGTGTGATGCCATGGGGAACATGAATGAAAATACACAGTACATAATGTGAAATTCCCTTTATTTGGTTTGTTGAATGCCGTTTCCCTCTTATTTGTTTCTCCAGTTTTTAGCGTTACTTTATTGTTCCTGAGTTATTCTCTTTATGGCCATTTCTGGTTGATGTTACATTACTCTCCCGCTTTGTTGTCAGAATGTGTTTCATTAAACATGTTGCACTCAACTAATAAAATCAGCCATTTTAGTCAATAGAATGTGTTAACAAGATAAAACTCTACTGCTCACGAAAACACCTACAGCAAATGCAAATCTCCACTTAACTTGTAAAGAATATTGCCGGGTTAGGCTTTGCTTTTAAGGCTTTTGCTTCATAGTATGCACAGTGTTTGGTCTTCTGCCATGTCTTGGTTTTTATAAATACAAGTATGGGACCTGTATATACTCGGGACCTGGGGTTTTCCAGGTAATGGATCTTTTCTTAATTTGGACCTTCATACCTTGTCTATATTCATTCAAACATTAATTAAATCCAATAGTATTGTTATTATTGACTCGAGTATAAGCCTAGACTCAACTGTGTGATATTGCCATCACTGTTAATCTTTCGTATAACCAACAGAGGCCGCTGTGTGATATTGCAGTCACTGTTATTCTTTCATATAACCAACAGAGGGCGCTGTGTGATATTGCAGTCTCTCCCCAAGTGAACTGTTGGTATAGGAATGATTAAAAGTGACTGCAATCTCAGCTACTGCCCACTGACTCGAGTATAAGCCGAGGTAGACTTTTTCAGCACATTTTGGATGCTGAAAAACTCTGCTTATACTCAAGTATATACGGTAGTTAGTACAAGGTATTGTTTTATTATTTCAAAGAAAAAGGAAATCATTTTTAAAAACTTGGATTATTTTGATAAAATGGAGTCTATGGGAGACTTTGCCATAATTCAGAGCTTTCTCGATAACAGGTTTCTGGATAATGTATCCCATACCTGTACATTAAAATATAATGTTTATTGAAAACTAGGGCTCCAATCAGAGAAACACTGTTCCTGTGTTTGGAAACCCGACCCGCACATCACTAATGTGCGAAGTTCATGAAAATCGATATAATTTTTTAACTTTGCACCTTGTCCCCCTGTAGTAAATAAACACTCTTAGCTGTACCTACAACGCTAAAATAATAAAAAAAAGCTGAATTTTATTTAGTTGACTTGTGTACCTACAATTGGTTAATTCCTCGCCCTTTACAAATTCCACATTCTTTCATCCAATACAATGTAATGAGATGAGGCATCTGCTCAAAGAGGAATTATATAATATCTAAACAAGGTAACGTCAAATAGTTCAAAGCACTTTTGCAATTTCAATTTCTCTTTTTATAAGTTCTTGATTTTAGCAGTTTTAAACTCCTCATATCATTTGAATTTGAAACAGGAGTGCCTCATGCACAGGACAGAACTGAAGCATTTTTGCTTTTGTTGTTGTCACAATCAGTGATATACAGGCACTGTATGGGATCTGTTATCTAGAAATCTGTTATCCAGAAAGCTCCGAATTACGGAATGGCCATCCCCCATAGACTCCGTTTTGATAAAATAATTCATCATTTTGAAAATGACTTCAATTTTCTCTGTAATAATAAAACTGTACCTTGTATTTTATCCTAACTTAGATAGAATAATCCTTATTGGTGGCAGAACAATCCTTTTGGGTTTATTTATTGACTCAGCTTCTATTCAGGCCAATCCTATTCACACACCAAGGTAGTTTTGGACCTTAGCAAACAGACTGCTGAAATTGCAAACTAGAGAGTTGCTGAATAAAAAGCTAATTAACTCAAAAACCACAAGTAATAAAAAATGAAAACCAATCACAGATTGTCTTAAAACTACAAAACGAAATGACGATTGGCTGTGACAGTCGCATTTGTGCAGTTCACCACCTATGTTCACAAATGAGCCCCATATTATCTAAATTCTGCCTCTCAATATGGGATTGCAAAAAATGTCTCTCTTTGACCTTATTTTCTTTTTTGCGGGAGTGTCATATATAATAATGCATGCGTTGACTGGTCACCAGCTGCTGTTGCATCTAATGATGGTATAAATGCCAATCAGTCAGCCGAGAAAGGGAATTTAGAGTGTTGGCAGTGTGTGCCCGTGGGTGTGTATTTGCATGCCGGAACACGTGTGTGTATTATGTGAAGTCTGAATTCAAATAAAAGCTGAAGGACAATGTGAGTGGAAAACAAGTTGTACCTCCCAGTGGGTGCGAGAATGTCATGGCTCGTTGCCTTGTCTCTTATAACCTGGAGACACATCACTTCTGCCTCCGTTATTTTTTTATGATTTCTGATTTTTCCACTATTATCTCTAGAAGAAACAGTCAAGGGGATCTGGAGGGGGGCTGGAGTCTATGCTGCGTGTATTTTCTGCATATAAGCAGCTGCTTAGAATTTCACAAAGATGTCTAAACTGTTCCATAGCTTCAAGCAGATTAACCTCCCCTCCCCAGCCCCATGGAGTGTAGAAAGCATTTTCGGTTTTTTTCCAGATGATGGATTTACATTTGCAGGTTGAATCAAACTTATTAGGCAGGAACAAGAGCAGCCAGACACGACATACAAGTCTGATATTATTTTGCTGCGGATCTTTGGATAATGCTGTAAGTCTATAACAAATCGAGTGGCACCATTGCTCTGACTATGAGCTTTGCCCCAATAAAGTGTTTCGGATGAGACCCTAAATCACAAAGAATGAGCCCTCGCAATGGTTTGGAGGCAGGGTGTTGTGCCACTGTAACTGTATGCACATTGGTTTCATTCATCTTAACCATGAAACTGGTTTATTAACACAAATGATAAGCAGCACTTACAATAAGTATGTAACCTCAGTCAATGTATACTCACAATAATGATCTAGTGGCGCTTGATGGGAAGTATCAGTCTAACCAGAGTGTCTCCTGTTTCCTCTGAGGACACCTCGAATGGGGAACCCAGGTGGGGTCCCTAATTCCTGTCTCTGGTTCCCTGTTTTAGCAATAATGCCCTTGGGATCTAATCTCTTCTAACAAGGTGGAACCAAAGCTGCTCAATATAAGTAGCCCTAAGCCTGACAGGCTCTCCTAGAGAAGCTATTGTATTATAGGGTCTAGCTATTCCATACTAGCCCTGACTAAGAGTAGACATACCAGCGACTTCTGACATAAAGCCCTGAGACTGCAAGGTACAGTCCTTTTATATTGATACGCAGAGGCCAAACCTGGGGTAGAAAGGAGTCATACTGTGACCCAGGAAATGGGGAATTACTCCCTACCTTATACTAAGGGTGCCCTATGGGCACAATCTTTGAGGAATGCAAAGTAATCGGGGTTCCATGTATCAAAATACATTTATTAAAATCTTGCTCCCTTTAGATTAGTTAAAATCTCACTGTTGCTCCCAGTGGCCTCAAAACAGGTTTTTGAATTCTTGGCTTTGAGTTTTGGTTTTGGTTGGCCAGGAACATTTTTCATGCTTCCATTGCTCCCCATCATTTTTTAAATCTAAATGTTGCTATGTGGTAAAAAAGATCAATGAATCCCACTCTAGATTTTTAATGTTGTAATTTTGTACCATTTAACAGCAAACCAAAATAACTATGGAGTGGTAAAGCGTTAGCAAACAGAAAACAAAGAGGTTGTTTAATAAATTTGGAAAGATAGAGAAAAGGAGAACAAAGGCAACCTTGGAGAAAGCTGGGAATCATAACCATCAGCTGAAAGGTGAAAAGGCAGCTTAGTACACTCTTGTCTAACTTTATGTTGGAAGTGCTTGTCTTCAAGCAGGTTTCCAAAAAAGGGCATATTATTGTTAAGCAACATCAGGTGACCCTGGCATATACAAATATTGGCTATGGTTTGGCTCAGAAGTGCAAAAATGTCTACATGGGCAGCAACCAATGGTCAAGCCAGGATTGTGCATAGCAAGGTCGTTAGCATTTGCCCCAGGAGCAAAGATGAACAAGTTTAGACCACCTGAGCACCGTGAAGAGGAAGGGGGGGCAGTGTTAATCTGGTGGTAAGGTAAGGTGAGGTAGGAAATATAGAGTTAGGCAAGTGTTAGTGAAATAATCTGCCTGTTCAACTGCCCACGAAGGAGAGCCTCAGATGGTTCAATGTGTCTCTTACAGGGATCCTGTCATCGGAAAACATGTTTTTTTCAAAACACATCAGTTAATAGTGCTGCTCCAGCAGAATTCTCAGTGAGACATGGGTTTTTACTGTTGAGTGTTTTTCTTAGATCTACCAGGCAGCTGTTATCTTGTGTAAGGGAGCGGTTATCTGGTTACCTTCCCATTGTTCTTTTGTTTGGCTGCTGGGGGGGGGGTGATATCACTCCAACTTGCAGTACAGCAGTAAAGAGTGATTGAAGTTTATCAGAGCACAAGTCACATGACTTGGGGCAGCTGGGAAATTGACAATATGTCTAGCCCCATGTCAGATTTCAAAATTTAATATAAAAAAAATCTGTTTGCTCTTTTGAGAAATGGATTTCAGTGCAGAATTCTGCTGGAGCAGCCCTATTAACTGATTCATTTTGAAAATAAATTTTTTCCCATAACAGTATCCCTTTAATGTCTATCAGATTAAATTTATCTTCATTCTTCACAAGTTTTCCCATCAAAATGGAGGTGACATAAATTCTTACTTGGTATCTGTAATGCATTTTATAATCGTAACTCAGGGTGACAAAGCAATTTTCCCACGTACATTTTATAATATAAACATTCTAATTGTTACACTGAAAAGTAATTAGAGAGCTTTGGGTCAGTTATAAAGAAAGACCTTTTGCACTTTCCTGACATGCATAGTTTATGCATGGCTGCTTGTTAAACTTCTATATCCACACAAGCTTGTCTATTGAAATAAAACTTTTGAGGGCAATTACTGTACATTTCCTTTCTTTGGATTAATATCTTTGAGTTTTTTGTCATATTTACTAAAACTGGAATCTGAGTTTTTGGCGCAATTTTAGAAAATTCTAGTATTTTTACCTTTGAGTTTTCTGAACTGTTTAGCTTAATCAATCTAAAAATTCCTAAGTATTTGAATGCTAAAGCTTGGCAAATAAAACCTGGCAAGCTTCTATAGAAGTCAATAGGAGGTGTATCTTCAATAGGCTTGGGAATTTGAACCATTTTGGCAAAAATTAGCCGCCGGCAAAATGTCGCTGACACCCATTAAATTCATTTATTTTTTTTGACACGCAACGCAATACAAGAATATGGGCGTCATTTCTGCAACGAAAAAAGGCGAACAAATTCGCCCATCCCTAATCTTCAACATCAAGCTATTTTATTATTCCAGTTGAAGAAATTGAATTTCTAAAAATAAATGCGTTAATCTTATTTTTGTTGATTTTTTATGAAAGTTAATTTGCTCAATTTTTTTTATTGGAATTTCTTAATAAATATGATGGCAGATGAGAAAAAAGGCACTTAAAAATGTTTTAGCTTTTTCTCACAATTGAGTTAATTGAAGCTGGAAGACAGTGGGTCCAACAATTTCAGTTTTTTAAATGAACCCCCTACTGAATACCATAGATCTAGGTGGATTGTAACAAAATAGGAGACATGTGTGAGGTCAAGAGGAACGTTATGGGCAGCTTGAAGAAGAATAAACTTTATATTCCTGAGCCTTTATAGAAGTTCAAGAAATACAAAGTAAAGGGAAAATAATAAATTGCTCACCTCTTATTGGATACTAGAAGAAATAAACCATAAAGCATGGGGGGCCCTTTATGTCTTTTAGATTTCATTGTTAGAAGATTGTATCATTCAGAACATATAAATCCTCTATTTGCATTAAATCTCTATTTTTTTTAGTCTCAAGTCTCTGTGAATACATCTCCACCCTCTCTCATTATTAATGCTGCCGTGTTTGATGTGCAAATCAATCCTTTTCACACAGATCGTGCAGGATAAAAAGGTAAAATGAGGAAGGAGTGAAGTGCGGATGAATTATTCATAGACTGCAATGTACTTTATTGGGGCATATATTCCATGGCAAAGTATGTGGGCCCATATACGGCGTCTTCCATTTATCAGCAACAGACCAATGAATTCCTGCTTGGGTAATGGGATTGAGCAGAATGAAAAAAAATATACTATTCAGGAACATTTTACAGAGCATTGGCAGTAGATACTAGTGCAACCAAGACATTCCAGAGTCATCACAGCGAAGGCGTTTTAGGAATTGCTTGGATTGGAAATTGCCAAAGACACTGTCATTACCTTCAGCAACACTGAGCCAGTAATTATAAATCAGAAAATCAAATGGAGCTTAGATGGGTTCCTTCCACCTGCAGGAGGCTAGGAATGTATATGATTCAATTCAAGCCTGGGATGGCTTAACTTTTAGTTTATACGTTCCTTTCTACTTTCCTAACGTAGTCTTGATATGGTTTTGCTGTATTAAAGGATAAGTAAACCTTTAAAATAAGTGAATGTTAAATTAACGAGGGTGCTATTCTAAGATATTTTGCAATGTACATTCATTATTTATTTTGTTTTTATTCCAAGATATTAAGGGATACGTGTCCTGTTAACATTAATGAATTTTGTTACAACAGCGCCACCTGCTGGTCAGTTTCCCACCAGTCTGACCACCAAGTAGTCAAGGAAGTTGTCAGGAGAAAGAAAGAGGCTTCTCTGATGTTCTTCTGCTTAGGAAAGGTTTGAGAAAAGTTTTTAATTTTTTTCCTAAGCAGAAGGACATCTTTCTTTCTTCTGACAACTTCCTTGACTACTTGGTGGTCAGAATGGAAATGACCAGCAGGTGGTGCTGTTGTAATACAATTTATTTATATTAACAGTACATATTTCCCTTAATATCTTGGAATTAAAGAAAAATAAATAATGAATGTAAATTACAAAAGTGCTTTAAATAGCACCCTCGTCAATTTCACACTCACTTATTTTAAAGGTTTACTTATCCTTTAATTATATTCTTGCTTCAAGAGTCCTCAGGAGAAATTTGAATATTGTTTTTAATATATTGTCAGGGTTTCTGTATGCAATGCCTTATGATTCTATTAATGGAGGTGGAGATGGGGAAAGAAAGGGTTTTTGGTGACATACTCCTCCATCTCCAGAATTAGTTTTTTAGATAACTTAGGAGCAGATTTACTTGAAGGGGAAAGTGGCTAACGCTAGATTCAATTTGCCATTGTTTAGTGCTTTCAGGGACTTCGCTGATTTACTAACGGGCACAGGTGTTATTTCGCTAGTGAACAAGATAGCCGCTAGTGGTGATTCGCACTCTAACACCACACGACAATTCGCTCTGGCGAATGGATGTTACTCCGCAAATTTGATCAAATGCGAAACTGAACGTTACCTCTTTCGCCAGACTTGCCTTCGCTAGCTCAGACCAGGCGAAGTGCATTGGAGTGCATAGATCTTCCTCTGAAGTTTGAGAAAGATCTATGTATACTTACATCATATTTTTTAGTGGAAAAAGTTCCTAAGTCCAAAAAACACTGGTGTATTTTCCTTTTTTCAGAGTGATAGCCTGCAAAAGTCCATAAAAATGTTTTTGGGTAACCCCCATACATTTTCTTACATATGGAACATTACCTATACAGTAGGCTCAACTGTAGGACATTATAACAACTAAAGTGTCTTTATTAAAACTCACTTCCAAGCCTGGAATTCAAAAATAAGCACCTGCTTTGAGGCCACTGAGAACAACATCCAAGGGGTTGGAGAGCAACATGTTACTCACAAGCTACTAGTTGGGGATCACTGCTCTAAAACATCCATCTGGCTAGCTAGATAAAGAGTCTATACAGTATCTCTGCAAAGTTAAAGCAGGAAGATTATTTGAAAAGATA
The DNA here is from genome assembly GCF_017654675.1 of Xenopus laevis. Taxonomy (NCBI): domain Eukaryota; kingdom Metazoa; phylum Chordata; class Amphibia; order Anura; family Pipidae; genus Xenopus; species Xenopus laevis. The sequence continues at coordinate 15,808,335 of NC_054373.1, forward strand.
TACTACTCACTTGCTCAACACAGAAACTTGTCTAAATCCAATTCAACGGAAGCTCTTGGTTTGTGCAGAGTCTGCAAGATGCCGTTTCCAAGTTCAAAGGGAAGCAATCCCAAGTCATAAGTCTCTGTCAAATCCATGCGCCTAACCATGAGAGCTGACTTTGTGCCTCAGCTTTGATGAACCAATTTGTTTCCCCTGTTAAATCACTGCTTGAACGACTTCTCTTTCTCAATATACCCGTCCTGCAGAACCCAATTACCATCTGCTCTTGTAAGGATCACTTGTCTGTTTCTGTATCTGTCCAGGCTTTGGCTGAGCTACTTTGTCATTGTGATCTATGGAATTCGCTCACTGATATCATAAATACATTTCAAATATGTTTTCCTACAGGCATTCTATTTATTTGTGTCTTCTACAAGAAATAAAAGTATTCCTTTTCATCCAATTTTATCTTGCCATCTCATTTTGAAGAAAGGGCAGAGATAATCTTGGGGATCCATGTGTCTTGCTCCGGGGTACCTAAAGCAACTTACACTGGGGATACACATGCTGTAAACCTCTGACAGATTTCACCTGCTCTAATTGGCTAAATCTAGCGTCAATCAGCAATTTGCAAAGCATTACTGACTCACAGCAAGGTTGGATTGCTTGCAAAAAAAAAAAGTTAGGTTGATGAAGCACACTTACAAACCATTTATATCTCCAAAACTACTGTGTATAAAACGTATACAGTTATGGGACCTGTTATCCAGAATGGTCGGGACCTAGGGTTTTTGGGATAATGGATCATTCCATAATTTGGATCTTCTTCATAAATTTATCTTAAAGGAGAAGGAAAGCTACGGAGGCATCTTATTGCCAATAGATTAGCTGCAACAGTGCAAGCTAGAATGCTATATTTATTCTGTAGAATGTTTTACCATACCTGAGTAAAAAGCTCTAGAAACTCTCTGTTTGTTTAGGATAGGAGCTGCAGTATTAACATGGTGTGACATCACTTCCTGCCTGAGTATCTCCCTGCTCTGGGCTCAGATTACAGTAGAGAAGGGAGGGGAGGGGGAAGAGGAGCAAACTGAGCATGCTCTTGCCCAGTGCAATGAGGTTTAAGCTGAAGGCAGGAAGTCTGATACAGAAGCCCATGTGTAACAATAGAAGGGAATAACTGCTGTGTTTCTTTTGACAGGGGACTCAGAGCAGCATTACTTTGGAGGTTTACTGGTATATTTAGATAGACCTTTCTGATAAGGCTTACTTAGTTTTAACCTTTCCTTCTCCTTTAACGTAAGTCTTAACTTAAGTCTTCTAGATAATATTTATTAAACATTAAATAAACCGAATAGGCTGGTTTTGCCTCCACTAAGGATAAATTATATTTTAGTTTGGATCAAGTACAAGGTACTGTTTTATTATTACAGAGGAAAAGGAAATCAATTTTAAAAATTTGGATAAAATTGAATCAATGGGAGATGGCCTTTCTGTATTTTGGAACTCTCTGGATAATGGGTTTCTGGATAATGCAACCCATACCTTTAATTAGAATCTAATTGTGAAAATGAATTAAGAAAATGTAAAGCATCAAAACAAATAATAATAAAAAAATTACTCTTCTCATTTTTGCAATATACATATTTTTTTTAGTTTTCAAGATATTAGCAGTTTTACCCTGCTATTACAGTTGTATAATGGATTCGAAACAATAAGCCATCTGCCTATTACAGAATGACCCCTCTATAAAAAAAAAATGAAATTGCCAAAGTGCTTAGAAGAGCAATTTTACATAAATTTGTTTTCAGGGTTTACATTTCTTATAAGCATCTGTTCCCCTTTGCATTCATGTTTAGATCAGTGGCAGTTCCCCTTTAAAACTGTTGAATGGGCTAAGCTGCTTTTACTCCAGCATACACATGCACCGAGAGGCTTTACTGCAGTGTAATTTGAAATCTTCAAAGAGGACTATTGCGCCCAAACAACTATGTTTAGTCGAGAAATCCTAAGCCTGTAATCAAAGGACTAAGTGTGCCATTAAGGAGCCAAAATGATGCTGGGAGCTTTGCCTTTGAACTGCATGTACTAAGAATAGAGAATATCTATATTCCCTCTGAAACTCAAAAAAAGCCTGCAACCCAGATTTTACTATACTGCACAGATGTCTTCTTAAAATATTTAGTCACATTTATGCCTCTGTGCTGCTGAAAGGTTTAAATGCGGAATAGCTGGATTAGAGCCATTGCCCTAATCTCTTTGTTGTTAAATATTACAACAATTTATCCACAAGCTCCTTGTTCAAAAACTGCAGAAGTGGACAAAAATATTCATGTTTTTATTGTTTTTTTTTATTCACTACAGTGGCCCTGGGCCACACAAATCATTTAGCCAATTGTGTCATTACTGAAATGCTTAGAATTAGGGTTCTGGGTGCTTCAGCTAAATAGAAATGCACCAATACACAGTAAATACACACTCATTTATGACAAACAAAACAACAGTGTTAGATTAAAAGCAAGCTTTTTAGACAAGACTGGGAGTCCCATTTAATAAAGGTTGAATTTAAGTGACTTTTTGAAACTATGATTTTTTGTATAAAACCACAAATGCCTTGAAAGTTATTAAAAGATTTGAATATCAAAAGTAAGAACAGAAAATAGTGCTTAAAGGGATTATGTCATGATTTTTATGATGTCGTTTTTTATTTCTAAATTACACTGTTTACACTGCAAATAATTTACAATATAAAATTTCCTTCCTGAACCAGTAAGTGCACTTTTTAGCTGTAATATTGGGGTGTAGGTGCATCTCAGGTCATTTTGCCTGGTCATGTGCTTTCAGAAAGAGCCAGCACTTTAGGATGGAACTGCTTTCTGGCAGGCTGTTGTTTCTCCTACTCAATATAACTGAATGTGTCTCAGTGGGACCTGGATTTTACTATTGAGTGTTGTTATTAGATCTACCAGGGAGCTGTTATCTTGTGTTATCTTTTACATCTTTGGCAATAGTGAGTTGTAGTTCAACAACATCAGCACGTGTTCTTTCAATTTAACAAAAGCCCCATCCTGTAGCCCATGCTCTATCACACGAGTTGGTATTGGTCTAATTCAGCCAATTAGGGGTTACAATTGCTTCTTTTTGAAAAAAAGTGATCTGAAAATCCTGTTAGATATCCAAACAATATTAAAAGTAAAGTTTATTTTAAATTTTGTTTTCTTGATCTAATATTGCAAAGTTCCTCCATATATTTAATAACTAGGGCACATTGGGTTTTATGGTGCGGGAAAATGTCTTCATTCCCTGAATCCCTTTGAGCAAATAGAAACAAATGAAAACACCAGTCAAAAAAACAAACATTATAAAAAGGGACTTGAACTAAGTCACTTCTCTATCCTTGAATATCTGATACAGGTATATACAGTGTATAACACTGACCCCCAGTGAGTCTTCAGCTAAGGAAGGGGATAATTTGTGCTACTCTTACTCTTATTTATAGGCTCACAGATGGGCTTTTCAAGTTAAAGAGTCATTTTCATTATATTATAATTCTTTCCAATATACTGTATATATATATATATATATATATATATATATATATTTATATATATATATATATATATATATATATATATATATATATATATATATATATATTCAATATAAGAGGCCTAGGTTGAGATATTACTTGTCCACATGTTAACCATCTACTGGGAGAAGAACTTGGTTTAGAGGAGAGGAGGTCCCTTGTAGTACAGAAAGACTATGGCCAACATCTGAAAGACGATGAAATAAATTGTGTGCCTTAAAAGCCTAATAGCCCACCCAGATAAAGGTTTTTTTTACCTTAGGATTACTTTTTGCATAAAGTCAAGAGCCGTTTTCTAAGTCAATCTGCAATTAATCTTCAAAAAAGAAAAAATTTTTTTGGTTGCCGGGGTCAGTGACCCTCAAGAACAAGAAAAAACGAATCCAGTCCTTAGACTAGGCCCATCTATAACACTCAAAAAGTTAATATAACGAAATTGCTGATGTGGAGAATTCTGTTACGTCTAAAAACTTGTTTTATTCTAATTAATGATGTATTTGCATAAACAATTATTTTTTTGCAAAGGAGACGGATTCAAAAAAAGAATGCTTAGCTTTGAATCAACATGAAAGCAAATATTTTCACTCACTGCACTAATCAGATAACAGGGGAAAGGCAGTTATCACCCCGCAGGATGTCTCTAAGGATCCACATGCTCTTCTGCATTACAATAAGAGAAACTGCTAGAGACGCTGAAATGTGTTGGCAGAGCAATTAAGTGTCCCAATCATCTTTCTTGCATAGTTTTCCTATTTATAAAAATTGGCAGATTGGGATTTTTTTATCAGAAAGAGATAAAAAAGGTACAAAACACAAGAGGTTTTTTTTTGTAATACAATTGATACCAAGAGAAGGGAGCAGCATATGGCCAACTACAAAGATACAGGGAAGATTAGTAGATTAATGTTGGAAGGTACGACAAGCAGACTGGAAAATATGGCCTTAAAGGACATGTAAAGACAAAAAAATAAAACCCCATTTTTACTCTATTTAATGAAAAAGAATCCTATCTCCAATAAACTTTAGTTAAAAAATGTGTACTGTTTTTATAAGAAACCTGACTGTATGCAGTAAAAATCTCCCTTCATTTACTGCTGTGAAAAAAAATTGTCAGACGGTCCCTAACTACTCTGCAGGGAAACAATTATACTTATGAATTATACTTATATACTTACTGGGAAGTAAGGCCCCCGCCTTACTTCCCAGCCATGAAGAACTCAAGCAGCTTTGTTTGTTTCCCTATAGAGCAGTTGGCGACTGTATAGAGATTTATATTGGATTTTATTTTTGCCTTTACATCCCCTTTACTGTTTCCAACTCCAGCTGCAGGGAGAAAGATCATGGAGCCACATTTAAACAGATAAACTGGAATTCTATTTGGAGGATTATTTTGCTGCAGCCACTGGTTCTGCAGAGTTGGAGAAAGTTTATATTAAACTATAAAATCCACATTAGATTACATGCCAACACAGGACCCAGTGCAGTCTGCATATTCTGATTATTAATCAGTCTTGCTGTATCGACTTCTGGAAGATATTATTTGACTTGTGCTGTTTTGATAATTTATGACGAGCCCTAAAGCAGCCCAGACCACACTGAGCATGTGCACAGTCTTGGTCTTGCAAAAATACAGCATTTCTAGCATTATTCTATTTTAGACTTTACTTCCCCTTTAAAACTAGAACTTGTAGAAATGAATCAGTGTTTTTGATAAAAAGGGTAGTCATATCATATGGGTGGTCCAGGTGTCCATGAGCCAGACCTTCAGCTTGAGGACCTTCCCCAGACCTTCAGCTTGTCATGTTTGCCCAGCTTCAACTGGCTTTTAGCCCTGTTGACAATCAAACTTATGTCCACATGCTGGTGTGTTGTTAGAGAATGTTTAGAATCACAGGAAGACTCAAAGCTAATGCTTATTTTTGAACTCCTGGCTTGAAGGCAAGTTTTGGTTGCATAAAAACCATGTGCACTGCCAAACAGAGACTCCTGAAGGCTGCCAGTCCACATAGGGGCTACCAAATATCCAATCGTAGTCCTTATTTGGCACCCTCAGGAACTTTTTGCATAATTATGTTGCTCTTCAACTTCTTTTACATTTGAATGTGGCTCACTCGTAAAAAAGTTTGGGGACCTCTGGTCTAAACAAAGAGGTTAGAAGGTCCAGGCATAGGATGACAGTGTGTAACCAGGATGGCAGGTTCTACCACCCCTTCTATTGAGACGAGCATTTAATTCCAGCTTCTATTGTAGGCATCGTGCATAACTGTTATGTTGTCAAAGCTCATCACAAATAGATCTATAGGAAACCAACACTAGTTATTAGCATTTCCAGCTCTTGCATTCGTCCCTGTCCTTCACCATTACTGCACATTTCATATTTCAATTGCTTCACTTGTAAACTTTATATTCCGCCATGGATCTTGCACAATAAATTATTAGGACAGTCTTGGCTGTGAAACATGATAAACCAAGGTCTTGCTGTAACTTGGCAGCCAACCACCGAAATAAATGCGTTATCAGGGAAATAACAAATATTAGCAATGTTTACAGGCTGGTTTTGTGTCAACAGATGATAATGTAGTGACTGATTCATAACTCACAGTTTTCGCTAGAGTTGTATTTATAGGAGAGCTGCGCATAAATAGAAAGATGCCTCGCATAGGATAAAAGGCTATAATAAAGACAACAAACACAATGAAAGTAAATTCAGTGCATAAAGCTCTTTATAGGTTTCTTGACAGAAGGATTTGTCCAACAGCATCAGACGTCCTATGTAATATTAAACTGGCACAGCATGGAGCTACATGCTCAAATATTATTATTATGCATATGTCGGGCCAAACATTCCCTATTTATAGTGAGGGTGAATAAAATTCTGTGAATGCAGATTCCCCTGACTTGGATGGATTCTGTTCCCAATCTAGCCTTGGTCTTGAGGGCAGATCCACCTGTTTGGCTGTAAGAGCAATTCTTTGTTTTTCTGTGCTGTGGAGCAATGCTCTCCCACCATTACCTACATTTTTACAAGTACTGTATATAAAATAAATGATTACTTTGTTGGGGGGTTTGACTCTTTGAACTCTGCCAGAATTGGCTGCCAGGGGACCTCCAAAAAACCTTAGCCAAAGGCTCGCTTTCCAATCTATTTTTCCTCCTCTCCTACCTTCTTTGTTTTCCTGGTGTCTTCTATTTGCATATTGTGATGTATTCTTCCATGGGGTTCACCTTTAAAGCAATTTTAGTATGTTGCAGAATGGCCAGTACTAAGAATTGGTCTTCATTATATATTTTACTATAATTTTTTTTTAATCATGTGCCTTCTGCTTCGTTGCTTTGCTTCACTTAAGAATGATTAATGTGCCTATAGATAAACAGTGGTCTAAAACATTGCATAAAAACTGTATTGCAAAAAAAAAAGGGGAAAGGCTAAAAATATTAGTCCCTGGCCTTACAGAAACACATTATGGAATTAAAAAAAAGCACAGTTTTTACTTAGAATGTTACTGTTATTAAATATCTGTATTTTACCGACGTTAATAAACTGACCTTCCAGGCTTTAAGGCAGATGCAGCATAAGATTAGGAGAATTTGATTTTCAGATAAACCGCATGTCTTACCAGAATAATGCAGTTCAAGTTGATTTAGCCTTTAATCCCAAGAAGAGGGCATTTTCTGAGATATTCTGTCTATAAGAAGAGATCGAAAAGCTTACAGACCTTCCTATCTATCCTCTGAATAACTAAGCCGAAAATATATTCCCTTTAACTCTTTCCCTGACCATATAAACCATTTTTGTGCAGAGGGTGGTTCCCATTCAATTTGTATTTAATTATTGGTCAGAATTGGCACTAAAGATGACAAACATGTTGTGTTGCTTATGTTAAATGTGCGGTACATTAAATTCTGTTAGAACTGTTCATTTAAAGAAATCCCTACAAATGATGTGACCCTTGTGAGTTCTTGTGCCCCATGTGTGTTAATTTCATCTCCTATTGGGGGTATGAAGCCCACTGTCCTCATTAGGGGAATTCAACTGACACATTTATCAATGCTTTCCTATGCAGGCATGGGACGTGTCATCCAGAATGCTTGGGACCCGGGCATTCCAAATGAGGGATCCAAATGAGGGATCTTTCCATAATTTGGATCTCTATGCCTTATTTTTACAAAAAAAAACATTTAAACGATAAGGAAAGCCAATGGGATTGTTTTGCTCCTAATAAGGCTCAAGTACAGGTATGGGACCTGTTATCCAGAGTGCTCAGAACCTGGGGTATTCGGGATAAGGGCTTTTCAGTAATTTGGATCTCCATACATTGGGAGGCACATTTATCAAGGGTCGAATTTTGAATTCGGGTGAGCTTTTAAAAACTCCCATAAACTCCCATTCATTTGAAATTCGACCAATAGCAATTTATTAATAAAATCTAATTTTTTTAAACCCGGATGTATGGAATTGACTCGAAACCTCAAATCGAATTTGATTCGAATTTTAAAAACTCGATTCAAGTTTTTTTTCCAAAAAAAATTGAATGTCTGGAACGTTGCAAACAACTCAAAATTGATCCCTGGACGTCTCCCATTGCCTTAAACTGCAATTCGGCAGGTTTTACGTGTCGAATCATCAAATTCAAGTTCTTAAAGGGCCAAAGTATGATAAATCTTCAAAACCGAATTCACTTTTTTTTAAGACTCTAATTGAATTTGAATAACTCTTGTCAAATTTGACAGTTTTGACCATAAAAAATCTTGAAAATTCTAATTTTCAATTCAACCCTTGCTAAATCTGCCCCTTAGTCTACTTAAAAATAATTAAAATATTAAATAATCCCAAAAGAATTTTTTTGCCTTCAATAAGGATCAATTATATCTTGGTTGGGATCAAGTACAAGGTAGAAAGAAAAGATTTATTTTATTATAATGTACTCTATCAGAGATGGCCTTCCTGTAATTCTGAGCTTTTTGGATAATGGGTTTCCAGATAAAGGATCCCATACCTGTACAAGGTTCTGTCTTCTTATTACAGGGATATACTGTAGGAAATCATTTTTTACAATTTGTATTATTTGATTCAAATGGAGTCTATGGGAGATGGCTTTGCCGTAATTCTGAGCTTTCTGGATAATGGTTTTCTGGATAATGGATCCGATACCTGTACAAGGTTCTGTCTTCTTATTACAGGGATATACTATAGGAAATAATTTTTTAAAATTTGAATTATTTGATTAAAATTGAGTCTATGGGAGATGGCCTTTCTGTAATTCAGAGCTTTCTGGATAACGGGTTTCATGATAGCAGATCCCTCACCTGTACTTGTAATCAGGATATGCTTGTTCTTGTAGAATAAGCCTTGATTTGTGCATTAATGTGCTCAGAGTGCTTATACTGTATATGGCACAAGTAGTGATGGGCGAATTTATTCGGCAAGCGTGAATTCGCCCAAAAAAAATGTACGCCGGCGTCCAAATTTTGGCAAAAACGGACGCCGTTTCGCGAATTTTTTGCAGTTTCATGAATTTCGCGAATTTCATTAAGCTTGAATGAATATGCAGCATTTTCAGTTTTCAGAAAGAGAAAAAAATCCATTTTTTTAGGATTGGCTTTTTCAGTAAATTCTAATGTGGGGAAAGTCACAGGGCGGGTTCGGAAGGTCAGATTTTATTGGAAGTCGGACAAAAGGTTAAGTATGAGCTGGAAGAGTAAGTGCTGAAATATGGAGCATGTCAGGTAATGGGATTTGTGTATGAGCTAATACTGAAGGTGCAGCTTAATTCCACTTTCAGAGGATGACTTCACCAACGCAAAATAAACAAATTACACTGTGGATACATTTATAATGCATTTGCCCAGTTATTAATCAATAATCTATGAAATTACATTACCTATTAAATCAAGGCTTCTTGTGCCTTCCATGCTGTAATCATTTGTACTTAGCCATTACCTAACCGAAGCATCAATGGCAAAATTACATCTACGGTTCAAGAGATTTACCCTTTTTATATGGGTATGGGAACTGGGGTTTTCTGGATAAAAGATTTTTCGTAATTTCAATCTTCATACTTTGTAAACATTTAGGGGCAGATTTATGAAAGGTCGAAGTGAAAATTCGAACTTAAAAAATTCGAATTTAGAGCAAATTTTTGTGTGCTTCGACTAGGGAATAGTCCATTGGAAAATTTGAATATCGAAATTTATCATTTCCTATCTCTTTAAAAATTCAACTTCGACCATTTGCCATCTAAAACCTGCCGAATTGTTGTTTAAGCCTATGGGGGACCTCCTAGAACCTATTTGGAGTCAATTGGTGGACTTTGAAAAATCAAAGTTTTTTTTGGAAAAACGTTAGAATCGAATTCAATCGAATGGGCTATTACTTCAATTCGTATGACTCAAATTTGATTGAAAACGGACCTATTCAATCAAAAATGGACCACAAAAACCCTTCGATTTAATTTCGGTTGGTCTTTTTGAATTTGAATTTCGAAGTTTTTCAAATTCGACCCTTGAAAGATCTGCCCCTCAATAAACCCAATAGGCTGATTTTGCTTCCAGTAAAGAATAATTATCTCTTAGTTGGGATCAAAAACAGCCCACAGTTTTATTATTACAGAGAAAAAGGAAATCATTTTTCAAAATCTGAATTACTTGTTTAAAATGGAGTCTATCGGAGATGGTCTTTCTGTAATTTGGAGCTTTCTGGATAATGAATTTCCGGATAATGATTCTCATACCCGTAGAAAGATACAAGAGCCACTTTAATATGTCATTATTTATGTCATATCCCCCATGCTAATATCCCCCATCTGTCATTTTTCGTATGGCATTAAATCGCCATCTTTATTACCCATTGCATGCAGTTATATGCTGCTCTTGCTATTTTTAGACATTTGCACAATACGTTGGAGTAATTACGCATTTTCGGCAGTGATATCTTGGCACATTGTGCTCGCAATGGAATCGATACGGTATTTAGAAAAATGCACAATGTTGTGGCGAAAATAGATTTGACGTATGATAAAAATTTGCTCTTGAGTAAATATGTCCCTGTATCAGTTTGAGGGGCACATTTACTTTGCTCGAGTGAAGGAATAGAATAAAAAAACTTTGAATTTCGAACTTTTTTTGGCTACTTCGACCATCGAATTGGCTACTTCGACCTACGACTGCGAGCGATTCGAACTAAAAATCGTTCGACTTTTCGTCCATTCGATAGTCGAAGTACTGTCTCTTTAAAAAAAACTTCGGCCCCTATTCGCCACCTAAAACCTACCGAGGTGCAATGTAAGCCTATGGGGAAGGTCCCCATAGGCTTTCCTATGTTTTTTTGGTCGTAGACAAATCGTTCGATCGATGGATTAAAATCGATCGAACTAATTGCGGCAAATCCTTCGACTTCGATATTCGAAGTCAAAGGATTTACATTCGGCAGTCGAATACCGAGGGTTAATTAACCCTCGATATTCGACCATATGTAAATCTGCCCCTTATTGTTGGGAATAAACAGAAATACCATGAAGCAAATAATGAGCTTTTCAGAAATGACATTTTGGTTTTGGTTGTAGGTGACAGTTACCTTTTTCCTGCACTTGCACTAAAGCCACCAGGTTGGCCATAGACAATCAAGGAAATCCTTCTGGTAGGTGCAAGTTGAAAGGCTAAAATTAAGTAAGCTTTATCAGAACGGTCTATATAAATACACCAGTAAACCCTCAAATTAATGCTGCTCTGTCAAAAGAAACACAGCATTTCTTTCTTTTTATTGTGAACACATGGGCTTCTGTATCAGACTTCCTGTTTTCAGCGTAAACTTCCAGAGCAGGGCTTGAGCATGCTCAGTTTGCTCCTCTCCCCCTCCCTCCCCCCATCCCTGCTGTAATCTGAGCTCAGAGCTATAAGTGAGCAGGTAGAGACTCAGGCAGGAAGTGATGTCACACCAAGCTAATATGGCAGCTTCTATCCTAAACAAACAGAGGCAGCATCTAGAGCTGTTTACTCAGGTATGGTAAAGCATTCTGCAGAATAAATATAGCATTTCAGCTCACACTTTTGTGGCTAATCTGTTGTTTTGGAGCTTTCCTTCTCCTTTAATGAGACGACTACACTGAGCTGCCGCATTGCTGTTAATAGCATGGATGGTGTATTGATCCCTGCATTATGATAATTAACCCGCCGTGTTGCTACAAATAATTATTTTGAAAGATAAAAAAAAAAACTGCAGAAACGAAAGAGCTGCAGGACTGTGTTTTCATTGCATGCCGACGTCTGTTATTAGAGAAATCACAACAGAAAATGAGATTGTAGAGAAGCTTTCTAGGAAAAAAAATGTGATTAGTTTGCAGCCCAGTGAATCTCAGCAGCTTTTCTGCTCTCATTGCTTCCAAAAGCCTAGTGGGTTTGTCAGCCATTCGGTGTGGGTTTCATTTCATTATTCCCCTTGAAAGCTGCATTTGGCAGTACAAAATATCTTCTTGTCCCTCCTAGAGATTGATTAGAAATGGGTCCCTTTTGTTTGGGGTAATGTTGCTTTGAATTCCTGGGACTTGGGTCTTTCCAGATAACCTATCTCTCTGAAATTTGGATTTTCAAACTTTAAGGGGCAGATTTATCAAGGGTCGACTTTCGAAGTACAAAAAAACTTCGAAATTCGACCATTGAATTAAAAAACTTTGAATTCAAACATCGAATTCGAAGTTTTTTCAACAAATTTGGCAATCCTGCGGTCGAACGATTCGAACGATTTTAGCGATCAATCAAAGGATTTTCCTTCGACCTCTAAAGACTTAGAAAATGGTTGTACCAGGTCCCCATAGGCTAACATAGCACTTCGGCAGGTGTAATTTGGCGAACTATTGAAGTCAAAGTTTTTTTTAAAGATTATTATCGAATGGTTGGATATCCGAATGATTTTTACTTAGAATCAAAGTCAACGTAAAATCAAAGTCGTAGTATCCTATTCGATGCTCGAAGTATCCATAAAATTACTTAGAATTTCTAATTTTTTTACTTTGAAAATTCCCTCAAATTCACTTCGACCCTTCGAAAATCTGCCCCCTAGTCTACTAGAAAATTAATTAAACATGAAATAAACCCAACAGGCTGGTCTTGCTTCCAATAAGGATTAATTATAGCTTAGTCTGGATCAAGTACAAACTACTGTTTTATTATTACAGAGAAAAAGGAAATCATTTTTTAATTTTGGATTATTTGGATAAAATAGAGTCTATGGGAGACAACCGTTGCATTATTTGGAGCTTTCTGGATAACAGGTTTCCAGATCCCATACCTGTACAATGATATGATAATGCATACAAAATAAATAATGAGATATGGGCACCCTGGGAATTACTAGCTTTGAAAAACTGGACACTTTTACTCCCACAAACAGTAGATCTGATCTGTCTCCTATTGGTTCTTCTCCACCGTAATCCTTTCTTTTTAAAATGCATATTATTTAGAGTAATACTATAAACTTGATCTTAAAGTTGTTACTTTCTATATACAAACCGTTTGTAATATTCTGATGTTTGGTTATAACTACTGACTGTAAAAACATATTTTCATGCTTAAAAAAAAATAAAATAAATATGATTTGTACGAAGCTTCGGTTACTTGTTGGTCATATTCCTGATGTTTGCTGGTCTTGTTCCTTGTTGTTGGGAGGGGCTTCCCTGTCCCAGCTACAAAAGCCGACAATCTTCTTAACTGGCTAAGCAAGAAGAACTGCTACTAAAATCCCAAATTCCAAAAGAGCATTGTCTCTTTATAGGTTACTATTTGTTTCGTCATCAGAAAGGGTAGTCAGTCTGTACATCCGAAGATGGCCTGGTTTGAACCACTTCCAATTATCATTGCTGAATAACACCCAGCAGATTACAATACTGTTATTCTTGGGATAGATAGACACCCGACCCCTCTTCTTCTTTTCCGGATACACATAGGAGCACATTTACTAAAACTAGAATTCATCTCATCGTTTTATGAAAACAAATCTGACAAAAGTCCCTTTCATGATTTTTACTCATTTATTAATAATTTTTCCTCGAAAAAATAAAACGTCATTACAAAAACGAACGTGATTGCACCTTCAAAAAGGTGCAATCATCTTTTCGAAGAGGTGCTCCAGTAATGCAACTCCCAATCTGAGTGAAGCTGCAATCATGCTGGAATTATTTGGGAGGGGAATTGTATTATGGGAAAACATATGGCAATGTGAGCCACTTTGTACACTGTTCTTGTGTTCCTAAATGAGTTCTATAATGCTCTATCAATAAATACAGGCATGGGACCTGTTTTCCTGAGGCTTCCTGGATAAGGGGTCTTTACGTAATTTGGATCTCCATACTGTATGTCTGATAAGAATGTTAAATAAACCCAGTAGGATTGTTTCCTCACCAATAAAGATTTATTATGTCTTAGCTGAAGTCAAGTACTGTACATGGTATTGTTTTGTTGAAAAAGAAATATGTTTTAAAATTTTAAAAATATACAGTATTTGATTAATATGGGGAGTTGTTTACTAAGACCTGAATTTATCTCATGTTTTATTCCGAATGAACCCGATTTTAACTTTTTGTTTTTTTCCCCAAATTTTAGGTTATTTGTCAATATTCCCGATTAAATCGTATTTATCGTACGATTTTTTCGGATTTGCTGTCCGTAAAGTTCAAATTGTTCGGTATTAATCGCACGATGTATTGGCGAAAATTCACAGAACCGCGAAAAGGCGAATTGATTCACCCATCACTAGTTTCTATAAATAGAAATTTAAGGTTTTAATAATGGCAAAGAAAGATTACCACGATTCTCCAGTTTGGTAGGGGGTGAAGAAATATCTTGTGTTCAGCCTATTGACATGGGCTTATCTATTAGAAAACAGTCCCTCATCCCTACGATCCCAGGCACATAAGAGAATTCAAGTAAAGAAGTGCCAGTTCATTCAGGAGATATTAACCCAACTGTACAGGGGTAATGTCCCAACAGGAATCAATGGTGCCATTCGTTTAGACGTGTCACTATCATTTTCAACAGTCAGCCTTGTATGTTATTTCTATCAAGGCAAGACGTCTGTACCAACAGCCTATGATATTAGTGCAACCACACTTCTTGGCCATGGGAGACATATTGGTAATTGTGCTTTAATCTTTATCAGCCCTCAGTATTGATCAGGTCACAGGTAACAAAGATTGCCTTTTAGTGTAGAGCCACCACTCTTTATTATATAAACCCCTTCCCCACCCTTGTGCTTGGGAATTCAGGGGAGAATACTGCCTATAATGACAAGTTGTGTGATAACCTAACCGGCTGCATGAAAGGCTTCAGCTAAGGTGACCTCTTTAATCTTGGTCATTAGCAATCAACAGATCTTGGAAAATTGTTTTTCTCTATGTGCTTGTTTATGAATAAACAGATTTAAGGCTCATCTAGAAATAAGGTATGCGGTTACTCCGTTTTTATACATGGAAATTGGCACTGATTTTTCTACCGAGTGAGGTTTATTTATTTGCTTGTTTTTATTGATTCCTATGAGTCGCAGTTGCCGTCCTGTGGCGCCTCAAACAGATAGTTATATGTCATATTAGATGATTGGGCATCAGTGACATGAAGTGGCCAATATTTAATGAACAATGTAAGAATGATTATTACATGGAGCTGTTTCATGGGCCAAGAATGGTTTATTGGAGAAGAGAACCATTTTGTTTAGGGTCCATCTCCTTAGGGTAATAGCACATAACAGTTTTTTTGGCATTCTGTCTTGGAATGTTTCCCAGGGAAATTTTGCAACAACAACAAAATTCCAAGGATGTGTCTTCCAGACTCATCAGGGTTATGGCTTCAATTATCTCGATACATTGACGTCTGTGTGCCAAGGCAATAACTACCCTGCGTGTTGTATCCACAGTGACTCCTTTTTTTATCTTGGGCATTGATAGAAAGGGGGAATGTCAGGGGTGTTTGAGATACAACATATTTCCTTTCTCCATCTTAACTGTGTTGACATTGACAAATGGACAAACCATCTATGGTTTGTCCATTTGTCAATGTCAACACAGTTATGATTCAGCCTTGAAGGGACTCTTGGGTGCACATTTACTAAAACTCAAATGAATCAAATTTTTTTTTTTCAAAAGCAAATCCAACCAAACCCCCTTCCATGAATTGAACTCATTTATCAGTAATTCTCTTTGAAAAAATCAGAGCGACAAAAGCCACAACAAAATCAAGTGTCAAATCGAATCGTATGATTTGAAAACTCAAATTTTTTAATAGTTGACATGGCATATTTTCAGATTCGGATTTTTAGCAGATTTGGGGTATGTTAAGCTCTAACAATTCAAGTTTTCCCCCTAAAAACCTTGACCAGAAAACATTTTAATAAAGGGGCCCCTTTTTGTGAATTCATGGAGCACTCTTTAAAGACACATGTGGAGTAAGTAATATGCAATGTGAACTCTGAGTATGATTTGATTGTGTGCCAAAAATATTTAGAGTATATTATCATGAGTATAAAAGAAGTACCTTATCATTTAAGGTTTATTTTTAAAAAATTCTGAAAAACCCTCTTTTTGAACATATAAATTTACATCCCCATTTGGTCCTCGGTAAGACATCCGATATCCTATTGGCAAATTTTATTAAAATGCCTGTTTGCTCCAAAAAATGGCGTTGTGTCGATATTTATTCCCTGCTCACCAAATCAATTGTTATAATACAAAAACATTTTGCTACATTGTAACAATTTTGTTTCATAAACAAAATAATAAAACTGCACCCAAGGCGCTTAACAAGTTAATGGTGGTGACCTCTGGCCTAAGCTGTGTGTCAAACGCCATGTTTACTGGAAACAATTCCTCTTCCCAGACACTCTTTTGCGCACCCTAATTCAGCTTTATTGCATTACCGACTTGAACCGAGAGCACTCAATCACTGCACATGCAACATAAAGGAAGGTCAGAATCCGGTTACTCCTATAAGATGTCTAATTCTCTTTTATAAATTGATCTTGTTGTGGAATTGATGCTGCCCTCCTTTTAATTGGGATGGCATGAAACCACATCAGATTCTAGCAGCGGTGGTAGCCATCTATCATTACCTGTAAATAAATGATCCAAACCATGGAGAAGTGAGCCCATTGGTAACACAGCATCGTGCAAGTGGTGTGCTTTGTACAGAACTATAGGTAAAGCACCTTGAACCGAGATAAAATTCTCTGTAACCCCTTCTAATTGAGTCAACAAAAATTGTAATTGAGAAGGTTGTCCATAGTTCCTTGAGTGATCCACCATTGACATGCTCTGAACCATTGTTAAACTACTCCCAAAACAGTTCGTTCCCTGCTTAGCACATTTCCATATTCCTTTTGAAAAAATGATTGATAAATTAAATATAATCCTCATTATATTTGGCTTTTGATGGCTTTTTAGAATTCTACTGATATACTGATGGTTTCAAGGTGAAAAAAGGGTTATGGCAAACATTAACTTAGATGTAAGCCAAAATTATTTGACTTCATATTTGTAAAGACAGAGCTAATAGTTCATGTTAAAGCACTAAAGGGCACATTAACTAGACCCTTTTTGTTGAAAAAAATCCAAAACAGTCGCAAGAAAAGAAGCGCAACTTTAGTATGTGTCAAACTGTGACAAATTCTCCAACTGTCAAAATCATGTAAGGGATATAGGGAATTTCTCTCTCATTCCCATTTCGCTTTGTGAAAAAATCATGAAATTTGGATGTTTTCACAAAAATATCTTGAAATTTGAAGGATTTCACAAAAAAAACGTGAAATTGACGTCGTCTAATTTTCGCGCGAGATTACGAAATTATTGCCGGCGCGAAATGTGGAAATTCGCCGTGAATTTGTGCTAGGCAAAATTTATTCGCCCATCACTAGTAAGGGCAGATGTCCCTTTTACAATCTGAAGATGTTTCTTGCCTTTGTATGCAAAAGCAGAAATAATTCTGGCCGGGGGGGGGGAGTCCAGGGTTGCTTCTAAATTGACCATTTACATAGAATTCCTTAGAGCAGTGATACCCAACCAGTGGCTCATGAGTAACATGTTGCTCACCAACCCCTTGGATGTTGCTCCCAGTGGCCTCAAAGCAGGTGCTTATTTTTGAATTCCAGGCTTGGAGGCAAGTTTTGGTTGTATAAAAACCAGGTGTACTGTCAAACAGAGCCTCCTGTAGGCTGCCAGTCCACATAGGAGCTATGAAATAACCAATCACTGCACTTATCTTGCACTACCCTGGAACATTTTTAATGCTTACATTGCTCCCCAACTATTTTTACATCTGAATTTTGCTCACAGGTAAAAAAGTTTGGGGACCCCTGCCATAGAGACTGAAGCTCAGACACTGGGTTTTAAAAACAGGGCTAAATGTTTCCTGGGTTCCTGACCAGGTATCGCCATCCACTGGTAGAATAACACAACCAAAGTGAAAACATTTCAGGGTGATAATCCTTCCTGCATCAGGTCGAGTGTTACACTGGAAAGAGCTTTAGTGATTGGGAAAGCCACTGCAAATAGTTTAGGTTATTTTAATGTTCAACAAAATAAGTCAAGCACTTTGTAAGGTGCCAGTGCCTTCCTAAAACATTTGACTTCTACCAGGAAAGGAACATTGTCCTAATAATTATTGGTGTCTATCTTGTTTTTGAGGAACTAAGTAGACCTAAACCGTGACAAGAAAATGCACTCTACTCCACAATTCGATCCCCAGAACTAGATGACAGGTGCAAACATAATCCAGCTCCATTACTTGGTAAACCAATTATTGTGTGATTTTCACCACTTTGCTTCTACAAGTGCATTTTTAGATGCAAACCATTCATAGATGAGTCAGTCCTCCTTCTGGCAGCTGCTATATATACTGTTTAATTCACACTGTAACCACACCTGGTTTGGTGTTTATTCTTTCTGCCTAATTTGCATTCTTTTATTACATTTTTACTTTGGTCTTTACACAGATATTGTCCCTTTAAAGGGTTAGGCATTGGAATCCTCAATATTACATTGAACAGGCATTTTTTTCAGTGTTGTATTAATGTATATCCAATGGATGATAAGAGTCAGCACTGATAAGACAAATGTTACACAGTAGTAACCCCATCACAAACATTGCATTGCAGAATAGAGAAACAAAAGGTCATACTGCAGCTAACTCATGTTCGGTAGCAGCTGGGAAATGTCAGGGTGTGAAGCTAAGGTTAGATATCTAACATGCTTCTAGCTTTAGAGAATAGTGGAAAATCTAAAATCTAAAGTGTGATTGTCAATTCAATTTGTTATTGTTATTTACATGGGTGCCTGATAAATGTAAATTAATTGACTTAGAGCCTTACTGTCTACTGTATGAAGGAGTCACATTATTGTGTGGTTAGTCACTAAGCTCAAGTTGAGGTCATTCTATAGCAGCCTCGTGATGAGTATCAAATGGCTTCAACTATGACCCCAACATGTGCTCCATAGCTTTCAGTTGCATGCTTCTAGGGTCCCCAAACTTTTTTTTAGCCATGAGCCACATGGAGATGTAAACAAGAGTTGGTGAGCAACACGTGCTTGAAAATGGATGGTGCAAAATAAGTGCTGATGCCATTTGATAGCCCCTATGTGGACTGGCAGCCTACAGGAGGCTCTGTTTGGCAATACACCTGGTTTTAGTGCAACCAAAACTTGCCGCCAAGCCTGGAATTCAAAATTAAGTCCCTGCTTTGGGGCCACTGGGAGCAACATCCAAGGGCTTGATGAGCAACATGTTGCTCACGAGCCACTAGTTGGGGAATCACTGCTCTAGAACAATAAATGGGCTGTTGAGTGCAGTCATCTTTTTCATTGCCAAAGACCCCCCAAACTTTTCATGTCACATACTGTAGTAGCAGGCTACTCTGTCACATAGAAGCTTCCTCACTAAAGTATAAACAGAAGGTTGACAACTGTCAGGGTGGCTTTATGTCCTGATACCAATGGCCTAGGGCTATCCATGGGACTACCTGATTTACTATGGAGTAGTATTTTCTTTGACAAATGCCAGTAAACAACAAGTAGTGATTAGTATAAATGAAATAATAGATAAAACACAGGCTTGTTTGTTTGTTTTTCTTGGAACAGTGTTGGACTGGCCCATGGGGATATCAGGAAACTCCCGGTGGGCCCAGGTGTCAGTGGTCCCTCATGCTGCTAAACTTTTGGCCTATTTCATGGCCATTCCCTATTTCTATGAGAACAAAGTGGCTAAATAGATGGAATGATAGATTATAGTATGTACAGAATAGAGACTAGGAGAATAGAGGTTGAGTGAGGAGAGGAAGAAAATAGTACTGAGGGTGGGCCCCTGGTCTCAAAACTTTTGGTGGGCCCCTTGTCTAAGGTTTTTTGGTGGGTCCCTGGTGTCCCAGTCCGACACTGTCTTGGAACCATCCTGCTCTAAATAGAACAGTTCCAAACAAAAGTCTATAAGTAGAACTACTAAGTTTTGCCTATTACTGGTTATTATCAGACTGAAGTAGGTCAGTTAACATAAATTATTTTACAGGAACAACAATATAGTGGGTAAATGTTCATCAAGATTCAGTTGACCACAGGGTTATTCCCAAGCTTGGCCTGAACCCTGGTGTTTTCTGCAGCACCGTCTCCCTTGCTAAAATAATTACCTATTAAGCCACATTTGCTCTGATCTAAATGTAAATTTATGTCTACCACTCAGATATGTTATGGACTTGTGTAATGTTTTCTTTACTCACTGTTACTAAATTCCCGGAATATTAAACACATCGTATATTATGCAAAGGCTCCTTTTCAACGCTCACTAGAGTTTCCTTGCAGTTACAAGATGCAAATTATCATGTCCTAAAATATGCAGTGCATATCCCATTTGTTTTATTGCTATCATTTCTATTTCTCAATAAGCCATTCAACCTTCCTTGAGAAGACCAAGTTTTCACTGAGTTCTTTAATGAAAAAAAGGTGTTGCTGATTAATTTGAGCTTCTACTCTTTGGTATTCCATCATTTATAAAGTTTAGGGTTCCCAGACCCCACTTCAGCGTCTTCATTCAGTTTATCCAGCCCATCTACCCTTCTGCACGTTGTTTCATCTCCTGGCTTCTCAGATATCTCCAAGATAAGTTATTTCCTGGGCTGTAATATAATCCTAAGGGCTTTCTTTACACCCACCATCTTCTCTAACTCGCGGACCTTATTTAAAGTTTTGTTCCCATTTTTGCCCACTGCCAGAACCTTAACTGTCTGCAAAACTGATTTGGGCCCAAGTTATCTCAACAAAATTACAGAGCTCATTATTTACCAGAAGAAGCAGCAAATCAGATTACATTACGAATTCTTGATATGGGTTAGTTTAGAAGCCACACTTTCACTGTTGTCTTGATCAGCCAGATCTGGTTATCACATCTTTTCCAAACTGCATGCAAATTAGCTAATTGTAATGTCATTAGTGGACACTCTCAGCAAAACCAATCCTGGTCTCGAGCTTTGTTCTAGCGACCATCACAAGTTTTTTCGTCTTCCTGTGTCTCAGCCACAAATACACCATACAACCATGTATATATAGTAATTGATATGAAACAACAAAAGAAATTGCTACTGTTGAACTCTTCTAGGGCAACCATAATCCAGTGCTGGGTCTAATCTACATTCTTGAGTTGCTAGATACGATAACAAGCCATTAGTTTAATATTTTAGTAATTTAATCAACTAAAAGTAATTTCCTTTTTCTCTGTAATAATAAAACAGTACCTTGTACTTGATCCCAACTAAGCTATAATTAATCCTTATTGGAGTAAAAACAAACCTATTGGGGTTATTTTGGGGATTATTTACTAAACTCTGAATTTATCTCATTATTTTATTAAAAAACTACAAACTCCCATGCCCGATTTGGCCTTATTTAAAAAAAAACAGATACAATCAAGCAAAAACTCGAATCGTCCCATTTCTTCTGGGTTTTTTCCCCAAAACCGTTGCTTTTTTTCGGTGTTTTGCCCATTTTTGGATTCTGGATTTTGCAGCATCGGGGTATAATAAATGTCGATTTTTTTTTTTTAGCTTTTTCTTATATGAAAAATTTTATTGTATTCCCCAAAAAGCCCAACCCGATAAATTTGAGGGTTTGCTAAATAACCCCCTTAATGTTTAAATGATTTTTGAGGTACAGAGATCCAAATCATGGAAAGCCTCCTTATCTGGAAAAGCCCAGGTCCTGAGCATTCTGGATAAAAGGTGCCATACCTGTACTAAATTAAAAAAATAATTTGTTTCCTTGTAGGATTACCATTATCAGCAGATGACTTTTTACACATCTACCAACTGGGTTCTCTGCACAGAACACAACCAACTGCAGATCTTTACATAGAGTCAAGGGAAAGCAATTTGCTCAATATTAGATATTTTCCCCTTATTCCCACCCTGTACATAGCCAGCTAAAGACTGAAGATTTTGTTTACTTTTACCTGCAGCACATATTGTAATAAAATTCCGGTCAAGACACATAATCTGTCAAAACAGGCTTTATAGGCTGTCAGTACTTATGGGAGCTGAAATAACTACCTGATAAAGAACTGGATAGTCTGACAGATGGTAACATTGGCTTGGAGATCAGTCTGACGTTTCCCCCACCACTTATTATGGTGTGACTCTAACCTGAGTGATAAATACAGTGTGACATGGATGGATTTTCATAGACCTGACACAGCTGCACAGTTTAATGCTTCTAAAATCTGTAGGCAGAGGCCTGATAAATCAGTTTGACCAATGGCTATGTAATGAATGCCGATTAATGTCACTCATCACAAGGCTTTTGGAATTTTAAGATAGCATTGGACCATAACAGAACAAATCCCAGTTTCCATTTTTTCAATTAATCAATAACAGTTGCAGAACATACTGTAGATTGCCTCATGCTTGTGTCTGAAGTCTGGTTTATTGATTCCCAAGTTGACATCTACTGTCAACAAACAGAATTTCACTCAACTTATTAAAGCAAACAAATGGAAGGGAACATATGCGTTTGACACATTCTTTGAGAAACAGCGTTTGCCAAGTGTATTCTGTGCACAGACCATACCCTTTTCATAAAGGCTTCCATATTGTTAGTATACACTGTCTTAAAGGGCAAGGAAAGTTATAAATAAAGACGGTGCCAATTTGTTAAGCACCCTCACTGAGCAAAATCACAAACATGGACTTGGGCAGTTTGTTGAGGTTCTTTGTAAGTCAATTGGTACAAGAGACACTTGGGAGCAGAAGGAAAAATTGTGTATCTTGGTCCATTGAAAAGTACTCCAGGCACACCAGCTAGGAGTAATTTGGGGGGGGGGGGTGCTTAAAACCGGCATCCCAATGCTAGTTTATATAATATTCATTGTACTTTAAGAAGGAATCTTCACAGGATATATATATATATATATATATATATATATATATATATATATATATATATATATATATATATATATATATATATATATATATATATATATATATATATACACACACACACACACAACAATCTGATGAGTATCCACACTCCAAGGCTAAATGATCTGTGTGATTGGGGTGCACAGTTATAACTTGTATATACACAAATCCTCAAACCGGCACACCCTTAAAAAATCTTTGACTTTTTATTTTTGATATATTG